>NC_045632.1:22932088-23532088 GCF_009829155.1 Mustela erminea | reverse complement strand
CTGTGCGCTGCCGCCGGAAGCCTTGGCTTTTCAGTCTGACTCAGCCTGTGTGCCGTGTGCCTACCAGTCACTAGGTGAGGCGCTCGTAGGCAGGCTTGAGTGGGGACAGGGCATCGGCCGGCTTCCACTGTGTGGCTGTCAGGAAGCCACGTGGCTCAGAAGGACAGACAGGCCGTTCCTTTGAGAAGTCAGTGTTTGCCAACCAACCAGGTGAGGGCAGAAACGTTGCTGGGAACAAACCAGCAGCAAAGCCATGAGCTTTTTCATTCACTGCACGTGAAGCAGTGGTGCTGGACACTTGGCTTTGTCCGTATGTCCCGCTGGGCCCCTGCACTGGAGGAGAAAGGCCATGGGAGGGGACTGTAAACTCCAACTCTGATGGGAGAGCGGGAAGCCCTCACTCAGTGCACCTGTATCCATCTGTGTGGGGTTCCTGGCTCGTCAGGATGGTCCGGGGTCGACTTGGATGCTCTCTCACTGCTGCCATCACTGCCTGTGCTGCAGGTCTCAGGTCCCACCCCTGCTTGGGACAGGGCAGCAGGCTTAGCCACTGAGTCCTGCATTTGCTATAAGGGACTCTGCCTCAGTGCTCATTTGCCCAGGGCCTTACCATCTCTTGGTGCTTGTGTGGAAGAACTGTCTCCCATGTACGAAGAGGTGCCAAGGATGGACACTGTAGCAGGCTCACCCCCATAAGCAGTGAAAAACCAGCTAAACACACTCCAGGCCCCTGCCTGCAGGGTAGGAAGGAGCAGGGACACTCCTCCTGGTCTGAAAGCAGGGGACAAGGTGCAGTGTTCATGTGAGCCTGTTCCACAGGCTTATATGTAGGTGGGCACATACGTCCCCAAAGATGCCAGCATCAGGATAATGGGCAGGGAGAACTCTCCGTGGCTATGACATTTCTGTTTTGCCTGGAGAATGTCTTTACAAATAATTTGATCCACTAGTCACAGATGACTTCCAGTTGGGGCCGCTTCCTTCTTTTATCCCCGATATCCTGGGAGTCAAGAAATAGCCCTGAGGTCCAGGTCACCCCACCTTGGAGTCTTGGGCCCCAGATGGATAGAGGAAGGGTTTGGTTGCGAAGGGTTGGTAAGAGGGCCCAGCCAGACATGGCATAGCCACAGATCTGGCCTGGAGGTTGGGACCCATTTGTCTCAAGTGGGTCAGGTTCCAGCTCCTGAATAGAGCGCGCGCGTGCACACACACACACACACACACACACACACACACACCATTCTGAGGGGCAGAAAGGTCAAGACCTAAGCTTGGTTTGGGAAAGGAGGTCTACCCCTCCTGGTTTCTGAGCTCCCACAGTCCATAGCCATATAGGCCACTGCTCCAGAACATTTTGTCATCTACAGAGAGTGGGATGGCCAACCTGGGTGGGACCTGGCCTGCTTGGGGTGGCTGCTGTGAGGAAGTGCCCTGCCTGATCCTGAAGGAATATCTGGAGACGATCAAATATGTCAACGCAACTTTTGATGACTTCGACACTTTAACTTCCCAGCTACTGGAAAAAAGATGGGTGTGGATGTATGAATCAAGAATGCCTCATCTTTGGATTCCCTCTGGCTAATACCTAGTTTAATCTGGTTGCGTGAAACACTGGGAAAGGAGCGCATCTGACAGGCCCGTAAGCAGAACTCCCAGTTCTCCAGCACTTCTCAGTGTCCATGCTGCTGCGAACGGCCTTGTGACCCAGGGATCTGCAGGCCTATGGAGCTTCTGCTGAATTACCAACAGAACATTTTAAGCTATTGCTTATAACCCTGGTCAGTTGGTTTTTGAAACTGGTCACACAATCCAGACCCCCTAGATTTGTGCTAACACAGCAGCCGTCGGTGCCCAGAGTCGCTCCTTCCGAGGGACGTGTGCTCTTGTCCTCCCGACACTCCAAGACTGAATTGTGGCTGCTTCCCTGAAGGGACCTCAGGTACCCGTTGGACAAATGAAGACACACCAATTACATGGTGATGAGTTCACTGATCCAGCCATGAATAAGAATCAAGAGATGTCCTGAAACTGGCCTAATCCCAGAGTCCAGTTAGAGTGGAGAGGGGCCCGAGTGTGTGTAAGGGGTGAGTGTGCGCGTGTGCATGTGTATGCGTGGAAGGGCCAGTGGGAGTTTGGGGTCTAATGTGTGTGTGTAAGGGGGTCGTTGTTGGGGCTTGGTGTGTGTACACGTGGTCACTGTATTACCTCAGGCCACCAGGTCACTGTGCACAGAATGAGTGGCTTAAACACCAGACCTTGATGTCCCTGAAGTTCTCAAGGCTGGAACTCTGAGATCAGGCACATGGTCACTCCTCAGTGCATACACATCCCTGGTGTCTCTCTAACTCTGTGACCTAATGTCATAAGGAATTAGGACCCCCAATGGCTTCAGTTTAACTTAATCATCTCTTTATTAAAGGCCCTGTGTCCACACCCAGTCAATTCTGAGGTCTCCTGGGCGTAAGGCTTCAGGGCAAATGGATGGAGTTACCCTAGGTCCATCTAAGCCTTCAGGGTTCTAAATCAGGACCTGGACCTAAGGGCCTTTTGCAGAATATGCTTGGTTAGTAATCAGAGCAGCAAACTTCGCTCTGACATACTGGATGGTATTTATGTAAACAGGCCTGCTTGGAATAACCCCAGGTTGCAGAAGGAAACTCGGGCCTCCCTGTCAGAGTGGCTGTCTCTCCCACTGCTCCTCCTAGTACATTTGGAGGCTTCTCCCTCACTTCCCCGGTTAATGGGAATAACTGTGCTTAGTTCACCTTAGGACTATTAAAGAATATTCTCAAGCAGCTGCCGAAACTCCCTTTGTTTCAGGAAAATTCCTTGTCTTCTCTGGACTGACATGGATGTCCTAGTTCCACTCATTGGGGGAAAAATACCCCCCCCAACAAAAAAAATAAAAAATAAAAACCCCAAACCGGCATCTGCTCCTCTGCCAGAGCTGATATACTTTAGAACTAGAAGACCTTTTTCTCTGATGTCCAGATTTTTATCTGCCTCCAGCCTTCCATGGGCCACCTCACCTCTTCTGCCTTCCCCTCCCCCACCTCCTGATTCTGCCCCACCATCCCCGTGGCCTGCCTACCTGGCTGCTGTACCATCCTCAGTGTCTCTGGCACCATTGGCTCCTCCTCCTCTCCTTGCTGTCTAGGAGCACGGACCACCTCCTGGACTTCACACCACTCACTTCCAATTTCCGACACATCCCAGGTAAAAACTGACAATGGGGAGCAAATTGATTATCCTTTTTTAAATTATTTTTTATTATGTTAGTCACCGTGCAGTATGTCATTAGTTTTTGGTGTAGTGTTCCAAGATTCATTGTTTATCTTTTAAGTGGACCTAGGTGAAATATGCAGCATTTAAACTAATTTAAGGTTTTTTGTTTTGTTTTGTTTTATTAAGTTAGATATATTTTCAGCATTAAATATGAAACATTTTACCTAGGTTTGCTGAAGGTCAAATAAGCTTGTGTTATCTCTGTTGCAATTTGTTAATAAGAAAGATGACTTACAATGATGGTTAATTTTGTCTGAAAGTTTTCAGGGATAATTGTTAGGCTAGCTTTCAATGTCTTTGGTAACCTGAAACTTAAATTTTTGATTGGATGATAAATGGGATTGAATTCTTGGACATCTAGGTCTTTTCCAAATGGACTGGAGTGCTACAGCACTGATTACTGAAAGTAGGTTTGTATTTTTGGCTGATTATTATAGAGAAACTAAGGATATTTAAGTCTGTTGGAAAGCATGATTTGTGCTTAACTGATTCATAAGTTTGCCATCTAAAGATTCTGGTGTAACTGTTCACAATTGGTTCCTACTTAGTTTACCCGGGAGACAAAGGTTTCTAAGGTTAAGATTCTGCTAAATGTAATAAGGGAAGCAACTCTGTGTGTGTAAGAAAGATGTAAGGAATGGAAATACATTTTTATTAAAGGAAAAAAGAAAGTAATTTTGTTGTAAAATGAGACTGGTTGTTTAGAGAGAAATGGCTTGGGATAAAATCTGAATGCAAGGAAAGTGGTAGAAGGGTTTGTGAAGGGAAATATTTAGAAAGGAAATTCATATGCCATTATGATGAACTAAAGTTGAAATTAATGGATTTTAAAAGTACATTGGTATAAGATCAAAATTCTGCTTTTCTCTCTGTTCAGAAGTCAAGCTTCATGGATTATCGGTCTGCTCTTGATAAAATGCAAAAAAGCTTGTTTTTTTTTTTTCTCTATCTTCTCAGGAAAACCATATTTGTTTTATCTTTATCAGGTTTTGATTACTTAGTTAAAACTTCTCCATATTAAGGGAGCTAAGCTTTGCTAACAACTATAGAAACTTACCTATTTACCTTTGGACTCTCTTATTGTCACCTTAGTTAAATAAGTTTTAAGTTTTATAATGATCTGTAATCCTATTTAGGTTTGTGCTTTAAAAACTTTCTAAGGATTTTTTAAATGCACTTCTCAGATTTAAATTGTAAATAAAGTCTTTTTGACCAGCTGGGCTTATTTATTTGGTATGTTAAGTTACTTGGAGAGCACTGTCAAATAATAAACTTTAGATTATTTTGGGGTAAATGCTGTAAGCTAGAGATTATATACAATTCCTAAAGTTTTAACATCTCCTGATGTAAGGTCCTCACTTGATGTGGTGATTATTGAAGTGTTGTGTGCCACAGAAATAACTGAATTTCCTTGCCAGCTTTATTACAACCTTTCATCAGATCTTTAACCATATCTATTTTTGAGTCTTTCTATGTTTATAGATATTGTTCTTATTCTCTTGCTAAATGTGTTACATCTTCAAGGAGACTCATAAAAGTACTTTTTAAAAAATAGGTTTTTGATATCTTTAAAATCATGAAATTAAAATTAATAATTTCTGGTGAGCCTATACTGGAGGCTGGGAACAGTGACCTTCTGGAACTGGGAGCCTTGTTCAGGGGGATGGGCCTGAGAACTGCATGAGTGACCGTGATCTAGAGCTTGCCTGGGAGGGAGCAGACAAGGCTACATCATCAGGAATGAGTCTCTCTGGACAGGGAAGAGGGGTGAGTCTCAGAGAATCATTGGAATCTGAAAAGAATCTGAGGTCCTAAGTGCTGCCAGCAGAGGTCCTGAGGCTGGTGATCAGAGGTGAGCCCTTTGCTGGGCCCACACACTGATTCAGACCATCTGGTCATGCAGAACCAGGAGGCATATCAAAGCCTCCATTCTCTCCCCAAACTCCCAGGTCTGCCCTAGGAACGCAGCACTTCGCCAGACACTGGGCAAAAAAAAAAAAGCAGACCTGATCCTCAAACACCTTTGTATCTGGTGACACTGACCATCCTGTAC
Organism: Mustela erminea; assembly: GCF_009829155.1. NCBI lineage: Eukaryota > Metazoa > Chordata > Mammalia > Carnivora > Mustelidae > Mustela > Mustela erminea. The sequence continues at coordinate 23,526,750 of NC_045632.1, read as the reverse complement.
AAGAGAAAGATCTCTGTAAGCCTGTGCTGGCTTTGCAGTGACACACGTTGATCAAACCGTGCTCAGTCCCTGCCCCCTAAGCGGGCTCCGTGTCTGGGGTAGATGAACAGACTGATGGCGACAAGATGGGACTATCCATGACACAAGTCAGCTGCTGTCAAGTGCTGGCAAAGACAGAGCACTTCTTTGAAACCTTCATCCAAACTCTTCTCCTGGGACTCTGAAGCTGGGTGCACAGTAGGGTTTTCCAATGTTTTGTTGAAAGTTGAGCGGCAGGCAGACTCAGTGAGGCAGGCGGGGTGGGGGGGCATCCCTGTGACACAAATGTGCAAAAAGGGACATGCTGAGAGCCACATAGAACCACCTGCAGAGCAAGCCCAGGCTTAGCCCAAGGACCCTAGCCATTACTGGTGGGGCCAGCCTCCATTCTGCTTCCAGTTGGCCGAGGACAAGTCTTGGTGACCTGCTGCTGTGTCTCCCTGTGCTGCTTCTACCTTTCCACAGCCATTGCTGACAAATGTACTGGAGACTTGGAGTCCTGTGCCTGATGACTGCTTAGGCCACAGAGCAACTGGCTTCCTGTCCAGGCTGTGAGGGCCCTCAGTATGCTGGACTTTAAAGCTTTCAGCAGGTTCTGTTCTGTAAAGGTGTGCATCCAAACACCAGATGGGTTACAATTACCAGTAATGGAAAAGAAGACGTGTCTTGGTCGCTGTTCCTCCCAGGGCCTGAGCAGGAACTGCTTTCAGGCCTGGGATGGTTAGATTCTCTTGTAAAGTCAGAGAATTGACAAGACTCCCAGAGTCCTGCCCTGTCCTGCTGAGGATTTAAAGGGGATGTTCTACGTAAGAAATAACAAACTACCAACTGGACAATTCTGCAATGCCTTATTGTTTATTTGCTTTAAATAGCTTCTTCCTTGAGAGAGCTAAGATGGCAGAGGAGTAAAGGACCCTAATTTCTCCCGGTCTCTGGAACTGAGCTAGATAGCTATCAAATCATTCTAAATGATTTTTACACCTGTGAACTCAACCAGATATCTAAGAAAAGAATTGCTGCAATTCTACAAATAGAGAAGTGACTACTTTTTGCAAAGAGGAAGTGTGGAGAAGTGAATTTAAGGCTATATATTGGAAGATAACCTGCAGGGAGAGGGAGCTTCTGTAACCCTCATACCAGAAAGTGATATCAACAGCAGATAGCAGAATTGGAACTTCTAGAATTCTGTTCCAGTGGGGAATGTCCCTGTCTGAAATGTGTCCCTTCGCACTCAGGTGGCGAAGATGGGTGGAATCCCAGGTGAGACAGTGTGGTCTCAGGATCCCCCAGGTCACAAAAAGAATGTGGGTGCCTGAGTGCAGCAGTGTCCCCAAGCATCAGATCAGGGATGCTGGATGCACACAGAGGCCCCAGGTGTGAGCTTTCTGCTGTTGTTACCATAAACCATGATTAGCTGCATGGCTGGGCAACTGCTCTCCAAGCAGGAGCCTACCAAGTCGCAGAACCCCAGTGAGAGCCCTCCCACCTTCACCTGGGAAGAATGGTAGGAGTCCACGACTCAGGAGTCTGTAAAGTTTGGAGACTCAAGACGGGGTGGCATTCCTGACATAATAATGCCCAGTCACAGGCTGGGTGAAGAGTGTGGAAGGAATCTAGGGAGAAAAGAGTGATTGACAGCTTTTCTGTGGGGGCTCACTGAAGAGTGGAGGGCAGGAATGTTCAGCTCCAGGTCTGGAGAATAGGGTGCTGCCATTTTCATCCTCCAAATTCATGTTGAAATCCTTTAGGGAGCAGAAGCTACATAGAGGAATCCAGAGCCATTTACACTGAGCCCAGCCCCCTGACATGGGTGGGGCAACTCAGCAAAGACAACTGAGAATGGATGAACAGTTCCCTTCCCCGGAAGACCAGCAGGAAAATCCAGCTAAGACCAAGTTTACCAATGACACAGAAGTCAAAACTCTAACACTAGGGGAAAATAGTATATAGCATTCCTGTTTTTCTTTCATGATGCTTTTGTCTTTCAGTTTTATTTTTTTTCTTTTTAACTAAGTTCTTATCATATAAACTCTTTTTATTTAGGTTTCTTTAATATTCAATTTTATTTTTGTATATATATAAGTTTTTCTTTTCTTACAATTTTGTGATCTATATTCTAACAAACAGACTAAAATACACCAAGGATCTAGTTTACTGTTCTTTTCTGAACACCTTCTGTTTGATTTTATTCTCCTCAATTTTTTTTCTTTTTTCTTTTTTTTTTTTGTTTTTTGTGTTTTGTTTTGTTTTGTTTTTGTTTTTGTTTTGTTTTGTTTTGTTTCTGTTTTCTGGTCTCTTGTTCAGTGTATATATTTCTGGAGTCACTGTTGCTATTTTTGTATTTTGTTCTCTCATCTATTCTCCTCTGGACATAAAGACAAGATGGGAGAACTCACCCCCCCCCCAATAAAAAGAACAAGAGTCAATAATGACTTCCAGAGATTTAATCAATATGGTCATAAGTAAGATGTCAGAACTAGAATTCAAAACAATAATTATAAAGATGCTAGCTTGACTTGACTTGAAACAAAAATAGAAGACACTAGAGTATTCCTTTCTGGAGAAGTAAAAGAATTAAAATCTAATAAGGTCAAAATAAAAAAAGTCTAGTACTGAGGTACAATAAGAAATGGAGGTTCTAGGGACGCCTGGGTGGCTCAGTGGGTTAAAGCCTCTGCCTTCAGCTTGGGTCATGATCTCAGGGTCCTGGGTTTGAGCCCCGCATTGGGCTCTCTGCTCAGCAGGGAGCCTCCTTCTTTCCCTCTCTCTGCCTGCCTCTCTGCCTACTTGTGATCTCTGTCAAATAAATAAGTAAAAATCTTTTTAAAAATGGAGTTTTCTAAAAAATGGAGTTTCTCCAGCATCACCTTGATCCCAAAACCAGACAAGGATCCCATCAAAAAAGAGAGCTATAGACCAATATCCTTGATGAACACAGATGCGAAAATTCTCACCAAAATACTAGCCAATAGGATTCAACAGTACATTAAAAGGATTATTCACCACGACCAAGTGGGATTTATTGTAGGGCTGCAAGTTTGGTTCAACATCCGCAAATCAGTCAATGTGATACAACACATCAATAAGAGAAAGAACAAGAACCATATGATACTCTCAATAGATGCTGAAAAAGCATTTGACAAAGTACAGCATCCCTTCCTGATCAAAACTCTTCAAAGTGTAGGGATAGAGGGCACATACCTCAATATCATCAAAGCCATCTATGAAAAACCCACCGCAAATATCATTCTCGATGCAGAAAAACTGAAAGCTTTTCCGCTAAGGTCAGGAACATGGCAGGGATGTCCATTATCACCACTGCTATTCAACATAGTACTAGAGGTCCTAGCCTCAGCAATCAGACAACAAAAGGAAATTAAAGGCATCCAAATCGGCAAAGAAGAAGTCAAATTATCACTCTTCGCAGATGATATGATACTATATGTAGAAAACCCAAAAGACTCCACTCCAAAACTGCTAGAACTTGTACAGGAATTCAGTAAAGTGTCAGGATATAAAATCAATGCACAGAAATCAGTTGCATTTCTCTACACCAACAACAAGACAGAAGAAAAAGAAATTAAGGAGTCAATCCCATTTACAATTGCACCCCAAACCATAAGATACCTAGGAAGAAACCTAACCAAAGAGGCACAGAATATATACTCAGAAAACTATAAAGTACTCATGAAAGAAATTGAGGAAGACACAAAGAAATGGAAAAATGTTCCATGCTCCTGGATTGGAAGAATAAATATTGTGAAAATGTCTATGCTACCTAAAGCAATCTACACATTTAATGCAATTCCTATCAAAGTACCATTCATCTTTTTCAAAGAAATGGAACAAATAATGCTAAAATTTATATGGAACCAGAAAAGACCTCGAATAGCCAAAGGGATATTGAAAAAGAAAGCCAACGTTGGTGGCATCACAATTCCAGACTTCAAGCTCTATTACAAAGCTGTCATCATCAAGACAGCATGGTACTGGCACAAAAACAGACACATAGATCAATGGAACAGAATAGAGAGCCCAGAAATAGACCCTCAACTCTATGGTCAACTAATCTTTGACAAAGCAGGAAAGAATGTCCAATGGAAAAAAGACAGCCTCTTCAATAAATGGTGCTGGGAAAATTGGACAGCCACATGCAGAAAAATGAAATTGGACCATTTCCTTACACCACACACGAAAATAGACTCAAAATGGATGAAGGACCTCAATGTGCGAAAGGAATCCATCAAAATCCTTGAGGAGAACACAGGCAGCAACCTCTTCGACCTCAGCTGCAGCAACATCTTCCTAAGAACATCGCCAAAGGCAAGGGAAGCAAGGGCAAAAATGAACTATTGGGATTTTATCAAGATCAAAAGCTTTTGCACAGCAAAGGAAACAGTTAACAAAATCAAAAGACAACTGACAGAATGGGAGAAGATATTTGCAAACGACATATCAGATAAAGGACTAGTGTCCAAAATCTATAAAGAACTTAGCAAACTCAACACCCAAAGAACAAATAATCCAATCAAGAAATGGGCAGAGGACATGAACAGACATTTCTGCAAAGAAGACATCCAGATGGCCAACAGACACATGAAAAAGTGCTCCATATCACTCGGCATCAGGGAAATACAAATTAAAACCACAATGAGATATCACCTCACACCAGTCAGAATGGCTAAAATCAACAAGTCAGGAAATGACAGATGCTGGCGAGGATGCGGAGAAAGGGGAACCCTCCTACACTGTTGGTGGGAATGCAAGCTGGTGCAGCCACTCTGGAAAACAGCATGGAGGTTCCTCAAAATGTTGAAAATAGAACTGCCCTATGACCCAGCAATTGCACTACTGGGTATTTACCCTAAAGATACAAACGTAGTGATCCAAAGGGGCACGTGCACCCGAATGTTTATAGCAGCAATGTCCACAATAGCCAAACTATGGAAAGAACCTAGATGTCCATCAACAGATGAATGGATCAAGAAGATGTGGTATATATACACAATGGAATACTATGCAGCCGTCAAAAGAAATGAAATCTTGCCATTTGCGACAACATGGGTGGAACTAGAGAGTATCATGCTTAGCGAAATAAGTCAAGCAGAGAAAGACAACTATCATATGATCTACCTGATATGAGGAAGTGGTGATGCAACATGGGAGCTTAAGTGGGTAGGAGAAGAATAAATGAAACAAGATGGGATTGGGAGGGAGACAAACCATAAGTGACTCTTAATCTCACAAAACAACCTGAGGGTTGCTGGAGGGAGGGGGGTTGGGAGAAGGGGGTGGGATTGTGGACATTGGGGAGGGTATGTGCTTTGGTGAGTGCTGTGAAGTGTGTAGACCTGGTGATTCACAGACCTGTACCCCTGGGGATAAAAATATATGTTTATAAAAAATAAAAAAAATTTAAAAATGGAGTTTCTAACTGTTAGGATAAATGAGGCAGAAGAGAGTGAGTGATATAGAAGACAAAATTATGGAGAATAAACTGGGAAAAGGAGAGATAAACAAGTACTGGATCATGAAGGAAGAATTTGCGAAGTGATACCGTAAAACAAAAAAGTATTAGATTACTTGGGGTCCCAGAGGAAGGAGCAGCAGAAGATTTATTTGAGTAAATTATAAGTAAGAACTTCCTTGATCTTGGTAAGGATTTAGGCATTACAGTCCAGGATGCACAGAGAACACCCACAAAATCAATAAGAATAGGTCAACACCTCAACATGTAAGAGTGCAACTTGCGAATTTCAGAGACAAAAATCCTGAGAGAAGCTCAGAACAAGGGGTTTTTAACCTATAAGGATAGAAACATAAGGCTGGCAGCAGACCTATCCACAGTGACCTGGCAGGCCAGGAAGGATTGGCATGATATATTCAGGGTGAAAAATGGGAAAAATAGGGAGCCAAGAACACTTCATCCAGCAAGGCTGTTATTCAGAATAGAATGGAAAGAGCTTCCAAGACAAACAGAAACTAAAAGAATTTGTGATCACTAAACCAGCTTTGCAGGAAATATTAAAAGGGATCCTATAAATGAAGAGAAAGCACAGAAGTAACAGACCAGAAAGGAACAGAGACAATATACAGAATCAGTTATTTTACATGTAATACAATGGCACTAAATTATTATCTTTCAATAATTGCTCGAATGTAAATGAGGTAAATGATCCAATCAAAAGACATAGGGTGTCAGATTGGATTAAAAAAACAAAGGTTATTGATATGCTGTCTACTAAAGACTCATTTTAGACCCAAAGACCCTTCTTGAATGAAAATGAGGAGGTGGAAACAATTTATAATGCTAATGGAAATCAAAAGAAAGCTGGAGTATCAATACTTATATCAGACAAATTAGATTTAAAAGCAGAGACAACAATAAGAGATGAAAGGCAAAGGATCTAACCAACAAGAAGATCTAACAATTATAAATATAAAAATGAATTAATAAAAAATAAAGAAGCACATTGATAATAATACAATAAAAATAAAGGACTTTACCAGTCCACTCACATCAATGGACAGATCATCTAAGCATAAAATTAACAAGGAAACAAGGGCTTGGGATGACACACTGAACAAGACAGATGTCACAGATGCATTCAAGCATTTCATTCTAAAGCAAAAGAATACACCTTCTTCTCCAGTGCAAACGGAACATTCTCCAAATTAGAGCTGGGTCACAAATCAGGTCTCAACTGATACCAAAAATTTGGGATTAATCCTGCATATTTCCAGACCACAAGGCTTTGAAACTGGAACTCAATCACAAGAGAAAAGTTGGAAAGAACGAAAATACATGGAGGTTAAAGAACATCCTACTAAAGACTCAAAGGTTCAGCCAGGGAATTAAAGAAGTTTTTAAAAATCCATGGAAACTAATAAACATGAAAACACAACTATTCAACATCTTTGGGTTGAACAAAGGTGGTCCTAAGAGAAAAGTACATAGCAATACAAGCCTTTCTCAAGAAACAATAAAAGTCTAAAATACACAGCATAACCTTACATCTAAAGGAGATGGAGAAAGAAGTGAAGCCTAAATCCAGCAGGAGAAGAGAATTAATAAAAATTAGAGCAGAAATCAATGAAATAGAAACCAAGAGAAGAGTAGAACAGATCAACAAAACTAGAAGGTGGTTCTTTGAAAGAATTAATAAGATCGATAAACCCCTAACCATACATAGCAAAAGGAAAAGAGAAAGGATTCAAATTAATAAAATCATGAGTGAAGAAGGAGAGATCACAACCAACACCAAGGAAATACAAAGAATTATTAGAACATACTATGAACCACTATATGCCAACAAATTGGTCAATCTGGAAGAAATAGATGCATTCCTAGAAACTTATAAACATCCAAAACTGAAACAGGAAGAAATAGAAAATTGAAGGAGTAATTAAAAATCTTCCAAAAATAAGAGTCCAAGGCCAGATGGGCTTCCACGGGAATTCTTTGAAATATTTAAAGAATTGATACCTATTCTTCTGAAGCTGTTTCAAAAAATAGAAATGGAAGGAAAATTTCCAAACTTGTTCTATGAGGCCAGCATTACCTTGATACCAAAACCAAAGACCCCACTAAAAAGGAGAATTACACATTACAATATCCCTGATGAACATGGATGCAAAAATTCTCATCAAGATACTAGCTAATAGGATCCAATGATACATTAAACAGATTATTCACCATGACCAAGTGGTATTTATTCCTGGGCTGCAAGGGTGGTTCAACAATTGCAAATCAATCAATGTGATGCACTACCTTAATCAAAGAAAGGAAAATAATCATATGATGCTCTTGATTGATATGGAAAAATCATTTGGAAAAATACAGCATTCTTTCTTGTTGAAAACTCTCCATTGGGTAGGAATAGAGGGTACATACCTCAATATAAAAGCCATCTATGAAAAGCCCACAGTGAATATCATTCTCAATGGGGAAAAATTGAGAGCTTTTCAACAGGGATGTCCATTGTCACCACGGCTGTTCAACGTGGTACTAGAAGTCTTAGCATCAGCAATCAGACACCAAGAAGAAATAAAATGCATTCAAATTGGCAGAGAAGAAATAAAACACTCACTCTTCACAGATGTCATGATTCTCTATGAGGAAAACCCAAAGACTCCAGTCTAAAATAGTTAGAACTCATCAGCAATTCAGCAATGTGGCACAGTACAAAATCAAGGCACAGAAATCAGTTGCATTTCCATACACTAATAATGTGACTGAAGAAAGAGAAATGAAGGAATTGATCCCATTTACAATAACACCAAAACCCTTAAGATCCCTAGGAGTAAACCCAACCAACTAGGTAAAGGATCTGTACTGTAAAAACTAGAGAAAACTTATGAAAGAAATTGAGGAAGACACAAAGATATGGAAAAACATTTGATGCTTATGGATTGGAAGAATAAATATTGTCAAAATGTCTATGTTACCCAAAGAAATCTACATATTCAGTGCAATCCCTATCAAAAATACCATTGACATTTTTCACAGAGCTGGAACAAACTGATCTTAAAATTTGTGTGGAACCTGAATAGCCAGAGGAATGTTGAAAAAGAAAACCGAATCTGGGGGAATCACAAAGCCTGAGTTTAGGCTATAAAAGGTGTAAGGATACAAAGCTGTAATAATCAAGACAGCATGGTACTGGCACAAAAACAAACACATAGATCAAAGGAACAGAATAAAGGGCCCAGAAATGGACCCTGAACTCTATGGCAACCAATCTCGACAAAGCAGGAAAGATTATCCAATTGAAAAAAATCTCTCCAATAAGTGGTGGTGGGAAAATTGAACAGCTACAGGTATAAGAGTGAAACTGGACAATTCTTTTACACCCTACACAAAGATAAACTCAAAATGGATGAAAGAGCTAAATGTGAGATAGGAATTCATCAAAATCCTAGAGGAGAACACAGGAAGCAACCTCTCTGATCTTGGCCTCAGTGAATTCTTGCTATACATGTCTCTAAAGGCAAGGGAAACAAAGGCAAAAATGAACTATTGGGAGTTCATCAAGATAAAAAGATTTGCACAGCAAAGGAAATAGTCAACAAAACCAAAAGACAAGGGACAGAATGGGAGAAGATATTTGCAAATGACATATCAGATAAAGGGCTAGTATCCAAAATCTATAAAGAACTTATCAAACTCAACATGCAATGAACAAATAATCCAGTCAAGAAATGGGCAGAAGACATGAACAGACACTTCTCCAAGACATACAAGTGGCCAACAGATGCATGAAAATATGCTCAACATCGCTTGCCATCAAGGAAATGCCATTCAAAGCCACAATGAAATACCACGTTACACCAGTTAGAATGGCCAAAATTAAGAAAGGAAACAACAAGTGTTGGTGAGAATGCAGAGAAAGTGGAAATTTCTTTTTTTTAATTTATTTTTTATTTTCAGCATAACAGTATTCATTATTTTTGCACCACACCCAGTGCTCCATGCAATCTGTGCCCTCTATAATACCCACCACCTGGTACCCCGACCTCCCACCCCCCACCCCCTCAAAACCCTCAGATTGTTTTTCAGAGTCCATAGTCTCTCATGGTTCACCTCCCCTTCCAATTTCCCCCAACTCCCTTCTCCTCTCTAACTCCCCATGTCCTCCATGCTATTTGTTATGCTCCACAAATAAGTGGAAATTTCTTACACTATTGATGGGAATGCAGGCTACTACAGCCACTCTGGAAAACAGCATGGAGTTTCCTCAAAAAGTTAAAAATAGAGCTACCCTACAACCTAGCCCTTGCACTACTAAATATTTATCCCAAAGATAACAAATGTAGTGATGGGAAGGGGCAACTTCACCCCAATGTTTATAGCAGCAATATCCACAATAGCTAAACTATGAAAAGAGCACAGATGTCCACTGACAGATGAATGGATATAGAAGATGTGATATATATAATTGAATATTACTCAGCCATCAAAAAGAAAAGAAATCTTGCCATTTCTAATGACCTGGGTGGAACAAAATAGTATTATGGATTATGAGTGGGACTGGAGGAGATTATGCTGAGTGAAATAAGTCAAGCAAAGAGAGTCAATTATCATATTGCTCACTTACTTGTGGAGCATAAGGAATAATATGGAGGACATCAGGAGAAGGAGAGGAGAAGGGAGTTGGGGGAAATCACAGGGGGAGGTGAACCATGAGAGACTGTGGACTCTGAGAAACAAACTGAGGTTTTTGGAGTGGAGGGTGGTGGGGGATTGGGTGAGCATGGTGGTGAGTATTAAGGAGGGCACGTATTGCATGGAGCACTGAGTGTGATGCATAAACAATGAATCTTGGAACACTGAAAAAATAAAGTAAAATTAAAAAAAAATAAAATAAAGTAAACCCAACCCTTCCTCAAAAAAAAAAAAAAAAAAGAGAGAGAGTATTGTGCCAAGCAACATAAGTTGATCAAAGGAAAATCATTATCATATGATTCCACCCATATGTGAGACTTAAGAAACAAATCAGAAGACCATAGAGGAAGGGAAGGAAAAATAAAAGATGAAATCATAAAGGAAGACAAATCATACAAGACTCTTAATTGTAGGAAACAAACAGGGTTTCTGGAGGTGAGGGGTGTGAAGGGATGGGATAACTTGGCACTCGGCATTAAGGAGGGCATGTAATGTAGGTGGATTTAGCTATGTAGTACTATTTTCCAGAGCCTCCAAACAACCCTGCAAAATCATATTAACGATAATCACTTGTGGAGACCAGCATCCAAGGGAGCTCTCAGTGATCCTCACATACTGGATTCATACCTTTGTGATGGGAATGCAGGGTTCCGTATTGACAAATGTTGGCCTGCATGACAATGATGTTGAGGAAGTGACAGTGAGAAACTTTCAAAGCTAGATCATAAAGAGATGTGGCTTCTGCTCTGCGTCTTGGATCATCTGCTCTGGAGGAAGCCCACTGCTCTGTCATGAGGATGCTCAGCCAGCCCTCTGGAATGGCCCATGTGTGGAGAAGCAGATGCCTCCAACAGCCATGTAAGTGTGCCATGGGGGAAGCCCATCCTCCAGCCCCAGTCGAGCCTTCGAATGACGGCAGCCTCATGATAGAATGCCAGCTGGAACGGCCCAGGAAAGGCATTTCCAAATAATTGAGCCATAGAAAATGTGAGATGAATGAGCCCTTTATTGTTGTCTTAAGCCACTAAGTTTTGCATTAACCCATCATGCAGTGATAATCACTGATAAGGTGATGTTGGTTTCGATTCTTGATCCAACTATTGACATTTCCTTGGTCTGGTGTATAATTTAGAAAAGGAACTTTAGAAAATGTTACATTTTTTAAAAGCTGTAACATCAAACTGTGGCAGTGTGCTCACTTTGCAAATACACTTCAGACAAGCTCCTCAGCCTCCAGCTCCTTCCCAGGACGTGGCGGCCCCTGAGGCTCCTACACAGATTCTGGAGCTTTCCCTGCAAGAAAAGTAGGCTGAACAAAGTGAGAGCATTGGTGGTCTAGTTTATTCCCACAGCCGAGGTGGACTGCAGGAGTTGGCTGTCTGGCTCAGAGAACCGAAACTGGGATCTGGCTGGGAGAAGACCATCCCTTTGCCCACTGTGCATCCTGCTCTGGGCTGAATTCTTTCAATAATAAAGGGAAGGAATGTATGTCATCAAAGTAAAATAAAAATTCATCCACAATTCATTTTTAGTGAAATGACATGCAAATTATTTGAAAAGGAGGGGCCTTGAGAGTGAGGTTACATTCCTTTACAATCCCACACACAACATTCCACTGCGTCTTCATTGCTTGTCAGGTGCACACTGGCCCAGCTGGACCCTTGTCTTGCTTGCTTTGATGAAGTGGGAACGAGTGCAGCTCCCTCCCCGGCCCAGAGCAGATGGGCCCAGGGCCTTTGTTGTTAGGATAAAGCAATGCGGGTCCCCCAGCCCTGGACCATGGTCGTGCAGGAGCTGAGGTCCCTTCCTGTACCTTCCTCAGATTGTCTGTTTCCTTATTGGAAGCTGCTTTGCTCCCATTGTGTGGGTGCTGTAGTCTTTGAGGTTCCTGGGGATGCTTTGAGGAGCTCACCTGAGAGAAATGCCTTGGCTCCTCAGATCACTCTCATGCATCCCAGACTCTGACAGGGCCACCACCAAGGCCGCCAAGGCATGGGCCTCTGATTACCAGGGTGGGACTCTGCGGGCCCTGCTGTCCACTGACTTGGGCAGGCTCCCACCGTGGACTCCATAGCAAAGCCTGATGGCAACTGAAAAAGAAAATCCTGAGGTGGGAATTACAACCAAGGAAGGGGGAACGAGTGCTTGAGGCCCGGTAAGGGCCTTGGTTGTGGTCAGAGGAGGGTGTCCTGGTAGAAATGGCTACTGGGGGTGCTGGATGCCCTCTCCGCATCACTGAATTCCTGATCCACAGAAACTGCCAGAGATGGTAGTTGTTAATCTTCCCAGACCTTCACCCCAAACTCCCCATCATCAGGGCCTGAGCACTGAGGAGAGTGGGGCATCATATACCCCAGCAGATAAACACTCATGGCATTAGGGTGAGTCTGTGTTCTCACGGCAGGAAAGGGTTGTGTGCCTGAAGGACCCCTGTCCCCTCTGATTTCCATCCTGACATCAAGCACGTGCTCCCCCAAGACAATTGAAATTTGGGGGTGGACAGCCAGCTGTGAGATGGGAAAGGATATGGAAGAGAAGGTGAGACCCCAGGTACCTCCTAACACCGCTGAACCTCAAAGGAACGCTCTGTGAATTCCAGGGTGCCTCTCTTCTAGAAGCTCCAAACATGGGATTGTTTTCATGATGGAGAATTCCCAGAACATTCTCCTGTCTGCTTGTGCCCATATTCATGATGTGTGCCTGTGTTTTACCCCCCTCGGCTTCCCTGCTCCATCCCTCCCAGCACCCCCAAGACAGTGGCCTCCATCCTCCCTACTAGAGAGTGTGCTATGGGGGGAACAGAGGCCGGGAAGATAAGAGGTTTGAGGTTTTGTTCTGCTTCTGTTACTAACAGTGTAACTAACCATGGAGAGTCCTTTCCTCTCTCTATTTCTTGGGGAGCCCAAGAAATCATCCGGGAACCAATCCCCTAGAAGATTTGAGCTCTGTCTAGTTAAAGACTGTGACTGGGGAGCCACAGCTCTTCCAAGGGCTCAGGACCTGTACCCCCACTAGCAGTTCTGGACTCTAAGCAGAGAGTGTGTTTCACCAGGGACATGTGGAAATGGTGGCTGGTCTCAGAGGTGGTCTGATAGTATGGGAATGTGTGGGCAGGTATTTGGGGATTTTTATGGTCCTTAAATCTTTTCATTGTGGAGAGGTCCCCTGGGCCTAACTTTAGTTAGATTTGATGTCCAAGATTCATGAGCCTTCCTGCAGGTGGTGAGTTCCTGGCAGCTAAGACCATTGTGCTGGAGTCAAGGAACGTGCTTCCAGATCCAAGCTGGGCTTCCAACAACTGGGGGTCTGAGACCAGTGAATTAAGATGGGGACTCCTGCCCCCTCCCCCCCTCCACTCTTCACCCCACCGTGGACTACCATCTGAAATACAGTATTACTTAATTGAAGTATGCCCCAAGTTTCAAGGTCTCTATCCTATCTTCACTAACACTATTTACTCCTTCTTGAAATATTGTTTATCAGGTTCATTCAATACAAGATCTCTGGGTATTTCTTCAGCAATAAAAAAACAAATTCAGGGCTATCCACTAAATTATGTGTCCCCAAATTCACGTTGAGGCCCTAGACCCAGTGTGACTGTCTTTGGAGATGGAGCTGATAAGGGGGTAATTAAGGTTCAAAAAGGTCCTAAGGTGGAGCCCTGATGTGATAGGATTCCTGTTCTCAGAAGAGACACCAGGGACTTGGATCCTCCCTCCCTGACACAGACACAAAGAAGAGTTCTATGAGGCCACCGCAGGATGGCAGGCCTGCCAGCCAAAACGTCTCTGAATGAATCCTGCCTTGCCAGCACCTCGATCTTGGGCTTCCAGCCTCCCAAACCATGGGGAATCAGTGTTGTTTAAGGCCCCCAGTCTATGGCAACTTGAGAAGATTGAAGCACACACACGTGTACAACAACGCAGCTGTCAGGTTAAAGAAACTGTGTGTGCACCACATGCCAACAACACGGAAACAAACACACACCAGGGGGACTCAGCCACAGTCTGTACGAAGCAAACAAACAGAAAAACAAACAAACACCCCATATTCTGCCACGGAACAAAATCCCGGACACACCAAAGTTTAATACAGAAAACAAAAACAACCAAAGCAGCATTAAAGTGAAAACTACTGGGGAGAAAGAATTTCCATCCTATGAGCGGTTTGAAATAAAAACTCCAGAATCATAATGGTGATGCTACCATCATTTTCTGTAATAAAACATCTATTATAACAGAAAGACAGTACAATAAGAGTCCCATTGTTCCAGAAACTGTTTTCTAACTGAAACAGGATAATTATAGAAATACCTGTGTGAGAATTGCGTGTTCAGCTGAACCATTGAAAATCATTCTTGTCAGACTGGAAATAAGTCTTCCCCATACAGAGAACTCTTCAGTGAGATCTCAGATGGAAGACAAGGTGGGGTTTTGTTCCCAAGTCTTTTATAGCAGCATAACCTTCCAGAGCCCCCTCAGGGCATCTCCAGCTTGTCTGGAAGAGCCCATCCGGCTCTGAGTTCCACACTGATTCAGAATACTAAAATCTGACGGTAGATTTTCAAGTAGGGCACCTCTCAATTCTTTCAACAAACAGATTTTAGGGTGAATCTCAGTTCTATCAAGTTCATTTTGTAAATTCTAATTTGGAATCTCTAGCTTTTAGAGCAGCAGACCCCTGGAACATTCTGCAGAGATCCACTCATGCATTGAAGGCATTGCTGGTACCATCACTCTCTCCCCGCTTTGTAGTGTACAAGGCGCTTTCCGCTCTGCTCTCATACGTCCTCACAGCAATCCCAGGGTGTTGAGGGCAAGGGTTCTTATCCTCATTTCATAGCTGAGAAAACTGGGGATTGTCTGGATGGAAGCAGGGGCAGGGGATTTGTCTGGAAACTGCATTCGCACTGTAAGCACGCTGTTCTTTACTTAGCTCATAAAGGAAACTGACAAAAACAACAGAGGAGAAGGGAGCCAGAGGGCCTGTGAGCTGTCCCCTGTCACCTGACTACTGACTGCTGATGCTCCATCCCGGTAACTTGGTGCTTGCAGGGCTGGGAACCTGCAGGAAATTCAGGCAGCAGTGATGGTGGCTGAGGGACCGAGTGAGCGTGCAGGGAAGACATAGGAACAACAACAATAATAATAACAACACACCATGGCAAATATGCAGACAGGCACTAATGACCAAGAGGCAGGACAGTGGTCTGCAAATATCTGAAGGATGTAAACACCAAGGAAGAGAAAAACTTAAACATTCAGAAGAACAACGATGAAGCCGGGACAGGCTCATTACCACCCCCAAAGTCAGCTTGTCTGGCAACAGTCCTTGCAGAACGCAGCTCCTCCAAGACCAAAGGCAGCCGTCCCGAGGTCCCTCTGCGCACAGCGACTTTGACACAAGGCTGGGCTGAGCCTGTCGTTTCCTTGTGCCAGCACAGACCATGTGCACACTCACGTGCTTATCATCCTGGTGGGCATTTGTTGACTTCCTGGTGTTTGGCATTGAATTGTGTCGCCCCAAACGGATAGTTGTAGTCCTAACCCCTGGTACTTGTAAATGTGACCTTATTTGACAATAGAGTCAGCAGGTGTAATCGAGTTATGATGAGGTCTGCAGGGTGGGCATTCAATCCCATATGACTGGTGCCCTTATAAGCAGAGGGAACCTGGGGTGCAGACACAGACACACGGGGGATGGCAAGTGATGACAGATGCAGAGGCACAGATTCAAGCCAAGGGATTGCCAAGGACTGCTGGCCACTCCCAGAAGCTAGGAAGAGGCAAGGGATGATTCTGCCCCACCAATTTCAGAGGGAGCAGGCTCGTTGGACTCATCTCCAAAACAGAGACAATAAAATCCTGTTTTAGGCCCCCCACATTGTGGTCCTTGGTTATAGGGCCCTAGCAAACTAATGAATCAATTCCCCTGATAGGTGCCTCCCACTGCACTGAACACTTCACATACCAAAAAGATGGCATGCATCCTGGAGAAGAGAAGAGACTGGGGGCTGCAGAGACCTCCTCCACCCCAGGACCAAGGAAGGAAGCGGGTCCTAGGCCCACCATAAGGGGCTGGAACTTCTCTGGACCCCAAACCCTTGCTCTCTGGCTGCCTTGGGAAAAATGACTGTCTACAAGTCTGGATCCAGATTCCTGGGACCCCTAAGCCTTCTTAGAGGTAATTTAAAGTAAAAAAAAACATAGACCGTAAGATTTTAGTTTTCAAAGTGACATCAAGTTTACTCATATGCTTAATTAAGAGGTCACAGGGGTTTCTGAGTGTGTGACCCGTGTGTGGCATTATCCAGCCCTGGGACTGAGAGGGATTATCCTGAAAAAGCCACATAAGTTAGGAGCTGCTGACTGGAACTCTGGAAAAGGTGGGGGAACCAGGCTCTGGCCTCAGAGGGCCCCGTGGCCCCCACACTACACTCTTCGCATCCAGCCTCTGCCCTCTACCCCAACCCACACACATGCTAGATGGACATTTCGCCTTGTGTCTTCCTCAAGCCTGCAGATGCTTCCTGGGGACTCTGTCTCCCTTTGGCCTTTGATTCAGGATCTCTGACCCTTAGGGCTGCTCCTCCCTCCCCTCACTCAGCAGGCCCAGGAGAGAGCCCAGGGACCTTGGGAAGCTCAAGGTGCTACATTAATGTTGGTGAATGTACGGGCCCAAGTCCCCGCCGGCTCTATGAACGCAGCCTCGCATGCTGGGGGATTCTTGGACCCCCGGAATGGTGGATTGTGGATGGTGGGTTGTGACAGTGGGGGTGGGATCTGATTCCCTGCCTCTCTGGACATGAGGCTCACTTTTGGGACTCTGGGGATGTTTTTCCTTTTCACACACTATGATATGAACAAAAATAATCTAGATCCCTACATGTTACCTCCTTTAATCTTCAGAATAACCCTGAGGGAAGGCACGATTGTTGTCGTCATTTCCCAAATGAGCAAACTGAGGCCTAGAGAAGCTGAATGACACTCCTGAGGTCACTCAGCCAGACCTCAGCACGGTAAGCATCATGAGGGCACTGTCTGGATGCTAGGTCAGTGTGCAGTCACCATGATGGGGACCCCACTGTGCACCTGTCATTCATAGGACCATGCTGCAGGAGGCCTGGCTGTCACTAGGAGACTGTGATATCATGTGTTACATCCATGGGCTTTGGTGTCTGCTTCCATTTTATGACTTCATTCATATCAGAATGAAGGTCCCAGGTTGTCAACAGGTACAATGTTTGCTGGACTTCTTACAGCTCACCTTCTCTGGAAGGCCCTGACTTTGCAGTTTCTCTCCCTTCCAGCATCTTCCTGTCTACTAGTGCTCCCCTTCCCACCTCTGGGGATGTCAGGAGCCTAATTACTTAATGAGCCTCCAGAGGGAGCTGCCCGCAGAGAAATGGGAAAATCTCCCCCAGGCCTGAGCTGGAGATGGTTGTCACCCAAACTCAAGCAAAAGCTCCTATTTGGAAATGGATGAGGTGATTCACTGTGCCCAGGGAACCCTTGTTAATACTTGAGCCCCTTTCTCACAATGAAGACAGGAGGGAAAGGGAATAAACAAAATGATGATAGTTAAAGAGTACAAAGTTTCAGTTCTGGAAGATAAGTAAGTGCTTATCTACACAGCACACGGCTATAGCTAATACTGTTGTATACTAAACGCATATTAAAGAGGGTAACTCTTATGTTAAGTGTGCACGCACACACACACAAACACACACACACAAGTGATAATGATAATAACACACACACAAGTGATAATGATAATAAAGAGGGCAGAAGAAACTTCTGGAGTGATGGAGATGATTATAGTGTAGATTGTGTTGATGGTCTCACAGGTGTATACTTATCTCCAAACTCATCGATGTAGGACCCAGCTAAAAGGGTTGGAAGCTAATGGGCAAGAAAGAATTCTTGAGACATCTTTGGTGCAGGAAGGTGATTTTATTAAAGCATGGGGACAGGACTTGAGAGCAGAAGGAGCTGCACTAAGGTGGTGAGAAGTGGCTCATTACATACTTTCAAGTTGGGAGGAAGTTAGTGTAAGCCTCCCAAGTAATAAAGAAACAAGGTATCCATGATCCTGAGGGGGCTAGCTGTTGTGAGGAACTGTCATCTATTACAATTTAGTAAAAACTCTGTCATGAGTCCCTTCAGATGGGTATGGGGGGCCATATGCTTGGAGGATGATTAACAACATATATTTTGGGGGTTAGAGATAAAGAAAGTTTCCCAAGAAATTTTTTTTTTATGTTAAAATAGACTTACAGGGTCCTGGGGTTGAGCTAAGAGTGCTTTTTGCCCTTAGCGAAGTGCTGACATTCCTTTTCTAGGGGAAAGTCACTCTGCCTGCCTGGGCTGTAGGTAGTAATGATATTTATTACTTTTTCTCCTGCCTTTTTTTCCCACATCATCGTCAAGTTGTATATATTAAATATGTACAGCTTTTTGTAAGTCAGCAAACATATCTTTAAAAAAACCCCTACTAGGGGGGCGCCTGGGTGGCTCAGTGGGTTGGGCTGCTGCCTTCGGCTCGGGTCATGATCTCAGGGTCCTGGGATCGAGTCCCACATCGGGCTCTCTGCTCAGCGGGGGGCCTGCTTCCCTTCCTCTCTCTCTGTGATCTCTTCCCTTTCTCTCTCCTACTGTGACCTCTCTCTGTCAAATAAATAAATAAAATTAAAAAAAAAAAACCCTACTAGGGCATGTATATACTGTTGTGTGTGTGTGTGCATATATATATATATACACAAATATATGGTGTGTGTGTGTGTGTGTGTGTGTATGTGTGTGGTGCATATATACTCTCAAAGTACTTTCCCTTCCAAAAAAGGAAAAGAAGAAAACAAAAAGAAGACTCTGGCAGTTGAAAGAGGCCCATCCTCTGGGGGCGCACAGCATCCAGGAAAGCTAGGACCAGTGCGGGTTACAGTGAGGGCTTTGAGCCAGCTGGACCTGGGTTAGAGCCTGGACCCTGACACTCCATGGAAAGCCCCCAGAGCCTTTTTCAGATCTGAGATGGTTCCAGGCCAGCCCCTGAGTGTTAGTGTGTCCGCGTGTGTGTCGGGGTGGGGTGGGAGTGCGGGGAATCTTCCCCACACTCCCTCTAAAATATTCCCTGCCTCATCCCCACATCTGCCCCCTCCCAAGAGGTTCCCCAACCTCAGCTTTGTCCTGGAAGCTGGGCCTCCCCCTTTCCTTGGAACCCGAGGAGTAAAGCCAGCACACAGCCTTTCAAACCACTGACCCAGGGGCACCTGGTGCGGGCACCTTATGCCAGTTTATATGGGATTTGGCCCATACATTCAGGACACATTAACTTTGCACCAGGGGTTTCCCCAGTTTGCTGAGCTGCCTACCACGCCCACTGAAGGAAGGAGGAGCTTCCGCAGACCTAAGAGTCAGAGATCCTGAATCAAGGGGCAAAGAGAGAGAGGCCTCTCGGGGGAACTGAGGAAAGCGCAAGGGAAGGCCAGCTAAACGAAGTGCGGGCTGCGGTAGAGGGCTGGCGGTGCACGTGCAGGAGCGCTGCCTGAGCGCCACGGGGACTTCTGTCCAGACTCCAGCGCCAGGCCTAGACTCCGACGTAGAGCAGAAGCTCCGCGAGAGTCCTCGGCGTCAGACACTGCCAAGGCGAGAGCGGGCCAGGCAGCGGAAGCCCGCGCAGCAGGACGTGGCAGCAGCGGCCCTGAGGGTGTCACCGGAGCGGGTGGCGGCGATGGCGGGGATACCGGCTGTGGCCGCGGGGGCCAGGTGGTGAGTGGCGACTTGAAGGCCTCCCGCGCGGGCGAAGTTGAAGGCAGCGGGGCAGAGCCTGCGCGCTGGGAGGCCCCGCGGAGAGGAGACCCGGGGCGGGGCGGGGGCCGGGAAGAGCGGGCTCAGGTCTCTCTGGCGTCCGGGGCCGCATCCCAACAGGTGAAGGTCTCAGTGTCCCCGTGGCTCTGGTGAGGCGGGGCGCTGGGGCGCGGTGCCTGGGGGGTCTGCCGGCTGGGGAGCCGAGTCCACGTCGCTGAAGTATTCATTTGCCACGTAAAGACACCGAGGCATGGAGAGGCTGACCTCAAGCCAGAAATAAGCTGAAGCAGCCCAGCTGGGGTTACAACCCAAGCAGCTGGTCTCAGGGACCTGGACTCCGGTACCTGTTTGAGCACCCCAGTTACCCGCCTGTCCCTGCCTTCCTCAGTAACCTGGGGTGCGCGTCACCCTCCTCTGCGTCCCAGGTGCGTGGGTGGGGCGGCAGGTGTTACAGATCTGGAACTTTCCTAGGATACCCCGTGAGGCAGCACCCCTGGCCTCACCCTGCGGGGAAAGTTCAGAGATGATCAGGAGTGGATGTCAGGGATCTCCCAGGGGAAAATTCCTACGGTGGGGACTGGTGGCTTCTTTAGCCTTTAAAAGAGGAAGCGGGGGACTTTGAGAGGTTGCAGATGACCTACTTATGGGTCCCTGGTCAGGTAAGGTCGCCCTGCCAGCGCCTATGGAAGACAGAAGGCAAGACCTGCTCAGCTTTGGCCTCTGTGGCTATTAAGATGGTCCAGGGGACTTGCTCTTTTGATTTTTCGGGAGAAATCAGGAATCAGATGGATGTGAAATCTTATTTTTAAATACTGGCAACGCTTCAGTCATTAAAAAGTCTGGGGGCTAATCCGACAGTGCTGGTAGGGTCCACATGCGACCTTTGCACACGGCCTGCAGAGGTGGGGGACATAAGGCTTGCAAGAGTCAGGCCACACAGAGGAGTTTCATAAATTCCAAAAGAGAAGTAGAAAGTACTGAGGATGGCAGGTGAGCAAGATCACTCTGACTCCTTAAGAGGCTCTGCTTTTCCAATTTTATTTATTTTTTTTTTTTTAAACACAGTGCATGTGGGTCTCCGTTAGCTCTGAAGCCTTCCTCTCGCTGCTCTCTCACAATCTGGTCCATCTCAAAAAGCCAGGCTGCAGTCCCAGGGATGGGCTCATCTCCCTCTTCCCCAGAACCTTGCTGGCACCAGCAGACCAGCCTGGTACTTGCAAGAAACCAGGGCTTCAAGTTGGCTTGATAAAGGGCTCCCCAGTTGGGAGTTGGCATTTGCCTTCCCTGTGGCCAGTAGATGTGCTTTCTGTGACCAGAGCCCGTGTTGTGGACAAATCTGATTCTGAAATAGGTGTGAAATGGGGAGGGGAGACCCCATTCCCACCCTCTGAGGTCTGTCCCCATCAGAGTACTCTTCCTCCCTCCTCCCTCCTTACTGGCTTCCTTGCTGCTCACCAACAAAGGCAAGCTTGGAGTGGGAGGGGAAGCAGGACTGGCTTCCTTCCTCAGTCTGGCAGTCCCCGAGAAGTCAGCAGGCTGGGCTTTCCAGCAAGGACTCAGGAGATGGGGTGACAAATCTTTCTTCCACAACAGTCTATTGATGCTCTAAAGTCTAAAATGATTCTCACACAGAAATTAAACCAGCTCTGTCTTGCATTGAGGCAGCCAGAGTGCCACGTCTTGCTGTGGTGCGAAGCTGTTGAACCCAGCCAGAGGTGAGCCACATCCTCTCGTGCCTTTCCACACGCCAGGACACCTGCTGGCCCTCCAGGTCTGCAGAGCCCTGGGCTCTTGCCTTGGGCTGGTGGAGGTTGGGAGTAAGTAATCTTTGCATGATGAAGCCTTATTAGCCCCTGTGGGTTTGTATGAAGACATTCAGAGCAAGTGGGAATCTAGGTTTTTAGATGGACCACAGAATACGAAGTGGCTGTTTCCTGCCTCCTATCCATGCATTTTCTTGCTGTGCAGAAAGTGTTTCTGGAATGCAGGTCCATTAATGTGCAGAAATCCTGTTTTAGGAGTGGTGTTTGGATAGAGTGCCCTGGCCAGGAAGCCAACCTTGCAAACCATTCCTGGGGTCTTTGCCCACCTGGAAACGGGAAGCTCACTGCCTTCCCCCAGAGGGGCCTTCCCGAGTCCGAACTCCATCTCCCCTTTTTCAGCATAATGACAAATAGAAAGCTGGATATAACCTGGATATAAACTATATGATGATTAGCTGTTTTACAGGAGGATGGTCAGCTTTTGAAAGGTTTTACCATGATATTCATTCCCTTGGTTATCAATATTTGAAATAAAACTCATTTGCATAGCTTTACAGCACCATGGCTATTGGGTAAGTCAAGTCACAGCTTCCATCCCCTCATTTCTCAGTGACTTCTGCCATGGGCAGTCCCTTTGCTGTTATAATGCTATTTTATTATTGTGACCTTCGTGTGTGGACAAGTCATGACCCTCACGTGGGCTGTCTTCCAGGGTGGAGGAGGCGGCATGGACTCTGTCTACAGGGGTTGCAGTAGTGAGCAAAGGTGCAGGAAGCTCGGAGGTGTGCTGGCAGGTCCAGGACACATGGTGCCAGAGCGGGGACAGGCATTTCTGACTTCTCCTCTAGTCCCTTGAGCACCCCTGCAGGGCCGGCCCCTCCATTGCTTCTATACCCCACTTGGTCAAAAAGACACTTTGCGGGGTGCTTGTTTGCACTTTCTGAACTCGAGGACTAAGTAGCCGATGTCAGATGTCTGGGTCATGGTCTCTTACAGTCTTGCTGTCCAAAGTGGGGTTCGCTTGTGGAGAATCACTGACTCAGAACATGGCAGGGGCCAGAGCCCAGGACATTAACTGTCTCTTCTGGAATGGCAGAGAGGTTCTGAACCCTGACTGTAGTGATCCAGCAGACCCAGAAAGTTGTTCTTGGGACTCAAAATTCTCTCCCAGGATCGAGAGGATGATTCTACATGAGTGTCTGGTTCTGGATTTTCCTTGTGTTAAAAGGAGACGTAACCAAGAGTTCTTGAGCAACAGAGTCTGCCCCAAACTGTGTCAAGTTCCTATAGGCACTGCTTGCATGAAAAGGGGAGTGAAGGAAAGAAGGCGCCCTTCTAGCCTTGGGTCCAGCTGAAGCCAAAAGGAGAAGCACCAGCTCATGGCCACTTTGATTTTACTTCTGGGTCCTGTCAGGTGGCCCGTCAGTGTTGTGGCTCTCTATGCCCACTGACGCTGAGGCAGAGCCTACCCTGCCCTTGACCTGTGTGCCTGACAGTTTCCCATCATTGTGGCCAACAGTTTACTGACCACAAGAATTGTTCTAAGGTCATTGTTCCAAAGGTCTGTCTGTCTATCCAAAGACATGCAAATCCCTCAACTACTTTGGTTTATTTTATTCTCTGGTTGTCTCACTTTACTGGTCATCCTTAGTGCCATCCTGTCCCTGCCTTTACTATCCCCCGTGTAGAACTGGAAGGGCATTAGGAGCATTTGCTTACAGAAAAGCCAGTGGATGGGGGTGCCTGGGTGGCTCAATCGGTTAAATCCTCTGCCTTCCACTCGGGTCATGATCTCAGGGTCCTGGGATGGAGTCCCGTATCAGGCTCTCTGCTCAGCGGGGAGCCTGCTCCCCACCCCCAATGCCTGCCTCTCTGCCTACTTATGATCTCTGCCTGTCAAATAAATAAGTAAATAAATCTTAGAAAGAACGAAAAAGAAAGAAAGGAAGGAAGGAAGGAAGGAAGAAAGAAAGAAAAGCCAGTGGTGTGTATCAGTAACAGAACATTTATTTAGAGCCATCAAGTCTCAGGGCTGCGTGTTCCAGACTCATACCAGGAACTTTGCATCCATTCCCCTCAGACCTTTCCAGAATCTAGCTTGTAGGCGGTTTAGCTCCCTTTACAGGTGAGGAATCTGTTCAGGGTCATGGGGCAGACAGGTGTGCGCACAGGCCAGTGTTCTCATGGAGCCCAGTACTTTCCCCTTCACAGGCTTGGCATGAGCTCCGTTGCCCTGTCACATGACAGAGGACTCGAGGCTGGGACGTTCTGCCCTCTGCCAGGCTCTGTGCACTGGGGCTGCCTGAGCCAGCAGGAAGGCCACAGACAGGAGAGAGGGCATGCTTTCCTCACTTGTGATGAACAGATGCAGCTTGTGGCTGGGCCTGTTCCGTAATCTGTCATGAATGAGAAGTTATGCAAGGAGGACCTCTCGTGCATTCTGCGGGTTCTGTGTGCTTATTAACTAGCGGCTCCCCAACTTCCTCTGTGACAAGGAACCCATCACGTTGCTGGGTGCTGTCGGTTCCATATACAGCAGAGCTCCTGTTCTCTGCGTGAGGCTGACCTCCAAACTCTAGCAAGAGTGACATTTGGGTGCACATACTCTGACACTCATTAAGAGTTTCCCTTTGAAATGCTTCCTTCGAGGCTCGCCAAGAAACCCTGCTTGATGAAAGACATCATGAAGCTGCTGTGCTCCATCTCTGAGAATCAGAAGATGAAGGTGGCTGTCAGGTACTCTATGGAAAGCGCCCTGATCACAGGAGGTGTGGTCTTCATCGGTGGTCTGTTCGGGGGTCCGCTCGGACTAGCTGTTGGTACGTGTAATCTTCCTGAAGGGGCAGCCAGCCGAGGGGGTGTTGTGAAAAAGTCCTTGAAACCACAAAGATGGGGCACCTGGGTGGCTCAGCTGTTAAGCATCTGCCTTCGGCTCAGGTCATGATCCTAACGTCCTGGGATCCAGCCCCACCTCAGGCTCTCTGCTCAGCGGGAAGCCTGCTTATCCCTGTCCCTCTGCCCCTGCTTGTGTTCCTTTTCTCCCTGTGTCTCCCTCTGTCAAATAATAAATAAAGAGAGAGAGAGAAAAACCACAGAGACCACATAGAAATCCCTGTCCTGTGAAAGATGTTTGTCGAGTTGAGGTGGCTTCTGTGACATGGTCTTTGTGGGCTTAATTCATCCCATTGAAAACACAGCTTCTGAGTGTGATGGTCTCAGACACGCAGGGCATTCTTGCAAATGACATATGACTCATGCAGACCTGGAGGGCACCTCTCCCCTCAGGGATGTGTCTGGACCTCTGACGATATAAGGGTGTCCTGGGTCCCTTGGATGGTCTCCTTCCCCTGTCACCATTACATGTCACTGCAAAAGGGAACCAGGGAGGAAGCTGGAATTTACTGAGCACCTCCTAGGAGCAGATGCTGTCTGGTCATGTTACATGAGCTCATTCAGGGAGACCACCCCATTCTGAAACCAACAGTCTAATGCAGAAAAAGCAACAAACTATCCTGTCCCCCGCTTTTGTCACCTGCTTCAACTTGAGAGACAGTTTTTGGCTATGAATGAAAGTTTGGCTGATTTTCACATCATTTCTTGGAGCTAGGATGGGGTTGCTTCCTACGTCTTAGGAGTAGGGAGGATTCTGGTGTGGTCTCCCCTTCGGCCAGGGTGGCACCAGAGAGCGGGCTGCTGTGTGGGTCTGACATGAGGAGGGGCGGGATTACACCTCCCGTGAATTCCCTCAGATGGACCCTGCAGCACAGGGGGTGACAAAGGCATGGTCTGCTGCATTGGACTCAGCAGATACATCACTGAATGCCTGCTCTGTGCTGGGCAGCCCGTGCTGGGGACGTGGGAGAGCTCACAGCACTGCTACAGTCCTCCCATGAACACAGGCTGGAGAGGTGACTGCCTGTCTGCTTCTGTTTCCAGCTCCCGGCATGACTTCCTGCCCTGTTCTGCCTTTCTGTGGCAGGATTGGCCTTCAAGGACATTTCATGATGCAGAGCTCACACTGGGGAGTAAATCAGTGTGTGGGTGACCCCAGACCTTCCACTATACATTTCCCTTTCCCATCTGTGAATTAGGGAGTCGTAACCTCAGCCTCTCACCATCTAAAGAGCATCCAGTGGGGGAGGAGACGTGGCCACAGCCTCCTTCCTCAGTGACGCTCTTTATCTCTGTCCCTGTCCCCCCATCTAATGTGCTCAGGGGAGGGCTTGATGGGCTCATTTATCCTAGAGCTGTTCCCAGATGCCATTGTGGGAGCACATATCTTATTCAGATTCTGTCAGAGCTGGTAGAGAACAGGACGTCTGCCAGGGGAACCCGGGGATTTGCTCCTTGAAGCCACTAGTCGTGGGCAGAGCATCATTCTACCCAGAAAACCAAGGAATTTTCTTTTGTCCAAAGAGTTAGTAATTTGCTGGTCGATATTCCTGGCGATTATTTGCATGAAGTGCTGCTCTAAATCAAATATTGACATTCTCATAAAGGTTTAGTGCAGATGACTGAAATGTTTGTCAGCTCTGAGCTCTTCATGGGTGTCGTGGGCTAAAGTTCAGTAAAACCTGTAAATGACTGGTTTCCCTTCCCCAAATCCTCCCTTCTTTTGGAGCAGAGGGGAAGGCTGACTAGGGGCAGTGCTCATTCTCTTGGGCCTGATGCTGGCCTGGGCTCAGCCCCAGGGGAGCTGTGTGCCTCCAGATGCCTCCACACTTGGCTTCCTGAGAGGGTGCAGCTTTTACTGCCTGCTGGCGGGGTCCAGCCCACAACCGGGTTCTCTCCGGCCTGGGCTGTATTCTCTCAGATAAACCTCTAATTCTGCAACAGTAGTAGAATTACAGACACGTTGGTGAGACTGTGCAGAGAACGCCCACATATCCCTCACCCGGTTCCCGTAACATTACCACCACGGTGCATTTGTGAAAAGTAAGAAACCAACACTGACGTGTCCCTACTAACTGGTCTCCAGACTTTCTTTGTACTTTGCCCGTTTTTGCATTACGATCTTTTCCTGTCCCAGAATCCAGCTCAAGGGATCACAGAGCATTTAATCCTCATGTCTCCTTACTCCGTCTCCCCAGCTCTGTGACAGTTGCTCGGACTTTGCTGCGTTCCTGGCCTGGGTACTGGTGAGGAGTCCTGGGCAGTTATTTGTAGAATGCCTCCCCGTTTGGGTCGGCCTGATGGTTGCTCATGGTTAGCCCAGGGTTGTGGACCTTGGGAAAGCATACCGCAGACAGCAGTGGAGTGCCTGTTTCATAGCGCCATTTCAGGGACATGTGACACCGACAGCCTCCCTGACTGTGTCCACCTTGATCGACTGGTTAAGGTTGTGTTTGCTTGTTTGTCCACTGTGGAGTCAGTGTCTCCCCTTTCCATGCTCTGCTCTTTCAGAGTGAGTCGCTAAGTCCACCTGGGCTGTATCTATTAATATCTGATGACTGCTATTTAATAGTCATGGAACTTTTTCCAGGATACACATGTGGGATTCTGTGTGGTAGCAGTGGGCTGGCGAGGGGTAGCCCCTCCCCTTAGACACGACCCTGTTCTTCATCACCCACAGGCTCACTCAGTCCTCTTCACTCCTCTCAGCTACCTGCCTGTCCCTAGAGGGCACCTGAGTTTGAGACCCCTGCCCCAGGGCACCTTTCTTAGCAGACCTGCCCCCACCTGATCAGATAGAACTTTCCCTTGACATGGGGGCTTCAAGTCCCAACATTGTGCATCTGAAATTTGATCATAAATTTACCTTTAAAAATAATGGCTATGCCTTTTCGGGGTCACAGGAAGAGAAATAATTGAATGAGTTATATTCGATAGTTATCATCATATAGCTCTTGAGGGCTGGCGTGAAAAACAGGTGCTTTCTGAGGAAAGGTCTCCTTCTGTGTCCCCAGGGTCCTTTAGTCCCAGGATTTCACTGGAAATTTCCAAAGTTCAGGGGCAAAGAGCATATTATGGGGAAAACTCAACCTCACCACTGAGATGATTCTCCTTGCAAATGCACTGGCTTCTCAGCTCTGTCCTTTAAGATGAGAGAGTTTCATGGGAAGCAGGAAACCTGCAGACCCTGGAGATTTCAGTTCTCAGAGCTGTGAGGTGGGAGATGCTTTGTGCTGCATCTGTGAGTCTAGAGCTTAGGGAAGGGCAAGTCTGGATGTCAGTTATCTGAGCCAAATGGACTGAGGACCCCAGAAACCTTTGTCCCCCGCACTGTGGGGTGGAGCGGACATGAAGCCAAGCCTGTTCCCACCCGTGTGTGAATGTGCTCACTCGTCACGGCGGTGGACATGCTCCCAGCAAGAGCCTGAGGCCACCATTTATGAATAAGGACCAACTAACTGAACCTTCCTTGTTTTCTAGGGGGGGCTGTCGGGGGACTCTACAGTGCGTGGATGACAAGCGGACGGTTTGAGCCAATTCCTCAGATCATAAAGGAGCTGCCGCCCACTGAGCAGCAAAAGCTCTTTAATGAAGCCATGGCCATCCTCGGGCACCTGGACTGGATGGACGCTGTGCAGATGACCACACTGGTCATGGGCAGCGAGCCCCTGAAGCAGCAGCTGCTGGCCATGGTGAAAGAGTTCCTCAAAGGCCTGTACATTGACTACAGACCTCCTCCTGGGATGAGGAGGCCACTTAGATGATTCTTTGACCCACAGGATGGTGGGCCACTTAGACGGTTCTCCTTGGGGGTGTCTGGGTGGCTCAGTGGGTTAAACTTCTGCCTTTGGCTCAGGTCATGATCTCAGGGTCCTGGAATTGAGCCCCACATTGGTCTCTCTGCCTGGCAGGGAGCCTGCTTCCCCCCCTCTCTCTGCCTGACTCTCTGCCTACTTGTGATCTCTGTCTGTCAAATAAATAAATAAAAGCTTAAAAACAAACAAACAAACAAAATGAAACAAAACAGAACAAAAAACCCCCATGGTAGATGGTTCTCCTAACTCATAGAGGTGAATGTGGAGTTGGGGAAAGTCTCTCCCATTCATTGCTCATGTATTGGGCCCTACTGTCCCAGACCCAGGGGACACAGGGTCCTCCCCAGAGTTCTAGCCCCTATGTCTGCTGATGTCCCTCCCTTGGCCACACTGCCTTCATTTCTGGGAAAAATCCTGACCCAACTTCTGGGTAGTTTTGGGTCAGATGGAGCAGATCTTGCTGAGCGAAGTCAGTGTAGACTAGCTGGGTCCTGGGGTGACTGTGATGGGCACTGGCCCTGAGAGGACAGGCCGGACCTCAAGTCTTATCTCCCCTAGGAGGTAAGAGCACTTTCCGGGCTTTCCCCTCAGGCTTGCCTCTTGGCTTCTGTGGTTTTAGTATTCTTACTTCTGTGTTTTCTTGGCAAAAATCTTCATTTTTAAAAAATTTTGAATAGGTGATACCAGCCTGGTACTTTGAAGACTCCAGATGGTACAAAAGGAAATCAAGGCTTCCTCTGGCCTCTGGCGTGAACTCTGCCCCAGGCCCTCCCCAGAGGCAGCCCCTGTACCGATTTCTTGGGCATTCCTTAACTCAGTTTTTACATAGTCTTTGAAAACCATTCATTTCCTTTTATTTGTCAATAATGTTTATTGGTGAAAGTTTAGAACAATCTATCCAGAAAAGGATAGTAACAACATGACAAATTTGACCACCCAGAAAATCACCCTTAACACATTTGGTATGTTTCATACAAACATTTTAATGCTGTGTATGCGTCTTTCCAGCATATATACATTCTCCCTGTTTAGACCTGTTTGAATGCTTTTACCAATTAACATTTAATAACATTTGTGATGAATTTTAAATTCCTTGAAACTGTGTTTCCTAGGTGTATAATATTCTGTCGTATTTAGCCCTATCCCTGGTGTGGTTTTCATTGCTACGATGAACAGTGTTGTGTTAACATTCTGCTTGTGCTGTAGTCTGTAATAGTCTTTGGGATAGATGCCTCAAGGTGAAATTGCTAGATTAAAAAGTATGTAATATTTTTTAAGCTTGTTAAATTCTGTCAAAATTCATTCAAAGTTGCCACTATTGATAACTTGCTCTCCTTGCCACAGAGTCTGGGGGTACACATCTCACCACATCCTCACCAAGAAATGGGATGATAGTGTCTTTTATGTTTTTGTAACAGATTTTATTTCTGCAAGAGAGAGAGCAAGAGAGAGTGAGCATGAGCTGGCGGGAGGGGGAGGGGGAGAAGAAGACTCCCTGCTGAGCAGTGAGCCTGATGTGGGACTCCATCCAAAGACCTGAGATCATGAACTAAGCTGAAGGCAAACAGTTAACCAACTGAGCCACCCAGTCACCCCAGGATGATAATGTCTTGAACATTATTGATTTGATGGGTGATTACAGACAACTTGGTTTGATTAGTTTTTCTTTGCTAGTGGGTGTGATAAGGCCGGGTTCATCTGCCTCTGGCCATTATCCCAGGTGGGGTTGAAAGCCCCCAGACCCCCATTGCTGGTTCCCAGCAGAGGATGAGGTGGCCCCGGCTTGAGCAGAGGGCTGGCTGTGGGCTGGCCCCCTGTGGTTGGCCTAGCCACGGCAGCAAGATAAGCAGGAAACAGCAGGGGGCTGCCAGCAGGACAAGGAGGCAGCTGAGGAGGAAGCCTTGGTGAGGGGACCCAGTAATGATAAAAAGAAACCATTGTTATGCCCGAGTTTTCACGTCCAGGAGGCCACCAAGGAGACAACACCGATGTAATCACACGAGGGTTTATTTGACAAGCTTAAGCTTGGGCCCAAGTATACCCAACAAAGCGGAGTAGGGACTTGGACCCTGAACCATATTACAGTCAGAGTTTTTAAAGGCAGAGTAGGGGTGGACTCGGTGGTGGGTGAGGACAAAGGGGATATTCAGAAGGGCTATCAGGGTAAAGAAGACTGTCAGGATATTGGAGGGCTGGTTATTGTCAAGCCAAGGCCGTTTTCCTCTCTAATGAGGAACTAAAATGAAGACAGTTGGGAGTTTCCTGGTGGAATGTCATATTCCTCCTATCAAGTGTCCTTGTTAGTGAGATTTAGCACTGGGACATTTGTAAACCAAGGGGGACTCCTGTCTTGCAGGATTGTGATTTCTACAAGTTAACTACTTGTTCACATATACTACCGAGGGGAGGGGAGCTGGTCGAGAGTGGGTGCAAGGTGCCAGCTTTTGCTTTGTCAAGATGGCTGTACTTATGTCAGGGCTAGACTCAAGGTGGGTACAGCCTTGTTTTTCTTGGCCTCCACATTTCCCCCTCTCAGAGGAACCTAGAGAAGGACCCAATTATGGGTCCAGGCTGGTCTCAGTAACAAAGTCCAGTTGTTGGTATTGCTGTCTGAGTACCATGAGCCGAACTATACTGACAACAGTACAGTCTCTGACAACAGACACTAATCTATTGATAATCAACATTAGGGGGGTAAGTGGGAACGGCAAAGTCTTAGCTTTAGGAGATTGTCCTTGTCTGGTTGGCTTTTCCATTCTGGAACAAAGTCCTTGAGAATGGCGTGTGAGTCAGCTGGTCGGACATAGGTGTAGTGGACTCAGGGAGTAATCCTGTCGACCTTGAGAGCAGGGGGAGTGGTCAGGATCACGATGTAGGGTCTCTTCCAGCATGGTTGAAGTGTCTGGTGTTGGTATCTCTGGATGTATACCCAGTTACCCGGCCAATATTGATGGGGGGTGGTTCCCAGTCTCGTAGAGGGCTCTCGGCTTAGGTTATACCTCGGTAAGATGTCTGTAAGAGAGCTTTTGACCCACAAGCATGACTCACTCCTCCACAGCTATTTTCACTATTCCCATTAACCTAATCAGATTCTTCCCTTTAAATCCTTCAATTTTCTTAAGTTTCCTCTTTATATCTGGGGTTGACTGACTGGCGAATGCAAGATCGTCTAAACAAGTTATCGTGCAACTTCTCTGAAGTTTACCTCAAATTGTCTAGCTTAGGTAAACAAACATTTAAAGACAATCAAATCTAGAATTTAACATCCATAAAGGTGTATTATTAAAACACAATTTTTCTCGAGGCGTCTGGGTGGCTCAGTGGATTGGGCCGCTGCCTTCGGCTCAGGTCATGATCTCAGGGTCCTGGGATCGAGTCCCGCATTGGGCTCTCTGCTCAGCAGGGAGCCTGCTTCCCTCTCTCTCTCTCTGCCTGCCTCTCCATCTGCTTGTGATCTCTATCAGGTGAATAAATAAAATCTTAAAAAAAAACATAATTTTTCTCTCTAAAATAACCCTCATTTCCAGAGATAGCCAAATCAGGACTAATTCATTTGAAAAATAAGTCCAGTTTTAACAAACTTGTCCTAATTATTTACATAAGCTCAGCAAGAACAGTGAGTGATCATATAGATCTTTTAGAATCTGCTTTGCTGGAACTTTTTATAAGGAATCTCTAGGTTGAACTTTTAGTAGCCTCAATGGGCCAGAACCCAAGCCACATAGTTGTCATCAGACATGCCTGCAGTACCTGTTGGACTTGGGCGAATTTCTCTTCCTGAGGTTCCCAAAGTATCCTGCCAGGAAGTGACATTCTTTACTCACCTGGGGAGGCTGCTGGGAACTCTGTAAGCAAGGTATCAGGCCAACAGTTCCAAAGGGCTTTCAGCTCCATGTTTTATAAAGTCAACCTTAGTTCCTTTAAGCTGTCTGGTCATATCTGAGTCTTTCCAAATATGACATTCCAGTCAAAGCCATGGTAAAATAGCCAGTGTTTCCAATGGTGTCCTGTCACAAGGAGAACAAATTCTTATTGAACTTATGCAAATGATTGTCATGGAAGAAAAAAACACTTACTGAGACCTTTTGATTTTCAGGGGGTTCAGATAGAGAGAAAAGTTTAATGCTTTGATTTGTTTGCAAATAAATATTTTTACATTTCTGTAAGTCACAGACATCTTAAGAAAAAAATATCCCTAGTCTGGAAGAGCAAACATTAGAGAACGAGCAATGTTTAAAATAAGACAAAACATTAAGAGACACAACACTATAATATTTTAGTTCATTTAGTCCCATGTTACTAATTCTCGTTTAGTTTGAATGCAGCTCTTACTTCTAGAAATTTTTACCCATTTCAGTTTCAGGATTTTAACATATCAAAGATCTGTATTTGTCCTGAAAGTCTCCCATATGAATTTCCTCTAAGATGGAATTTATCTTACAAGAGAATTAAAAGAATTACAAATGACAAAAACTCAGAATAGTATGGTTAAATTACCAGGTGATGACCCTATGAAAACATTAAAACTTTAGGAAATGTATAGAACCCTTAGAGTAGTTACAGCACTTACCCAAATATAACCCAAGGTTTATTATTGGTTTAGCAGTACTTACTGAGTAACTTAGTATACCAAGGAAAAGCCTTATGAGTCAAAGAGATCTCACTTATAATTTAAATCTTGTCAACAATTGCTAAAACCTTATAAAGTTTTAAAACACCTGCCTAAATATAATTAGGGATGTTAAGCACCTGATAAAACATAGAAACTGAATTTTCTGGGCAGGCAAAGAGAAAACCATTTACATTCTTTAACAGATCAATTAACCTAAGAAAACTTAGCCCTTTTAAACAGAGAGAAAACCAGCTTTTTATACCAGTGTCTTTCCTTTTTTTAATTTTTAAGCATGCAGTATTAAGATAGTGGATTTACTGGGTTTCCCTCCCCTTGTGAATGATGTTGCAGACAAAGGGAGGGGGATCCTTCAGATGCTGTCCTGCTCACATCCCTTGAGGGAACTTAGGAGCGTCTTAGCTAAGGTCTGTCCATATAAACCCCGGACCAGGCTACTCCGTGGAGTAGATGACCGTTATGCCATATGATGCCCCACGAGACTCAAGGTGCAGCCCACTCAGACTCCGTAGCTGAAGCAGTGGAGCCATACAGACACATTCACACAGTCAGGCACTCTTCAGATTCAAACAGGTTGGACAACCCCCCTCTGGGTATCCCTGACTAATGGAAGGTGATCAGTCTTCCTTTCATTTTTTACGAATAAGAGTGAGTTTCTATGGTTATAGGCAATGGGGGATGGTATCAGGGTGTTTTCGCAGTCCCTCAAGGTTGGGCCACTTTTCCAATCTCTCAAGGCCAAATGGCCCTTTCACTTGGAAGTATAATCTATGTGGGGGTATGTCAGGAAAGTGCTAAATTACCTTGGGGGCTATTTTCTTTTCTTTTTTTTCCTTAATTCATTCTGACCATACCTAAAATTCCTTTTCTGCAGATTTCCCTTCATAAACCTTCTACAACTTTCCTTTGCATTCAGGTTTTGTTCCAAGCCATTTCCTTCCAAACAACCATCTCATTTAGGACAAAATTACCTTTTATCTTTCATAAAATGCATTTCCATTCCTTAAATCTTTTTTACATATCTCCTACTTTCCTATATACAGAATTGTTTTATTTCCATCAGTCTTAGTTACACTTAGCAGAATTTTGTACTCTTAGGAACACCTTAATCTCTAGTGATGACTAAATATAAACCACTTGTGAACTGTTACAACAGAATTCTTTAGATGCCAATTTATGAATCAGTTAAGCACCAAGCATGCTTACCAACAGATTTAAATATTCTTATTTTCTTTGCTGTAAGAAGTCAAAAGCACAAACCTACAACCAGTAATTACTGATTTAGCATTTTATCCTGTTTGGTAAAGACCTAGATGTCCATAATTTAATTCTATTTGTCATCCAACCAAAACTTTAAAGTTTCAGGTTACCAAAGACTTTGAAAGCTACTTTAACAATTCCCCATTAAAACTTTGAGACAGCCAATTAGCCATCTCACATTATTTATCTTACAGCAATCTCACACGTGCGTGCATGTGAGGGGGAAATAAAGAGAAATACCAATTGTAACAGGTGCTGGGGACCTTCCAGCTTCCCGAGCAATAGGACCATGGCTCGGAGGAAGCAGAGCAGAAAGCCGATAATCTCCATGTTTTGGAATCTTGTTCCTGGGGCGACTCCAGTGTTGGAAAATGGGCAATACTTTTCTGTCCCTAAGCCAAACAAGAAGCAGCAGGGTCCCCAGCTCCCTGGGGCTGCCTCCCAGGGACAGT
Organism: Mustela erminea; assembly: GCF_009829155.1. Lineage (NCBI taxonomy): Eukaryota > Metazoa > Chordata > Mammalia > Carnivora > Mustelidae > Mustela > Mustela erminea. The sequence goes on along the minus strand of NC_045632.1, from coordinate 23,491,931 downwards.
TCAAGGCTGCCTGGACTGGGCTCCAGGCTGTGTCCCCACAAGGCTGTGTCCTCATGAGCTTACACTGGGGGCCCTACCTCCTTGGAGGTATGGCCCCACTGTAAAACGAACTTGTAAGGCACATCCCTGGTGGTAGAACAGGCGCCCATCAACCATGGCAGGAGGGCCTGCCATGGTGGTGACCATTTTCAATGTGGGGTCCTCTCTCCAGTGTCTTTCCAACAGAATCTCATACAATCCACAAATGTGAACCACATATATAATTTTAGATTTTCTAGTAACCACATTTTTAAAAGTAAGAAGAAACAGATGAAATTCATTTAATAATTTAACCCAATATCCCAATATATTATTATTTCAACATGTAATTGATATAAAAGATTATTGAGATCTTTTCCTTTTTAAAAAATATTAAGTCTTTGGAACCTGGTGCATATGTTTTGCACTTGCAGCACATCTCCATTCTGACAACCGACATGTCAATTCAAGTGTGTCCTGTGGCTAACATATCAGGTCTGACAACTCTGTAAGATATAATGATAAGAAATGTAAAGATGAAATATTTTTCTTTTCCACTTTGTTGCCAGTGATGTGGACATCCCCTGTAAGATCTGGGAGCCTCTTTCTGTCCCTTCTCTGCTGTGAAGTTCAGCATCTGGGCTTCTTGGAGGTTAAGAGTAGATTGGATGGTGTTGTGGACTGAACGGTGTGTGCCGGATTCATATGCTAAAGCTCTAACCCGCCATGTAATGGCATTTACTGGCACCATTACTGGTGGTGGGGTCTTTGGGAGGTGATGAGGGTCAATGAGGCTATAGTAGGGACCCCCAAAAAGGGATTATAGCCCTTATGAGAAACAAGAGACCTCACTCACTCTCTCTGTTTTATGAGGACACAGTGGGAGGACAGCTCTCTGCAAGCAAGGGCTCCCATCAGAATCCAACCATGCTGGCCACCTGTTCTGGGGCTCCCAGCCTCCAGACTGGGAACAGTAAATGTCCACTGTTAAGTACAAGTCCACTGTTAGTTAAGTACCTAGTCTTTGGTATTTATTGTGGCAGTCCAAGCCCACTGAGACAGATGGGGTATTGGAGTTGAGGACTACTGGTGACTCCCTCCCCACCCCAACTAGTTAGATTTGGAGGTGATAGCATCATCTTCCTGTGTTGAGAGGACAGGCTGGCCTCTGGCTAAAGATCTCCTCCTTGGAATGACTCTGACCATCATCAGGAGAGAGCTGCTTCCTGCAGCCACTAAGAACCAGCTTTCTCCTTACATCCCAGCACAGAGAGCCCTCAGAGGCCTTGGATCCCTCCACTCTCTCCCTCTGCACCTGTTTCAGTTCATCATCGCTAAGCTCAGAGGGGGCGGCAATGTTGCTGGCAAGTATCCTGCATTTTCCCAGTCTACTTCCACTCCCACGAACCTCTTCCTCCAGCTCCCAACCCTCGTCCTCTGCTTCTCTGCAGTGCTGACTTGGTGCCTGTGTCACTGCAGAAAGGAGAGAAAGTTCACCGCTGACATCAGTGCCCATCTCTCCTCCTAGTACTACACACTGACCTTGAACTTGACGATGCCAGCCCCTCCACTGGGCACCCCTCTCCCTCTGGAGGCTGCTGCTCCAGTCATTCTCCTCCTTCCCCTTCATCACCATTCCCAGATCTGTGCACGGTGTGGCCCAGCAACACACACCTGGGTTATTTCTCCCACAGTAAAAAAACAAGAAAAATTTCAACAAGTTATTGGGATAATCCCACGGGGAGTAAGTGTCTTTACAACAGATATTTCTGGGACAGATGTATAACCACATGCAAAAAAAGTGAAGTTAGACAATCCCCATCTTAAAACATATAAATAATTAACTCAAAATATATCATTTCAGAGATGAAAACAGGGATAACTCTTTTTGACTTTGTATGAAACAATGTGTCTTTTTTAAAATTTTTTAAAGGACTTTAAAATTTTATTTATTTGACAGAAAGAGAGAGTGATCACAAGTAGGCAGAGAGCCAGGCAGAGAGAGAGGTAGAAGCAGGCTCCCCACCAAGCAGAGAGCCCAATGCAGGGCTCGATCCCAGGACCCTGAGATCATGACCTGAGTCGAAGGCAGAGTCTTAACCCACTGAGCCACCAGGCACCCTGAAACAATGTGTCTTATATATGACATAAAAACACAAAGGACCAAAAAAAAAATAGATAAATGGGACTTCATCAAGATTAAAATCTTTTGTGCTTTGAAGGACACCACCAAGAAAGTGAAAAAAAAATGCAGGATGGGAGAAAATTACAGATTCAGGTATCTGATAAAGGACTAGTAGCTAGACTATATAAAGAACACTCATAGCTCAACAGTAAAGAGACAAACAATCCAGGTCAAAAATGGGCAAAAGATTTGCATAGACATTTCTCCAAAAATGATATCCAGATGGCCAATAAGCACATGAGAAGGTCCTCAACATCATTAGTCATCAAAACCACAGTGAGACGCTGCTTCTCCCCCTACTCTGATGGCTAGAATAAAAAAGGCAATGACAAGTGCTGCTGAGGTTGGGAAGAAATTGGAACATTTATACTTTGCTTATGGGAACATAAAATGGGGCAGCTACTTTGCAAAACAGTTCAGCAGTTCCTCTAAATATTAAGCATATAGTTACCATAATATCGAGTAATTCCAGTCCTAGGTATATGCTGCAGAGGACTGAAAACATGTCCATACAAAACCTTGTCTATGGATATCCATTAGCAGGATTTTTCTTAACAGCCAAAAAGTGTTTTCAACCTAGATGCCCATCATCTGATGAATGGATAAATAAGATATGGTCTATACATTGCATATAAGATGCAAGGGGAAATTGTTTAGCTAAAAAAAGAATTATATATGGATACATGGTACAACATAAGATGAACTTGGAAAGATGCTAAGTGGAAGAAGTCAGTCACAAAGGACCACATATTGTATGATTCCATTCACATGAGATGTCAGAATAGACAAACGAATAGAGACTAATGGCAGATGGATGGTAGTCAGGGGCAGTGGGGGGAGAATGGGCAGTGGGGTTTCTCTGTGGGGTGGTGAAAATCTCCTGGAATTTGACAGTATGACAGGTACACAGTCTTATGAATACACTAGCAATCACTGAATGGCCCTCCCCCTCCCCCTCCTCTTCCTCTCTCTCACTCTTTCTCAAGTAAATAAAATCTTTTAAAAAAGAAAAACAACTTTCCATCTCTAGCCACTGCTAGAGATCTCTTTCCCCTTGCAGTGAAATTCCTCAAATGACTTCGCCAGTTTGGCTCCCATTCTCTGGGTGCTTTCCGGCAGGTCCCTGTTTCCACCACCCCACTAAATGGTCTCCAATCACGGTGGCCACCTTGTAGGTAACCACTGCAAGTAGCGTCAAGTTACTGAACACAAGCTGGTTCTTGGTCCTCCTGCCACCTGACCACCCCCTGGGCAGCATCTGGCAGGCTGCTCCTCTATGCTCACTGCTGCTGCTGCACTGCCTCAGCCCTCCTCCCCCCTTGGCTGGCTGTTCCTCCTTCTCCACCCCTGCTGCTCAAGGGTCCACTCTCTCCTGTGGGGCTCTAGTTTCACACAGTGCTAGTCAGCTCAGACTTCCTTCCTTGCTATATTCCCTCCCCCTTAACAGCTCATTTGGTCTCCAGATGTATACCTGGAAACTGAGCTTTTGATACCCACACTCCCCACTCAAAGATCACAACAAACAACCACCACAACCAGCCAGGACCTGCTTCATCTCCCTTGTTTTTCAGTCCTCTCCAGCTGTTCTCTCCCTCTCTTGCTCTGTCAGCCACACTGGCCTCTCCCAGCTCCATCACCAGGTGGGGGACATCCCCACCCCAGGACATTTGCACTTGTTGCTTCCTCTGTCTTGGACATTCTTCTCCCAGATATCTGCCTCATTTCCTTCAGGTCTTGACTCAAGTTCACATTTTCAGTGACACCTTGCCTGGCTACTTGATCTGAGATTGTAGCCACCCAGCCCCCAGTGTCCCCGTCTCAGCATTATTGTTATCAGTAGACTCAGTCCTTGTAATGTACTCCATTATATACTTATTCCTGCCCACCCCCACGGAGAGGACTTCCATCAAGAAGAGTGTTGAGATCACCTTTTCAGAAAGCAAATGCATAAAGGCACATCAAGGGAGGAGAGCTAAAGAGCGGCAGGCAAGAGCATTTCCACAGTGAGCCCCTCTGGATTGGACAGCTTCCTTGTGCTGGGAAAGACCCCACAGACGTGAGAGTGTATACCACCCATTCAGCTGTGTTTGTGGTCTGTCTCTCTTCACTAGTGCGAGCTCCATGAGGGGAGGAATTTTTGTCTGTTCGCTTCACAGTTTGTCTGTCTCTTCACTTCTGTTGTGGCACCAGTGCTATAGGTGCTCAGTAAACTCTCGTAGAAGGAGGGAAGAAAATAAGGTGGCAGGCAAATTTTTTTGGATTTCATTTTCCATCTCACCTGCATGCGGGGTGGGCAGAACACCCGCACCACCTCAGTCCCTGCCTCTCCCCATGCTGGAGGAAAGGGAGGAAAGGCTGCCTCCCACCAGCCTGGTGAGGGGAGCTCTGAAGTCAGGCTGGTGTCTGAGCCCTCGTTCCAAGTGACCCTACAGAGTCACTGCAGTGAGAGAGCCCCTCAGTGCCCAGTGCTACTGAGGATGGGGAGTACCTGCAGCCTCCTCTGCTGAGAGGGTGCAACCTGGTCTAACTCCTGCAGGGAGCTCTCGGGCAGCATCTGCTAAAGACACATGTACCTGTGTCCCGTGGACCCAGCAGTACCGGCCCTGTCATGCACCTGATGGAAAGGAGAGCTTCGTCCACCAAAGACATCCATGGAAATGGTCACAGCAGAGTGATGCAGGAGCCCATCTCCAAGAAGACTGTTCTTGACCAAAGACAGAGTTAGAAATCCTCAAGTCCAGAGGGCAGGGTCCCTCTCCAAACACCTGACGCCCTGCCCCCTCCATCCCAACTCAGGGATCCCTAGGGTGTGGCCAGGGTAGATCCCTTAGCTCAGCTGGGCTGCCTCCCCTCCTGTTTTGGCAGCCCTGAGGACTGTCATGTTCAGGGACACAGGCCAAAGTCAGTGTCATCTCTCAGCCCACACAGCCCCCAATGGAAATTATGTGCCCAGGAATAGCCCAGTACTAAGTGGAAGCTCTGTGCACAGAATGATCCCAGCAATGATCCTTCCTTCCCTACTGGCTTTTCACCCTCTGGGGTGAGGTAAGAGCTTTGTGCCCATTGTAAACGAGTATTTTCCTTGCACTGTGGAGAAGGAGGCTCAGAGTGCCTCTGAAATTTGGAAATTTCTGGAACCTTTGGAACCCTCCCGTTCTCCCCACATAAAGGAGGCTGAAGACACCACTCCTTAACTCCTAAACTGAAGACCCTCCTCCTTAACCCTTCACTGTTCAGGGAGAGAGAAAGGAAGGGAGTGTCCAGCTGATTCCAGGCTGGGAAGGAACAGCCATCTCTATGGGCCTGCCTTAGGGCTTCCTCTGTGAAATGGAATATGAAGCCCAGCCACTCCTGTTGCCAACACCTACCAAAATCACAAACTCCAATGCTACCGGGGCCAGGCTGTTCTACTGTGAGAGGGCAGAGAGGACCAAAGCTACCTGGGAAGCACTGCTGATGTGGGAAACAAAGGCAGAGGAAAAATTATTAAATTTCCTTACTACCTACAGCCTATTGAACAGTCCTTGAAACAGGCAGAGGGACATTCCTTTAGGAACCCAACTTCTTCCAGGTTAATAAGGGCAAAAGGCAATCCTAGACTGAACCCCACTCCCCACCCCAGGATCCTGTAAATCTACTTTAGCATATAACAATGTCTTTGAAAACTTCCTTTATCATAAGCCTCCCAAACTCCGTGTTGGCAATCATCCCCCAAACATATGACCCATGGATATACATCTAAAGGGTGTCATGACTACAGTTTTATTAGATAGTAATAAATTATACTCTCCCAGCAATAGCTAGACCTCTCACGGTTCTGGAAACCTTGCTTCCAAAATTCCTTAGAAACTCACACTATCCCTAACCCCCTCCCAACTTGAGGGTATATAATGGGCCATTCCTCATGACCCTGGTGCAGCTTTCTGCCTAGGGGTCCTGTCTCTGTGCTTTTATAAACTTGCCTTTTTGCACCAAAGATGTCTCAAGAAGTCTTTCTTGGCCATCTGCCCAGAACCCTAATGTCTTTCCTACCTCACTGCCACCCTCCCCCCACCTCCCGGGTCCACTGGGGCAGCTGACTCTGCTCACTTGTGCAGACTGGGAAAACTGGGACCAAGGAGTGAGGCCAGAAAAGAGGTGTAGAGATCTCTGCCGCCCAGGGGGCAGCACCCGCGGGCGCCTCAGGACCTCCTCAGGTCATATGTCTAGAATGTCTGGGAAACCAGCTTTGCCCCCCCTCCCCCCCCAGCTCCCTTACCTGTGCTCACCCCGCTCTCCCTGGAGGCCCTGCAGCTCCACCTCGACTTCTGCACCCCTAACCAGCAGTAAGCGCCCTTCTCCGCTCCTCTGCTCCGGGTCAGAGTCCGAGGTGGCTCTTGCTGCTGCGTGTCTGTCCCTCCTGAGCCCCGGAGCCACCTTCACTGGGCAGTCCAGGGAGCCTGGAGGCGGCTGGCAGGCAAGCAGCTGCCTCCCGTGTCCCTGCCCCGCCCGGTGTCCTTACCTCCTCCGCTGGGTCCCTGCATGCCTGCGCGCCACACCCCTCCTCCAGCTGGCTCTTGACCACCTCATTCCTGAGTCTGGGCGCCCTCTGCCCCACTAGCGCATCCACCACCTCACTCTAGCATGACATGCCCCTTGCGACGACTAAGCCAATCGGAGCCCCCACGCAGGTGGGGGCGGAACCTGGACTCCTGACTCTCGATGCAGGAGTGCCCAGGAACTGTAGGCAGGCAGAACCCCCCAGAGTTAGAATTGGCCCTCGGTGAGCAGCCTCCTTGGGAAGGATCAGGTCAGAGTGACTTTTCAGGACTCCCCCCACCCCGGGGGCTGGTTCTCCAGTCTGACTCCCCCAGCACCTGCCCAGTTTCCCCCAGTGCCCTCCACAGCTCCGCACCCTGCTTGCTCGCAGCTCTCTGGAGACCCTCCTTGCGGGACTCCTAAGGGTTAAGGCCTCCTTGCTGCTCCCTGACACAGTCATCTCCTCTCCGCAACAGAGAAACTAACAATCATAGACTTAAAAATCAGCAGCACTTAATGCTTTTTCTATTTTAAAATTCTTATAGAGGAAGCTTGCAAACCTACACTGAAGGAGAGCCCAGTTCAGTGGACTGCATGCTCTCATCACGCCCTCCAGCATTCCCAGCACCTGACGCTGCTGCCCCATCCAGCCTCTCCCCTGCCAGTTGGGACACTGGAATGAAATTCCAGGCCTCACCGCTCCAGGAGGCCTGTCCCAGCCTCCCTCTGGTCCCCTGCCAGCACCTCATCTCACACTGGCTTCTTCCTGTTCCTCAAAACCCCAAGGTTGTTCCCACCTCTGGGCCTTTGCACATCCCTTGCCTCCAGATCTTCCCATGGCTGCACTTTCGGCATTCAAGCCTCAGCCCAAACTGCCATGTCCTCACAAGCTTCCCTGACCACCCAAAGCACCTCCCCGCCTCCAGCCCACCACCCTCAACTACCTCACCCAGTTTTATTATTTTGTAAAGTATTTCTCTAGCCCGAAGTCATCTTATTCAGTGACTTGTTTACGTGTTCTTGGCTTGTCTCCCTCACCTAGGCAGTGAGCCCCGTGGACTGGGCTATACTGATCTTATTCCTTTATCTCCAGTGCCCAGAACTGAGTTGAGCACTTAGTAGAAATGCGGTCACTGTCTGTCCCCCAGATGCAGTTTGTCTTGCCAAATAGGGCAGTCGCTGGGCACTTTGGAGAGGAGCCAGCTCTGGCCGGCACAGTGTCTGCTGGCCAGGACCGCGACCAGAGACAGCAGCAGGAGCAAGAGCTGATCCCACCTGGAGGCTGCAGCAAAGTCTGAGCTGAACAGGGGTGACCTGCCCTCCTGGGTGGTGTGAGTTGGGCACTGGCCTCTCCCTGCACAGGACATGGGCTAGGAAGGAAAGGGGATGAGAAAAGCGAGGAGAAGGGAGGGAGAGGCCCGCAGAAAGAAGAGGGGTGGAGGGGGTGGACCAGTGAGAGGGCCACCAGTTGTGGCCTTGGAGAGCCCCCCTCCACCACCTTCAGCTGTTAGCTCCGCAGCAGCACAGACAGTGCTTACTGAGCTTATGGCCTCAGAGAAGTAAACACGTATGAAATGCATTGTCAACCTTCATATTGCGAGCTTTCACATAAAATTCAGGATTTTCACCTTCTCGTAAATCAGAGGATTTGAAACATGGTCCCCCATCTGCTCGTGGAACTGTCCCCGTCAGATTGGGCACATGACCCCATTCACCACAGTCCCACCTCACTCTGTGGCTTCCCTCTTGCCCCACGTTACCCGTTTATGTGCTTCCAGTCGACTAAGCAGGTGCACTGAGCAGTCCTGAGGGGACAGCCGGGCCTCTGCACCATCGGAGGAGAAGGACACCAGCCCCAACCATCTCGTAGGCTGACGTAGAACCGGGAAGGTCAGTTGGGACACTGAGACACTGGGAAATGCCACCTCATGTGTACACAGAGCTTGCTGCTGGAGGTAGGTCCTGGAGGGGGACACTGCACTGAGACTTCAAGGCCATGTTCCATGACTGCTTCAGGACCAGGTCCCCCACTTCCTTAGCAAGAAGGGCTTCATGGGGAGGGTAGGCCCTACCTTGGGTGAGGAGGCCACAAAAGGGAGCTGGAAAGCCTTTGAAGGCAGGATGATCCGGTTACAGATGGCACCCTGCCATCTATCACAGCACCTGGCACACAGCAGGTGTCAGGGAAAGGGAGGGAGGAAACCAGGAGGTTCCAGGAAAACCAGAGGGAGGAGGCACACCTATTGGTCTGGAGGTGGGAGACCCCAACTAGCCTTGTCTCACACTGGTCCAGGACCCACTGGGGCCTCAGTCTCCTTCTCTGTCCCTGGTTAGAGCGCTAATGTTCTGTGCCTCCGGGTGGATACAGCAGAGACTTTGCTCACCGAGCTGTCTACCCCTTCCCAGCAGGGACCAGCTGGGTGGAGAAGACCTGGGTGGAGGGCCTGCTCCTCTAAATAAGAGGAAGAACTCGTGACTCAGGGAAAGACAGAAGTTAACTTAGCCAAGCTACAAGGTGTGGAAAAATGAGCTCTCCCCGAGGCTTTTTTTTTTTTTTTTTCTCCTGGGGTAAGAAACCCTTTCTGAGGGAGAGCTGGCTTCCAGAGTTCAGGAACCAGGCTTTCATTAAACTGCCAAGGCTCACGATTTTCAAGTTAGGAGTTCTGGCAATCAGCTTGGTGGGCAAGCCAGAAATTTATATTGGATCTTTTTCTTAAGTTTTGTCTAAGTGCCTAGTGCTGTGAGTGAAATACTTCATATTATCTTGTGTCTCCTCAGCCTAGACCTGTCATTCCCCACACCGGGCTTGAGAAAGTGAGGCAGACACAAAGTATTTAGGGCAAAGGATCTGGACCAGCACAAATGTTGCAGCAAGAGGAAGGGAAAACACATGGGGCAAAGTAGAAACAGGTGCTGACGCTAGGTCAGGGGTCGGCAGACATTCTGTAAAGGGTCAAATAGTCAACAGTTGGTGTCTATGTGCCCAGACCCCTGGCAACAATGCAGAGAGCAGCCCTAGACGGCGGCCCGCCCGTGAGCGAGCTTCACTCAACAACGCTGATGTCTGACTGTCCAATCTGGTTCATGTGTTATGAAACTTTATACTCCTTTTCATTTTTTTCCCAGCCACTTAAAAATATAAATTCCATTGTTAGCTCACGGGTTATGCAAAAACAGGCAGGAGGCAGGAGTTTGCTGGCCCCTGACTTTACAGATGTCCATCATTGTTCCTTACAACCTTCTCCTTTGAACATATTCAAAACAGAAAGTTGGGCAAACAAGTAAAGGAAAAAAAAAAAAAGAAAGAAAGAAAAAAAGAAATAGTGGTTGTCCTACTTTTCATGGCCAGGTCATGAACTCAACTTCATGTTGGCTCGCTTCCGGCGATTCTGCACGCTGCTTGCTTTATCAGTGACACACCTGAGGCTGAGTCCGCAAGCCACGGAGACGTGGACATTAGGAAAGGTTTCTCATGCAATGGTTAAGAGGATTAATTTTAAAGGAGGAGCCCCTGAGAGGTTTGGGACTGCTGGATTTTTTTTTTTAAGGGTTGTTTGGTTTGGGATTGCTGAAGTGTCAGATTTGAAACTGAGAGGAAACCTGTACTCTGTGCAATCACGGAAAAGCCGTGGTTTCTCCTCCCCCTACCTGCCTCTGCTGTATTGATATTTACTCCTTCCTATGCATGTGTGTGCCCATGTGTGTCATTCCAAGTCTGCACCTCCTTGTCACATTTGCAGGCATTGTAGACCTGTTTCCCATCGCTGGTGTCCCCATGAGGCTCTGACCAGGCCAAAGGAGAAAGCCAGAAACACGAGAAGAGAAACACTGCCCTTTGAAAAACACTTCAGATGGATGAAATAAATGTTGCATTAAAGATAATCTTCAGAATGATTTATTCACACCTACTTTCTTGAAGAGGGTAAAACTGAGAGAGCTCTGACAGCCGGGGATTGTCAGGTTCCATCTGGGTCAATGCATTCACGTGGGGGAACTAACTGCAAGCAGACAGGATCCTTGCAGTCAAGGGAGTTTTGTCAAGGGCTGGCTCCCGCAATCCCTGCTATTCAGTCACTACCTGATTGGGCTCACATGAGCGCTCTGGGTCATGCTGACACAATCCTCGAACTCCTCTGTAAATATGCTGGAGAATACTCTTGTTTTGGGGCAAGGTGATCATATGGGGCTTGTGGTCCTCTGACCTCGAGCGCCTTGATAAACGTTCTTGTTATTGAACTATAAAATAAGTCTTGTAATGCCAATAGAGTATTACCCCCACCTTAAAAGACCACCAGAGACGTGAGTCAAAGCCAAACATCAAGGGTCGTTTATTGCAGGTTCGAACCTGGACCTCTGCGGCGCTCGTTTGCCGATAACGCCGAGAGGTCCAGAGCTGGGTTGGTGCAGGATTTTTATAGACAGATACAAACAAGTTTCGGGTGGGGCTGAGCTGATTGATTGATAGTTTGAACAGGCATACTTGGCGTCAGTGGATTGGGTCAGGGGACCCCGCGCGAAAGCAGACAAAGCAATCTTACAGAAGCAGAACTGGCCGGTTAGCCCACGCATGTGGAAAAAAAGCACTACCAGGATATTGGAGGCCTGGTTACTTATCAAGTAAAGACAATTGGGAGTCTCCTGGTGGAATGTTACATTCCTGCTATCAAGCATCCTTGTTAATGAGATTTAGGTTTAGAAGAAATTTAACTTTATTTACTTTTCCTTCTACCTCCACCTCCTTCGGTTTTTATGGAGGGGAGGGTAACATTAGGCTTGAGGAACTGAGTTCTGTGTCTTTGGAAATTGGGCTATTGATAAGGTAACTTCTTTGTTGTAATCTCAAGGAAATTTGCAAACCAAGGGAGACTCCTGTCTTGCAGGATTGCGATCTCAGCAAGTTAACTATTTATCATTTTATGGCAGTCAGGGGTGCCTGAGGAATGCTACACATATGGAGGGGAGCGGATGAAGGGGGGGTGCAAGGCGCCAGCCTTTGCTTTGTCCTCAGCCAGCCTCCTGCTCCTTCAGTCTCTCATGCATGTTGGGGCTCCACTGGGTCATCAGCCCATGGACACCTCCCGATCCCAGCCTCACCAATCTCTGTTGGTCTTCCCTGGGACTTCTTCCTCTGGTCCAGGACAAGTGGCACCCCCTAACAGGGACCTGAGAATGAGAAGATGCCTTTAAAGTGAAAAGTGAAGAGGTGAGGAACATCCCCCCCTGCACGTGCAGTAAGTTTTTATTGTGGGGAGAGAGTTAGTCTGGAGTAATAAATTATGGAACAGCTCAGCTCCAAGGCAAGAGAGATTTTGTTTGTTTGTTTGTTTGTTTTGTTTTGTTTTGTTTTAAGATTTTATTTGACAGAGATCACAAGTAGGCAGAGAGGCAGGCAGAGAGAGAGGAGGAAGCAGGCTCCCGGCTGAGCAGAGAGCCCGATATGGGGCTCGATTCCAGGACCCCAAGATCATGACCCGAGCCCAAGGCAAGAGGCCCAACCCACTGAGCCACTCAGGCACCCCAAGAGAACTTTTTGTACATATGTTGAAATCTATGTGTGAGGCTCGAGGCCGTTGGGTCCACACTTTGTAATTGGAACATTTTTTGCAGCATGACCAGGATGTTTGTCCCTGGTTTCCAGAGGAGGGTACAGTTAATTCAGCTACTCGGGAAAAGGCTGGCCATTGTTTGTGAGCTTGTTATGTTCTTCATGGCCCCATGTTCCTATAGCAATGTCTTGAGGAGGGAACAGAAGGCTGTCTGAAAACAAAGCAAAGCTGACACCTTCCAACCTTCCCCCACCCCCACTCCTGGGTGGGACATATTGTGACATTCTTTAGGAATCTCCCAACTATCTTAATATTAATACCTTGCTAGAGGGAAAAATGACCTTGACAATAGCAAGGCTTCATGGCCTCAGGCATCTTGTAGGTCCTCTTTAGCAGATGAAAGTCTATTGAAACCTTCCTTTCCCTCACCTTCCCCCAGCCGCAAGGTACATAACCTGCCATCCCTCACCACCCAGGGCAGCAGCTCTTCCTGCCCACAGGTCCTGTCCTTGTGCTTTAAAACCACCATTTTGCACCAACGATGTCTCAAGAATTCTTTCTTGGTCATCAGCTCTGGACCTCACCCCACCGAATCTCACCTAGATTCTAGAACTTCATCATTTGGCACCTGAACATGGGTCTGTGAGTCTTTACATTTGGACTCTGAGCTTCAGTGCAAAATTGGTGAGTACTTTCTCTCCTCTTCCTTTACGCTCATTTCAGGGGCTTTTCAAGGAGTGTGGTCTTACTGGAACACTTGCATGTTGACTTCTCAGGCTGTAATCCTCTAGCCTGTGGCTATTCTGTGGGGAGGAGAGCATCTGCCTTTTGGAAGGTAGTACTCTGGCCAGAATGATAATAAGACCCAGAAACTTGATACCCTCTCTTTATTCCTGTTCTTATACAAAGTTGTCTGTCTTGGGCAAGGGACAGCCACCTAAGTCACTAGGACGGCTGCCAATCTTAAGACTCCTGTGTGAGGTTTTTTCCTGATTGATCTAATGTGATCCCTTTCACATCCCTGGTCTAGCCACTTCTGGCTGCAGGACCTCCACAGGGAGCTGGCCAAAACCAGTACCCAATTGAATTAAAGTGCAACCCGGGACCGTTTCCTATGGAATTTGGTTGTACAGACCACATGTGTTGGAATGTCGCATAGACCATGATGGATTTCAGTCTTTACTGTGTTAGGGTATGGAGTCAATCACCCCTCAATTAGAGAACACTCTCAATAATGCAAGTCACACAGCGAGGTTTATTTCCAGCTGGCTGCAGGCCAAGTATCTGCCTGGCACAGTGGGTTTCAACAAGGACCCCGAGCACTCAAAGCCAAGGGTTTATATAGCATTTTCAAGGCACCTTTTCATAGCTACATACATATCTTGCACCCCACTTTGACAGTTTAACTTTATTTAACCTTTTGCCACCCTGGTGTCACCCTGGAGCCATCCTGGTGGTTAAGTGAGATTTAGGTATAGAAGAAATTTAACTTTATTTACATTTCCTTCTGCCTCAGCCTCCTTCAGTTTTATGGTGGGGAGGGTGACCTTAGGCCTTCAGGAACTGAGCCATTTGTCTCTGGAAATTGGGCCATTGAAGAGATGGCCTTTTTGCAAACCAAGGGAGACTCCTGTCTTGCAGGATTGTGATATCTGCAAGTTAACTATTTGTTTTTCCCTGTGGCACCACCACCTAACTGCCCTGGTGGCATATGATTTAGTTGTTTTTTAGGTTTTAGCTACTTTCTCTTATCTCAAGTTACATGCGCCCTGTGGGCTGGTTAGGGAAGCTCAGTAAAATGGCTTCCCAGCCTTCAGGATGGCCATTCTTTTTTATTTTTATTTTTTTATTTTCAGCATAACAGTATTTATTATTTTTGCACAACACCCAGTGCTCCATGCAATCCCTGTTTTCTCTAATACCCACCACCTGGATCCCCCAACCTCCCACCCCCCGCTGCTTCAAACCCCTCAGATTGTTTTCCAAGAGTCCATAGTCTCTCATGGTTCACCTCCCCTTCCAATTTCCCCCAACTCCCTTCTCTGCTCTAACTCCCCTTGTCCTCCATGCTATTTGTTATGCTCCACAAATAAGTGAAACCATATGATACTTGACTCTCTCTGCTTGACTTATTTCACTTAGAATAATCTCTTCCAGTCCTGTCCATGTTGCTACAAAAGTTGGCTATTCATCCTTTCTGATGGAGGCATAATACTCCATAGTGTATATGGACCACATCTTCCTTATCCATTTGTCCGTTGAAGAGCATCTTAGTTCTTTCCACAGTTTGACGACCGTGGCCATTGTTGCTATAAACACTGGGGTACAGATGGCCCTTCTTTTCACGACATCTGTATCTTTGGGATATATACCCAGGAGTGCAATTTCAGGGTCCTAGGGAAGCTCTATTTTTAATTTCTTGAGGAATATCCACACTGTTCTCCAAAGAGGCTGCACCAACTTGCATTCCCACCAACAGTGGAAGAGGGTTCCCCTTTCTCCACATCCCCTCCAATACATGTTTCCTGTCTTGCTCATTTTGGCCATTCTAACTGGTGTAAGGTGATATCTCAATGTGGTTTTAATTTGAATCTCCCTGATGGCTAGTGATGATGAACATTTTTTCATGTGTCTGATAGCCATTTGTATGTCTTCATTGGAGAAGTATCTGTTCATATCTTCTGCCCATTTTTTGATATGATTGTCTGTTTTGTGTGTGTTGAGTTTGAGGAGTTCTTTGTAGATCCTGGATATCAACCTTTTGTCTGTACTGTCATTTGCAAATATCTTCTCCCATTCCGTGGATTGTCTCTTTGTTTTCTTGACTGTTTCCTCTGCTGTGCAGAAGCTTTTGATTTTGATGAAGTCCCAAAAGTTTATTTTCGCTTTTGTTTCCTTTGCCTTTGGAGACATATCTTGAAAGAAGTTGCTGTGGCTGATATCAAAGAGATTACTGCCTATGTTCTCCTCTAGGATTCTGATGGATTCCTGTCTCATGTTGAGGTCTTTCAGGATGGCCATTCTTATGCTAACCCACTCTTACAGTGCAAGGTGCCAACTTTTGCCTTACCAAGATGGCTGTACTTATGTCAGGGCTAGACTTGAGGGCCTTGACAGGCCTTGTTTTTCTTGGCCTCCACACCTGGAGCTGGTTTCTGGGACTTGTTTTTAAGTCCCCTGGGGGAAGGGAAGCAGGGACAGTGTAAGGGTTAAACAACAAAGTTATTGTTTAACCTCAATGGAAGCCTCTGGCTAAAATAAAAATATAAAATAGGTCCTTACAACTGTTTCTTGTCAGTGTCTTCTACAAAGTATTTCAAGCTACGAAATTGGGTGATTTCCCCTTACCAAACTTTTCTAGTATTTTCATGGGTTAAAATGGCAAAACAGTATGTAGTCTTCAGGACAGACGATGGTATGGCATGGCACTGTGTTTTGGTCCATTCACCAGGCACCCATCCATAGCCTAGGATGCGATGGGGAAGGGTAGGGGCGCCAGCACCCCTCCAGGGCTTTTCACAGCAGGAATGCCATCCCAGGGGAGACAGGATTGTGATCATTAGTGATGTCTTGTTGTGGGATGCCTGATGAAGTTCTAGAATCTAGATGAGTTTCGGTGGGGTGAGGTCTGGAGCCAATGACCAAGAAAGAATTCTTGAGACATCTTTGGTACAAAATGGTGGTTTTAAAACAGGGGACAGGACCCATGGGAAGGAAGAGCTGCTGCCCTGGATTGTGAGGGATGGCAGGTTATGTACCATGCAGTTGGGGTAAGGTAAGGGAAAGGGAGGTTTCAACAGAAAGTTCATATGCTAAAGAGGCACTAAAAGGTACCCAATACCCAAGGTCTTGCTGCATTGATCAAGGTTATCTTTTCCTTTTAGCAAGCCATTAACATCAAGTTAGTTGGGAGATTCCTAAAGAATGTCACATTTGTCCCACCCAGGAGTGGTGGGGATGAGGGGGAGATTATGAGGTGTCAGCCTTTTGCTTTTTTTTTTAATTTCTTTTCAGCATAACAGTATTCATTGTTTTTGCACCACACCCAGTGCTCCATGCAATATGTGCCCTCCTTAATACCCACCACCTGGCTCCGCCAACCTCCCACCCCCCCGCCCCTTCAAAACCCTCAGGTTGTTTTTCAGAGTCTATAGTCCCTCACGGTTCATCTCCCCTTCCAATTTCCCTCAACTCCCTTCTTTTCTCCATCTCCCCATGTCCTCCATGTTATTTGTTACGCTCCACAAATAAGTGAAACCATATGATAACTGACTCTCTCTACTTGACTTATTTCACCCAGCATAATCTCTTCCAGTCCCGTCCATGTTGCTACAAAAGTTGGGTATTCATCCTTTCTGATGGAGGCATAATACTCCATAGTATATATAGACCACATCTTCCTTCTCCATTCGTCCGTTGAAGGGCATCTTGGTTCTTTCCACAGTTTGGCGACCGTGGCCATTGTTGCTATAAACATTGGGGTACAGATGGCCCTTCTTTTTACTCCATCTGTATCTTTGGGGTAAATACACAGTAGTGCAATTTCAGGGTATCTCAATGTGGTTTTAATTTGAAGCTCCCTAATGGCTAGTGATGATGAACATTTTTTCATGGGCCTGACACGTAGACCAATAGAACAGAGTAGAGAGCCCAGATATGAACCCTCAACTCTATGGTCAAATAATCTTCGACAAAACAGGAAAAAATATACAGTGAAAAAAAGACACTCTCTTCATTAAATGGTGCTGGGAAAATTGGACAGCTATATGTAGAAGAATGAAACTCGACCATTCTCTTACACTGTACACAAAGATAAACTCAAAATGGATAAAATACCTCAATGTGAGACAGGAATCCATCAGAACCCTAGAGAACATAGGCAGTAACCTCTTTGATATCAGCCACAGCAACTTCTTTCAAGATACGTCTCCAAAGGCAAAGGAAACAAAAGCGAAAATAAACTTTTGGGACTTCATCAAAATTAAAATCTTCTGCACAGCAAAGGAAACAGTCAACAAAACAGAGAGGCAACCCATGGAATGGGAGAAGATATTTGCAAATGACAGTACAGACAAAAGGTTGATATCCAAGATCTATAAAGAACTCCTCAAACTCAACACACACAAAACAGACAATCATATAAAAAAAATTGGCAGAAGATATGAACAGACACTTCTCCAATGAAGACATACAAATGACTCTCAGACACATGAAAAAATGTTCATCATCACTAGCCTTTTGCTTTGTCCTCAGCCAGTCTTCTGCTCCCTCATCACACCTCCGGCCGCTTTTGGCACACAGATCCTCTGACATATCCTGCGTGGGATGCCACCCAGGAATCAGGGAGGATTTGGTAATGGACCTTCTTTACTTTTCTGGGAGCATGGCATCAGTAGGCTTCTTCAGTTCCCAAGGACTCTACCTTGGGGTGCCTTTTAACCCACTGGAAATAATTTAGATTGCAAAACTTAGGAAAGGTCTGAGCTCCTGTAACACTGCATGGCCTCAGTGGTATCTATCTGTTAGATGATCTCTGCAGGAAATAGGGCAAATGGACTTAGGATACTTCATTGCTCATACCTAGGCCTTCATTGCTCTACACCAGGACCCTGACCTAAGGGCCTTTTGCAGAATGTGTTTGCCCAAATGAGTCAGCTAGCAAACTTTGTCCTGACAAATTAGATAATAATTATCTAAATAAGCCTTCAACTAGTAAACCCAGGTTGGTGGAGGATACACAGGCCATTCCTAGCAAACGGGACTCTGCCTTCATCTCTCTCTGTTCTTCCTAATAGATGTGGGGTTTCTCCCTCACTCATTTCCCATGTTAATGGGTATAACTGGAGCCAACTGGGGTTAGTCTAACTCAAGATGGAGACTTGAAGGAATATTCCCAAGCAGCTGCCAAAACTACTTTTTGTTTCATGGAAATTCCTTGTTTTCTCTGGCCCAATGTGGACTGTCTGAACCCTCTCCCCTTGTTGGCAGGAAAGCATGGCATCTGCTGCTCTGTTGAGGCTGATGAGCTCTAAAACTGGGAATCCTTTCTCTGAATTCTGGCAGCACTTTGTTCTTCTGTCTCCCCCTTCTCCTGTTTCTGCACCAACGTGGGTGCAGCCTGCGTGAGTGGCCTCTAGACCATGCATCATGGCTCCTTCTCTCTTCACTGTCAAGGAGCAAAAAGAGCACCCCCTGGACCTAACACCCCCCCACTCCAGATTTCCCCACCCACGTCTCAGGTAAACACTGAAAATGGGGTGGGCCCAGGTGGAAATAAATCATTATTTAAACTAAGTTAAGTTTGTTGGTTTAATTAAGATAGACATGTCTTTGAAGCTACAGCAGTAAATGTGAAACTTTTATTCTATGAAGATTTACTGAAGGTCAAATAAACTCATGTTACCTCTGTTGGCTTGTTAGTGAAAAGGTGACTAAATTGATGGTTGATTGTCTGTCTCAAAGTTTTCATGGGTAATTGTTGAGATAGGTTTCAGAGTCACTGGTAACCTGAAAATTTACAAAGTTTTGTTTGAATGGTAAATGGAATTAATTTCATTGGACATCTAGGTCTTTAAAATAAAATGCTAAGTCATTAATTACTAGGCATAGGTTTGTGCTTTTGACTTACTGTAAAGAAACTAAGAATATTTAAATCTGTTGGTAAATATGTTTTGTGCTTAACTGATTCATAAAGAATTCTGTTGTAACAGTTCACAATTGATTAATTAATACTTAACTGACTAGAGAGGCTTAGGTGTTTCTAAGAGTACAAAATTCTAAGTAACTAAAACTAATGGAAATAAGGGAAACAACTCTGTATGTGGAAAAGTAGGTACAGAAGAAAGAAAAGGAATGGGAATGCATTTTGTTAAAGATAAAAGGAATTTTGTTCTAAATGAGATAGTTGTTTGGAAAGAAATGGCTTGGGACAAAATCAAACTGTAAAAGAAAGTAGAAGGTTTGTGAAGGGAAATCTTCAGAAAAAAGAGTTTTGGGTTTGGTCAGGACAGACTAAGATTGAAATGAATGAGTTGAAAGGTATATTGGTATAAGATTAAAATTGTCTCCATTCAAAAAGGTTTTCTTAAATTAATCTGCTGTTAGGAAGAAAATATAAACAGTTGTTTCCTCTTTGCCTGTCCAGAAAAACTGTTTTCCACATTTTGCCTATATCAGGTCTTTAACATCTCTAATTTTACTTAGGCATGTGCTTTAAAACTTTATAAGATTTTAGCAAATGTTGGGGCACCTGGGGTGGCTCAGTGGATTAAGCCTCTGCCTTCGGCTCAGATCATGATCTCAGGGTCCTGGGATCCAGCCCTGCATCAGGCTCTCTGCTCAGTGGGGAGCCTGCTTCCCTCTCCCTCTCTCTCTGCCTGCCTCTCTACCTACTTGTGATCTCTCTCTCTGTCAAATAAATAAATAAATAAATAAATAAAATCTTTAAAAAAAGATTTTAGTGAATGTTGACAAGAGTTAAATTGTAAATGAAATCTCTTTAACTCATCATGCTTTTCCTTGGTAGGCTACAGTACTCAGGAAGTACTGTTAAATGATAAACCTTGGGTTACATTTGGGTAAATGCTATAATGATTCTAGAGTTTCTATACATTCTCTAAAATTTTAATGTTTTGATAGATCATCACTTGATATTGTAATTACTGAAATATTACGTGTCAGTGGGTCACAGGATAACTTGAGTTTCCTTGTCTATAGTATCATAGGGAACTCTGGAATCAGATCATTAACAATGTCCATTTCTGAGGGTTTCGTTTTTTGTTTTTTGTTTTTTTGTCATTTATAATTTTTCTAATTCTCTTGTAAAATGAGTTTTATCTTAAAGGAGATTCATAAAAATGACTTTTAGGACAACACAGGTATTCAATATCCTTAAGATCAGAACTGAGACAAATAATAATTTCCATAATTAACTAAAGCTACATTCAAACCAAACCAAAATTAGTAACATGGGACTAAATGAACTAAAACATTTTAGTGTTGTGTCTCTTGATGTTATGTCTCATTTAAAACATTGCTGGTTCTCTAATGTTTGCTCTCCCAGAGTAAGAAAAATTTTACTTAAGTTGTCTGTGATTTACAGAAATGTAAGAATATTCATTTGTAAACAAATCAAAGCACTCAAGTTTTCTCTCTGTCTGAACCCTCTGAAACTCAAAAGGACTCCATTAGTATTCTTTCTTCCATGACAATCAGTCATTTGCATAAGTTCAATAAGAATCTTTTCTCCTTATAACAAGATACTATTGGAAACATTGATTATTTTACCAAGGCTTTGACTGGAATGTCATATTTGAGAAAGACATGCATAGACTCAGATATGACCAGACAGCTTAAAGGAACTAAGGTTGATTTTATGAAACCTGGAGCCATAAAACCCCTTGGAACTGTTGGCCTGGTACCTTGCTTACAGAGCTCCTAGCAGCCTCACCAGATGATTAAAGAATGTCACTTCCTGGCAGGTGAGGGAACCTCAGGATATTTTGGGATCCTCACGAAGAGGAATTCACCCAAATTGACAGGTATTGCAGGTATGTCTGATGGCAAGTACTTGGCTTGGCTTCTGGCCTGGAGAGGCTACTAAAAGTTCAACCCAGAGATTCTTTATAAGAGGTTCCAGCAAAGCAGATTCTTAAAAGATCTGTATGATCACTCACTGTCTTTGCTGAGCTTATGTAAACAATTAGGCCAAATCTGTTGGAACTGGACTTCTTTTTCAAATAAATTAGTCCTAATTTGATATATCTGGAAATGAGGGTTATTTTAGAGAGAAAAATTGTTTCAATAATACACCTTTGTGGATGTTAAGTTCTAGATTAGATTGTCTTTAAATTGTTTTTTTATTGTCTTTAATTGTCTTTAAATTTTTATTAATTTAATTTAATTGTCTTTAAATTGTTCTTTAAATTGTCTTTAAATTGTTGTTTACCTAAGCTAGACAACTAGAAGTAAACTTAAGAGAAATTACCACAGTAACTCATATAAACAATCTTCTGCTGATTATTCTGTGGGGATAATAACAGAACCCCATGGGCACATAATTATTTAAACAGCTGAAAAATGGGGATTAATTCCCCAACACTTGTATAACTCAACTATCACCTTGACCAATTTTGTGGGGCTAGGGTAATTGCCTAAAAGCCAACATACCCCCACTCCATAGAATTAACTATGGACTTGACAATGAATGACCCCACTTTCTTTATGATTGGATTGGATGAGGCATGTGGGCCTCCCCTTATCTCTTGACAAGTTTTCTCCCACTTGCCAGGGATCCTTTGCAATTAGGATATTATTAAGTCTGGCCTACTCAAGGGCATCTTAATGGTTTCATCTCTTAGTCATATTTATCCTAGAAGCCAACTCTATTCAGGTACAATTGCAAACAAAGGCTTTAGCTAAGCATATAGGAGCCTTAAAGCTTACTATGGGACAGTCTTTGACTATAATGACTTCATATCAGGTCCATATTTGTCTTAGAAACCAAAAGCCACCAATGGATGATGGAGGCCAAGTTAATAAATACTGGGCTACACTTACAGATATGCCAGAAATAATTCTTAAAACTTGTCACCTTTAAACTGTATGAGTGAACCTGACCATTGTACTTCTCTATAGAGCATAACTGTTAAGAGGTTATTGATCTTGCTTCTCTAGTTGTCCAGATTTAACATTCCCTTATTAAAAATACAAATGACAGTTGGTTCACTGATAACAATAGTTTTTATAAAAAGAACAAGAAAAGCTGGGTATGCCATAGCACTCACTAGCACTCTGCAATTGCCAAAGCCTCAAAAATAAATACTAATACTGACTCCCAAATATGCTTTCCTAGTCCTAAATGTCCATGGAGCAGTTTGGAAGAAAAGAGGTTTATTATCAAGCCATAACTCCACAATCAAATACAGGCCTAAAGTTATTACTAATAAGGCTGTACACCTACCTGAGGAGATAGCTGTAATTCACCTCAAAGGACATCAAAGTATAGGACCTTAGGAACCAATGAAAGTAATATAGGGTTTACACCATGCAGCTGATTTGGGCAAAAAGGGCATGGAGGTGAGAAAAACTTCATGAAGGAAAATTGTCCTTAGGTTTTTATTCCCCTTTCCCTACAAAGTAACAATGGACTGCCTTTTATTATGTATTAAAAAGATGGCCCTCCAAAACTGAATAGTCCTTGATATCTTGACTGCAGTTACAGAAACCCCAAATTGGTGGACTGTCTCCTAAACAGACCCAATAGTTATATGACTCTAACTTGTGTTCTTGGCTTCCCCCCAGGTGGGATAGGCCACTGTACTCTGGGTTTTGCCTGGAATCACGGATGCATTATTAAAACCCTTACTAACATGGCCAACCTTCCAAAACTTAAAACAGTGGGGAGTTCATTCTGTCTCATTGGTTTGACCAAATAACAACATCCACTATTGTTCCTCCTTTGGAAGTGGAGGATGTTTTGC
The DNA here is from genome assembly GCF_009829155.1 of Mustela erminea. Taxonomy (NCBI): domain Eukaryota; kingdom Metazoa; phylum Chordata; class Mammalia; order Carnivora; family Mustelidae; genus Mustela; species Mustela erminea. The sequence goes on along the minus strand of NC_045632.1, from coordinate 23,469,183 downwards.
ACGTGGAAGCTCTTACTAAGTAGATGGTCAGCATTTCTCTATGAAAATGCTATGGTCATACAAATGTGTAAAGTGTATGTGTATGGTCATACAAATGGTAGCATTTCTCTATGAAAATGCTATGGTCATACAAATGTGTAAAGCAGCTTTACAAAACAGAATGGCATTGGATATTTTAACTGCTACACAAGGTAGAAGTTGTGCTATGACAAAAACAAAATACTATGTGTATGTTCCAGACTATCACAAAATATTTCTTGGGTTCCGACATACTCAAGTTAGCACTTTAACAGTCCCTCCCTCCTTTAATGATTGATTCAACTCCTGGACTGGAAAAGGATTTTTTTTTGTCAACTAGCAAAAAACTTACTTGAGCTTCATTTTCTTTTCTTTCATTTTTTTTTTTCTAATCATGTTTTGGTGTTTTCTCCCGTGTCTCCCATGTCTCCCCACCTGTTGTCAACTCCTTTGCTGTCATAACTTCCACAGATGATCCTTTCCACTTGGGAAGATCATCTGAGCAGTCTCCCATGGATTCAGCTGCCTCTGTCTTTCAGAACTCCCCTAAACATTCCCCAACTGACCAGTGTTGACTCAAGTAGGTAGGGACAACTGTACACCCCTGTTCATCAGGAAGATGTTACAGAAGCTGAGACCTTCCACCTTCAACAACCTTGAAGATTTAAGGGTCAGAATTGTGCAGGGGAAATGATGAGGGAACAGAAGACTGGCTGAGGACAAAGCAAAAGCTGACACCCTCCAACCTTCCCCCACCCCCACTCCTGGGTGGGACATATTGTGACATTCTTTAGGACTCTTCCAACTATCTTAATGTTAATACCTTGCTAGAGGGAAAAATGATCTTGACAATAGCAAGGCCTCAACGCCTCAGGCATCTTGTAGGTCCTCTTTAGCACATGAAAGTTCTATTAAAACCTCCCTTTTCCATACAGATGTTGTGAAAAGAAGTGCCATCTGTACCCCAATGTTTATAGCAGCAATGGCCACAGTCGCCAAACTGTGGAAAGAAGCAAGATGCCCTTCAACGGAGGAATGGATAAGGAAGATGTGGTGCATATACACTATGGATTATTATGCCTCCATCAGAAAGGACAAATACCCAACATTTGGAGCAACATGGACAAGACTGGAAGAGATTATGCTGAGTGAAATAAGTCAAGCAGAGAGAGTCAAGTATCATACGGTTTCACTTATTTGTGGAGCATAACAAATAGCATGGAGGACATGGGGAGTTAGAGAGGAGAAGGGAATTGGGGGAAATTGGAAGGGGAAGTGAATCATGAGAGACTATGGACTCTGAAAAACAATCTGAGGCATTTGAAGTGGCGGGTGGGTGGGAGGTTGGAGTACCAGGTGGTGGGTATTATAGAGGGCACGGATTGCATGGAGCACTGGGTGTGGTGCAAAAATAATGAATACTGTTATGCTGAAAATAAATAAATTAATTTTAAAAACCCCTCCCTTTTCCTTGCCTTCTCCCACCCCCATGGTACATAACCTGCCACCCCTCACAACCCCGGGGCAGCAGCTCTTCCTGCCCATGGGTCCTGTCCCCATGCTTTAAAACCACCATTTTGCACCAAAGATGTCTCAAGAATTCTTTTTTTTTAATTTTTTATTTCTTTTCAGTGTAACAGTATTCATTGTCATTTTTTTTTAAGATTTTATTTATTTATTTGACAGAGAGGGATCACAAGTAGGCAGGGCAACAGGCAGAGAGGAGGGAAGCAGGCTCTCCACTGAGCAGAGACCCTGATGTGGGACTTGATCCCAGGACCCTGAGATCATGACTTGAGCCAGGCAGAAGCTTAACTACTGAGCCACCCAGGCTCCCCGAAGACTTAAGAATTCCTTCTTGGTCATTGGCTCCAGACCTCACCCCACTAAAACTCAACTGTATTCTAAAACTTCATCACTTGCATGTGTCTGTGGACACCTTCCCCTTGTGGGGCTTGATCCGTGATTGTCTTGATCCGACACATGAAAAAGACAAAGCTCTTATCGATGCTCTGGTCAAGTCTTCTGAAGAGGCTCAAATGGACCCCTCTGCTCCTCCAGAGCCAACGCTAAAGGATGATCCTCTGCCAGAGGAATTCCTAGGAGAATTAGAGGATGCAGAAAGAAAGCATGAAAAGGGAAAGGAATCTCCTCTTCCCTCCAATATGGAGGAAGAGGGCCCCATGAGGCTTTTGCTGCCTTTTCTAAATCAGCCATTACTGCTAATTAACTTCCTCCCACACCTGCTCACCCTTCAAGGCCTCCTCTTCCCCACATACCATTGGCTGGAGCTTTTCCCAAAGCTCCATCTGGTCTCCTTACAGCAAGCACTTATACAGGCACGGGGACGTGGGAAAGCCTGCTTCCCTATCATGGAGTCTGTCAATGCTCAAGGTCAGGTCATTCGAGAGCATCAACCGCTACCTTTTAAGAATCTTAAGGAATTAAAGGCTGCTTGTGCCGTAAGGCCTTTTAGCAACTTTAACTTCAGTGGATACCCAGACTACTAAGGCTATTCCTCCTAATGACTGGAGATACATTGCTCGAGGCTGCCTCTCCCAGGGAGACTATTTATTGTGGAAATCAGATTATTCAGATCGAACTTCTGGGCACGCTGAATGGAATCACCAACATAATACTCCTATAACCTTTGAGATGTTGGTGGGAGGGGGTCAGTATGCACCTACGGAATCGCAGCTCATGTATCCCGGTGCTGATTATCACCAAATTAATTGCCTTGCCACACAAGCATGGAGGCAACTGCCTGGTTTTGGCTGAAAGATGGAGGAATTGAGTAAAATTAGACAGGGCCAGATGAGCCTTATCAGGATTTTGTTTCTCACCTCTTGCTGGCTTTTGTTGTTCAATAGTAGATGGAGAAGCAGGCATGATTTTTATAAAACAATTGGCCTATGAAGATGCTAATGCTGGGGCACCTGGGTTAAGCTCAGTGGGTTTAGCCTCTACCTTTGGTTCCTGTCATGATCTTAGGGTCCTGGGATCAAGCCCTGCTTTGGGCTCTCTGCTCAGTGGGGGAGCCTGCTTCCCCATCTCTCTCTCTCTGCCTGCCTCTCTGCCTACTTGTGATGTCTCTGTCAAATAAAAAAAGAAAAGAAAATGCTGATGATGCTTGCTAGACCGCTAGACGCCCCTATAGAAAGAAAGGTAATTTGTCAGGTTACATCAGGTTGTGTGCCAACGTTGGGCCTTCTCATATGCAGGGAGTGGCATTTGCTGCTGCCATGCAAGGCACCCAACCAGGCCCACAGTCTTATAAACAAACAAAAGACCCTCCTGTGGTGCATAAACAAGCATCTGTCCAAACTTGTTATAGAGGGGGCTCCAGGACATCTTGTTTCAGATTGTTCTGCTTCTGCTACTGCTTTTGTGCTTGCCTCTGTTCCCACAGGGAGGCCTCCTGGCCTCTGCCCTCATTGTGGGTGAAGGAAACATTGGGCCAATGAATGTAAATCTAAGTATACTGAAGACAGATTTGAAATCCTGGGAATTGGATCTCAGGGCGAGCCCTGCCCCCATCAAATGGTGGGGGCAATGTCCCTGTATCCATCATGGATTCTGCCCCCCCCCATCAGCCCCTGGAATATCCCAGTTGTCCCAGGCTACCAAAGAAAGCAGAGGACTGGACCTCAGACCCTCCTCCCACTTCCTCCCCCTGAAGTGGGTCCTCAAGCCATTCCTACTGGAATATTTGGACCACTTCTGATACTGTTGGTTTGCTTTTAGGACACAGCAACCTGAACTTGAAGGGATTTTTTTTTGTTCTCCCTAGAGTCATTGACTCTGATAATACTTGTGAAACTAAGGTCATGGATCATGCTCCTACCCATATTGTTACTATTTCCCCAGACATGAAGATTGCCCAAGTTGTTATTCTTCCTCTCACTAAACAAGGAACAACATTGCAAAAACACCCCAGAAAGGTCATGGTTTTCGTTCCTCTGATGCTGCCTATTGGATTCAGAAAATAGGGCAAGTATGCCCTAAAATGGAGCTAGTGATCCAGGGTCATACTTTTCAGGGACTTTTGGACACAAGGGCTGATGTTTCTGTTACTGCCCAACATCACTGGTCTTCATCCTGGCCTACAAATGCTGTAGTTACAGAGTTACAGGTATAGAACAGAGCAGATCTCCTCTGCAGAGTTCTAGTATATTACATTGGCAAGATACGGAGGGCCATCTTTTCACCCCCATGTATTAGCAGGACTTCCTGTGAACCTGTGGGGTTGAGATATCCTAATGGAAATGGGTGTTTGCTTAGTCAGTCCAAATGAAACTGTAAGCCCACAGATGTTGAATCAAGTCTTTATTTCCACTAAGGGGCTAGGTAAAGAACAACAGGGAATAATTTCTTCTGTTCCCCTTGGCCCAACATCTCCCATTAGGGAGTGGGTTTTTCCTAGGGGTCCCAGTATTTCCTGAAACCCATGTCTAGGGCACAGCTGATCCTATTATTTGAAAATCAGATAACCCCTTATGGATGGACCAATGGCCCCTTTCTCAGGAGAAGCTGCATGCTATACATTCACTTGTAGTGGAGCAATTGCATCAGGGACAAATCGAGTCTTATACTAATCCACGGAATACTATTTTTGCTACCAAAAAGAAATCTGGTAAATGATGTTTGCTGCAGAATCTCAGGGGGTATAAATCAAAACATGGAAATCATGGGTCCTTTACAGCCTGGACTTCCTTCCCTTGTTGCTCTCCCTTCATATTTTCACCTTTTTTTCTAGATTTGAAGGATTGTTTCTTTACCATCCCTTTACACCCCTCAGATCAGAAGCGATTTGCTTCTCCTAATTTTCACACACCCATGGTATGATATCATTAGAACGTTCTCCCTCAAGGGATGGCAAACAGGCCCACTTTATGTCAAAAATTTGTGGCTCAGGCCATTTTACCTATCCAATTACAAAATCCCACAAGCTTATATCATCCACTCTTTTTAACTCATCTGGATGTTAGTACCACCTTAAAAAATCTCAATGATTTACAGTGCTCTTTGGGAAATTTTGGGCTCTGTGTTGCACCAGAAAATTTTCAATTAACTGCTCTGTATTCTTATTTAGGATACCTTATTGCAGGGTGTCATGTTCGTCCTCAAAAGTTACAGATATGCTTAGATCATTTATTTTTTTAAGATTTTATTTATTTATTTGAGAGAGAGCATGAGAGGAGAGAAGTCAGTGGGAGAAGCAGACTCCCTGCTGAGCAGGGAGCGAGATGCAGGACTTGATCCCGGGACTCCAGGATCATGCCCTGAGCTGAAGGCAGCTACTCAACTAACTGAGCCACCCATGTGCCCATGCTTAGATTATTTAAAAACTCTAAATGATTTCCAAAAACTTTTAGGAGATAACTATTGGCTTTGCCCAACTCTGAAACTTACTACTGGTGAACTAAAACCTCCTTTTGAGGGGCGCCTGGGTGGCTCAGTGGGTTAAGCCGCTGCCTTCGGCTCAGGTCATGATCTCAGGGTCCTGGGATCGAGTCCCGCATCGGGCTCTCTGCTCAGCAGGGAGCTTGCTTCCTCTTCTCTCTCTCTCTGCCTGCCTCTCTTCCTACTTGTGATCTCTTTTTATCAAATAAATAAATAAAATCTTTAAAAAAAATAAATAAAACCTCCTTTTGAAATCTTAAAAGGTTCTTAAAATGTCCCCTGGATCCTGCTTCACCTTGTCATCAGAGAGCTATGGGTTTGAGATGGGTGGAACGGGCTCTAAAAGGACCCTCCTGGAGGCTGGAAGTCTGAGATCAGGTGCCATCATGGGAGGAGAGCCTTGGTCTGGGTTGTAGACTGTCATTTCTTTCCTGTACCCTTACATGGGGGAGAGGGCTAGTTAGCTCTCTGGCCTCTTCTCATGGGGTCACTAATCTCATTCATGAGGGTTCCACCCTTATGACCTGTATACCTCTGAGAGGACCAAATCTTATCACATTGGGATTAGGTCTCAACATATGAATTTTTTTTTTTTAGAAAAATTTTTTTAAGATTTTATTTATTTGACAGAGAGAGAGAGAAATCACAAATAGGCAGACAGGCAGGCAGAGAGAGAGAGGGGAGGAAGCAGGCTCCCTGCGGAGCAGAGAGCCCAACACGGGGCTCGATCCCAGGACCCTGGGATCATAACCTGAGCCGAAGGCAGAGGCTTTAACCCACTCAGCCATCCAGGCTCCCCTCAACATATGAATTTTAGAGGCAACACACTTAGTTCATGTCAGGCTATGTTGGCTTGGGGATTACCCCATTGGCCTGGCAAAGCTTCCCTGGCACTGTTCTGAAGTTTGAGAATTTTTCTACCCAGTTCTTTCTTCCTCTCTTTCTGGGTGTGCCACCAGCAGAGTAGTCTGCAGGCTCTCCCCAACTTTCCTGGAAACCTCTTCTTTATCCTTCGTGGGTCTTCCTTTCAATTCATGAGCTGCATGTCTGCTCCTGTGTTAGTGTCTGCTTATTAGAAGACCCCAACCAGACATAGATGTACCAGTGGTCTCCCCACCACCCAAGTCCCCAGCCTCCAGACTCTTTAATGTCTGCCTGCCACTCCTCTGCCCTCCTTTACATCCTATATCTTTATCTCTCTCCTCCTTTCCAACTGAGGTAATAGAAGAGATTTAATTTACCCTCTCTTCACATCTCAGGGAAACTTTCTTTTACTGTTTTTAATTAGAAATTTAAAAAAAATTAGTTTCTAATTTTATTTTTTAATTGAGATATCATTGACATGTAACATTGTTATTTTCAGGTGTACAACATAATGACTCAATATTTGTATATATTGTGATCAATATACTGAGTCCCACCTCTTTATTTTAGTTTATGTTGCTTTTGGTGTCAGATACAAAAAGTCATCACCAAGACTGATGTCAAGGAGCTTAGCACCATGTTTCCTTCTAGGACTTTTATGGTTCCAGGTCTTACAATCAAGACCTTAATCCACTTGTAGTTAATTTTTGTTTATAATGTAACACAGTGGTCCAGTTTCTTTCTTTCGCTGTGCCTGTCAAGTTTTCCAACACCATCTATTAGAGAGACTGTTTTTCCCCCATTGAATGTTCTTGGCTCCTTTGTCATAAAATAAGTGATCATTTATGTGTTAGTTTATATCTGCACTCATAATTCTGCTCCACCAATCTGTGTGTCTGTTCTTATGCCAGTACCATATTCTTTTGATGGCTGTGGTTTTGTAATCTAATTTGAAATCAGGAAGTGTGATGTTCCAATTATGTTTTCCTTTGCATGATTGTGTTAGCTATTGAGAGTCTTCTTTCTTCCTTCCTTCCTTCCTTCTTCCTTCCTTCCTTCCTCCCTCCCCCCCTCTCTTTCTTTCTATCTTTCTCTTTTTCTACCTTTCTTTCTTTCTTTCTTTTAAAATTTCTTTTCAGTGTTTCAGAATTCATTGTTTATGCACCACACCCAGTGCCCCATGCAATACATGCCCTCTATAGTACCCACCACCAGGCTCAATCCCGTTCCCTCCAAAACCCTCAGTTTTTGTCTCAGAGTCCACAGTCTCTCATGGTTTGTCTCCCCCTCCAATTTTGCCCAACTCATTTCTCTCCTTCTCCCCATGTCCTCTGTGTTATTCCTCATGCTCCACATATAGGTGAAACAATAAGATAATTGACTCTCCCTGCTTGACTTACTTCACTCAGTATAATCTCTTCCAGTCCTGTCCCTGTTGATACAAAAGTTGGGTATTCATCCTTTTTGATAGAGGCATAATACTCCATAGTATATATGGACCACATCTTTCTTATCCATTTGTCTGTTGAAGGACATCTTGTTTCTTTCCATAGTTTGGCAACTGTGGCCATTGCTGCTATAAACATTGGGGTACAGATGGCTCTTCTTTTCACGACATCTGTATCTTTGGGGTAAATACCCAGTAGTGCAATTGCAGGATCATAGGGAAACTCTATTTTTAATTTCTTAATGAATGTCCACACTCTTTTCCAAAGTGGCTGCACCAACTTGCATTCCCACCAACAGTGTAAGAGGGTTCCCCTTTCTCCACATCTTCTCCAACACATGTTGTTTGCTGGCTTGTTAATTTTGGCCATTCTAACTGGTATAAGGTGGTATTTTAATGTGGTTTTGATTTTAATCTCCCTGATGGCTAGTGATGATGAACATTTTTTCATGTGTCTGAGAGCCATTTGTATGTCTTCATTGGAGAAGTGCCTGTTCATTTCTTCTGTCCATTTTTTGACATGATTATCTGTTTTGTGTGTGTTGACTTTGAGGAGTTCTTTATAGATCTTGGATATCAGCCCTTTGTCTGTGTTGTAATTTGGGAATATCTTTTCCCATTCCATAGGTTGCCTCTTTGTTTTGTTGACTGTTTCCTCTGCTGTGCAGAAGCTTTTGATCTTGATGAAGTCCCAAAAATTCATTTTCACTTTTGTTTCCTCTGCCTTTGGAGACACTCTTGAAAGAAGTTGCTGTGGCTGATGTCAAAGAGGTTACTGCTTATGTTCTCCTCTATGAGAGGAGCCTCACGTTGAGATCTTTTATCCATTTCAAGTTTATTTTTGTGTACGGTGTAAGAGAATAATCGAGTTTCATTCTTCAACACATAACTGTCCAATTTTCTGAGCACCATTTATTGAAGAGACTGTCTTTTTTCCACTGTATATTTTTTCCTGCTTTGTCGAAGATTATTTGACTGTAAAGTTTAGGGTCCATATCTGGGCTCTCTACTTTGGTCCACTTGTCTATGTGTCTGTTTTTGTGCCAGTAGCATGCTATCTTGGTGATCACAGCTTTGTAGTAAAGCTTGAAATCAGGCAATGTGATGTCCCAGTTTTGTTTTTCTTTTTCAACATTTCCTTAGCAATTTGGGGTCTCTTCTGGTTCCATACAAATTTTAGCATTGTTTGTTCCAGCTCTTTGAAAAATGCCGGTGGAATTTTGATTGGAATGGCATTGAAAGTATAAATTTTTCTAGGCAGTATAGACATTTTAACAATGTTTATTCTTCTGATCCATGAGCTTTGAATGTTTTTCCATCTTTTGGTGTTTTCTTCAATTTATTTCATGAGTGTTCTGTTGTTCCTTGAGTATAGATCCTTTACCTCTTTGGTTAGCTTTATTCCCATGTGTCTTGTGATTCTTGGTGCTGTAGTAAATGGAATTGTTTCTCTAACTGCCCTTTCATAATTTTCATTGTTAGTGTATAAGAAAACAACTGATTTCTGTACATTGATTTTGTATCCTGCCACATTACTAAATTGCTGAATGAGTTCTAGTAGTTTGGGGGTGGAATCTTTTGGGTTTGCCATATAAAGTGTCATGTCATTTGCGATGAGAGAGTTTGACTTCTCCATTTCCAATCTGAATACATTTTATTTCTCTTTGTTGTCTGATTGCTGTTGCTAGGAGTTCTAATACTATGTTGAACAACAGTGGTGAAAGTGGGCATCTTTGTCGTGTTCCTGATCTCAAAGGGAAGGCTGTCAGCTTTTCCCCATTGAGGATGATATTCATTGCGGGTTTTTCATAGATAGATTTTGTGAAGTTGAGGAATGTTCCCTCTATCCCAATACTCTGAAGCGTTTTAATCAAGAACAGATGCTGTATCTTGTCAATTGCTTTTTCTGCATTGATTGAGAGGACCATCTGTTTCTCCTCTTATTGATTTGTTCTATCACATTGATTGATTTCAAATGTTGAACCACCTGCATCCCAGGGATAAGTCCAACCTGGTCATGGTGGATAATCTTTTTAATGTACTGTTGGATCCTATTAGCCAGGATCTTGTTGAGAATCTTAGCATCCATATTCCCCAGGAATGTTGGTCTGAAATTCTCCTTTTTGGTGGGTTCTTTGCTTGGTTTGGGGATCAGGGTAATGCTGGCTTCATAAATAGAGTCTGGAAGTTTTCCTTCTGCTTCGATTTTTTGAAATAGATTCAGAAGAACAGGTATTATTTCTTCTCTGAATGTTTGGTAGAATGCCCCAGGGAATCCATCAGGTCCTGGGCTCTTCATTTTTTTTTAAAGATTTTATTTATTTATTTGACACACAGAGATCACAAGTAGGCAGAGAGGCAGGCAGAGAGAGAGAGGAGGAAGCAGGCTCCCTGCTGAGCAGAGAGCCCGACGTGGGGCTCGATCCCATGACTCTGAGATCATGACCCGAGCCGAAGGCAGAGTCTCAACCCACTGAGCCACCCAGGTGCCCCTGGGTTCTTGCTTTTTTGGGAGGTTTTTGACTGCTTCAATCTTGTTACTAGATATTGGTCTCTCCAGGTTGGCAATTTCTTTCTCATTTAGTTTTGGAAGTTTATAGGTTTCCAGGAATGCATCCATTTCATCTAGGTAGCTTAATTTATTGGCATATAACTGTTAATAATTGTTTCTATTTCCTTGGTGTTCATCATAATCTCTCCCATTTTATTCATTATTTTATTAATTTGGGTCCTCTCTCTTTTCTTTTGGATTAGTTTGGCCAATGGTTTATCGATCTTATTGATTCACTAAAAAAACCAGCTTCTGGTTTTGTTGGTGCATTCTGCTGTATCTCTAGTTTCTATCTCATTGATCTCTGCTCTAATCTTAATTATTTCCCTTCTTGTGCATGGATTGGCTTAATTTGTTGTTGATTTTCCAGTTCTTTAAGGGCTAAAGACAGCTGGTGTATTCTGAATTTTCGATTTTTTTGAGAGAGGCTTAGATGGCTATGTATTTCCCTTTAGGACCACCTTTGCCATATCCCATAGGTTTTGGACTAAAGTGTTTTCAATATCATGGTTTCCATGAATTGTTTAAGTTCTTCTTTGATTTACTGGTTGATCCAAGCATTCTTAAGCAAGGTGGTCTTTAGCTTCCAGGTGTTTGAATCCCTTCCAAACTTCTTCTTGTGGTTGAGTTCCAGTTTTAAAGCATTGTGGTCTGAGAATATGCAGGGAATCATCTCAATCTTTCAGTGTTGGTTGAGTCCTGTTTTGTGACCAGGAGTTTTCTTGAAGCAGAAAGATCATCACCTCTTTCATGATGCATTCTGTTCCCATTTCTTGAGACAAAATCCAGCAGCATCCTCAAAAATACTCATCAAACTTCTGTGCTTAGACTCCACAAAGAGGACGAAAATGTACAGTGTTTTAACAAATGATGCTGGAATAATTAGATGTTCAAATGCAAAAAGTCAACTTCTAGCTCTATCTCATATCTTATACAAAAAGGAGCTCTCTCCTACTAAGTCACAAACTACTAGAGTCTCAGCAACAGGGCTGGATCACAAGGGTGTTGTTCTAGAAGAAGAATCCAGACACAGAGGCTCCATCCTGCATGTTTCCTTTGAGAGGACATTTTGAAAGGCAAAACTATAAAGATGAAGGCCAGACCAGCATTGTATCTGGTTATGTGTGGACTGATGGCAAAGGACCAATATGAGGGTAACTTTGACAATTTTGGAAGTGCTTTCAGATTATGATTGTGGTAGTGGTTGCAATATCTACATTTTCCAGAAGGCATGGCACTGTAAACTAGCAGAATGCCATTTAGTTTAATTTAAAAAATAAAAACAAGTATTAGTAAAACACATAATTATGTAATCTGTAATTTAGAATCTCCTAGTAAGTAAAGCAGTTCCCACATTTGTTCTTCACATGGTAGCCAATTACTTCAGCATGTGTGTGTGTGTGTGTGTGTGTGTGTGTGTGTGTGTGTGTGTGTTTCAAAAGTTTAATGTATTAGATTTTTTTTAATTTTTTATTTTTTTTCAGCATAACAGTATTCATGTATTAGATTTTTAAAAAATGATGATCTCTGGGAGTTGGGGTCTGGCATCCATCTAGGTATTAAAGAAAATTATGCTGGAAAACTTCTAAGTTGCCTATTGTTAGAGAGTAGGGGAAAAAAAGCAAGCTTAGCCTTCTGTTTTTAGGAGATTCTTACATTCAGGGTGAATTCTTCAGCTATTTCCTGACTGGGAGGTCAGGGTAGAGACTTTCCTCCCATTCTGGAACCCCCCAGAGGGAATTTTCCAAGTAGAGCATCAGAGTCTCCCTCCCCCAAACCCTGACAAGCAGAACTCAGAATAAATCAAAATCAATCAGCAAAATCAAAGACATATGACAACAACAACAACAAGTAAACCCTCACACACTAAATGAAATAAAATAGAACTAGGAAGAAACAACAAAACAAAACAATACAAAAACCAATCCAGGCATAGAATAGGCCTTATGAAGGCCCGGGCAAAACAGCACACCAAAAATCCTCCTAAAAGGGGAACTGGAGTTACAAGAAACACGACTCAGAAATGAGCCTAGTTCTTAACACTGCCCTGACCCTTTTCCCCAACCCCCAAAGCTGTAAGGGGGAGGAAAGAGAGAGTAGGAGCCTGCTGGGACAGTGATACCATCCAATCAAAGAAAGACTGAGCCCCTGAGTGGCTCAGGGAAGAGATGCAGAAATTATTAGTGGCCTCCATGGCCCCACAGTCTCCAGGGACTTATGGAGGCAAGTCGGACCACCTGGCCTTGCGTTGATTTTTCCTGGCTGGGAAGCACAGTTAGAGATGGAAGACAGAACAATCACATCACATTGCTTTAATTTTCTCCAGCCACCCATTCCCTAGGGACTTGGCAAACAGATGGCTGCTTCTGGGTCTGACCAAACCTCTGAATGTCTTCCCACCTAGACCTGCCCCGTACTTTGATTTCCTTTGATGATAATGAAAAAAAAAATTCTAGATCCCAGAGGCAAAACCGTCCCTATATCCCACCAAAGTCAGCACTGAGCTGTACCCAGGACCTACATGCCCTTGTCCCGCCCACTTGTTGGTGATAGGAACCTCACCATCCCATCTGCATTGCCATCCAGAGCAGGCATTGACTATTTCGTACTCAGGGGCTTTGCCTGGAGTCTCTGGCCAGACCTCTGCAGGAACTATAGGGCATCCAAGTGTCCACCAAAGGGGGAGACATTAATGCATCCCCGAAGCCCCCTCACACCAGGCTGTAACAGCTAACAGGGCTGTCCTGACATTATGTCATTAAGAGACGAAAGGACAGAGAACTTAAAATTATGTAATGCAAATTTCTGTCAGGACTGGCCTTTGCATTACATAAGGGCCCTTTAAAGTGTGTGTGTGTTTTCGTGTGTGTGTTTGTGGGTGTGTGTTAACAAAACTTTAAAGTACTTAACTGTAAAACAAACAGACCAAAAAAAAAAGCAATAAAAACTCCCAATTCCTCATCAAATTAAATCTCAGGGTTTAAATAAACCAAATGACACAGATCCCAGAGGCTTACCTTGCAGTCCCTTCCTCATCTCCTGTCCTCCCCCAGCCAGCCACTTGGCTGTCTTTTGCTGGTTTATGTGCACCTTGTAGGCTTGTTAAACCCTTGTCGTCAGTCTCAGCCAGACCTGGGCATTCCTGAGCCCCTCAATCCCAGGGGACTGTGCGTGAAGTTAAAGACTGAATTTGCAGCTTCTTGGCAGAAGAGATCAGCCCTTCTCAGAGTATGCGGACCAGGGCACCAGAAGCGTTGAAGGCAGTGTAAGCACACAGCAGCATTCTGAGTTGTGACCAGGAGTGATTTTGGAATACCTATGTCCTATTTAAGAATGTGGATCCCTTCTGGTTTTCATTCTCTTGTGTTAAAACTGCCCTCAACCTCTTGTCCCCTTCTCCCCACCTTCCATGACAGGAGCACTGGTCACATGGGGCTCTGGCTATAGTCAATTAGGGATTAGGGTTTCACCTGGGCAAAGGGTGTTTGATTATCTAGAGTTCAAACCTTCTTGCTAGCTTTACATTTTGTCCTGAATTCATCCTTTAAAGCATAGAACAGACTTTCCTAATGGGTAGAGCTGCATCTAACTAAAACCTGGACTGTATTTATTTGCCTTTGGTTTGGAATATTTCCCAGTTCTGGGCCTAGAAGGCAGTTTTCCTTTCAAGGTCATAGCATACAGTTGAGTAGGTTGTTCACTGCACGAAGATACTCAGCAGAGATGAGAGAGAGCCAACATCCAACCTTCACTGCACTTTACAAGCTGTGTCTGATAGGCTGCACCAGCCCAGAGGGGGCACCCTTTTTAAGTTGTTAGTGTAGAAAGGAAATGTGCAGAGAATGGGGATTCTTTTTCTATTCTCTTTCTACAACTACCTTGGGATTATTATAGGCTCTCCCATTGCATAAACCTACACTTGATGCTTCTGTGGGCAGGTCAATCTCCTGGGTCTCTTGGAGAACAACCTAGAGATGGTCTTCATGAAATTCATCCTTAGAATCAATGTATCTCGACTGGGGACAACTCCGGTCCACAGGGACATTGCCCAATGTCTGGAGACGGTTTTGATGGTCACAAGTTGGGATATCCCTGTCTTCAGTGGGTAGAGGCCAGGGATGCTACTAAACATCCTACAATTCACAGGATGAACACAACAGAACCATCAACTAAAGCAGATTGTCCTGTTGCCATCCTTGGAGTGCCTGGCTCGTTTCCAGCTCCAGCCGCGATGGCAGCTGTCCCCATGCCTACGTCTATGCTTATTATGCATTTGCTGTTGCCCAGCTCTTGGGAAGGTCTCACCTCCGTGTTGGAGCATTGGCCTGTGTCCTTTCTCTGGTCAGAGTGCATGGGGTGACCAGGGCCCTTCCTTATTTCCATTGCCTGCAGAGAGGGCTGCAAGAGACAGTGAAGACCCTTGGGGGTAGGGGAGTGGGGGGATGGGCAGAAAGGCTCAGCTGCCTCCACCATGCTGGTCTCCTTGCCCTGCACCCACCTTGGATTTCTGGGGTTGGGCAGGGAGAGCTGCGGTTTCCACACCCACCTGTAGCCCCTCAAGCTGCTCCTTCCTGAGCCCTCAGAGGCTTGGAAGCCCAAAAGCCCAATACTGGATTTTGGAGTGGTTCTTTGCCGTTAGTCACACTCTCCTTTTCCACCTACAGCATCCCTGGTGGTCCCCGGTCCTGTTTTGTGGCTCAGCGTCCTGAATCTTTTTGTGACTTGGCCTTGCAGGAGACGTAGGCCCTGAGGACAAGGGCCAGGGGCTCAGTCCCCATGTGCACACCCACAGTAATAGTTTCCCTTGATTTGAGTTTCCCCTTAGAAGCACAGCTAGAGTCAGAGAACACAATAGAAATGTTCTGAGGCCAACTGCCTCCTATTCAACCACACTCCATAAATGCTGAAGCTGTTTTCTCTAAGAGGAATCCCTTTTGACTCTTGACATCACAGTTGCATTTGAAAGCACTGGTGGGTGTCTGCTATTTATGGGACTTGATTCCTTCCAAGGTCTTCTACTGGAGAAAGAAACCTCACACCCACACCTCAGCTCATGGTACATGCAGGGGTCCTTGCTTATCTAGGACAATAACTCTCAGAGAATGATCCCTTAACGTGAGTCAACTCACAATCACAGAGAAAATAAGAAAAGGAAAACGTGACTGGGACTTCAAAAATGGAATGAAGTTATCAAAGTGTTTATCTTCAGTTTAACAAAGCATGGATTACACTTGCAACTGCCGGCTTTCTTAGATGATCAAAGCTTGAGTTATGCTGGTTTGGAGAAGGCATACGTTTTGTACGCGATGTGTGATTGCTCAATGTGATATCCTTTGCGTAATGTGTGACTCTTATTTCTTGGTCGTAAGAGTCAAGTTTTGCAAAAACATTTAATTATTTTATCAATTTTCTTAACCCATCAAAATTCAAAGCATTCTGTTTTGAATTGTCATATCATTATCTGGTTGATGTTCTCTAAAAGTTCTGGTCTATTATATTTTTTAATGAATTGTTCATTTTATCAAAATAAGACAATTTTTTAAAAAACATTTTATCTTGAATTCTATTTTTAGTGCTGTTAGCATTCAGTACTCCACCCGTCACATTCTCGTGTTTACTAAACAACTTTTAGGCACACCAATAATGCGCAATCATTTCTGTTGTTTTAACTTACTTTTTTCTAGCATGAAAAGATACAGTGAATTTTTCATCTAAAAGCCGCCTTCTTCATCCCTATTCTCTACTGTGGTACCAGAGCACAGCACCAAGGGGCAAAGACTCTTCCTAAGTCCATCCATCCTCAGGGGAGTCCCAAACAGACCTATGGCCTTCCAAGTCCCACATGCGTGACCTCTGACTTGCAGGTCTGAGTTGGGGGCCCCTTAAAAATGTATTTGAGCAGAATCATCTTAAGGCTCAGGCAGCTCTACGTTAACAATAGTAACACCACAGAGCCCCCTCTAGGCCTTTCTGTGCTCTAGGCCATGTGCCAAGTGCTCTGGCTGATAGTTCACTCGAGCCTGGCAACATCCCAGTGAGGACAGTCCCATGATCAGCCCCGTATTTCATCTCATTTTGCACTGGGAAAAGGGAGGCTCAGAGAGATTACAGGACTTTGCAAAGCCATCCTCTAGAAAGAAGCAGAACGGGCGCTCTCATCCAGGGCTGTCCGACCCAAAGTTCTTGCTCCTGGCTGTTTACATGTACGAAGGAGCCCTTATCTTCCCTGGGTCGGCCTCGGCTTCTTTCCGGCTGCTTCTGATTTCCCACTCGTATATGACTTGTATGGACGGTCCTAACGCTTGTCCTAGGGATTGCTGTCTGACCCTGCCATCTCTAGGTCTTCCAATTTTGCCTTCATCTCGTTAGTGTAGCTCAAAGGTAAGTGGGGTCCCACGTGGCTCCGTTTGTGTGTGCGTGTGGCAGTCACAGAAACATGGAACCACAGTCACAAAGTACTTCAGAGAACTTCCAAATCCAGGCTCAGATGCTGGAAGAAATGTTACAGGAGAAAGCACGATCTCACGGTCCAGCAAAGGTTCAAAACTCCTCCTCACCATCACCACTCCTTGTGCCTCCTAACACAGTGACAGCTCCCCAAGACTCCCTTTCTCCCCCACTCCGTCTCCTGGCCCTCCAGATTCTCCCTGACACTCAGCCAGACGCTGCTGTTCCTTTTCTTCCTCATCTTTTCCCATCGCAGCTCTTTATCCTGCGACCAACCTCCCCTCTCAGGTGTCTTCAGTTTTCTCTTTTCCTTGGTCTACTGCCCAGATCCAGCATGTCCAACGGTAGGTCATTGTCTGACTCAGAAAGTGAGACTCCTTGCCCTGGGGGAGAGAGAGAGAAATTGAGGAAGGTGGAATACTTTTCATCTCTGGGGCACCAGTGAGTTCTGAGCTGGCCTGAGAATGAGGCTGATGGCTTGTCGCTCCTTGCAGAAGAGGAGAAAATGTCTCCAAGTCAGATTTCCTTGCATCCGTCCCCCTTGCTTCTCTGTTGAGACGTCCTATTCCCCGTGCACAGGACCCACTTATTTGGAAAGCTGCCAGCACCCACCCAGCCTGGCAGGCCACCCCGGGGTTCCGCCGGGAGCAGGTGTGGCGGGGGTGGGGCGCTCGGGCCCCATGGCTGCCCTGACAGCGTTTACATCTTCTCAAAGCAGCCAAGCTCCCCTCCCGCCTGCAGACTTTTTATAATCGCAGTAAGACAACTCTGGGGAAGATCATCTTGTGGGAACTCCGGGGAGTCATCACCTAATCACGTTCTGGGCTGATTTGAGGCACTCATCTGGACCAAATGCCTCCCCACACCCTGGGAGCGGCTTTATGAGGCAGCAGCCAGGCCCCATCGAGCCTTATTGCTTAATTAAAAACAAATTCCTGAGTAACTTATTTTTCTGTTTTTTATTATAATTTTTTTTTAATTTTTTGTCTTCCCATAAAGCCGCCAGCCACACAAAGGATGAGGGAGAAGCCAGGGAGTTGGGAAAGGAAGCTGAGTTTTACAGCTCTGGCTGCTGAGTTGGCTGCCTTGGCTCTCACTGGGGCTTGACTTTAAAGGATTAAACAGAAAGCCTTCCTGGGGGGATGGGCCTCCGTGGTCTTAGAGAGCAAAGGTCAGGGCAGGCAGGCCCGTGGGCGGGACACCTGGGGCGACTACTTGATACCATCCCTCAGACCCTGACCTCTGGGTGTTGGTATTATTGCTCTGGGCTGTGCCAGACCCTCCAAAATGCCATTAGCTAATTGGGCCTTAATCTGACTGTCCGGCTATTGGAGAAGCCAGTAGTGTGGCCCGGCCCCTGCTTTGGGCCCTCCAGAGGCGTGATCCACACCCCAGGAGGACCTGCCCACCACACATGAGATGGATCTGGTCTTGGGTCCCTCCCCGGGACAGGAGGGACAGATCCCACTTGCGTTCCAAGGTCATAGGGGGAACCAGATGGACAGAGGTGCCAGAGAAGCTGGGGTTCCCTCCCACTCAGAGGAGAGGAGGAAGACCATTTCAGAGGAGTTTTGGTTTTAATCAGGAGACAAGAGTCCCACGTTCCCCGGAGGGGCTGCAAGAAGGGAGGTATTCTCTTACTTCTTTGTACCAGGACGCACCAGGGTGCACAGCCTCGGGGAGAGCCAGCAAACAGGGCTGTGTGCACTCATGCCTGTAGGAGTGCTGGGGCAGGTGTGCATGTGTGTGTGTGGGTGTCAGTATGTGTTTGCAGAGGCCCAGATGTCCCTGTGCCACATACTCTTGGGCCAAGCTGCAGGGGTTCAAATCCTAGCTCCATTTGGGCAAGTGACAACTCTTCTGGGCCTCAATTTTCTTATCTGCTAAATGGGGATAATGATAGCATTGACCTTACCAGGTTGTTGCGAGGATGAAAGGAGTTAATATGTGCACAACACTCAAAATAGTGCCTGGCAAGTGCTTCCTAAGTGTTCGTACACCTGCGAGCATGTGCAGGTGACTTCTTAAAAATTACATATAGAGAAACCTCTCCAACTCAATTCACATTTTCCCATAGACCTTCATTTCAAAAATTAGGGATGAGATTTCTAGAAGAATTTTGTCCCTATGATAAACCAAAATTACCAAGAAACAGGGGCTGATCTTCACAAAACAAGTCAGGATTTATGCAGAATGAGTGCCTCATATCGGGTTCAAACCAGGGATCAATTATGCTTAGAACTGAAAAGAAAACAGAGTTCTTTTGCCTATTGCAATTCTGAGAGCCGAACCCCTGGAATCGCGTCTTCTACAGGAGAGTGGAGCCCTGAGTGTGCCCCTTCTCACTCTCCTCTCCTCCCATGTCCATCAACACTTCAGAAATAAGAGCCAAGTAGCCAAAATCAGCTCTGGGAAGATTGCAATCAGGAGCGGAGATCTTAAGCCACTTCAGAAAGGGGGAGCCTTTCTGGGAAACGTCAGGTTCGTTCATTAGCATCTGCAGAAAAACATGCCTGAGAAGAAAGTCTGCATGAATCTGAGGTCTCAGAAGGGAAGAGCTGCCTGCTGATCACAGGGGGCACCCCAGGGACCCAAGACGGGGGAGACCCCACAGAGTGACCATCAGCAAAGGTGGGCCACTGGAGGGTCACTGAAGTGACCGCTTGCTTTCCTTCTCTGGGAAGCCTCAGGTGGCCTACAATACCCTGTGGGATTTGTGGGGGTTGGTGGAGAAAGCAAGGAGTCTGAGCCAGTCTTCTGGGGTCCAAATCCCTGCCCCCACTCTTCTTCCCCCTGGATGTATCCCTCCCTCCCGGCTGCGGGATTGGTGAGGACTTGACACAACAGTCATATTGCCATCCTCATGCCCAGCCTCCTCATTGAAACCAGGCACCGCAGGCCTGCCTATGCTTACACAGCTTTATCTACTACTTTTGTAAGCCTGGGAACCTTTCTCCCTTCTGGAAGAAATTCCTATTATCTTTGGAGAACTCCACCTTTCTCTCTCTCCGGTCCTTTGATTCAGGGAAGACAGACCCAAGTGTCAGCCCAGAGATAGACATGAGTCTGGCCAACCAGAGCACCACATTCTCTAGCAGCATGGAGCAAAGATATAGCAAGAGAGAAGCGGTCCTGAAGATGGTTCATCCTCTGGATCAAGCCATTCCTGAAGGCCATTCTCTTCTGACACTTCAATTAATGGTGATTTGGGGACATACACATGATCCAGTCTAGGCCAACGAGAACCCAACACAGGCCCTTGGCTTGCAAGTGGAAATACATATCCTTGCACTGGGAAGTTCAGGGTGCTCACACGGGAACCAGATACTTCCCACCATCTGTTGGTGAGATGCTGAGTGAGAGTAAGTAGACGTGGAAGAAAAAATAACTGAGGAGGAGAAAGGCAGATTCCTGACAACACATCTGAGACCAGCCCTGTCTGAAGTTACAATTGCCCCACCATTTCCAGTTGCAGGAACCGTTATCTACCCCCCCCCCACCATTTCTTCATAAGCCAATTTTGAGTTCGGTTTCTGTACTTCAACTGGCAAATGCAGTTGACCCTTGAACAATGTGGGGACTAGGGGCGCCGGCTACCTGTGCCGCTGAAAATTTGTGTATAATTTTGATTCCTCCAGACTTAGCTACTGATAATCTCTTGCTGACCAGACTTCTTACATAACATAAACAGTTGAGTAGCACATATTTTGTATGTTATATGTATAGTATACCATATCCCCATAATAAAGCAAGCAGGGGAAGAGAAATTGTTATTATGAAAATGTAAGGAAGAGAAAATACATCTACAGTACCATTCCATATTTATGGGGAAAAATCATATGTAAGTGGACCCATACAGTTCAAACCCATGTTGATCAAGGGTGAACCGTACATAATTCAATTCTGCTTCACTTTCGGACTGGGAGGACAGAATGTGTCTCTCTGTCTCTGGGGTGTAGGTTCCTCATGGGCAAAGTTGGTTTAAAACCCTCCAGGAGTTGCCTGAGGAAGAAATGTGTCCATTACATTGATCGGTTAAGATGATTTCAGCTACAAGTAGCAGAAACTCGAACCTACGTCGGCTTAGACAAGAAGGACTTTTATTTCACATCCCAGCAAGCTAAGAAGTAGAAGAGTCTGCTGGGTTGTTGACTCAGGAGTTTGGCCCTATCGTCCAGGATCCTGATTCTCTCTTTTCCTCTACCCAGGTCCCCAGGGTGCGAGCTTTCCCTCAGACTGGCCTGGTCTCAAGATGGCAGCCGAGCTCCAGGCTTCCCTCCCCTGTGCAGCACCATCTAGAGGAGGAAAAGGGACTGACTGGCTGTCTTTCCATGCTTCATTCCTACGAACAAACTGCTCCCTTACCACCAGTAA
This sequence comes from Mustela erminea, assembly GCF_009829155.1. Taxonomy (NCBI): domain Eukaryota; kingdom Metazoa; phylum Chordata; class Mammalia; order Carnivora; family Mustelidae; genus Mustela; species Mustela erminea. The sequence goes on along the minus strand of NC_045632.1, from coordinate 23,448,079 downwards.
AACTTTGTAACAGGATAAATGAGGTTACACAGCTGTAACAAGAAAATCTCAACATCTCAGTGACTTTAAACATCAAAGCTTTACTTTTCACTGATGCTACAGGCCATAGCAGGTCAGTAAGGGGCTGTTTCCAAACCCTCTCAGGAACCCAGGCTGAGGCATCGGCTGCCGTCTTGAACGCTGTTGGTGATTGTGCCCAAGGGAAGAAGGTTGGAGGGTCTTGTACTCACAGTCAAACACTCTGGCTTAGAATGACACACATGGCTTCCGCTTATGACTCATTGATTTGGGTTAGTTTTATGGCCTCACCTGACGACAAGGAGACCAGGAAATAAATATTTCACTGCTCAAAATGGGGAGAACTGGAAACACTGGACAGATAGCACAGACAATCACAACAACAGCTCTCATGGTCTGGCATGGGGCCCCCATGCCCCTCTCTACACCAGTGTCTGGCCAGGCAAGCAGGATGACCGTGCTGGGCCCAGAGCAGTTGTTGGGATGGGGCACGGAGGCTGGCCAGGCAACATGGAGGCCCCGGCGGCCTGTGAGTGCACCTGTCACTAGTGAGATACACATGGTGAGGGTATTGTCAGAAGAAGCCAGAGAGGGAGCTGTGGGGAAGATGGCCTTAGCCCACATGATCTGTGTCCTGAGGCAGAAGACGCTACTCCAGGCTTCGATGGGGTGAAAGCTACTTTCAAAATGCACGTGGGAGCTTGGCTGACGTCATCCCCCTGATAGTACCTGGGGTGACCCTGGGAGTCCCGACAGCAGGGGGAGCAAGGCCACTCCTGCCATTGGTCTATGTGTCCTGCCTGTGCTCACCAGGACATTTCAGAGCAGGCAGCTCAGCAACTGTTTCCATCAGGATTCCGTCAGACGAGCAGAGCCACTAGGAGATTTTACGTCCTAAAGGATTTATTATAGGAACTTGACCTTACCCCATTGTGGGAGCTGGTTAAACAGCATAGACGCAGTGTCTGCTTCTCTGCCAGGGCCTGGAACCTGCAGCCTGAGGGGCAGGAGATAGGGAGAGAAGGAGGGATGGGAAGTGGAGGACACAAGGACAGCCGGGACCTGAGAGGCTGGCTCCGCATCAGCCCCTCCTGGGCTCCCAGCCTCCCATTTCATCCATGAGGGTGTCCTCCAGGAGGGGCTGGCGCTCTTCTTCATGGCCCAGGGCCAGAGAAGCTGAAGGAGGTCACAGCCACAGCTGGAGGTGTTGTGGGCCAGGCTGCTGCCTGCATCCGTCCCATGACCCAGCAGATCTGCTGAATGTGAGCAGCATCAGCACCTGGAAACCTGCACCGACCTCCAGGACCCTGAGAAGGACCCGCTGCCGGCACACTTCTGCCTCCCAAATCAGGGCAAGTTTCCCTAAGGGCCCACCCAGGCTAACTGGGAGCAGGGTTTGGGAGAGAGTGCTGGGAAGTGTGGGTCCAGCTCGGGTGAGTTGCCATGACATCAGTCCGTCCCACGAACCCTTTGCTACATGGCACCTGTTCCCTCCTTTGAGAGCTCAGTGCAGTGGACGTGTATTACTATTATTGCCGCCAGCATTATCCATTCTCCCTTCTTTTAAAGACAGCACTTCGGTGCCTTTGGAGGAGCAATCTCTTTCCCACAGTTAATCAACATGTTGTCGGGGCAGGAGCATGTGATTCAGGCCTGGCCAATCTGCCCCTCGGATGTCTGAGCCAGAGTCTGATCAGATGGCCAAATGAGGGTGAAGGAATTCTAGGAGGGGAGGAAGGGTACCAGGAAGAAACATGTCCTTCCTTCCAGCTAGATTTCAGCTAGACTGAGAGAGTGTGAGCGTTGAACACGCACCTTGCTGCTGTGAAGGGAGAGCCTGTCTGAGCAAGGAGGCAGCACAGAGCAAAGATACAGCCAGAGAGAAGAGGTCCTAAAGACGTTCATCCTCTAGATCAAGCCATTCCTGAAGGCAGTTCTACTCTGACTTTTCAATTATGGGGGGCCAATAAGTGCCCCCTTCACCAGTTTATACTGGGATTTATGTTACTTGCAACCAAAGTAGTACCAACGGATGCTCCATAGACAAAATCAGTGTCTCTTGGTGTGACAGCTCTGATTTCATGGGACCATACTGGAGAAAAATACGCACCACAGTGCTCCTGAGCCAGAGAAGATCAAGGGCTTCTGCAGAGGGGGGACAAATCAGGAGTGGGCAATGGAGGAAGAAGCCTAGGGTGGCATCCAGCTCTGCACCTGACCATCTGTGACACCTTGGACAGGCACCCACTCCTCCCAGCACCGTTTCCTTATGCATATAGCCATCATTATCTCTTCTGTCAGGTGCTGGTGTAGAGCTCCCTAGCTTAGACCTAGTCTGGTACTCCTTGTGTCCAGAGAGGCCCATTTCTACAGAGAGCTGAAAAAAAAAAAAACATGAGGCAATGACATGACCAGATGTATGTGTGATTCGCTTTGGTACTTTATCCTAAAGGCTCTTCTACTTCATGAAGAGAGAGAGAGAGAGAGCCCTGATCATCATGGGCTATATTGATTACAAGACTCATTCGGGTTGTTTGGAAATGACTTTTAGGAAACAGCGCCATGCACCCTCTACAAGGCATGCTGGGAAGGGCTCCAGCCTGTGGATGGGCCAGTTGGTAAGGGTGTCAAGAGACACCTCTCAGAAGCACAGTCCTGCCACAGAAGTGGCCCTGAAATGACCACACCAGCCGTGGGCACGCTCGCTGATTCACTTGCTCATTCTCTAAATGCTGACGTTGAGCCCGCCTTCGTGCTGAGCCCAGGACTCCAGGGTGGATTTCTCAGACTCCTGGTGGGGAGACAGCCATGTGTTCACTGCATGGTACAAAGAGGTATGGCAAATGTGGGTACCTGGTATCTGGGCTCTGGCTGAGAGGCCCCTGCCCAGCTTTAAAGACTGTGTCCATGTGTCTGTCATTGCAAAGCACCATGGTTGGCAAAGCCCAAGCTCTCAGGCTAGCTCTTGGAGCTCAGGAACCAACCATTCAGCAATAGAAAGAGCCAGGACAGAGCATAACCTAATGAGACTTACTCTGTGCCTGGCCCTCTTGGCTTCTTTCTACATGGGATAGATATTCCTATTTCCAACAAGGAAGCCCGGACTCCCAGAGGCCAAGTGACTTGCCCAGGGCCATGCAGTGTTTGAGCTGGGAATTGAACTCAGATTTTTCTACCACTGAGTGAAAACCTACAGATACCTGGGTCCTGCACCCAGGGATTCTGGTGTAGTTTTAGGGGATAAGCTCTGAGCTTTGGTACTATTTGAAAAACTCGCTACAGGGTTCTACTATATGGCCAGGGGTGAGCAGCAAGGAGGGGACTGACTAAGACAGACTGCCTGGGAAGGCCTCTCAGAGAAGGCGGCCTTCAGTGCGATCCTTGTCCCCCCAGGAGCTAAAAGGAGCTGGATATTGATCCCGAGAGAGCATCCTAGCAGGGCTGGAGTAGGATGGCCAATGGTCCCGATTTGCCTGGGACTGTGCTAAACCTGACTGGTCCCAGCAAACCTGGCCTGCAGCTCCAGGATGGGGGCGGGGGGCAGTCTGGAGGTAGGCGGCCCGGCCCTACAGGCCTCAAAGGACTGTATTAAGTGCAGAGACCAGGGGACAGGCTCCTTGGCCTCCCTGCCAGAAGGCCAAGAGTCTCTTGCTCCTTGGGCTTCAGGGCACAGCTGAACCTTTGGGTCTGAGGAAAGCAGAGAGGGAGTGTCTCTGGTTCGGGGACTGGAGCCCGAGCCGCCTGACTCCTGGGGACTCGTGAGCACTCTGTCTTCATTATTTAGGGCCATGACTTACCTGTAACTCAACCAAGCCAGAATGGGGCTGCCCCCATAAATGGCCCTGGAATGGGGCCTGGGAGACTGGCAGGGCCTCCTTGGAGAAGCATCAGCCTCTGTGAGCGGACGATAACTCTCATTTGCATTAATTAGGCAGCCTCGTAATAGGATGTTCAATAGTTATTGCGGTCTTTAAGTTCCGCAGCAAGCACTGCCCAGAGCCAGCAGCTGGCAGGGGTCCTGTCTTGCAAACCAGAGACCTGTCCTCACCATGGCAGACAGTGGGGGCTTAAAATACAGAGGGAAAGGGAGCCCTCATGGATTCTGATTTGGGGAGGGGGCCTAGCCACACCGTGGCTGGGTGATTCTGGAACGGGTGATCTCAGTGTCCTTGGTCAGCACACAGGCCAGTAGGGCTAACTTCTTGGGGGATATTCCAAGGCTCCACCAAGAGTGTGGGCTTGGAGGGGACAGCTTTGACAAGCGACAGGTCCCATGTGTTTAGAAGATGAGACGGGACACTGTTGAACTCCGAGTTTTCAGATGAGACCACGTGGTAAACCTTGCTCCTTTTGCTTTATTCAGGAGACTTAAACTTAACAGATGAGGACACTGAGGCACTGGGAGGTGGCTTGCCTAAGGTCACAGAGCCAAGCCAGTTAAGGACATCCCGGGGATGTGCCCACACCACTCCCCATCCCTGGCCCAGCTCTGCCATCTTCCTCATTTCTGACCCAGGGCTCCTTCTTCCTTCCTTACCTGCCGATCTGCCCACCTGTCCCCTCTTCTTTTCTCGGAGAAGACCTCAGTGGCTTCCCCTACCTCCTAGGCCCTGCTGGTCTTGCACTCACCCCCTCTGTTTATCAGCCTGGCAGGCTGGGGTCGACCTCTGCTCACCCAGCTGGACTCCAACCTCACAGGCCACGTGGCTGTGAGTGGATGGTCAGGTGCAGACCTGTGGAGGCATGTGAACCTAAGATCTTATTCGTGGGGTGGTACGTGCACCCCTCAAACCTGTTTCTGTGTATCTCTGAAGCCGACACCGTGGGTCAGGCCACAGATGGCCCTCACAACCCTCAGCCTCCTTACTGGTCTCCAGCCCTCACTCTGGCCCCTCCCTTCCCTGGCTTCTGACATCCTGCCCAGTGCCCCAGGCACTAGCTGCCAGTCCCTGCTGTCCACTCCAGGCCCTACTTCCCACCTCAGGTTCCTCTGCAGGGGGTCCCTTTCCTGACTGAAGCCCACTCAGCTCTCTGGCCTCATCTTAAAGTCACTTCCCAAGGGAAGCCTGCTCTACCTCCAGACCCGCCAGGTCCCTCTGACATGGGCACTGTGTCCCTCCCCAGCCCAGCCCACACCCCTCATGGCTGCCGTTACCAGCACTCATTGAGAGCCTCGTGCGGACCAGGTCTGTGGCAACCACTCCTTTGTGACAGGATTGCTGATGTCATAGTCCCTGGAGGTCCAGGGGAGAGAGGTGGGAGATGTTAAGAGGGTGAATTTCAGGGCATAACGCCCCCGTGAGCACTTTGGGTTTCCTTGCTAGAAACCCCTGATTCTCAGGCAAGGGCCGTGAGGGTAACGGGCATGGCCATCGGGAACAACACACCAGCACAGAGAGACGCTTCCCTTTCGGATGTGAGGAAGCAGCCACACCGCGGACTCAGCGGGTCATTGACAAGCACAGTTTTAATCCAAGTGTAACACACACAGCAAGGTCACGAACCCTAAACTACAGCCCGACGAGCTATCCGCCAGTGAGGTGCTCGTGCTCCCAGCCCCCAGCCCCGGGCCAGCACACCACTGGTTAGCGGCGGTTTAACTAGGAACTGCGTTCTGCTCACACCCCTTCCGGGGAGATGAAGAGCAACTAGGGGTGCTTCTCCTTCTCAGCCACCACAAGGCGGATGTCCCCAGAACAGAGAGGAAGGCACCCGCAGCTCCCTCCCTCCCTCCTGACAGGGGCTGCAGTTTAATTCCTGCAGATTCAATGAATCTATTGTAAACACCACACTCAGCCTTGTCCCTTGTGGTTGAAAATGAAAGTCAAGAGTAATTTGACTTTGAACTTGGGTATCCTGAGTGCCAGGTTCCTGATTGAACTCAGGGACTCCAGGCCGGGTTGCCCAGCACCAGCCCCGCCTGCCTCCCCCTGCACCTTGGGTCCAGTGGGTAAAGTTGGAGATGACAGAGGGGCTTTGCCACGCCTGCTGCAGGTCACAGCTGCCCGCAGTGTGTAAGCTCTCACCTGGCTGGGATGCGAGAAGGACCCACATGGTGTCCAGGCACTGCTGCTGTCTGGGGCGCCTGCCTGCCTGAAAGGCTGGGGTGGCCTGGGGGTCACAGGACGCGGTGCTGCTCTGCTGTGGAAAGCCACAGTGGGGGAAGGCGTCTGTAGGGGCCAGATGGGGGTCACCATGGCTGGGTGTGGCCACCCTTAGCCACCATTAGGGCCACACCCTCGGCTCGCTGTCAGACTAGAAGTATTTAACGGAACACTTACTACGTGGAGGGCAGTGCTCTAGAGGGCACTGAGGGACAAGGGTTGCAGGGGTGGACGAGCCAGGCCAAGTCTTGGAGTTCATGACGCGTACGTTCTGCTGGAAGAAAACAATGACCCAGCAGGGAAGGTTACTGACAGGCGCTGTGTCCAGTGTGAAATGAGGTCACATGCTAAGGGACCGCTGGGGGACCGCTGAGAGGGAGGCTGGCCAGCGGTGCAGAGCTGAGTGCAGAGGAGGGGGCTGCCTTGTGCTCACAGGTCCCGGGAAGGTGCGAGTGGTCTGAGTGGGACAGAGCTGTGGAGAAGGCACGGGGGCAGGACACTGGGGAGCTGGGAGAGGCAGGCTGGGCTTAGGTCCTGGGGGGCCCTTGATGACCCTGGTCAGACACTGGGTTTAGTTCTAAGTGTACTGGGAAGTCACTTGTAGGTTTTGAGCAGAAGAGTGACACGATCTGAGTCCTGCTTCCCAACGGTCACCTGAGCTGTGTGGGGCCACATGTGGAGGCAGGGAGGCCATGAGGGTGGTGGGAGGGGGGGTGAGAGCGGGCGCAGGGAAGACAAGGGAGCGCCACCAGCACTTCCTGAGAGACCGGATGGGGGCAGGCGCCAACAGCAGGCAGGGAGTAGGAGGCCTCCTGCGTTTCTGACCTAAATGGAGAGACAGAGGCTGTTCACTGAGATGGCGGTTGAAGGGGAGCGTCCTCGTGGGAGAGAGTCCTTGATTCTTGCCCAGCCTCTTCAGGTCAGGAGCCCATTACACTCCCAGGGGTTTGGTCAACCAGCCGTGGTTTCCACTCCCCCGGCGAATGTTCACTGAGCACCCATTCCAGGTCAGCGAGTGCTTCTAGATCACTGGGGACACATCAGCCATCAAAACAGAGCCACCGTGAGCTCAAAGGAGCTCCCACTGGAATTAGGGGAGGCCGATGATAAAGCTCCAGATTCGGCAGTGGGGTTGGGGAGAAGCAGGGCTGCCAACAGGATCTTCTGAGTCAGGTGTGTTGGGGGTTGTGGGTGGGACCAGCTGAGGGGAAAGGTGAGGAGTCCAAGGACGGAGATCAGGGCGTTCCAACATTTAGAAGCTCGGAGGAGGAGGAGGAGGTTCCATGAAAGGACAGAGAGGGAGTGGCCAGGAGGGGGGGGACTGTCAGGGAGTGTGGGGACACAAGTGCCTCAGGAGGGAGGCAGTGGTTAACGGTCAGCCGCCCTGAGAGGCCACCTGGGATGTGGAGATGGGGAACCCAGCCCTGGGTTTGGGAGTGTAGTTCACCCGAGGGAGACTGCTCCGCGGAGTGGTGGGGGAAATGGGCCACCTCCTCCCCTCTTACCGCACTCCACCCCCCCAGCCCAGCCCAGCCTGCCCCATCCTGGTCTGTCCTGTCTCATGTCTGTTCCATCTCAATGCGAGCCATGCAGAGACCCGGGATTTGGGTCCCTCTTCCTCCCTCGCTACCTTCTCCTCATCAGAGCTCGATCTGACAGCTCAGCAAGCGCTGTGTGTGGGAGGTGCACGAAGGGGAGGCCAGGACACAGAACGGCTGAGCCCGACCTGGGGCCTCGTCCGTGCTGGAGCCCTGCTGGGGACACCAGCCCCCACACTCCTCTGTGCAGCCCGTCTTTGCGTCCGTCTACTTAGCAACACTCGTCCTTCACAGCTCAGGAAAAATTACCAAGAATGTTACTGACTCTAATTTTAATTTGTCTAGCACTCTTGTTAATGATGTCTATTTAAGACATCCATTAAAGGCCCATGAGGTTAATTAAATGGACAATTCCAATACAGTTCTATTAGAACCCCCCATCAAATTAATATTATAGACATTTAACAGATGTCTTAATTAGACATTATAGCTAAGAAATGCAAACTAAATTAAAACGAAAGCCATTGTCCAGAAAGACAGCTTTTTACCATAATTTATGGCTTTTTGGGGGAATGTTCATGTTTACTCTTCAGAACCTGAGAGATCCGTCACTGACAATCTTTTCCAGCATTTCCAGCATCCGGAAAACGCCATCCCGAGAGTCCCAAATCTCAAATCACAGTCCAGGTGTCAGAGCTGGAAGACACTTGCGCCACCATCTGGGATCCACGATCCTCACACTTCAGTGACCGGAGGAGCCAGCTGGGGTCTGACAGACCCATGAAGTCGTCTAGGCCCCTGGAGGCTGACAGCAGCCCAGGAGCTGGCTGCTTCGAATGGGTGTCCTGGTGACACTGATGCATGTGTTGGAAGCCCCAGGATCCCCCTTCAGGAAACCCTCATCTGGTCTCATGGCCCCACTTGCCAATTGGTGAAATGGAGGCCCCCAAGCATGTCAGGACTGGGCGAACGGGTCAGCAGGATTCCGCACCTTGCCCCGTCCCAGGGGCTTACAACTTCTCTAACACCTCTCCCCTCCCACGGAACCAGGCAGGACCTAAAGCACCTCCTATGGGTTTGGGATCAGTAGCCAGAGCTCTGCCACCCGCTCCCACCTTCCTTCCTGCTGGCCCTGAGTCTCATGGGCAGGCGTTGTCCTGGGGTCTCCATGACTGCTCTGCCAGCCTGGTCCTGAGCCTCAGTGTCCCTCTTCACATCCCACGGCAACCTGCATCGAGCCCCCTCCTCCAGGGAGCCTCCCTGTCCACCCCGCCCCGTGGGTGCGTCTCCTCCCCCACCACTGTCCCTGTGCCTGAAGGGAGGGTGACGGAGGAGCTCAGTGGTTTGCAGAAGCGAGGGAAGCCGGCAGTGGAGAGGCCGCTGGACCTAAGCTCCCGTCTGAGCCAGGCATGGGACCCAGTGTTGAGGGGAGCTCAGGGCCCAGCAGCTGGACCAGCTGAACCGGCTAGTGGCGCCAGCAACCTAGTCAGGGCTGCAGGCCGGCCAGGCCAGTGTCTGAGGACGGGAGCCAGGCTGGCTACTGCAGCCTTTCTGAGGGGCTCTGCTAGGGGCTTCTGTTCTGGGTGGGCAGCTCCACCACTGTTCTGGACTGAATCATGTCCCCACAAATTCTCTCAAAGCCCTCATCCCCAGTGTAACTGCACTGAGAACAGAACCTTTAAGGGGGCAATCACGGTGAAATGAGTCGTATAGTGGAACCCTAACCTACAGGACGGATGTCCCAGTCAGAGGAGGAAGAGACACCAGATGGCTATCCTTCCCTGCAGGTGTGCACTGAGGAAGGCCACAGGAGGACACAGCAAGAAGGGGCCAAGGAGAAGGCTCTCACCAGACCCCAGCCAGGAGGGCACCTTAAACTCGGACTTGCAGCCTCTGCAGCGGTGGGGAAGGATGTTCTGTTTACACTGCCCGTCTGCAGTTTGGTTAGGGCAGCCCCAGCTAACGAAGGGGCCATGACCCGTGCTGCCCTCGCTTCCTCCTCCAGGTGCTTCATCCTTTTCTGGAGGCGCCTGTCCTCTATGGGCCCTGCAGGAAGTCTCAGTTCCCCACACGCAGTCAACTCCAGGGAACGTAAAGGGCCCACGGGCCCACTCACTTTTTGGAGAACAGTGGGTGCCTGGGCTGATGTGTCCTGGCCTTGCGGCTCCTGAGTCCCGTCCCCAGGTGGTCACCACTCTGCTGCTCCGTGGGCCTCTCTGGTTCCTCCAGTGGGTGAGACCAACAAGTGAGGCTGACGTAGCTGTCTCCCACAGGCCTACACCTCCAAGGCCACAGCTCTACTGGGGTTCTGCTCCCAAGGCAGTGGAGGTAGGAGCCCGGACTGCAGGCTACCACAGCACCCTCCACAACCGGCCCTGTGCCACAGCTGTGGGGACGTGGCCAGCCCTGGTCCACCGCCGGAGGCCTCAGCCTGGTTCTGGGGAGCAGCTGGTGTGGCCTCATTAGGACGCTCACTGAGAGCCAGTGTCCTGCCTAGCCTGGGACCTCAGGGGCACAGTCCTCAGGGCATAGGACCCAGTGACCCTAGGTGGGCTGTGGGGACAACAGGGCATCCTGGAAACAGGCGGGCACAGTGGCAGCGTCATGGCAGATGAGCGTTCTTGTCAAGTGTCCTCGGGGAAGCGGGGAGAGAAGGCTACTAATGAACAGCCATTCACAGAGAAACTTGAGTCTGCACCCTGAAAAACATTTCACAAACCAAGTGGCACCAATGGTTCTGGAAGCAGTTGTATATTTACACGTTGGCAGCCCTCTCAGGTGGTGAGGCCCTGCGTAGCGAGCCCTGAGGCTGAGCCCAATGTGGCAAACCCAGGCTGTCAGAGCACAGGCGTCCATGGCCAGCCAGCTGCCCTGTCCCCAGCGGGGCTGGGACCTGAGGCCTGCAGCACAGGCAGTGATGGCGGCAGTGGGAGAGCATCTGAGCTGACCCTGGACCATCCTGATGAGCCGCGGCCCCCACACAGATGGACACGGGCGCTCCCCAAGCCTCTGGGAGGTGCAGAGGCACTGAGTGAGGGCTTCCTGCTCTCCCATCAGAGTTGGAGTTTACATTCCCTCCCCACGGCCTTTCTCCTCCAGTGCAGGGGCCCAGCGGGACATACGGACAAAGCCAAGTGTCTGGACCCGCTGCTGCTCCTGCAGCAAAAAAAAAAAAAAAAAAAAAAAACCAAACAAAAAAAAAACCTCATGGACTTGCTGCTGGTTTGTTCCCAGCAACGTTTCTGCCCTCACCTGGTTGGTCGGCAAACGCGGACTTCTCAAAGGAACAGGCCATCCGTCCTTCTGAGCCATGGGGCTTCCCGACCACCACACAGTGGAAGCCGGCCCGCCCATGCCCTGTCCCCACTCGGGCCTGCCTGCGAGCACCTCACCTAATGCCTGGTAGACACAAGGCACACAGGCTGAGTCAGACCGAAGAGTCAAGGCTTCCGGCGGCAGCACGCAGCGAGGACCCTGTTGCGGACTCTTCAGGACATGAGAGCTTGGGAAGAGCTACAGTCTTGTTCCCCTTCAGCCCACCCTGGAGCCTAAGAGCCACGGCAATGAGAAGGAGCTGCAGGTCGGAGCTCCCTGTACTGAACGACCACTGCAAGCACCAGCTTACCTGGCATCCTGCATCCTGGCCCCGGCCCCGTACTACTTTCCAGAGCCAGTGAGCCCAAAGGCCCTCTGCGACTTCACCATTCACTCTCCAGCTTTCTGGAAACAGCAGTTAGGTCCAAGAGTTCCACAGGGGACGTGACTTAAACTAACATGTCAGATGCTCCAAGCCCCTGCCCTCGGGAAGCAGGCACCTAAGGGCAGCTGTCTACACTATAGAAGTGGGACTGCCTACCAGGGACAGCCTCCAGCCCACCTCCCTTCCAGCCAGGCTGGGCCATGGGCTCGGTCCTTCACCAGGACCCCCTTATCGCTGACACATGTACTTTATTATTACATAAACAATGGATTCATTACAGAACACTCAGGAAACAAAGAAAAGGATAAAAGAGAAATAATAAAAACCTAATAATGCCACCAGTCAGGTCAACCTGTGCCGATCCTGCCAGGATTTTCTCTCACGGGAGCAATGCACACCGGTCGTCACCTAGAAACAGACACCCCTCCATTCCCTGACTTTGCTCAGTAAGAGACATTTCTTCCCGGATGATGAACTGTTCTTAACTCCGATGTTAATGGGCTGGGGTGATCTAGAAGCAGAACCAACCCGTCGTCTCTCCGCTGAAAGGTGGGCATGCAGGTGTCCCCGTTTTTGGGGTCCCAAACGGCTGTCTCCGCAGCAGAGAGCTCACAGGTCAGCTGTTCACTTCACTTTGAATTTCTTGGCAAATCGCTCACTTGACCAAAACTGGAATTTGCTTCCATAAATGTAGGAAATGAAGCCATCAATTTCTACTGCAAACACACAGTTTAGCTTGGGGATAACTGGGAAAAACAACAACAACAACAACAACCAAGAGAAAAAGGACAAGGGGAAAAAAAACCCATCCTGACAGTTAAGCTCACGCTGAAGCACAAGACCTTCCTAAAATGTCTACATTAGACATTAGAACGTAAGCTAGTAAGGAACAGAGAGTCCACAAAGCTCAGCAGCACCAGGACAACAGGCTGTTTTTCTGCCCTAAGATTGATGTATTCAGATTTGGATATAACTCAACACTAATTTTTAGGATCAAATGCTCTAAAGCAAACTCCCAGAAAAAGTGCAAAAAACAGGTCTCCCCGCATAGTTTTCAGACTGACTCATGGCTTTATGCCGTGAGGGCACCCAGACACCACTTTCTGAGGTCTAAAATGAGACAAGAACATACAAGAAAACAGAAGGAAGCAGCAAGAAAAAGCAAACTCCAAAATAAAGGAACAAAAGCCTCCCACTGTGGTTTTGCAATCTCAGATCTGCTTTTAAGGGGTGTGGAAATGTCGACAGTCCAGATGCTTAGGCTCATCTGCCAGAACAAGGAACTCTGGCACACCCAGCAGGGGAGGCTGCACCTGCTTTCCTGGAACCCAAAGGGTTACCGGAAAGGGCCAGATCCTGGAACCCCAGGGACAAGCACTAAGCTAGCTACCCTCAGGGTCTGCTTAGCTCCACTCCTTGGGGCAGGGCAGGAGGTTGGGGCAGGGGAAGGTCTCAGTCATAGAAACAGACCCTCCTATCTGGATGCGCAGCCCAGAAGCCCTCCCCCCAGTCCTATCTGGCTGCGCTGCTGGCTAGGCTCCAGATGCCCTGGGGAGAGCCATGAGGGCAGGGGCACTCTCAGCAGACGTGGAATGCAGGACCAGCTGGGATCTGCAATCTGTGCTGACCTGAGGAAGCCAAATGGACTCACTGAAGCCACGAGGAAAGGGCCGACAAAGCCAGGGAGGCCACAGGCCACACACCCTGAGACAGTTCCGTACCTTTCAGGTGGTCTTCTTCGGTGAGGATTTTGAAAATGTGCTGTTTCCTGTAGGAGGATTCCTGTAACACCCACATAGGACGGGCATTTGGATTTCGTGACTGCAAAGGAAAAGGGCATTCAAACCCTCAGCCTTGGGGGTGCTGGGCAGCCACAACCAGCTAGGTGGGGGCAGTGGGGAGTGGGGGGCTCCTCAGCTGGACAGGGACCAAGCTGGATGAGAGTCCAGGGTCCCTGTCCCTTGACTATGGCTCTGTAGCCTCTCAGCTGTTCTGACAAGATGTCCTTTGGAGGGCCTGCAGCTACAGGGGTTTTGGGAAGGACTCTGGAGCCAAGAAGTCACATGTGTGTCCAGCACCACCAAGATCCACAGGTTGCTGGGATGGGCCCAAGTCTCAGCGATGGGATCTGAAGGAAGACCAGCGCATCACATCCTTCCCACGACCCACCAAACTCTGGCCAGAATGGGATCTTGCTACAGGCGTTGAAGCAGTGACTGAGGCGAACTGCCACCACAGGCAGCTGGCCCCTTGGCTCTCCTGACCCATGTCCCATGAAGCCTGTAGACAAGTCACCAAGCACCTACCACATACCTGGCACCGTCTGAGGTCAGTGCCAGGCATGACAGTGAACAAGACTGTTCTCGGTTCTGCTATCATGGAGCTGATGTTCTAATGGTAGGAGGGAATGTGTGCCACATCAGATGACTGCATTTTTTTTTCATTATACACTGATATTTATTAATATAATTTTTTTGTTATACAATGATATTTGTTAATACAATTTTTAAAATTTTTAAATTTATTTTCAGCGTAACAGTATTCATTGTTTTTGCACCACACCCAGTGCTCTATGTAATCCATGCCCTCTCCAATACCCAACACCTGGTTCCCCCAACCTCTCACCCCCTGCCCCTTCAAAACCCTCAGATTGTTTTTCAGAGTCCATAGTCTCTCATGGTTCACCTCCCCTTCCAATTTCCCTCAACTCCCTTCTCCTCTCTAACTCCCCATGTCCTCCATGCTATTTGTTATGCTCCACAAATAAGTGAAACCATATGATAATTGACTCTCTCTGCTTGACTTATTTCACTCAGCATAATCTCCTCCAGTCCCGTCCATGTTGCTACAAAAGTTGGGTATTCGTCCTTTCTGATGGAGGCATAATACTCCATAGTATGACTGCATTTTCTGATCGTAGTAATTGTTATGAAGAAAATACACAAGGTCATGGGGAGAAGGTTCACTGTTCTTGATGGTAAGCCCTGGGGGGAAGTGACGTGTGAGTAGGGACCTGAATACTGAGAAGCAATCAGTCTGTGACACACAGAACTCTGGGCAGAGGGAAGGAGCAACAGCAAAGGCCTGAGGTAGGGCCTAGTGTGTGAGAAGCAGAAAGCAGGCCAATGTGGTTAGACCTGGTGCTCAATAGAGCCAGAGGGGCCTTTTAGACCACAGCAAGGAAACAGAAGACAAACATGGCCTGAGTTTTGGCCTTAAACCTACCCTCGGGCTGCCTGGTTGGGGAGAAGCAGTGTGCCAGCAGGGAGAGGGCTAGGCAGCTTCTACCAGAATCCAGGGGCAATGGCAGTGGCTTGGATTTGGGAGCTAGGACGTGCGGATGGAATGTGCTAATGGATCAGGGAAGAAGAAAGGTGTTACCGCCCAGGTTTTGGGTGAACAACCAGGGTAAACACTGGTACCGTGATCGGAGCTGGGAACCCCAGGGCAGGGGCTGATGTGAGCAGGCCGGAGTAGTTCTGGGTATGGACGGGTCGTGAGGCCTGCTGGACGGGGGGCAGCTGTGTGCAGGGCGGCTGGATGAATGACGACGCTCAGGGGACGGTCTGCCCCGGACAGGACACTGGGAGCTGGGAGTCCGCAGCTGAGACTGAGCGGGGGAAATGGGTGAAAGGGACTCTCTGCTCAGGGCTGGGGACACGTACAACAGCTGCTGTGCCCCGTGGGAGAGCAGCAGGGGTCCCCGTGTGGAAAGACACACATAAAGATCATTTAGAATGTATCCAGAAAGTGGCCAGGACTGGCTGGGGTAGCTAGTCCTCTCCCACCCTCAACGCTGGTGATCTGGAAACGTCCACGTGACAAGAGTGTGTCTAGCCCTGTGGCACAGAGCCGCGCTGCTGAGTGATGCTGTGGGTGTTCGGGGGACCGTGGGCTCATAGGCGAGGTACCTGAAACGAGAGCCCCGTGAAGATCCGCCTTCAACAGCTTGGTCTGGATCACGTGCGGCTGCCTAGAAGGTAAGCAGAAGGCCTGTGTTCACCATGAGCGAGAGTTCTGAAGGGGCACACAGGTCTACGAACTTCTGCAGCCAGCTGGCTCCGAAGGCTGCATTCACAGTCATCGTAAGCCTTGGGTTCTGCCCCAAAGGGCAGGTCTGCAGGCATGCAACTCACGTGTCTGGCTTGAGACCACCGCACAGGTCCCGGATGTACTGCTTCCAGAGTTCATGTAGGGGGGAAAAAGACTATCTGTGGCTAAGGTAGAAAGAAGTAAAGAATTAAGCGACATGAGCTTGGGATTGTGACATCAACAGGGCATAGAGCACAGCCTGATGCCACGGAGCCCTACCCAGGTCATGGGGAACTGGGTGCAGATCCTAGTTCCACAGCAGATAACCCAACAGACTGACATCTGCGTCCCCCTCCTGAACCGGTTTCTGCTGCTAGAACCCTCCTGGTGCCCCTACATCCTTCCTGCTGGCTACATGCAGCCTGGATGGCCAGCACTCCAGCACACCCCTCACACCACAAGGCACCCTGCACAGATGGGAGCAGCCGGGTGCTCCCAGGGCAGCACTGCCCAAGTCTCTGCCACACCAGCCCAGGGGGCAGGATGTGCTCATCTGGACGGCTTTTCATGAACTAAACTTATATCTTGCTTCAACATTGCTCTCTGAGATCATCTGCTACAGAAGCCAACCCTGAGGGGAGCAGACAGGAGCTGCAGGCTGCCATACACGTCCCCACGTAAGGGACCAGGTGTGTCTGAAAGGTAGGCCAGTGGTGGGATGCCAGGGAGGGACCAGGTGAGAGGATCTCAGAGGCTTTCCTCTGGGGTCATTATTATGGGTCCTGGTGCCTCACGGGGAACCTGTTATAGGAAACTGTTGGGAAACCTCAGGCTCAAACTCAAAGTGGGTTCTACCTGTGTAGACACCAGCGAGGGAAACCTGGGCAGGAAGTGGCCCCTTCCTCCACCCGCAGCACAGCTCTCTTTGCAAGCGGGGTCCCAGACACAGTGACTGACTGTGTCTGTGGGAGGCTATTTGGCTGCAGCTCTTGGAGCGAGATCTACAAACCGTCCGATGACGAGCATGTGCAGAAGCGTGACCAAGGAGGGATGCAGTGTCAGCTGGAGGGAAGAGCATGTCCTCCCAGAGTGATGCGTCCTTTTCAGAAACTCTGAAACATGCGGGCAGCATGTTCTTTGGCAATAAACCCAGGGGATGATTCTGTCTAGTGCTAGTAAAAGCTATAAAGAGTATATACTAAGATCCATCAGTTCCCCTGTCTCTGGGAAAGCCGAAAGACAAACAGCCTGTTGCCATGGGTAACAGACTCACTTCCAGTGGGGGCACATTAGTTAAGGCTAGGACAGGAGCCAGACAGTCAAACAGCAAGAGCCTGGCTGTGCCTTGCTGTGAAAGCCAAGTGCAAACCCAGCCTGAGTTGGTAAAGGGAGGCTGCCCCCTTGTGGTGGCAGTGGGAGAAGCTCTCTTAGCTTCAGGGGAACTGGGTCTCCCAAAGCTACACCCACTCCAGGAGGAGGAAGCTGCCTTTGGGAGAAATGCCCTGGCATACCTCTGCTGCTCTGGCTTAATGTCAAAGAGGTGCAGCTCCCTCCTCTGCCTGCAGAGAGGCCCTTGGATTTCTTTCTCTTCTCCTTGTGCTTCCGGCGAGTGGTGTACTCCAGGACCACAGCCTTGCGTTGCAGCTGGTCCTCGCGGGCTTGCTGGCTCATGTGTGGCGTGTTGTGCTTCAGGAAGGCCCTCACGAAGGTCTCGGCCTGCTGGGCTCCCGGAAGCCGCATGGGGACAGGGCGGCACAGGGCCCACTGTTCTGGTGGGGGCAGCCGCAGACCCCAGGCCCTCCTAGACACAGCAGGTGAGGTGCCTTCCCTGACCCACCTGCCTCCCGACTGAGCCTCACACAGCCTCTCATCTGCTGAAGGTGAGCTCCCCGCAGCTGTCCAGATGTGAAAGTCACCCTCAAATACCAATTCAGATGCTGCACAAAACAGCCACGTCAAAATTCAACTTCCTACTATACATCTCTGACGTTATTGTGAAGGGATTACAAAGAAAAAAGCCCAAATCCCTTAACATTAGGAAGGAAAGACTTCTCTGATCCTTGGCAGGGTGGAAAGCTTGAGAAATGTATGCTAACAATATTTATTCAGTCACGACCAGATGAAGGCAAGCTATGGCCTCAAAGGAATTATCTGAACACTTGTGAAAACAGTACCACCTGGTGCCCCAGGGTGGGCCACACCTTGGGGGCAGGAATGACATGGTGCCCATGTGGTAATCCCCTTTACTTGGGTTTGACCCCATGGATGTGTCATGGCTACTCGCTAAGTCTGCTCCTGCAGCACTTGGGGGAAGGAAGTACCAATGCATCTCAGCCTCCTGGGCTCACTCTCTCCCAAGAGCACAACGGCACTTGACCGTGACTCAGCACAGACTCCTAGGACATGTGGGCAAAAGAACTGCACTAATAGTGTGAAATTCTTGAGAGAACTTCAAATGTCCCTGCCTTTCACGTGGGGAGTTCCACTGGTCTACTCCTCATTTGGCTGCCTGCGTCCTAGGTCGGCCACAGCCCAGGCAGTGTCTATGCAGGTCCTGCCTCTTGGCTGGGGATTTCCTGACCCCCTGCTGCAGTAAGTGGGCTGTAAACCCTGGGAAGCTAATGTGTCAATAATTACACTCTCCCTTATGGAGAAGCGGGCAGTGAAGGAATGATGTGATACACTGGACCTTCAAGGCAGCTCACAGTCAGGAGGGCAGTCAGCTTTGACTTTGCACCTTAGATACTAACTAAAGATTCATTATCGTCAGTATTATTACCATGACATGGCAATTACTTACTTTTTAAAAATACCTAAGTGGCCTTCTTCATGAAGAAACCAAATAAAAGTGTACAGTTTTTCAAAATCTTGATTTCCTGTTAACTCCCTCATTAGGAGTCCCCAGTGGAGCTTCTGCCAAACTGACAAAGCATGTTGGCAGCATCCAGATATAATCCAGAAATTCCACTTAGGAAATGTGATCACCTGGCCTCTTCAAGAGTGAAGGGTGTGCAGTGACAAAGTCAAATAACAGAGCTCACCAGGGCAGGTTTCAGGTGGGCATAGCCAGTGTCCCCTACACAATGGGAGAGGACACATGATCAAGAGGTTTCAGTTAATCAAACAAGGGAGAAAGGCCAGCATCTGGAAATAGGCTGTCAGAACAGCAGATTTCAACGGAGCCCAACACATCTACTGGAAGGATGAGGAGTAAGACATGGGAAGGACATCTAACGCAGTGCTGGGGATCAAGCCATCCTTGTCATCAACTCTGCTGCTCCCAGACTTCCTGCCATCCACTGTATCTGAATGTTGAACTCTTTGGCCTCTTTCTGAGAAAAGGCATGGTAGACCACACCTGGGGGATTCAAACGAATAAGAAATGATAATTCAGGTTGGGCATGACTATAAGACTCATGACTTTTCTAACTATGAAACTATGGTTATTTAGACATAGAAGACAGGGCTGCTGTCTTCTTAGAGGTTTCTAAGCTTTCTTGGATGCCTCTTATTCTACCCTCTGGCCACACATCCTAGGAGTTACAAGAGTGTGCTTTCAAACAGTGCTTCTCTGGGTGCCTGGGTGGCTCAGTCAGTTGAGTGTTCAACTCTGATTTCTCCGAGGTCATGATCTCAGGGTCCTGGGATTGAGCTCTGTGTCTGGTTCTGAATTCCAGGTGATTCTGCTTGAGAATCACTCTGTTTCCCTCTTCCCCTCCTGACTGAGTGTGCTCTCTCTCAAATAAATAAATAAATAAATATTTAATAAAAGTTATATGATAGCGATTCCCTGCATGCAGATTTTGGAAATAATTACATTCTGTTCACTGTAAGATGTTTAAAAGATTTTTCACATATTTATGTCCATGAAATTGGTGTGTGTCATAAGATACCTGGGAATAAACCTAACCAAAGAGGTTAGGATCTGTACTCGAAGAACTACAGAACACTCATGAAAGAAATTGAAGAAGACACAAAAAGATGGAAGACCATTCCATGCTCTTGGATAGGAAGAATAAACATTGTTAAAATGTTTATACTGCCTAGAGCAATCTATACTTTTAATGCCATTCCGATCAAAATTCCACCGGTATTTTTCAAAGAGCTGGAGCAAATAATCCTAAAATCTGTATGGAATCAGAAGTGACCCCGAATCGCTAAGGAAATGTTGAAAAACAAAAATAAAACTGGGGGCATCATGTTACCTGATTTCAAGCTTTACTACAAAGCTGTGATCACCAAGACAGCATGGTACTGGCATAAAAACAGACACATAGACCAGTGGAACAGCATAGAGAGCCCAGATATGGACCCTCAACTCTATGGGCAAATAATCTTCGGCAAAACAGGAAAAAATATACAGTGAAAAAAAGACAGTCTCTTCAATAAATGGTGCTGGGAAAACTGGACAGCTATATGTAGAAGAATGAAACGTGACCATTCTCTTACACCGTACACAAAGATAAACTTAAAATGTATAAAAGACCTCAATGTGAGACAGGAATCTATCAGAATCTTAGAGGAGAACATAGGCAGTAACCTCTTCAATATCAGCCACAGCAACTTTTTTCAAGATATGTTTCATCTCCAAAAGCAAAGGAAACAACAGCAAAAATGAACTTTTGGGACTTCATCAAGATCAAAAGCCTCTGCACAGCAAAGGAAACAGTCAACAAAACAAAGAGGCAACCCATGGAATGGGATATGATATTTGCAAATGTTGGTACAGACAAAAGGTTGATATCCAGGATCTATAAAGAACTCCTCAAACTCAACACACACAAAACAGATAATCATATCAAAAATGGGCAGAAGATATGAACAGACACTTGTCCAATGAAGACATACAAATGGCTCTCAGACACATGAAGAAATTTTCATCATCACTAGCCATTAGGGAGAGTAAAATCAAAACCACATTGAGGTATCACCTTACACCAGTTAGAATGGCAAAAATTAGCAAGACAGGAAACAACATGTGTTAGAGAGCATGTGGAGAAAGAGGAACCCTCCTCCACTGTTGCTGGGAATGCAAGTTGGTGCAACCACTTTGGAGAACAGTGTGGAGATTCCTCAAGAAATTAAAAATAGAGCTTCCCTATGACCCTGCCATTGCACTACTGGGTATTTACCCCAAAGATACAGATGGAGTGAAAAGAAGAGCCAATTGTACCCCAATGTTTATAGCAGCAATGGCCACGGTCGCCAAACTGTGGAAAGAACCAAGATGCCCTTCAACGGACGAATGGATAAGGAAGATGTGGTCCATATACACTATGGGGTATTATGCCTCCATCAAAAAGGATGAATAGCCAACTTTTGTAGCAACATGGTCGGGACTGGAAGAGATTATGCTGAGTGAAATAAGTCAAGCAGAGAGAGTCCATTATCATATGGTTTCACTTATTTGTGGAGCATAACAAATAGCATGGAGGCCAAGGGAAGATGGAGAGGAGAAGGGAGTTGGGGGAAATTGGAAGGGGAGGTGAACCATGAGAGACTATGGACTCTGAAAAACCACCTGAGGGACTTGAAGGGGAGGTGGGTGGGAGGTTGGGGGAACAAGATGGTGGGTGTTAGGGAGCGCATGTATTGCAGGGAGCACTGGATGTGGTGCAAAAACAGTGAATACTGTTACGCTGAAAAGAAATTAAAAAAAAAAAAAAAAAGAAATTGGGTGTGTCATACAACAATGGTGTCCTTCACTGGTGAAACACAGGTCTTTCTTTAAGCTAAGAATATATATTGATCTATGTAGTTTCAGCCTTAAAAACTTCCACACTCTTGCTTCTACTTAATTTTCTGATAAAGAAAAACATGACTTTGGGAACACAGTATGGGTGTAAATGCAGGATGTATAGCAGAAAGGCCTGGTTTCAGGTCCAAGAGACTACAAAATCTGATTCACACAACACTCTATAAATTCCACCCCAGCTCCCTTGGGCTTCCTGGAGTACATCTGGACAAGAAAACCAAAGCACTTATATTATACAATATACACAGTATATTAATTATATTATATTATATTATATTATGTACAGAGTCTTGTTTTGCTTCAAATGCAAGAATGGCGTTAAAACCTGTTTCTAAAGAGCAACCCCAGAATGACTTTGCTTCAACTGTCACAGGTGCTTCGATTAGACTTGAAAGTCTTTTCTGGAATAAACCACATCTAAAAGTTACTGAGCACTCATTATTTGTCATGCACCTGGCTAGAAGCTACACATTTTATCTTGTTATATTTTCTGAACAATCCTTTAAAGTAGACATTATTCCTATAATGCACATGAGAAAGCTGAAGCTCAGATATGCTGAGACCCATAACTGGATCCCAGAGATAGGGAGTGGCAGAGGTGGAGATGAACGTAGTGGTCCAAAGACCAGTTTTAATGGTGTCTATACTCCCCTGCTTACAACTGCCCTGAGGGATTGCTCCCTTCCTTGACACAGCTATTCTCTGCTCAACTCCCAGGGTCCTGGGTTATGATACCATTCTTCAGCATGCTCAGATCAGGACGTAGTAACGACATTAGGGTTTGAAGCTGACAGCTAAGAAAGAATTCTTGAAACCTCTTTTGTACAAAAAGGTAGTTTTATTTAAGCTCAGGGACACAACCCATGGGAAGAAAGAGCTGGACCAGCGTCATGAAGAGTGGCCCTTTATATACTTTCAGGTTGGGACAGGGTTAGGGATGGTGGAATTTTGGAAGCAAGGTTTCCAGGGTCATGAGAGGGATAGCTATTGTTAAAAATAACATGGAGGACATGGGGAGATGGAGGGAAGTGAGTTGGGGGAAATTGGAGGGGGAAACAAACCATGAGATACTGTGGACTCAGAAACAAACTAAGGGGTTTGGAGGGGAGGGGAGGTCAGGGGTTGAGTAAGCCTGGTGGTGGGTATTGTGGAGGGCACGTATTGCATGGAGCACTGGGTGTGAAGCATAAACAATGAATTCTAGAACACTGAAAAGAAATTTTTTAAAAAGTGTCATTTATTACTATCTAATAAAACCTGAGTCATGAGGCCCTTCAGAAGTTAATCAGTGGTCCATATGCTTGGGAGATGATCGCCTACACAGATTTTCGGGGGCTTAAAATAAAGGAAATTTCCAAAAGAATTTTTTTTTAAAGATTTCATTCATTCATTTGACAGATAGAGATCACAAGTAGGCAGAGAGGCAGGCAGAGAGAGAGGAGGAAGCAGGCTCCCTGCTGAGCAGAGAGCCTGAGGAGAGGCTTGATCCCAGAACCCTGGGATCAGGACGCCACCTGAAGGCAGGGACTTAACCCATTGAACCACCCAGGCACCCCATCCAAAAGGATTTTTAGATGTTAAAGTACATTTATAAGATACTGGGACGGGGTGGGGCTAGCACTGCTCTATGCCCTTAGCAAAATGTCAACATCAAGGCAGTTGAGTCCTTAGAGGAAGGCTACTCTCCCTGTTTCAAGGACTTGCCAATGGGCTGCAGGTAGTAAGGAAATTTAATAATTTTTCCTCTGCCTTTGTTTTCCACATCACTTTCCACCAGAGAAGGGTCCTTCACAGAACAGTTGCCAGGGCAGGAACCACCATCAGCACCTCACAGAAGGGGAAACGAGGTCGTAGAGAGGATCGGGGCCTTTACCACCGTCAGCAGGTGGCAGGCAGCGGCCAAGTCGGCCCAAGGCCCTCTGCCCTCCTTTAGCACACTGAGCGGGCCCCAGGGGACCTGCCGCCAGCTCTGACATCAAACTTCAGCGCAGAGACTGAGCCAGGCCAACGGGACTCCGGGCCTCGGTTTCCCTGATGCAAGGCGGGACAATTCCCCTAGCAGTTTCAGTCGGTCTCCGCTGCGAACCGGTCCACCTACCAGCACCAAGTTCCCGACCCTTTACATCCCACCCCTCCCCTGCTCACAGGCCATCAACCTCGCTTACTCTTCATCCTCCAGCCGCTTCCGGTGCGTTCTGATGACGTTTCCTGCGGGCGACCCTCTCTTTACCTCTCTTCACTTTTCTCAGCAGCCCTCGGCCATCAAAACTCTCGTTAAAGTTTGGGCTGGAGGGAGGTATTGTGCCCGAGCTCGCGCGCCACGCTAAGTCGCCAGACTGAGACGCCGCAACTCTCACCTGGAGTCGCAGGCGCGCGCGCGCTCTCAGGTGGCGTCGTCTGTGACGTCACTGACGCGCGCCGACCTACGGGGGCGCATGCGCCGGGTGGAGGCTCCGCTACACAGCAGGCACGGCTCGTCTTGACGGTGTCTCCTTCGTGAGGCTTTCTCAGCTCCCGTGTACTGTAGGCGGGGGAAGGCCAGAAACCCCGGGGCTGTGGTTCGGGCGTGTGGACTGCTTGTGAAGAGCTGGAGTAGAGCGGGGCCAGTCGACCCAAAGAGGACTCCGGGGACTTTGGGTATCAGGGGACTACAGAAGTGGGACAAAGATGGTGGGAATGAGGTCCATGGGGTCGCTCATCAGCCGTCTCTACAGAGTAGCCGAGGCCCTGAAGTTGGCATGGACGGCTTAGGCTCTAGTTTTGTCCTGCTGCTAAACTAGCTGTGTGACCTCGCTTAAGGCACTTCCCATCTCCAATGTCCCTTTTCCCAGCACTCTGAGTGGGTTGGGCCTGATAGTCTGAACGTTTTCTTGAGACCCAGAATGTTAGTTTCTGTCAGGAAGTCAAAAGGCAAGGATCTGATGCCCATTGTTCTGGGGAGGGGTCAAGAATTGCGGCTGGGAGGCCAGTGCAGACGTCTCCGAAGTGACCTGGTGTGCAGCACGGTGCAGCCTTCATTTCTGCGGAGTGCGGGTCAGGAGAGCAGTATAGCCCCTTCACTTTAAGTCAGCGGGCCAAACTTCCAGTAAGGTATAAAGTCCTTTTAAGGGAGCAGAAATTGTCTAGGAACCCTGAGGTTGTATGTCCACAGATCCTAGTTTGGGAAACATTGATTTAATTGTTTTTGGGTGGTGACCTTGAGCCATTTTGATCTTAAACGTAGGACTGCAGGCCCTGAAATGCAGTGGCTATCATGTGGCTTGTCCTGGTGAACGTGAACCTTGTGTGTATATTAACATCGAAGTGGAATTACACACTGCAGATTTAAATGTATTGCACCTGTAGATGCCTGAGAATAGTTAGGAGTCTATGGGACTAAGCTTGAGAAACTGCTATTGGGGATCCATACCATGTGAACTACCAAATGCGAACTTCAAAAGAGCCGCATGAGACAGCAGAAGATAGTAAGAGCCAACTTCAGTGCTCTAGTCACAAGGGGGCCCTTTTGAGAGGACCTTTGTGATTATGGTGACAAGGAAGAAGGCAGACCTCTCCCTTCTTGAGAGCTGCTTTTTTTAAGGTTGTTAAAACTCTTTATGTCCCAGCTGACCTTTTTGAAGGCGTCCAAGTCAGCTTGGAGGACTGCCAGTCTTCCATGGAGTTCCCTGCTTGTGGTGGGGTGAGCACTGAGAAGTGCAGTTGTTTTGTAACTCCCTGATCACTACATTGTTTTTTAAAAAGCAAACAAACCACTTTATTGTCCTCAGGAAGCAGATGTCTGTGTGTGCAGACTGGTACTTGTCCTTCCCGATATCAGTATTCTTGTGATCGTTATTTATAATAGCAAAAACTTGGAAACCACCTGATACTAAATAGTAGTTGATTAAGTAAATGAAGTATGTGTTAATTAAGTAGGTTAATTAAGTGCATTGAAATCACAGGATGAACTTAAAAAATTCAGATTCCTCAGTATTCCTGGAGATTCTTATTTAGTACATGGGTCTCAAGAATCAGTATTTTTTTGGGACGCCTGAGTGGCTCAGTTGGTTAAGCAGCTGCCTTCAGCTCAGGTCATGATCCCAGGGTCCTGGGATCGAGTCCCACATCGGGCTCCTTGCTCGGCAGGGAGCCTGCTTCTCCCTCTGCCTCTGCCTGCCTCTTTGTCTGTCTGTGCTCGCTTGCTCTCTCTCCCTCTGTCTCTGACAAATAAATAAATAAAATCTTTAAAAAAAAAAAGAATCAGTATTTTTTAAAAAAAAGTTCCTATGTGATTTTGTTCAGTAATTAGTTTTGGGAACTATAGTATGATGCATTTGTAGAATTTAATGTGATAGAACACCACATAGCCACTTGAATTATAATTTTTTAAATACTTTATTTATTTATTTCTCAGAGAGAGTACATACAAGCAGGGGGAGTGGCAGGCAGAGGAAGAAGCAGGTTCCCCACTGAGCAAGGACCCCAGGGTGGGACTCGATCCCAGAATGGTGGGATCATGACCTGAGCCAGAAGCAGATGCTTAACCAACTGATCCACCCAGGAATCCCAAATTATAATTTTTTAAAAGATTACAAAATATTAACACAAAACTAAATGTATACATAAAAGGATTAGAAAGACATACTACTATATAGGAAGTTTTTAATAGCAGCCTAAGTGAGCTTATGAAGAGATTTTTTTTTTCTTTTTGTCTATTTTCTAAATTTTTTTTAGAGAAAATAAGACTTTCTTAATTTTTTTTTCATTTAACAGCTATAAATGATAAATTTTCAAACATGGATACACGTGTTTTCCCACTAGTGGCTCTGTGAAACTTCCATGGGAAGTCACAGTTCAAGAGCATCATTGAAATGATCATCCCCTTCCCCCTGAACAACTTGTGAAAGATTTCAAAGGTGCAGAAAAATGGAAAGAATTCTACAGTAAATACTCATATGCTTTTAAGTTCTCCAGTTCATATTTTGCTGTCTTTGAACAGGTTTCATTTCATTGCTGCTTTAAGACAGGCTGTTAGATTGAGTACTCAAAAGTTTCATACTTAAAGTAAAAAATTAAGCCTCAAATACTACTAAATAAGTGGATATCTATGAAAGTTGGAACCTGCTTTATTGAATAAACAAACATGGCATAGAGTGAGGTGATGCCTTTGTTAAAGCAGAGCCTGGTGACACACTTGGACAGGACAGCCATCATTATCTGAAATCTCATAAAACTGGCACATCCCTGAGACTCAGGTTTAAGAATGTCTCTCGCCCCTTGATCTGTAGGCTGGTCCAAACATGGCATATTGATTGACAAAGGAGCTTGGAGTGTTGGTGGTGGGGGACCTAGACACAGTGGCACCAGCAGTCATTCCTCAGGCTTAATAGTGCTGTAGGAGATTCACTGTGTGACAGAAAGTGAAGAGAGAGGGCAGTAAGTTTCCAGTTCTAACACTGGACATTCCTGCCAGAAAACCCCTTTCCAGCTAGGCGATGGGGTGTTCTGGCTACAAGAGTCAAAGAGTTGATGCTCATGAAGGATGACCTACCAGCCCCTTTGGTCAAGAGACAGCACCAAGCTCTAAGTCAATTTCAGGTCAACTGTTTGGAATTCCAAGCAGCAGGGATTACAACACTTAGCATGTGTAGCGAAATACCGTTTTTTGAAATCCAGACTTTTCAGTCTTCCAAAATCCAAAAGTGACTCTTCAAGGGCACCTTGATCCCAGATGTCTAAGTGCAACATTATAGATTCTTCCAGTTCCGTGAAGAAGTTTCCTTCTCAGCTAAACCCACTGATGCAGTCTTGGTTTTTTGCTTTTCATGATGGAATGTCTGAATGAAGAGGAGGCTCTTTGGGGTCCTAAGAGATTTCTTTCACTAGATTCAAAGGGTAATTGCTGAGTCATTTGAAGGATTTGCAGGGGAATCTCTGCAGCTTCATGGAGCATGTGTGCATGCAGCTCACACTCCCCCTCTCCTGTGCTCAATGTTGGGGAAGCAGCCATCAACTCCAGACCTAAGAGCTATGTGTTAACATATGTATGAGTCCATTCTGGGCCAAAGTATGGGAAAGTGGGTGGGAGAAAGGAGCTAATATAAAATCACCCAAACTGGAATTAGGGCAAGGTCAGAAAGCAAAGAAACCTGGTTTTTGTTCTGTTTGAATCCCAAAGTAGGGGACAGACTTCCATTTCAAGATATTTGAGTACTTCTTAAGTGAAAGGCAATCTGCAGAGCATGACTCTGAAAGGAAACAGATAAGGCCATTTATAAGATACATGGCTTTCCTCTTCTTTAGGTCTTGGTTACAAGGAAAACAGATTCCACTACTGGAGCCCAAGTTGCAAATCAGTAAGATGGCTGTGGGAAAGGGGTGTTGGTCACGTGGTCTAGGAGCACTGGGCCTTTTCACGGTGTCAAAACCCAATTATCCGCCACAAAGAGTTTCTATTTTAGGCTTCGAGTTTATGGAGAGGAAGACACTGTGGACATCTGCAGTCATGAACTTTTGAGTGGCAACAGCTCAAACTGGCCAAGTGTCTGTAATGCCCCCCAAACAGGCAGAACTACTGTGAGTTGCTGTCACAGGACAGGGGTCTCACTCTGCGTCCCAGCATCACAATATAATTTCTATAACTTTCTGTACAACTTTACAAAGGAACTGTTATTTCCGTGACTAGTTTGATTATCAGTTTAAACTTTCCAAAAAGTTACACATAATTTAGGTCTAGTTTTTCTACCAGTAAGAGTTCTGCTAAGTTACAAAACCCCATAATCACAGTGTTCAGTTAAAAGAAAAAATTCAGCACACAGTAATCCTGTCAATGTTAATCAAAATCAAAACTTTCAGAAAGCTGTGGCATTTATGTAATCAATCTGAGTTTTAGATACAACTGATAAACTGCCAGCTGTTTATCCCATGGACCATTTTACTAGGCTGAGGCTGTGAAAAATTGAAAGTCGACGTACTACTTTTTTTTTTTTTTAAATCTCACAAAGGGATATATGTGGAGGGTACAGAGTGACACTGAACAGATCACGAAGCACAACAGAAATTAGTTCTCTCCCTCCCCAGCATCTCCTTCATCTCCTTGGGGGACCTGAAACTATTTAGAAATCTGATTTAGTGAAGAGTTCAGACCTGCAAATTCCTGCCTGACAGGAAAAGGTGTGACCTTTCCGAGAAATGGGTCTACTTCTTAGTTTCCTTTGGTCTCTTCTATTCTTTAATATTCAGCATACAACTTAAAATTTGAAAACCAGTATATCTAACATCTAAAGAAGCAGGAACTCTCACCCATAATCAAGAGAAAGATCGTCACCAGCATAGAACCATATATGACCCAGATGTTTGGATTGGAAGACAATACCTTAAAATGTTTTTATAATAATTTAAAAACTTTATAATGCTAGTACAGGAGGAGGAGTCCTAGGTGGCAGCCTAGGTCGATCCTGAAATCGCCTTTTCCCATGGACACACTGAATCTATACGTACCCATGGAAAAATACTTCCTGAAGAAGCAACTGAGGGTTGTTGGAACAGCTGCTGCACAATGAAGGACAGTGGGACCACATAGAAAATGGCAGGAGAAATGGAGACACAGTAGTGTTGGGGACCCCATTCCTGATGCTATGAACTATGATAGGGAGAGATAACATAGAGTGACTCACATGCAGATTTGCCTGATGTGCAACAAAACAAACCCTGCCAAACAACAAACAAACAAAAAACAGTGGTTTAGAGGGCCACTAGACTATATGTAAGAAAACCCATTTACTAACACCAGATAGTCCACCAATGTTGGGGGGAAACTTCTGGAATTCTCTCTGGGATTGGAGGCACTGGCGTGCACCATTGTTGATGTTTCTTCTCTGTCTTGGTAACAGATGGGAGATGGGAGCAGGGCCCAGGCATTTTTCTGGCCCACCACTTCAGTGAACCTTGGCTGCTAGCCCACAGTGACTCCAGCCATGCCTCCTAAGAGGCCTGCCTGCCCATGCTCTTCCTAGCTGCAGCCATCCCACCATGATGGCTCTAGCATGGAGCAACCTGAGGCCCACTGGTCCATGCCCACTTCAGTGGCAATGGTCCCATTAGAGCACCCCCTGTGTGGAGGGTCCCAGCCTGTGCCTACCCAGCTCTAGCCAAATTGCCAGGGTGGCACCAACCTGGAGTGTCCCAGGACCACCTGGGCCATGCTTGCTTCAGTTTCACCTGTTTTGCCCAGGTGGCCCAAGTATGGAGTACCTTGGAACTCCTACCAGACCCCATACTAGTTCCAGATGTTCTGCCAGCATGGCTCCATGCAGCCTCACAGGAGTACCTGGCCTATGCTTACTCCCATTTCCAGCTGTCTTGCCTGAGGGGCTCTGGTGTAGAGCCCCTGCAACTTTCTGACTTAGGCCTACCTCAGCTCCAGTCATCTCACCAGGGTGACCCTGGCACAAAGTGAAACCTCCAACCTCCAACCTCCTCCTGTTCCAGCTTCAGCCAGCCAAGGTTACCAGGCACATGCAGTCTACACAGACAACATTCCTTCAAAACTCGGAGAGGTGGCTCTTTTGCTTAATTCACAGAAACAAACACAGTCAAACAAAATGAGACAGAGGACTATGCTACAAATGAAAGAATATGACAAAAATGCAGAAAAAGAATTAAATGATAGGGATAAGCAATCTACCTGAAAAGGAGTTTCAAGTAATGGTCATAATAATGCTCATCAGACTTGAGAGAAGAGTGGATGAACTCAGAGAGGACTTCAACAAAGACGTAGAAAACACAGAAAAGAATCAGAGTTGAAGAATACAAAAACTGAAATAAAAGATACACTAGAGGCAGGATGCCTGGGTGGCCCTGTTGGTTAAGCATCTGCCTTCAGCTCAGTTCATGATCTCAGGGCACTGGAATTGATCCCCAAGTGTGGCTCCATGCTCAGGCAAGGAGTCTGCTTCTCCCTTTCCCTCTGACGCCCCCAGTTCCTGTGTGAGCTCTCAAATAAATAAATCTTAAAATAAAAATAAAAAGAAAACTAGAGAGAATCAATAGTAGATTAGGGGATGTAAGGAATGTATCAGTGACCTGGAAGACAAGGTATAGCATCCAAGCTGAACAGTAAAAAGGAAAAAGAATTTAAAAATGAGGATAGGTTAAGGGGCCTCTGGGACAATATCAGGCTTACTAATATTCACATTATAGGGGTCCCAGAAGAAGAGAGAGAGAAAGGAACAGAAAACTTATAAAAAAAGGGAAGGTGGCAGAAGAGTAGGGGACCTCGTTTCATCTGGTCCCTTGAATTTAGCTAAATAATTATCAAATCATTCTGAATACCCATGAATTCAACCTGAGATGTAAAAAAGGAATATCTGGAACTCCACCAGTAGAAAAGTGAACACTTCTTGCAAGTAGGACATGTGGAGAAGTGATTCTGAAGGGATATATTAGAAGATAAATGATGGGGTGAGGGAGCTTCAGTAAGTCAGCTGCTGGAAAGTAATATAGACCCAGAGTGCAAAATCAGAACCCTTAGAAATCGGCTCCAGTGAGAGACATCCCTGCTTGAAAGGTGCTCAGTGGTGAAATGGCAGAATTCTGTATGGCACACAGTGTGGTCTCAGGATCCCAGGTGTCACAGAAAGAATGAGGGCGTCTGAGCAGGTAGAGTTCCCAGGCATTATAATGGGGAAACTGGTTATGGTCAGCAAGGCTGGAAGGCAGCTTTCAGTTTGGTTCACCATAAACCATGAGCCTTAGTCTGATCAGGTGACTGCTTTCTGCATGGCGACCATCTGCCTTCCCCTAGGAGGGGTGGAATGGGTGCACCCACGACTTGGCAACAGCTTTCAGGGTGGGAGCCCTGTAAAGGACAGTAATGGGTGACTTTCCACTTTCCCCCAGAAAGGGTGGAGTGGATGCATGCATGATCAGGAAACAACTCTTTATGCCAAGGCCCTACAAAGTACAGAATCAAGGGGCCCTCCACCTTTCCAGGGAGAAGAAGTGCAGGCATGCACTGCAGAAGTCTGCAGAGTTAGGCACACACAACACTGAAGACTGTTTTTCCCTGTGGTTTACCAAACAGAGGGGACCTTGATCCTTCAGCAACTGGGGTGGATACTCAGGATGTTCATTTCTATTTTGATCCACTAAAGAGGTGCAAAAGTCTTCAGGGAACAAAAGCCACACAGAGCAACCAAAAGCAGCATATACTGAGCCCAGCCCACTGGAAAGGGGCAAGCAACTCCGCTTAGGTAAAGACACCTGAGAATCAGCACAACAGGTTCCCTCCACAAGAAAACCAACTAGAAGAACATGTGAAACACAAGACTACAGACCATAGAAGACTTAAATTCCAGTGCCAGGGGAAAATAGAATATAGAATTTGAGGGGTTTTCTCATGATTTATCTATCTTTCAGTTAAATTTTTCCATTTCTGTTTTTTTTTTAAATTTTTTATCAACTCTTTGGTTTTTTTAAATTTATTTTAAATTTATTTTAAGCATAACAGTATTCATTATTTTTGCACCACACCCAGTGCTCCATGCAATCTGTGTCCTCTATAATACCCACCAGCTGGTACCCCGATCTCCCACCCCCTGCCCCTTCAAAATACTCAGATTGTTTTTCAGAGTCCATAGTCTCTCATGGTTCACCTCCCCTTCCAATTTCCCCCAATTCCCTTCTCCTCTCTAACTCCCCATGTCCCCCATGCTATTTGTTATGCTCCACAAATAAGTGAAACCATATGATACTTGACTCTCTCTGCTTGACTTATTTCACTCAGCATAATCTCTTCCAGTTCTGTCCATGTTGCTACAAAAGTTGGGTATTCGTCCTTTCTGATGGAGGCATAATACTCCATAGTGTATATCAACTCTTTGTTTTTAACTCTTTTTTAAAAACTTTCATTTTTTACATTTACATTATAGATATATTCTTCATTATTGGCTTCCTTTCTCTCTATTCAATGTTATATTTTTGTACATGTATGTGTATGACTTTTGCTGATTTCAAGCTTTATTACAAAGCTGTGATCACCAAGACAGCATGGGTTCCCCTTTCTTCACATCCTCTCCAACACACATTGTTTCCTGTCTTGCTAATTTTGGCCATTCTAATTGGTGTAAGGTGGTATCTCAATGTGGTTTTCATTTGAATCTCCCTGATGGCTAGTGATGATGAACATTTTTTCATGTGTCTGAGAGCCATTTGTATGTCTTCATTGGAGAAGTGTCCTTTCATATCTTCTGCCCATTTTTTAATATGATTGTCAGTTTTGTGTGTGTTGAGTTTGAGGAGTTCCTTATAGATCCTGGATATCAACCTTTTGTCTGTACTGTCATTCGCAAATATCTTCTCCCATTCCGTGGGTTGCCTCTTTGTTTTGTTGACTGTTCCCTTTGCTGTGCAGAAGCTTTTGATTTTGATGAAGTCCCAAAAGTTTATTTTCACTTTTGTTTCCTTTGTCTTTGGAGACATATCTTGAAAGAAGTTGCTGTGGCTGATATCGAAGAGGTTACTGCCTATGTTCTCCTCTAGGATTCTGATGGATTCCTGTCTCACATTTAGGTCTTTTATCCATTTCGGTTTTATCATTGTGTATGGTGTAAGAGAATGGTCCAGTTTCATTCTTCTACATATATCTTTCCAGTTTTCCCAGCATCATTTATTGAAGAGACTGCCTTTTTTTCACTGTATATTTTTTCCTGTTTTGTCAAAGATTATTTGACCATAGAGTTGAGGGTCCATATCTGGGCTCTCTACTCTGTTCCACTGGTCTATGTGTCTGTTTTTATGCCAGTACCATGCTGTCTTGGTGATCACAGCTTTGTAGTAAAGCTGGAAATCAGGTAACGTGATTCCGCCAGTTTTATTTTTGTTTTTCAACATTTCCATAGCGAGTGATTCGGGGTCTTTTCTGATTCCATACAAATTTTTGGATTATTTGCTCCAGCTCTTTGAAAAATACTGGTGGAATTTTGATCGAGATGTCACTAGAAGTATAGATTGCTCTAGGCAGTATAGACATTTTAACAATGTTTATTCTTCTGATCCAAGAGCATGGAATGGTCTTCCATCGTTTTGTGTCTTCAGTTTCTTTCATGAGTGTTCTGTAGTTCCTTGAGTACAGATCCTTTACCTCTTTGGTTAGGTTTATTCCCAGGTATCTTATGGTTCTTGGTGCTATACTAAATGGAATCGATTCTCTAATTTCCCTTTCTGTATTTTCATTGTTAGTGTATAAGAAATCCACTGATTTCTGTACATTGACTTTGTATCCTGCCATGTTGCTCAATTGCTGTATGAGTTCTAATAATTTGGGGGTAGAGTCTTTTGGGTTTTCCATATATGGAATCATGTCATCTGCGAAGAGAGAGAGTTTGACTTCTTCATTGCCAATTTGGATACCTTTTATTTCCCTTTGTTGTCTGATTGCTGTTGCTAGGACTTCTAATACTATGTTGAACAAGAGTGGTGAGAGTGGTGGAGATTCCTCAAGAAATTAAAAATAGAGCTGAAATTAAAATAGAGATGGCATTAAAAGTATATATTGCTCTAGGCAGTATAGACAGACAAAAGATTGATATTCAGGATATATAAAAAACTTCTCGAACTCAACACACACAAAACAGATAATCATATCAAAAAATGGGCAGAAGATATGAACAGGCACTGTAAGAGGAACCCTCTTACATTGTTGGTGGGAATGCAAGTTGGTGCAGCCACTTGGAGGACAGTGTGGAGATTCCTCGAGAAATTAAAAATAGAGCTTCCCTATGACCCTGCAACTGCACTACTGGGTATTTACCCCAAAGATACAGATGTAGTGAAAAGAAGAGCCATCTATACTCCAATGTTTGTAGCAGCAATGGCCACAGTCTCCAAACTGTGGAAAGAACCAAGATGCCCTTCAACGGATGAATGGATAAGGAAGATGTGGTCCATATACACTATGGAGTATTATGCCTCCATCAGAAAGGATGAATACCCAATGTTTGTATCAACATGGATGGGACTGGAAGAGATTATGCTGAGAGAAATAAGTCAAGCAGAGAGAGTCAAGTATCATATGGTTTCACTTATTTGTGGAGCATAACAAATAACTTGGAGGACATAGGGAGATAGAGCGGAGAAGGGAGTTGGGGAAATTGGAAGGGGAGGTGAACCATGAGAGACTCTGAAAAACAAACTCTGAAAAACAATATGAGGGTTTTGAAGGGGTGGGGGATGGGAGGTTGGGGGAGCCAGGTGGCAGGTATTAAGGAGGGCACATATTGCATGGAGCACTGAGTGTGGTGCAAAAACAATGAATTCTGTTATGCTGAAAAGAAATTTAAAAAATGTGGTCAAAAAAAATCTTTGTGATAGAGCAGAAGCAGTTCTAAGAGGGAGGTTTACAGCAATACAGGCCTACCTCAAGAAACAAAAATTTCAAACAATCTAACCTTACACCTGAAGGAATTAGAAGAATAACAAAGCCAAAAGTCAGCAGAAAGAAGGAAATAAGAAAGATCAGTGTGTAAGTAAATGAAAAAAAACTAGAAAAGATAAAGCTGGGAGCTATTTTTTTTTAAAGAAAAAAATTGATAAAGCTTTAGCTAAACGAGAGAGAGAGAACTCAAAATCAGAAATGAAAAAAAAAAACGTTACAACTGACACCACACAAATAATACAAAGAACTATGAGACCTACTATGAAAAATTGTATGCCCATAAATTGAACAACCTAGAGGAAAAACGTTACTAGAACCATAATCTTCCAAGGCTGAATTAGGAAGAAATAGGAAATGTGAACAAATCAATTACTATTACCAAGATTGAATTGGTAATAAAAAATCTCCTAACAAACAACAGTCTAGGACTAGGTGGTTTTGTAGGTCAATTATTTCTTAATTTCTAATTTAAATTTAACTTGATTAACATATACTGTATCATTAGTTTCAAAGGTAGAATTTCATGAATCATCAGTTGCATACAACACCCAGTGCTCAATTCTTCAATGGCCCTCCTTAATGCTCATCACCCAGTTACCCCATCCCCACACCCTACTCCCCCTACAGAAACCCTGTTTGTTTCCTGTAGTTAAGTGTCTCTCATGGTTTGTCTCCCTCTCTGTTTTTGTCTTATTTTATTTTTCTTTCCCTTCCACGATGTTTGCCTGTTTTGTTTCTTAAATTCCACTTATTAATGAAACTATATGGTATTTTTCTTTCTCTGACTGACTTATTTTGCTTAGAACAATTCCCTCTAGTTTCATCCACGTCATGGCAAATGGCAAGATTTCATTATTTTAATGGATGGCTGAGTAATATTCCAAATATATTTACAGAATATTTGATATTCCATATCTATATATCTATATCTACCTATATCTATATCTATATATTTCACAGGTAAATTCTACCATACATTAAAGAAGAGTTCATACCCAGTTGTCTCAAACCATTCCCAAAGTTAGGGGTACCTGGGTGGCTCAGTGGGTTAAAGCCTCTTCCTTTGGCTCAGGTCATGATCCCAGGGTCCTGAGATGGAGCCCTGCATCAGACTCTCTGCTCAGCAGGGAACCTGCTCCCCCCTCCCCTGCCTGTCTCTCTGTCTACTTGTGATCTCTCTCTGTCAAATAAATAAATAAAATCTTTAAAAAATTCCAAAAAATAGAATAGGAAAGAAAACTACCAAATCGATTCTAGGAGGCGAACATTGCCCTGATATCAAAACCAGATAAATACATCACAAAATGTGAGTCAGTGCAGCCACTTTGGAAAACAGTGTGGAGATTCCTTAAGAATTTAAAAATAGAACTTCTCTATGACCCTGCAATTGCACTTTTGGGTATTTACCCCAAAGATACAGATGTAGTGAAAAGAAGGGCCATCTGTACCCCAGTGTTTATAGCAGCCATGGCCACGGTCGCCAAACTGTGGAAAGAACCAAGATGCCCTTCAACAGATGAATGGATAAGGAAGACGTGGTCCATGCACACAATGGAGTATTATGCCTCCATCAGAAAGGATGAATACCCAACTTTTGTAACAACATGGATGGGACTTGAAGAGATTATGTTGAGTGAAATAAGTCAAGCAGAGAGAGTCAATTATCATATAATTTCAGTTATCTGTGGAGCATAAGAAATAACACAGAGGACATGGGGATATGGAGAGGAGAAGGGAGTTGAGGGAAATTGGAGAGGGAGGTGAGCCATGTGAGACTATGGACTCTGAAAAACAATCTGAGGGTTTTGAAGGGGCAGGGGATGGGAAGTTGGGTGAGCCTGGTAGTGGGTATTATGGAGGACACGTTTTGCATGGGGCACTGGGTGTGGTGCATAAACAATGAATTCTGGTACACTGAAAAGAAATCTTAAAAATAAAAAATTAAAGGGGCTCCTGGATGGCTCAGTGGGTCAGGCTTCTACCTTCAGCTCAGGTCATGATCTCAGCGTCCTGGGATCAAGCCCTACATCAGGCTTTCTGCTCAGCAGGAAGCCTGCTTCCCCTTCTCTCTCTGCCTACTTGTGATCTCTCTCCTTGTCAAATAAAGAAATAAAATCTTCAAAAAAATAAAAAATAAACCACAAAAAAAATACTACAGGTCACATCCCTAGTCAACATGGATGCAAAATCCTCAACAAGATATTAGCAAACTGAAATCAACAATTCAGTAAAAGGATTATCCACCACGAATTAATGGAATTTATTCCAGGGATGCAAGAATGGTTCAATATCCACAACTCACTGTGATACACCACATTAACAAGATGAAGGATAACAATCATATGAACATCTCAAAAGATACAGGAAAAACATTTGATAAAATTCAACATCCATTAATAAGAAAAACGCTCAACAAACTGAGTTTACAGAAAACATACCTCAACACAATAAAAGCTACATATGACAAAGCAAGAGCTAACATACTCAATGGTGAAAAGGTAAAAGATTTTACTTTAAGATCAGGAATAAGACAAGAGTGTCCACTCTTGTTACTTTTATCCAACATAATACTGGGAGTGTTAGCCATAGCAATCAGACAAGAAAAATAAATAAAGGAATCCAATTTGATAAGAAGTAATACCATTACTAATTGCAGATGACATAGTACGATGTATATAGGAAACTCGAAAGATGCCACCAAAAGGAACTATTAGAGATGATAAGTGATTTCTGTAAAGTTTCAGGATACAAAATTAATATACAGAAATCAGTTGCTCTTCAACACACTAATAAACTAGTGGGTATTAAGGAGGGCACATATTGCATGGAGCACTGGGTGTGTTGCATAAACAATGAATCTTGGAACACTGAAAAAATAAAACAAAATTTAAAAAACAGAGAATTGAAAAAGTCCCATTTATACTTGTATAAAAAATAAAATACCTAAGAATAAGTTTAACTAAGGAGGCAAAAGACCTTTGACTCTGAAAACTATAAACTTTCATGAAAGAAATTGACTGTGACACAAGAAAATGGACACATATACCATGCTTATGGGTTGGAAGAATCAATATCGTTCAAATATCCACAATACCCAATGAAACCTAAAAATTAAGTGCAATGCCGATCAGAATATCAATAGTATTTTCTACACAACTAAAACAAATAATCCTAAGGTTTGTATGGAATCACAAAAGACCCTGAGTAGCCAAAGTAATCTTGGGAAAGAAGACAAAAGTTGGAGGTAGCACAGTCCCAGATTTCAAACTATGTTATAAATCTACAGTAATCAAAACAGTATAAAGCTGGCACAAAAACAGACACATAGATCAATGGAACAGAATAGAGAGCCCAAAATAAATCCACATTTATATTGCCAATTAATATACAACAAAAAGGGAAAGCATATATAATGGAAAAAAGGCAGTCTTTTCAATAAGCAATGCTGGAAAAACTGGATAGCTACGGGCAAATAATGTAATCAGACCACTTTCTTACAACACACACACACACACACACACACACACACACACACACAAAACCTCAAAATGGATTCTAGATCTAAATGTAAGACCTGAAACCTTAAAAGTCCTAAAACAAAACATTGGCAATAATCTCTTAGATATCAGTCACAGAAATATATTTCTGGATCTGTCTCCTTAGACAAGGGAAACAAAAGCAAAAATAAACTATTGGGATACATCAAACTAAAAAGCTTTTGCATAGCTAAGGAAACTCTCAACAAAAAGGAAAGACAACCTACTGAATGGGAGGAGATGTTTGCAAATGATCTATCTCGTAAGGGTTTAATATCCAAAATATAAAAAGAACTCATACAACTCAACAGCAAAACCACAAATAATCCAATTAAAAATGGGCAGAGTCCTTGAATAGGCATTTTTGCTAACAAGAAATACAGGTTACTAAAAGAAAGATACATGAAAAGATGCTCAACATCATTAATCTTCAGGAAAATGCAACTCAAAACTACTATTCATTGTCACCTCACACCAGTCAGAATGGTGGGTATTATAGAGGACACAGATTGCATGGAGCACTGGGTGTGGTGCAAAAATAATGAATACTGTTATGCTGAAAATAAATAAAAAACAAATTTTAAAAAAGACAAGGAAAAAACAAGTGATAGCGAGGATATGGAAAAAGGGGAATTGTTGATGGGAGTAAAATTTTTTGTATTCACTGTGGAGTTTCTTCAAAAAATTAGAAGTAGAAATACCATAAGACACAATATTCTACTTCTGAGTATTTAACTAAAGAAAACAAAAAAACATGAACTCAAAAATAGATATGAACGTGTTTATTGAAACATTATTTATAATAGCTCAAAAATAGATATGAACTAAAAAAAATGAACTCAAAAAGAAATACCATAAGACACAATATTCTACTTCTGGGTACTTACCTAAAGAAAACGAAAAACATGAACTCAAAAATAGATATGAACATGTTTATTGAAGCATTATTTATAATAGCTAAGAGATGGAAGCAACATATGTGTCTATCAGTAGATGGATAGATAAAGAATATGTTCAGAAGGAGTCAAGATGGCGGAGAAGTAGCCGACTGAGATGACATCAGGTAGCAGGAGATCAGCTAGATAGCCTATCAATCCATTGCAAACACCTACAAATCCAACAGGATATTGGAGATAAGATGAGCAACAATTCTAGAAACAGAAATCGACCACTTTCTGAAAGGTAGGGCCAGCAGAGAAGTGAATACAAAGTGACAGGAAGATAGACTGTGGGGGAGGGGCCAGCTCCTGGCAAGTGGCGGAGCAACGGAGCACAAAATCTGGACTTTTTAAATTCTGTTCCACTGAGGGACATCACTCCAGAGGCTAAAGTGGGGTGAAGCCCACACAGAATCAGCATGGCCCCAGGTCCCATGTGTCTGAGTGTTGCAGAGCTCGCAGGTTTTAGAGTGGGGAAGCCGGCTACAGAGACAGAGCCAAAGAGTGAGCTCTCAACCCGGGGTTACCTTGAACCGGTCACAGACTGGGTGAGCTCGGAGCGTGGCCAGAGGCCAAGGAGATGGGAGCAATTGAGCGCTTTTCTCTGAGGGCGCACTGAGAGGTGGGGCCCTGAGCTCTCGGCTCTTCCTGGCCAGAGATTGGGAGGCCGCCATTTTCATTCATGGCCTCTGGAATTCTACGGTAAGTGTTCATGAAACAAAAGCTCCCGAAAGCTAACCTGAGCAGATTACTTAGTCCGGCCCCTGGTAAGGGTGGGGCAATTCCGCCTTGGGCAAAGACACTTGAGGATCACTGAAACAGGCCCTTCTCCCAGAAGATCAACAAGAAATCCAGCCAAGACCAAGTTCACTAACCAAGTAGAACAGTGGAATTCCAGAGGAGGAGAAAGCAAAGCATGGAATTCATGGCTTTCTCCCCATGATTCTTTAGGCTTGCAGTTAATTTTTTTTTCTTCTGCTAAATTTTTTTTTAACTTTTACCCGTTCCTCTTTTAATGTTTTCTTTTTTAAGATTTTATTTATTTTTTTTGGCAAAGAAAGATCACAAGTAAGCAGATAGGCAGAAAGAGAGAAAGGAGGAAGCAGGCTCCCTGCCGAGCAAAGAGCCCGATGCGGGGCTCTATCCCAGGACCCTGAGATCATGACCTGAGCCAAAGGCAGAGGCTTAACCCACTGAGCCACCCAGGCTCTCCTTTTTTAATGTTTTTTTAACTATTTTATCTTAATAATACCTTTCAAAAAATAATAATAATCTTTTTTAAACTTTCATTATTGTAGTCATATTTTATCCTTCATTGTATCTAATTTTACTTTTTGTATACACATAGGGTTTTGCTTCTAGCAAATTTGGGGTACAACTTCTCCTAATAGATCAAAATATACCCTAAATCTAGCTCTGGGCTTGTTCTAGTCTCCAACCCGAGCAAATTCTCTCCACTTTCTTTTTCTTTATTCTTCCAACATACTTACTTTTTCAACTCCTTTTTTAGAAATTAAAAAAAATTTTCACATCTTTATAGGCATGTCCCATCCCTTCATTATGTCTACCCTTATATGTGTTTTTCATTGGTTAAAATTTTGGGAGGTAGTTTCTTCTAAGAGAATACTCCCCAAATTAAGGGGGTGACCCTGTTCTAGTCACAAGTCTAATAGATATATCTTTTTTCTTTTTTAATTTTTTTCTTTATTCATATTCTTTTTTTAACTTTTTATTTTCTGAAGTTTTTATCCCCTTTCTCCCTCTCATGATTTAGGAACTCTTCTGATTTGGTTAAAGCACATTTTCCTGGGGTCTTTGCCACCCCTTTAGTATTTTATTTGCCCCATGATATATTCTTATCTGGAAAAAATGACAAGGCAGAAAAACTCACCACAAAAAAAAAAAAAGAACAAAAGGCAGTACTGAAGGCTAGGGACCTAATCAATATGGACATTGGTAATATGTGGGATCCAGAGTTCAGAATGACGATTCTCAAGGTTCTAGCCAGACTCAAAAAAGGCACGGAAGATAGTAGAGAAACTCTCTCCAGAGAGATAAAAGACATTTCTGGAGAAATTAAAGAACTAAAATCTAACCAATTTGAAATAAAAAAAGCTATTAATGAGGTGCAATAAAAAAAATGGAGGCTCTTACTGCTAGGATAAATGAGGCAGAAGAAAAAATTCGTGATATAGAAGACCAAATGACAGAGAATAAAGAAACTGAGCAAATGAGAGACAAACAAATACTGGACCATGAGGAGAGAATTTGAGAGATAAGTGACACCATAAGACGAAAAAACATTAGAATAATTGGGATTCCAGAAGAAGATGAAAGAGAGAGGGGATAAGAAGGTGTATTGGAGAGAATTATTGTAGAGAATTTCCCTAATATGGCAAAGGGAACAAGCATCAAAATCCAGGAGATGGGGAGAACCCCCCTCAAAATCAATAAGAATAGGTCCACACCCCGTCACCTAATAATAAAATTTACAAATCTTAGCGACAAAGAGGAAAATCCTAAAAGCAGCCTAGGACAATAATTCTGTAACATACAATGGTAAATATATCAGATTGGCAGTGGACTTATCCACAGAGACCTGACAGGCCAGAAAGAACTGGCATGATATATTCAGAGCACTAAACAAGAAAAACATGCAGCCAAGAATACTATATCCAGCTAGGCTATCATTGAAAACAGGAGAGATAAAAAGCTTCCAGGGCAAACAAAAACTGAAAGAATTTGTAAACACCAAACCATCTTTACAGGAAATATTGAAAATTCTCTCTAAGCAAAGAGAGAGCCTAAAAGTAGTAGATCAGAAAGGAACAGAGACAATACACAATAACAGTCACCTTACAGGCAATACAATGCCACTAAATTAATATCTCTCAATAGTTACCCTGAATGTTAATGGGCTAAAATGCCCCAATCAAAAGACAAAGCGTATCAGAATGGATAAAAAAAATGAATCCCATCAATATGCTGCCTACAAGAAACTCATTTTAAACCCAAAGACAACTCCAGATTTAAAGTGAGGAGGTTGTGGGACTCTGAAAAACAATCTGAGGGGTTTTAAGTGGCGGGGGGGTGGGAGGTTGGGGTACCAGGTGGTGGGTATTATAGAGGGCACGGATTGCATGGAGCACCGGGTGTGGTGAAAAAATAATGAATACTGTACTGTTATGCTGAAAATAAATAAAAAATAAACAAAAAAATAAAGAGTTAACACCTACCAAAAAATAAAATAAAGTTGAAGTACAGTTTACATATAGTAAAATAATGCAAATCATAAGTGTACAGCCTTTTACTGATGATTTGTTTATCTAATTCCTGCTGATGAACACTGGAGTTGTTTTTAGTTTGTTCTACTACGAATAAAGCTGCTGTGAATATTTTATACAAGATTTTTTTATAGACAAAAAAAATAAAGTGAGGAGGTGGAAAATAATTTACCATGCTAATGGACATCAGAAGAAAGCTGGGGTAGCAATTCTTTTATCAGATCAAATAGACCTTAAGCCAAAGACTATAATAAGAGATGAGGAAGGACGCTGTATCATACTCCAAGGGTCTGTCCAACAAGAAGATCTAACAATTTTAAATATCTATGCCCATAACATAGGAACAGCCAACTATATAAACCAATTAATAACAAAATTAAAGAAACACATTGACAATAATACAATAATAGTAGGGACTTTAACACTCTCCTCACTGAAATGGACAGATCATCCAAACAAAAGATCAACAAGGAAATAAAGGCCTTAAATGACACACTGGACCAGATGGACATCAAAGATATATTCAGAACATTCCACCCCAAAACAACAGAATGCACATTCTTCTCTAGTGCACATGGAACATTCTCCAGAATGGATCACATCTTGGGTCATAAATCAGGTCTCAACCGGTATCAAAAGTCTGGGAACATTCCCTGCATATTTTCAGACCACAATGCTCTGAAGCTAGAACTCAACCACAGGAGAAAATTTGGAAAGAACCCAAATACATGGACACTAAACAGCATCCTTCTAAATAATGAATGGGTCAACCAGGAAATTAAAGAATTGAAAAGTTCATGGAAAAAAATGAAGAACCAACACATTGGTTCAAAATCTGTGGGACACAGCAAAGACAGTACTGAGAGGAAAATATATAACCATACAAGTCTTTCTCAAGAAACAAGGAAGGTCTCAAATTCAAAGCCTAACCCTAGACCTAAAGGAACTGGATAAAGAACAACAAAGAAAGCCTAAACCCAGCAAGAGAAGAGAAATCATAAAGATCAGAGAAGAAATCAATAAAATAGGAACTAATAAAACAATAGAACAAATCAACAAAACTGGGAGCTGATTCTTTGAAAGAATTAATAAGATTGATAAACCTCTGGCCAGGCTTACTAAAAAGAAAAGAGAAAGGACCCAGATAAATAAAATCATGAATGAAAGAGGAGAGATCACAACCAACACCAAAGACATACAAACAATTATAAGAACATCTATGAGCAACTCTATGCCAACAAATATGACAATCTGGAAGAAATGGATACATTCCTAGAGACATATAAACTACCACAACTGAACCAGGAAGAAATAGATAACCTGAATGGATCCATAACCAGTAAGGAGATTGAAACATTCATCAAAAATCTCCAAACAAAAGCCCAGGGCCAGATGGCTTCCCGGGGGAATTCTACCAAACCCTTAAAGAAAAATTAATTCCTATACTCCTGAAACTGTTCGAAAAAATAGAACTGGAAGGAAAACTTCCATACTCACTTTATGAGGCCAGCATCACCTTGATCCCAAAACCAGACAAGGATCCCATCAAAAAAGAGAATTACAGACCAATATCCTTGATGAACACAGATGCGAAAATTCTCACCAAAATCTAGCCAATAGGATCCAACAGTACATTAAAAGGATTATTTACCATGACCAAGTGGGATTTATTCCAGGGCTGCAAGTTTGGCTCAGCATCCCCAAATCAATCAACGTGATACAATACATTAATAAGAGAAAGAACAGCAACCATATGATACTCTCAATAGATGCTGAAAAAGCATTTGACAAAGTACAGCATCCCTTCCTGATCAAAACTCTTCAAAGTGTAGGGATAGAAGGCACATACCTCAATATTATCAAAGCCATCTATGAAAAACCCACCACAAATATCATTCTCAATGGAGAAAAATTGAAAGCTTTTCCGCTAAGGTCAGGAAAATGGCAGGGATGTCCATTATCACCACTGCTATTCAACATAGTACTAGAAGTCTGAGCCTCAGCAATCAGACAACAAAAAGAAATTAAAGGCACCCAAATCAGCAAAGAAGAAGTCAAACTATCACTCTTTGCAGATGATATGATACTTTATGTGGAAATCCCAAAGGCTCCACCCCCAAACTGCTAGAACTTGTACATGTATTCAGTAAAATTTCAGGATATAAAATCAATGCACAGAAATCAGTTGAATTTCTTTACACCAACACAAGACAGAAGGGAGAGAAATTAAGGAGTCAATCCCATTTACAATTGCACCCAAAACCATAAGATACCTAGGAATAATCCTAATCAAAGAGGCAAAGAATCTATACTCAGAAAACTATAAAGTGGGGGCACATGGGTGGCTCAGTGCATTAAAGCCTCAGCCTTCATCTCAGGTCATGATTCCAGGGTCCTGGGATCAAGCTCCACAAGGACTCTCTGCTCAGTGGGGAGCCTGTTTCCCTTCCTCTCTCTCTGCCTGCCTCTCTGCCTACTTGTGATCTCCATCTGCCAAGTAAATAAATAAATAAATAAGTAAATAAATAAATCTTTAAAAAAAAATGAAAACTATAAAGTACTCATGAAAGAAATGGAGGGAGACACAAAGAAATGGAAAAATGTTCCATGCTCCTGGATTAGAAGAACAAATATTGTGAAAATGTCTATGCTACCTAAAG
The DNA here is from genome assembly GCF_009829155.1 of Mustela erminea. Classification (NCBI taxonomy): domain Eukaryota; kingdom Metazoa; phylum Chordata; class Mammalia; order Carnivora; family Mustelidae; genus Mustela; species Mustela erminea. Next base: position 23,403,100 of record NC_045632.1, on the reverse strand, counting down.
CAATCTACACATTTAATGCAATCCCTATCAAAAATCCCATACATTTTTTTCAAAGAAATGTAATTAATATTCCTAAAATTTATATGGAGCCAGAAAAGATCTCAAATGGCCAAAAGAATATTTAAAAAGAAAGCCAAAATTGGTGGCATCACAATTCTGGACTTCAAGCTCTATTACAAAGCTGTCATCATCAAGACAGTATGGTATTGGCACAAAAACAGACAAATAGATCAATGAAACATAATAGAGAGCCCAAAAATAGACCCTCAACTCTATGGTCAACTAATCTTCGACAAAGCAGGAAGGAATGTCCAATGGAATAAAGACAACCTCTCCAACAAATGGTGTTGGGGAAATTGGACAGCCAAATGCAGAAAAATGAAACTGGACCATTTCCTTACACCACACATGAAAATAGACTCAGAATGGATGAAGGACCTCAATGTGAGAAAGGAATCCATCAAAATCCTTGAGGAGAACACAGGCAGCAACCTCTTCGACCTCAGCCTCAGCAACTTCTTCCTAGGAACATTGACAAAGGCAAGGGAAGCGAGGACAAAAATGAACTATTGGGATTTCATCAAGATCAAAAGCTTTTGCACAGCAAAAGAAACAGTTAACAAAACCAAAGACAACTGACAGAATGGGAGAAAATATTTGCAAACGACATATCACATAAAGGGCTAGTATCCAAAATCTATAAAGGGCTCAGGAAACTCAACACCCAAAGAACAAATAATCCAATCAAGAAATGGGCAGAGGACATGAACATATATTTCTACAAAGAAGACATCCAGATGGCCAACAGACACATGAAAAAATGCTCCACATCACTCAGAATCAGGGAAATACAAATCAAAACTACAATGAGATACCACCTCACACCAGTCAGAATGGCTAAAATTAAAAAGTCAGGAAATGACAGATGCTGGTGAGGATGCGGAGAAAGGGGAACCCTCCTACACTGTTGGTAGGAATGCAAGCTGGTGCAACCACTCTGGAAAACAGCATGGAGGTTCCTCAAAATGTTGAAAATAGAACTACCCTATGATCCAGCAAGTGCACTACTGGGTATTTACCCTAAAGATACAAACGTAATGATCCAAAGGGACACATGCACCCGAATGTTTATAGCAGCAATGTCTACAATAGCCAAACTATGGAAAGAACCTAGATGTCCATCAACAGATGAATGGATAAAGAAGATGTGGTATATATACAATGGAATACTATGCAGCCATCAAAAGAAATGAAATCTTGTCAATTGTTGCAACATGGATGGAACTAGAGGGTATCATGCTTAGCAAAATAAGTCAATCAGAGAAAGACAACTATCATGATCTCCCTGATATGAGGAAGTGGAGATGCAACGTGGGTGGGTTAGGTGGTAGGAAAAGAATAAATGAAAGAAGATGGGATCGGGAGGAGACAAACCATAAGAGACTCTTAATCTCCCAAAACAAACTGAAGGTTGCTGGGGGGAGAGGGGGAGGGAGAGGGTGGCGAGGTTATGGACATTGGGGAGGGTGTGAGTGCTGTGAAGTATGTAAACCTGGAAATTCACAGACCTGTACCCCTGGAGCTAATAATTCCTTATATGTTTATTAAAAATTAAAAATTAATAAATCTAAAAAAAAGAAGAATATGTTCAAGTTGTCCCTTGAACAACGTGGGGGTTAGAGATGCTGACCCTCTGCGCAGTAGAAAATCTGCACATAACTCTTTGCAACCCTAAAACTTAAATACTCAAGTCCACTGTGGGCCAGAAGCCTTACTTATAACATAAATATAAAGTCAATTAACACATATCTTATATGTTATGTATATTTTATAGTGTTTCCTTACAAGAAAGTAAGCAGAGAAATGAAAATGTTACTTAAAAATGTAAGCAATAGAAAATACATTTACATTACTTTAGTGTATTTACTGAAAAAATCCAAGTATAAATGACCCATGAAATTCAAATCTGTGTTTTTCAAGGATCAACTGTGTCTACAATGGAATATTATACAGCTTTAAAAAATAGATAACAGCTTATCTTACATGGATGGAGCTAGAGGGTGTTAGGGCAAGTGAAATAGACAAATATCATATGATTTCACTTATGTGTGGAATCTAAAAAATAAAGCAGGGGTGCCTGGGTGGCTCAGTTGTTAAGCATCCACCTTCAGCTCGGGTCATGATCCCAGGGTCCTGGGATCGAGCCCTGCATTGGGCTCCCTGCTTAGCAAGGAGTCTGCTTCTCCCTCTCCCATTCCCCCTGCTTGTGTTCCCTCTCTCCCTGTGTGTCTCTGTCAAATAAATAAAATCCTAATAATAATTAATAATAATAATAATAATAAAACAAAGCAAACAGGCAACGTGATGCTTCCAGTTTTGTTTTCCTTTTTCAACATTTCCTTAGAAATTTGGGGTCTCATCTGGTTCCATATGAATTTTAGGATTGTTTGCTCCAGCTCTTTCAAAAATGCCAGTGAAATTTTGATCAGGATGGCATTGAAAGTATAGATTGCTCTAGGCAGTATAGACATTTTAACAATGTTTATTCTTCTGATCCATGACCATGGAATGCTTTTTCATCTTTTTGTGTATTCTTTAATTTCTTTCATGAATTTTCTATAGTTCCTTGAGTAAAGATCATTTACCGCTTTGATTAGGTTTATTCCCAGGTATCTTATGATTTTTGGTGCTATAGTAAATGGAATCGATTCTCTAATTTCCCTTTCTGTATTTTCATTGTTAGTGTATAAGAAAGCAATAGATTTCTGTGCATTGATTTTGTATCCTGCCACCTTACTGAATTACTGTATGAGTTTTGGTAGTTTGGGGGTGGGGTATTTTAGGTTTTCCATATAAAGTATCATGTCATCTGCAAAGAGAGAGAGTTTGACTTCTTCATTGACAATTTGGATACCTTTTATTTCTCTTTGTTGTCTGATTGCTGTTGCTAGGACTTATAATACTATGCTGAAAAACAGTGGTGAAAGTGGGCATCCTTGTCTTGTTCCTGGTCTCAAAGGGAAGACTGTCAGCTTTTCCCCACTGAGGGTGATATTCACTGTGGGTTTTTCATATATTTTATGAAGTTCAGGAATGTTCTCTCTATCCCTATACTTTGAAGCATTTTAATCAGGAACGGATGCTGGATTTTGTCAAATGCTTTTTCTGCATCAGTTGAGAGGACTATGTGGTTCTTCTCTCTTCTCTTATTGATTTGTTCTATCACATGATTGATTTGCAAATGTTGAACCACCCTTGCATCCCATGGATAAATACTACTTGGTCATGGCGGATAATATTTTTAATGTACTATTGGATCCTATTAGCTAGTATCTTGTTGAGAATCTTAGCATCCATATTCATCAAGGATATTGGTCTGACAGCCATATGTAGAAGAATGAAACTCAACCATTCTATTACACCATACACAAAGATAAACTTGAAATGGGTAAAAGACCTCAATGTGAGACAGGAATCCATCAAAATCCTAGAGGAGAAAATAGGCAGTAACCTCTTTGACATTGGCCACACCAACTTCTTTCAAGATATATCTCCAAAGGCAAAGGGAACAAAAGTGAAAATGAATTTCTGGGACTTCATCAAGATCAAAAGCTTCTGGAGAGCAAAGGAAACAGTCAACAAAACAAAAAGACAACCCACGGAATGGGAGAAGATATTCACAAATGACAATACAGACAAAGGGCTGATATCCAAGATCTATAAAGAACTCCTCAAACTCAACACACAAAAAACAGATAATCCTGTCAAAAAATGGGCACAAGACATGAACAGACACTTATCCAATGGAGACAAATGCCTGACAGACACATGAAAAGATCTTCATTATCACTAGCCATCAGGGAGATTCAAGTCAATACCACATTGAGATACGACTTTATACTAGTTAGAATGGCCAAAATTAACAAGACGGTAAATAATATGTGTTGGAGAGGATGTCAAGAAAGGGGAACCCTCTTACACTTTTGGTGGGAATGCAAGTTGGTGCAGTCACTTTGGAAAACAGTGTGGAGATTCCTTAAGAAATTAAAAATAGAGCTTCCCTATGACCCTGCAATTGCACTACTTTGGGGTATTTACCCTAAAGATACAAATGTAGTGAATATAATGGTAATCTGTAACCCAATGTTCATAGCATCAATGGCCATGGTCACCAAACTGTGGAAAGAACCAAGATGCCCTTCGACAGATGAGTAGATAAAGACGATATGGTCCATATATACTATGGAGTATTATGTTTCCATCAGGAAGGATGAATACCCAACTTTTGTATCAACATGGATGGGACTGGAAGAGATTATGCTGAGTGAAATAAGTCAAGCAGAGAGAGTCAATTATTGTATAGTTTGGCTTATTTGTGGAGCATAAGGAATGATATAGAGGACATGGGGAGATGGAGAGGTGATGTGAGTTGGGGGAAATTGGAGGAGGAGATGAACCACGAGAGACTGTGGACTCTGGGAAATATACTGAGGGTTTTGGAGGGGAGGGCGATGGGAGGTTGAGTGAGGCTGGTAGTGGGTATTATGGAGGAAACGTTTTGCATGGAGCACTCGGTGTGGTGCATAAACAATGAATTCTAGAATACTGAGAAGAAATTTTGTAAAAATAAAAAAAAAATCAAGCAAGCAAGCAACAAACAAACAAACAAAAGAATAGACTCATAAATACGGAGAACTGGTGGTTCCCAGAGGAGAGGGGATATGGGGAGGATGGGCAAAATAGGTGAAGGAATTTAGAATTACAAAATTCTAGTTATAAAATGAATATGCCATGAGGATGGAAAGTACAGAGTAGGAAATAAAGCCAATAATGTAAGTTTTGTATGGTTACATATAGTGACTACACTTCCCATGGTGAGCACTTTGTAATGTATAGAATTATTGAATCACCATGTTGTATGCCTGACACTAGTATCATGTTGTAGGTCAACTATACTTCAGTAAAAAATACTATTGTAGGTATACTGAATACCTTAGACAAAAAAGAAACAAATGGGTAAAAAGAAGAATTTCAGCAGAGAAATTCTTTAGCTGAAAAACATTTTCAGTGTTTCCCGTGACAGCAGTGGCTTACATGTACAAACTTAACCTTTTATAACTACTAATACTTTATCTCCAGACCACACACACTTTGCTTTTTATCATCTCGTAAATAGATATTTATTTGCTGAGCACTCTCTGGGCCCCTCTGTCTTGCTTGTTAAATGAAAGTTGCCCTGGGGACTCTTACCTGCCTCCCCTGCCGAAGCTCCTACTGCCTTACTGGAGAGGAGTCATGTCCTGGAAAAGTTCTCTGCATGTTCTGGGCCTGAAGGCTGTGTCCCAGAGCCTCAGGCATCTGTAGAGCTGAGATGTGGATCTTGCCAGCTGGAGAATAGCTCCAGGGCCAGGCTAGACTCTCAGTCATTTTCCAGTCTTCTCAGTAGCCAAGTCAGACCTCATGAGACACTGTTCCTGCTTCTCAGTGAAGTAATAGGGAGGACCAGCTCTACTTTATCCTGGTGCCGGTCTACAGAGCAGTCAGGGCCTGGTTCAGATTTCTGACAAATACTGAGTCAGCTGTGAAATCTCTTCCTATATAATGAAGTTCCTTGATGCTTGAAGAAGAACTGGCTTTAATATTAAATCAGCCATTTAAGCTACGACAGGTTATACTGGCGTCTGTTATTTGCTGTTTTACATTTTGGGAAGGAGGGAAGGTTTTAGAATATTAGATGTAAATGTTGCCTGGGTCCTCAGCTGCATATCCCGGTGTGTCAAGAGGTGTCAGCCTAACACAAGGATTGAATTGGTTGCTGACATCCTCCTTTAGAGTCTTAGAGTCATTTTCCTCCAAGCCTGTCAAAAAACCCATTTACCACCCACTTCATAGAATTGCAGCCCTGGGTACTAAAAACCATGACCATTCAGGAGATGGGCTTATTTCTTTCTAAACAATGTAACTTGATTTTGATCAACACTTTCCCTGCCAGAACAGATGGCGATTGAGTGCTTTAAACAAGATAGAGGTTTAAAGGAGAGAAGAATGATGAGACCCTGGAGAATAGGTGTGATTGTGGCTGACATTCAGAAATTGATGGCACATAAATGAGGTAAAGGGAGAGGAGTGAGGAGGAGTTCTGCTGGCTGGATTGTGGGTAGATTGCAGTGGGTTTTGGATGGGACTGCTTAGGGGAATGTGAGTGTATTTCCACTGAAGTGGGGTTTGCTTGTTTTCAGAAGTGCCCTTTTTTTTTATTTACTATGAAATGATTTTCTGTCCAACAACCTTGTTATTACTGTGGAGAGAGACACTCCTACCTGCAGAGTAAATAATGCAACATGAAGCAGTCATGTATAGACATGGGCTCATGAATTTCTTGTGGTAAGTGTCCTATTCTGTGTCCATGGAGGTAAAAATCAAGACAAAGGAAACTGGAGCTACTTAGAAAAATTGTTCATTATTAAGCTTTGGTTTTTTGTTCATTTGTTTTTGACATTAGACACTATATGGTGACACTTATTCATGAAATCTGAGTTAGGAAGCACGTGATTATAGTTTTCCTCCTTATCAAGGAACAGCAAGTGCTTGTGGAGGGGAAGCAGACACGGACAAGGACAGTGGGATGGGGTGCGGCCCCTTGTTTTTCCAGACTGACTGTGGGACTTGTGAGACCCATAGACATGCAGAGAGTGTCTGTGAGGGATGCCTGAATGACTGTGTGTCTGCAACCCACTGAGAGGCACAGAGAGGGGCTGCCTCATGCTTAGGCAGAAGAGGTTACTTCCTGAGCAGTGTGAATCCATGGGCAACATAATAATGCCAGTCCCCTCCCCACCCATATAGTAACAGGCATGCTTCTGCTCCAGGAACCAGGTTGCTTGGAATTCCAATGATGAGTCATTCCTTCAGGGGAGCATTGTTTTTCTCCTGAGCTTTATTTTGAAATATAAACACTAATTGAGGGTAGTAAAGAAACTCTGCCATGTGACAAGTGAGTCTTTCACTGGCAGTTGAGCCTGGTTTAAGGAGTCAGGATGGGATGGGGAGTAGGGACAAGGGAGGAGATAAAAAGTGAGTTGGCTTATTTCACTCTTTTGCCTCTAGACTTACTTAGAATTTCATCTGACAGAGCACAGTCACGAGATATTGACTTATCTTGGTTGGCTGTAACTGGGGAGAAGGTAAATATTTTCCTTCTTCACTATTTCCTGGCCTTCCTTCCACTGAAGATCTTTTAAAATTTGTTTTGTTTTATTTTGTTTTTTCAATTTCTTTTCAGCGTAACAGTATTCATTGTTTTTGTTTGTTTTTTGTTTTGTTTTTTAAATTTATTTTTTATTTATTTTCAGCATAACAGTATTCACTATTTTTGCACCACAACCCAGTGCTCCATGCAATCCGTGCCCTCTATAATACCCACCACCTGGTACCCTGACCTCCCACCCCCCCCGCCCCATTGTTTTTGCATCATACCCAGTGCTCCATGCAATATGTGCCCTCCCTAATACCAACCACCTTGTTCCCCCAATCTCCCACCCCCCACTATTTTTGTTATTATTTTTATGATGTTCTATTAGACAACATATAGTACATTAGTTTTTGATGCTGTGTTCAATGATTCATCAGTTGCATATAATACCCAGTGCTCATCATATCACATGCCCTCCTTAACACCCATCACCAGTTACCCCATCCCCTGACCCCCTACCTTCTGCAACCTTCAGTTTGGTTCCTGGAGTCCAGAGTATCACACGGTTTGTCTCCCTCTTTGATTTCTTCCATTCAGTTGTCCCTCCCTTCCCCTGTGGTCCTCTGCACTATTCTGTATGTTCTACATATGGGTGAACATGATAATTTTCTTTCTCTGTGTCACTTATTTCACTTAGCATAATCCCCTTCAGTTCTATCCATGTCAATGCAAATGGCAGGTATTCATCCTTTCAGATGGCTGAGTAATATTCCATTGTATACATGAACCACATCTTTTTGATCCATTTATCTGCTGAAGGACATCTCAGCTCCTTCCACAGTTTGAATATTGTGGACATTGCTGCTATGAACACTGTATGTGCAACTGTATCTTTGGGGTAAATGCTTAGTAGTGCAATTTCTGGGTCATAGAATAGCTCTATTTTTAATGTCTTGAGGAACCTCCATACTGTTTTCTGCATTGACCAATAACCAGAAAGGAAACTGAGACAGAAATCAAAAACCTCCCACAAAATAAGAGTCCAGGGCCAGATGGCTTCCCAAGAGAATTCTTTCAAACATTTAAAGAAGAAATAATACCTATTTTACTGAAACTGTTTAGAAAAATAGAACTGGAAGGAAAACTTCCAAATTCATTCTATGAGGTCAACATTATCTCGATCCCAATAGCAGGCAAAGACCCTATCAAAAAGGAGAATTACAGATAAATATCCCTGATGAACATGGATGTCAAAATACTCAACAAGATCCTAGCCAATTATCCTATGGTTTCACTTATTTGTGGAGCATAACAAATAGCATGGAGGACAAGGGGAGATGGAGAGGAGAAGGGAGTTGAGGGAAATTGGAAGGGGAGGTGAACCATGAAAGACTATGGACTCTGAAAAACAACCTGAGGGTTTTGAAGGAGCAGGGGGTAAGAGGTTGGGGGAGCCAGGTGGGTATTATGAAGGGCACATATTGCATGGCGCACTAGGTGTGGTGCAAAAACAATGAATTCTGTTATACTGAAAAGAATAAAAAAAAAAAACAACAACAACAAACAAAACAAAAAGCTAAGTAGCTAATTTGAATAGGCTCTTTGGTAGCCAGAGTAGTAACTCCTTAACGATGCCCATGTCCTATTTTCTGGAACCTATGAATATGTTATTCATACTCATATTCATATCTAGAACCTGCCTTACATGTTAAAAGGAACCTGCAGATGTATTTATATTAAGAACCTTCAAGTGGGGAGATCTTCCTGGAAAATCTGTGTGATGCCAGACAAGAGTCTGAATAGGAGCAAGAAGAAAGATTCAGGGTCAGGAAAAAGAGATGTGAGGATGGAAGCAGAATCAGTCAGAAAAATGTATAAAGGTCCTGTGCTGACCTTCAGGGTGGAAGAAAGGGGCATGAGCCAAGGAGTGGAAGCTCCCTTAGATACTGGAACAAGCAAGAAATCAGATTCTTCCCTAGCCCTCCAGAAATAGATATAGCCTGTGGACATGTGGATTTTGACCTAGGGAAACCCATTTCAGACTTCTGAGCTTCAGAACTGAAGACAACAATGTGTATTTTTTTTCCTTAAATTGATTTATTTATTTTCAGAAAAAGAGTATTCATTATTTTTTCACCACACCCAGTGCTCCATGCAATCCGTGCCCTCTATAATACCCACCTCCCACCCCCCCAACCACTTCAAACCCCTCAGATTGTTTTTCATAGTCCATAGTCTCTCATGATTCACCTCCCCTTCCAATTTACCCCAACTCCCTTCTCCTCTCTAACACCCCTTGTCCTCCATGATATTTGTTATGCTCCACAAATAAGTGACACCATATAATAATTGACTCTCTCTGCTTGACTGATTTCACTCAGCATAATCTCTTCCAGTCCCATCCATGTGGCTACAAAAGTTGGGTATTCATCCTTTCTGATGGAGGCATAATACTCCATAGTGTATATGGACCACCTTCCTTATCCATTCGTCCGTTGAAGGGCATCTTGGTGTATTGTTTTAAGCCTGAAACTTGTGATTTGTTATAGCACCAAAAGGAAATTCAAATAGACTCCCACTCAGTAAATACAAGACAATTTGAACATCAATAAAGATAACAACTGCAACAAATAAAAATACAGCAAATATGTTTACATTGAAAAAAAAAAAGATACTAGCCAATAGGTTCCAACAGTACATTAAAGGGATTAGCACTACCACCAGGACCAGGTGGGATTTATTCCTGGAATGCAAAGGTGGTTAAACATTTGCAAATCAGTCAATGTGATTGATCACCTTGAGAAAAAAAGAGAAAAGAACCACATGATCCTCTCAACTGGCATGGGAAAAGTATTTGAACAATACAGTATAATTTCTTGATGAAAATTCTTTAAAGTATAGGGATAGAGGAAACATACCTCAATATCATAAAAGCCATCTATGAAAAGCCCACAGAAAACATCATTCTCAATGGGTAAAAACTGAGATCTTTCCCCTTAAGGTTGGGAACATGACAGGGATGCCTACTCTTACCATTATTGTTCAACGTAGTACTAGAAGTTCTAGCCTCAGCAAACAGACAACAGAAATAAAAGGCATTCAAATTGGCAAAGAAGTTAAACTCCCTCTCTTCACAGATATCATGATACTATTTGTGGAAAACCCAAAAGACTCCACCCCCAAATTATTAGAGCTCATAAATCAATTCAGCAACATGGCAGAATACAAAATGGAACCGGTTCCTTAATTTCTCTTTCTTTAGTCATATTGTTAATATATAACAGTGCAACTGATTTTTGTGCATTGCTTTTGTATCCACTGAGGATCCTGATAAAATTTTATGCAAAGACCACTAGAGGGGCAGGTGTGCAGAGCCTTCCTGTGCATCTTCTGTAAAGTGGGCCACCTTGCTTCACCTAGCTATGCCAGGGACTATGTTCTGTATACCCCAAGGCTGATTGCTTTAGTGGTGATTTCCCCTCCCTCTTTTAGACATACGTGATTTCCTTGAAAGCAGAGAGCACAAAAGCACAAAATTTACCTTTGTGCATGAAAGTCATCTGCTATTAATGCAGAGTTCTGAACAGAAAATAAGTCCTGAGTTATAGGCATGCTGCATTAGAGTATATAAATTCATTCTGATGCCAAAGAGGCACTTCCTTTATTTTTCTTTCATTAGGTAATTGATCAGTAACATTGATCAGAAAAAATTATGCCTGGGGTGCCTGAGTGGCTCAGTGGGTTAAGCATCTGCCTTTGTCTCAGGGCATGATCCCAGGGTCCTGGGATGGAGACCTGCATCCTTCTCCCTGCTCAGCAGAGAGTGTGCTTTTCCTGCTCCCTCTTACCACCCTCCTTGACTTCTGCTCTCTGGATCTCTCTCTATCCCTCTCCCTGTCAAGTAAATAAATAAAAATTTTAAAAAAGAAAAAATTATGCCTTGTTAACTATATTCTCAGATGAACATCAATGAACTCAACTGTCAGTACATCAATTCCTGTGTTAGGCATTAACTGGAACAGATAAAGCTGTGTGATATGTCACTGGGTGGGATCCAGGACAGCCACACTCTCAAAAAGGGCAATCAGAAAATTTGGTTTTACTATCCTATATATAATAAAATGGGAAATTACACCTGACAGATGGAGACTTAAAGCTGTTCCAGTCCTCTAACATGAATGCTATTTGATGTTCCCTAGTCATCCTTTCTGAGAAGGAAAGATGACAGAAATGGGAGCAGCCTGTCCTCCTTGTACTGTAGATGTAAGCCTCCCCCACCTTCCCTTACAGCATATATTTTCTTTCCTAAACCCCATATCTTGTCATCATGGGGGGAGAACTTAATGTTGAGAGATGACAACTGACTGTGTCAAATGCAGAGAAAGCCAGAAATGATCTACAAGCAAAGGCTTTTAGTGTCAGAGTATAAATACTGCCTTATGAAAAGACTTCATTGTGTGTTTTGGTCTTCTGAAGGTGGACCTACGTAATTGTCACCTTCATGAGAAATGCATATGGTTTGAGAGGAGCTGCAGAATTTTTGAACTGCTGGCCAGGAAGTGGATCAGAGAAGCATTGGCTTCTGGGTTCTGGGTCAGAGCCTCTGCTTCAGAGTTGCTGCCTTGGTCTGTGATGAACGAGGTGATGCAGAAGAAGATGAGCCACCCCAGGTGGAAAGCCCTGTTGAATCATAGACTCCAGTCTGGATTCTCAGCACTGAGCAGGAACAGCTCCTTACTGGTGATATCTCCTTACCTGTGATCTCTTTACAGCACTTGCCTTGTATTGAATTGTAATGGCAGAATGTTTTATGACTCTTGGGCTCAGGGCACATTAACATTTCCTTTTCCTAACTGCCTATTTGACATTAAAACAATTCAGGTTGTTTGCAGAACAAATTATTGTTAAAATAACCAAGTTCCATTTTAAGTGGAACAGAAAGATCAAGAAATTGGGTTTAACATTTATTTTTTAAAAGATTTTATTTATTCATTTCAAAGAAAAAGATCACAAGTACGCAGAGAGGCAGGCAGAGAGAAGAGGAGGAAGCGGGCTCCCTGCTGAGCATAGATCATGATGCGGGGCTCAATCCCAGGACACTGGAACCATGACCTGAGCCGAAGGGAGAGGCTTCAATCCACTGAGCCACCCAGGCACCCCCAAGAAATTGGGTTTAAATGAAATCCAAAGAGAATATTGTTAGATAATTTGAGCATTTGACGATCAGGGTACATTGCATTGTTGAGAGAAGTAAGGGTGATACCTGCTTCCTTGAGATTTTAAAAAATGAAGTAACCAGCTACCTATTCTAGATGATGTTGCTATTCCCCACTCAGGAGCAAGAGGCTGAACTAGCTAGTGTTCAAGGTTCTCTCACTTTGAGAACTTGAGTGGTCCATGAGTGTTGTGTGATAAATTAGTAGGTGCATGATAGGAGCTTTTGGGGGTCAAGACCCAAGAGAGTCTTCTATGGGCTAAATTATGTCCTCACCCAAGAATCATATGTTGAAGCTATAATCCCCAGTGTCATGGTATTTATAAATGGCACTTTTGCTGTGCAGAAGCTTTTGATCTTGATGAAGTCCCAAAAGTTCATCTTTGCTTTTGTTTCCTTTGCCTTTGGAGACATATCTTGAAAGAAGTTGCTGTGGCTGATATCGAAGAGATTACTGCCTATGTTCTCTAGGATTCTGAGGGATTCCTGTCTCATGTTGAGGTCTTTTATACATTTCAAGTTTATCTTTGTGTACGGTGTAAGAGAATGGCCGAGTTTCATTCTTCCACATATAGCTGCCCAGTTTTCCCAGCACCATTTATTGAAGAGACTGTCTTTTTTCCACTGTATATTTTTTCCTGTTTTGTCAAAGATTATTTGCCCATAGAGTTGAGGGTCCATATCTGGACTCTCTACTCTGTTCCACTGGTCTATGTGTCTGTTTTTATGTCAGTACCATTCTGTCTTGGTGATCACAGCTTTGTAGTAAAGCTTGAAAAGGAAACAGTCAAGAAAACAAAGAGGCAACACACAGAATGGGAGAAGATACTTGCAAATGACAGTACAGACAAAAGGTTGATATCCAGGATCTATAAAGAACTCCTCAAACTCAACACACACAAAACAGATAATCATATCAAAAAATGCGCAGAAGATATGAACAGATACTTCTCCAATGAAGACATACAAATGGCTCTCAAACACATGAATAAATGTTCATCATCACTATTCATCAGGGAGATTCAAATTAAAAGCACATTGATATATCACCTTACACCAGTTAGAATGGCAAAAATTAGCAAGACAGGAAACAGCATGTGTTGGAGGGGATGTGGAGAAAGGGGAACCCTTTTCCACTGTTGGTGGGAATGCAAGTTGGTGCAGCCACTTTGGAAAACAGTGTGGAGATTCCTCAAGAAATTAAAAATAAAACTTACCTATGACCCTGCAATTGCACTACTGGGTATTTACTCCAAAGATACAGATGTCATGAAAAGAAGGGCCATCTATACCCCAATGTTTATAGCAGCAATGGCCATGGTCGCCAAACTGTGGAAAGAGCTAAGACGGCCTTCAACAGATGAATGGATAAGGAAGTTGTGGTCCATATATGCTATGGAGTATTATGCCTCCATCAGAAAGGATGAATACCCAACTTTTGTAGCAACACTGACGGGACTGGAAGAGATTATGCTGAGTGAAATAAGTCAAGCAGAGAGAGGCAATTATCATATGGTTTCACTTATTTGTGGAGCACAACAAATAGTACGGAAGACATGGGGAGTTAGAGAGGAGAAGGGAGTTGGGGGAAATTGGAAGGGAAGGTGAACCATGAGAGACTATGGACTTTGAAAAACAATCTGAGGGGTTTGAAGTGGTGGGGGGATGGGAGGTTGGGGGAACCAGGTGATGCGTATTGGAGAGGGCACAGATTGCAGGGAGTTCTTTTCTTTTTTTTTATTAGTGTGTTCTATCACAATGATTGATTTGCAAATGTTGAACCACCCTTGCATCCCAGGAATAAATCCCACCTCATCATGATGAATAATCCTTTTAACATACTGTTGGATCCTATTGGCTAGGGTCTTGTTGAACAGTTTGACATCCATGTTTATCATGGATATTGATGTGTAATTCCCTTTTTTGATGGGGTCTTTGCCTGGTTTTGGGATCAAAGTAATGCTGGCCTCATAGAACTAGTTTGGAAGTCTTCTTTCTTTTGAAACAGCTTCAGAAAAATGGCATTATTTCTTCTTTTAAAAAATATTTATTTTTTAATTTCTTTTTAGTGTTCCAGAATTCATTGTTTATGCACCACACCCAGTGTTCCATGCAATACATGCCCTCCATAACACCCACCACCAGGCTCACCCAACCTCCCACACCCTCCTCTCCAAAACCCTCAGTTTGTTTCTCAGAGTCCACAGTCTCTCATGGTTCATCTCCCCCCTCCAATATTATTTCTTCTTTAAATGTTTAGTAGAATTCCTCCAGGAAGCAATCGGCCCTTGACTCTTTTTTTTGGGGGGGGGGTTGATTACTGCTTCAGTTTCATTACTGGTTCTTGTTCTGCTCAGATTGTCAGATTCTTCCTGTTTCAAAATATCTTGGTAGTTTATAATTTTCCAGAAAGGTATCCATTTCTTCCAGGTGGCTTAATTTATAAGCATATAGTACCTGATAATAATTTCTAATAATTGTTTCTATTTCTTTGGTGTTGGCTGTGATCTCTCCCCTTTCATTCATAATTTTATTGACTTGAATCCTTTCTCTTTTCTTTTCATAAGTCTAGCCAGTGATTTATTGATCATATTAATTCTTTCAAAGAATCAGCTTCTAGTTTTGTTGATTTGTTCTAACGTTTCTCTGGTTTCTATTTTATTGATCTCTGCTCTAATATTTATTATTTCTCTTCTCCTGTTTGGTTTATGTTTTATTTGCTGTTCTTTCTCCAGTTCCTTTAGGCATAAGGTTAGTTTATGCATTCAGGATTTTTCCACTTTTTTTTTTTTTAATTTTTTATTTTTTATAAACAAATGTTTTTATCCCCAGGGGTACAGGTCTGTGAATCACCAGGTTTACACACTTCACAGCACTCACCAAAGCACATACCCTCCCCAATGTCCATAATCCCACCCCCTTCTCCCAAACCCCCTCCCCCCAGCAACCCTCAGTTTGTTTTGTGAGATTAAGAGTCACTTATGGTTTGTCTCCCTCCCAATCCCATCTTGTTTCATTTATTCTTCTCCTACCCACTTAAGCCCCCATGTTGCATCACCACTTCCTCATATCAGGGAGATCATATGATAGTTGTCTTTCTCTGCTTGACTTATTTCGCTAAGCATGATACGCTCTAGTTCCATCCATGTTGTCGCCCGAAAACAGGATTTTTCCACTTTTGAGTGATGCTTGGATGTCTATGTATTTCCCACTTAGTTCCACCTTTGCAGTATCCCATAAATTTTGGACCAATGTGTTTTCATTCTCATTGGTTTCCGTGAATTGTTTAAGTTTTTCTTTAATTTTCTGATTGACCGAAATACTCTTTAGAAGTATAGTCTTTATATTCCAAGTGTTTGAATTCCTTCCAAATATTTTCTTGTGGTTGAGTTCCAGTTTCAAAGCATGGTGGTCTGAAAATATGCAGGGAATAACCTCAGCCTTTTGGTATCAGTTGAGAATTGATTTGTGACCTAGTATGTGGTCTATTGTAGAGAAAGTTCCATGTGCATTCAAGAAGAATGAGTATTCTGTTGTTTTTGGGTGGAATGTTCAGTATATACCATGAAGTCCATCTGGTCCAATGTGTCATTCAAAGCTCTTGTTTCTTCTAGAAAAATTTTTTCTAGATAATCTATTACTGAGATTTAGTTTTGAGGTCTCCTACTATTAAAGTATTATTATCAATATGATTATTTATTTTGGTTAACAGTTGGCTAATGTAATTGGCTGCTGCCATGTTGGGGACATAGATATTTACAATTGTTAGATCTTCTTGTTGGAGAAACCCTTTACTACAGTATCTCTTACTACAGTCTTTAGCTTAGAGTCTACTTGGTCTGATATGAGAATTGTTACCCCAGCTCTCTTTTGAGGTTCATTGGCATGAAAAATGTTTCTCCATACCCTCATTTTCAATCTGGAGGTGTCTTTAGTTTCAGAGAATAACTCTCTTGTAGACAGCATATGGATGGGTCCTGTCTTTGTATCCAGTCTGCAATCCTGCAATCCTGTGCTGTTTTATGGGAGCATTTAGGCCCCTCACATTGAGAGTGACTATTGGAAGCTAAGATTTTAGTGCCATCTTGTAGCCTATGATGTCCCTGTTTCTATAGATGGTCTTGGTGAATTTCTGGCCTATCCTACTTGTGGAGTCTTGCTTCTTTTTAGAGCCCCTTCTCCCCTTAATATTTCTTGCAGGGCCAGCTTGACAGTCACATATTCTTTCAGTTTCTGCCAGTCCTGGAAGTTCTTTATCTCTCCATTGTTATGAATGGCAGCCTTGATGGATTAAGTATTCTTGGCTGCATGTTCTTCTCATTTAGTACACTGAATATGTCTTGCCAGCCCTACCTGGCTTGCCAGGTCTATATGGACAGGTCTGATGTTATTGTGATATTCCTTGCCCTGGAGGTAAGAAATATTATCCCCTAGCTACTTTCAGGATTGCTTCATGGGTTCTAAGATTTGCAAGTTTTCCTGTTATATGTGGAGGTGTTGATCTGTTCTCTTTGATCTTGGGAGGGAGCCTCTCTGCCTCTTGGACATGAATGCTTGTTTCCTCCCCCAGATTAGGGAAGTTTTCAGCTATGATTTGCTCAAATAAATCTTCTAGTCCTTTCTCTTCCCCCTCAGGGATCCCAGTAATTCTGATATTGGAATGTTTCATGGCATGACTAATCTCTCACCGTCTGATCTCTTTGGCTTTCAGGAGTTTATCACAGGCCTCCATGGCTTCCTTCGGTTCTATCATCTTATCATCTAGCTCACTAATTTATTCTTCAGTCTCATTTACCTTGGCTGTCAGAGTATCCAATTTAGACTGTGTCTCATTTATAGCATTTTTTTTCATGTATAACATTTTTAATCTCGGCCTGATTAGATCTCATTTCTGCCCTTAGAGATTCTATATTGTCAATAATATTTTTATCAAGCCTAGATATCAATTTCATAATCACTACTCTGGAATCTATCTCTGACCTATTGCTTATATGCATATCCACTAGGTTTGTGGCAGAGGCAATGATCTCTGATTCTTTTCTTTGTTGGGGGCTCCTCCTATTAATAAATCTGATTGAGGGGATATACAGAGTCCAAAATATCAACCAAGATCTAGGCAAGATGCACCCATTTTATGGGGACCATAGGGTTGTCATCCTCTTGTTCTTCCAGCCTGTCTTCTGGGTGAGGGTCCTGCTGCACTGTTTCCCAGGCTACACTGCCTGGGCAGAGTTGCCCTGCCCCATCAGGGGGCTGGGGTTAATGGAAACTGGTTTGTTTGTTTGTTTGTTTGTTGAGCTTTTGTTCTCTGAAGTCTTTCCACACATTTTCTGGGTGTCAGAGCTAAAAATGCCACACCCAGATCTTTGTCCCAGAGAAATCACAGTCTGCTCTTCTCTGAAACCTCCAGAACACAGTCTCCATTTCTGTAATCACTGCTGAAAACTGCAGCTCCTGCAAGCAGTGTGCACCCAAAGAGACCTCCTCACTGTTGATCCAGGAATCCAGGCTTGTCTCTGCCTTTTGTGCTTCTAAAACCAAGAGCTGTCCTAGGTTCATGCATGTGTCCCGCTGCTCTGGGATCCTGACTGAGTGCTGTTCTCAAGTCCTTCCCAGCCACTACCACTCTGGGGTTCTTTCCCAGTCTGTCAGCACAGGATGCTTTTGCACTCTGGTGTTATATAACTTTCTGAGGCCAGCTTATGGCACCTCCTTCTGCCTTCTGCTTATCCTCTGATATCTGCCCTTCATACCTCACAACAAGAGGTGTTTTTCTGCTTTTGGAGATCCAGATATACATTCTTACATTTCAGGCTGATTTCGTAGGTGTTCAGAATGGTTTGGTAGATATCCACCTAAATTCAGGGGACTAGTTGGAAAGGAGTCCCTTACTCCTTTCTGCCATCTTTTCCCCCTCCCTGGATATTTCTTCAGAAAAAAAAATATTCAGTGTTATTCACTGAATTGTTTGCCCCCCAAATTCATGTTGAGGCCCACAAGCCCAGTGTGACTGTTTTGGGGGATGTAACCTAAAAGGGGATAATTAAGGTTCAAGGAAGTCATAAGGTGGGGCCCTGATGTGATAGGATTTGTGTTCTCAGAAGAGACACCAGAGACTTGGATCCTCCCTCCCCACAGACACAAAGAAGAGTCCTGAGTGTCCATCACAGGATGGCAGGCCTGTGAGCCAGAAGGTCTCTGAGTGAATCCTGCCTTGCCAGTACCTTGATCTTGGGCTTCCAGGCTCCAGAACTGTGGGGAATCAGTGTTGCTTAATCTCTCCAGTCTATGGCAACTTGAGCAGATTAAGCACATACACATGTATACAACAATGCACCTAGCAGGTTAAAGAAACTGTGTGTACCATATGCTAACAACACAGAAACAAATAAACACGAGGGGGACTTGGCCATAGTCTGTACTGAGCAAACAAACAGAAAAACAAACAAACCCCCCACATTCTAACATTGAACAAAATCCTGAACACACGAAAGTTTAATACAGAAAACAAAAACAAGCAAAGCAACATCAAAGTAGAAATGACTCAGGAGAAGGAATTTCCATCCTATGAGAAATTTGAAATAAAAACTTAAGAATCATAATAGTGATTATCATTTCCTGTAATAAAACATCTATTATAACAGATATGACAATACAATAAAAGTCCCATTGTTCCATAAACTGTATTCTAACTGAAACAAGATAGTTATAGAAATACCTGCATGAGAATTGCATGTTCAACAGAATGATTAAAAATCATTCTTTTTATTTTATTTTAAGTTTTGTTTATTTATTTGACAGACAGAGATCACAAGTAGGCAGAGAGGCAGGCAGAGACAGAGAGAGGGGGAGAAGGATCCCAGCTGAGCAGAGAGCCAGATTCAGAGCTTGATCTCAGGACCCTGGGATCATGACCTGAGCCAAAGACAGAGGCTTTAACCCACTGAGTCACCCAGGTGCCCCTGAAAATCATTCTTGTCAGACTGCAAATAAGTCTTCCACATACAGAGAACTCTTCAGTGAGACCTCAAATGAAGACAAGATATTTTTTTTCCAAGTCTTTTATAGCAGCCTAACCTTCCAGAGCCCTCTCAGGGCATCTCCAGCTCATCTCCAAGTGCCCATTCAGCTATGAGTTCCACACTTATTTTGAATAGTAAAATCTGATGGTAGATTTTGAAGTAGGGCACCTCTCTATTTCAACAAACAGATTTTAGGGTGAGTCTCAGTTCTATCAAGTTCACTTTGTAAATTCTAACTTATAATCTCTAGATTTTAGAGCAGTAGACCCCTGGAACATTCTGCAGAGATCCAGTGTGCATTGAAGTCATTGCTGGTACTGCCACTCCCCCTGTTTTGTTGTTTACAAGGTGCTTTCCACCCTAGTCCTCATCTGTCCTCATTTCTCCTTGTTGAGAGCAAGGGTTCTTGTCCTCACTTCATAGTTGAGGAAACTTGGGGCTGTCTAGATGGAAGCAGGGGCAGGGGATTTGTCTGGAAACTACATTATCAAAACATGCTGTTTTTTACTTAGCTCATCTATTTATTTGATATGGCTTTGGGGAAACTGACAAAAATGACAGAGGAGTAGGAGGCCAGAAGGACTGTGAGTTGTCCCTTGTCACCGGACTACTGACTTCTGTTCCATCCCGGCACTCAGCACTTGCAGGGCTGGGAAACTGCAGGAAATTTACACAGCAGTGAAGTTGACTGAGGGACCAAGGAAGCATGCAGGGAGGAAATAATAATAACAACAACAACAAAGACACACCATAGCAAATATATAGAGAAGCACTAAGTGACGACCAAGCGGGCAGTGTAGCCATCTACAAATATCTGAAGGATGTAAACCAAGGAAAAGGATAAGTTAATTATTTAGAACAATGATGAAGCCCAGGACAGGCTCATTACCAGTCCCTAAGCCAGCTTGTCTGGCAGCGTCCTTGAAGAACTAAGCTCCTCCAAGACCAAAGGCAGGTGGCTTGAGTGTCCCTCTGTGCACAGCAACTTTGATGCAAGGCATGGGCTGAGCCTGCTAGTTTTCCTGTTCCTGCATGGACTGTGTGCATAATCACATGCTTATCATCATGGCTTTCATTTGTTGACTTCCTGGTGTTGGGGGTTGAATTGTGTTACCCCAAATGGATTTTTGTAGTCCTAACCCCTGGTACTTGTAAATGTGACCTTATTTGCAAATAGAACCTTTGCAGATCCAACCAAGTTAAGATGAGGTCTGCAGGGTGGCCTTTGTTCCAATATGACTGGTGTCCTTATAACCAGAGGGAATCCAGGACATAAACAGAGACACATGGGGGATGCCATGTGATAACAGGTGCAGAGGCACAGCTACAAGGACTGCCAACAACTCCTAGGAGCTAGGAAGAGGCAAGGAATGATTCTCCTGCACAGATTCCTGAGGGAGCTGGGACCTGCAGATTCGTTGGACTTGCCTCCAAAACAGAAATAATAAATTCCTATTTTAGGGCACCCACTTTGTGGTCCTCTGTTATAAGGCCCTAACAAACAAATAATGACTTCTCCTGATATGTGCCCAGCAGCATACTGAACATTTCACATATGAAAAGAATGACATGCATTCTGGGAAAGGACTGGGGGCTGCGGAGACCTCTTCCACACAATAGCCAAGGAAGGAAGGTCCTAGTCCCACCATATTGGGCTGGAACCTCTTCTGACCCCAAACCCTGGCTCTATGGCTGCCTTGGCCCAAATGACCTGCTGCAAGTCTCGGTCCAGATCCCAGGAAATCCCTAAGCATGAAACTACAGAGCCTCCTTAGAGGTGATTTAAAGTAAAAAGAACATAGACCCTAAGATTTTAGTTTTCAAAGTGACATCAAGTTTACTCATATGTTTAATTAAGAGGTCAAAGTGGTTGAAGTGTGTGTGACCCATGTGTTTGATCACCCACCCTGGGTCTGGGTGGGATTATCCTGAGAAAGCTATATAATATAGGAACTGGATAACTGTAAATCTGGAAAATGTTGGGGGAGGCTCTGGCCTCAGAGGGTCCCATGCCCCCCAGGCTGCTCTTCTTCATATGCAGCCTCTGCCCTCTACCCCAGCCCACACATGTTGTAGATGGACCTTGCACCTCACACCTTCCTCAAGCTTAGAGAGACCGTCCTGGGGACCCCGCCTCCCTTTGGCCTTTGATTCAGGATCTCTGTTCCTAGGCCTAGGGATGATCCTCCCTTCCCTCAGTGAGCACAAGATAGATTCCAAGGACCCTGGGAAGCCCAAGGTTCTAAGTTAATGCTTGGCAAATGTATGGGCCAAAGTTCACCAATGGCTCTGGGAACAGAGCCTCGCATGCTGGGGGATTCTTGGACCCCCAGAATGGTGGACATGAGTGATGGGTGTGAAAGTGGGGTTGGAATCAGATTTCCTACCTCTCTGGACACATGAGACTCACATTTTGGACTCTGGAGATGTTTTTCATCTTCACACCCTACGAATAAGAATAATCAGTTGGGGGGTGGGAGGTTGGGTGATCCTGGTGGTGGGTGTTATGGAGGGCATGTATTGCATGGAACACTGGGTGTGGTACATAAACAATGAATTCTGGTACACTGAAAAGAAATTAAAAAAAAAAGGATAATCAATCTTCAGAATCACCCTATGAGAAGGCATGATTATTGTTGTCATTTCCCAAATGAGCAAACTGAGGCATAGAGAAGTTGAATGACACTTGCTGAGGTCACTCAGCCAGATATCAGGATGGTAAACATCATGAGAGCACTGTCTGGATGCTGGGCCAGCACATAGTCACCATGATGGGGACCCCACATTGCACCTGTCATTCACAGGACCTGCTCTGCAGGAGGCCTGGCTGTCACTAGGAGACCATGGTATCATGCATTACATTGATGGGCTTCCATCTCTGCAACCATTTTGTGACTTCATTCATATCAGAATGAAGGTCCCAGGCTGCTGATAGATGTGAAGTTTGCTGGACTTCTACAGCTCACCTTCTCTGGAGGGCCCCGACTTTGCAGTTTCTTTCCTTCCAGCATCTCTCCTGCCTACCAGTGCTCCCCTTCCCACCTCTGGGGGAGTCAGCAACCCAATTCTTTAAGGAGCCACCAGAAGAAAGTGCCCACAGAGAAATGGGAGAATCTCCCCCAGGCCTGAACTGGAGATCGTTGAACTATTCTTAGCCTCAGTGAACTTTCAATGTTGAAAATCTGCTTGAAACTCAAGCAGAAGTTGCTATTCAAAAATGGGTGGGGGGTTATGTCCCTGTTGCCAGGGAACCCAAGTTAATGCTTAAGCCCCTTTCTCACAATGGGACAGAAGGGAAATAGGAGTAACAAAGTGATGATAGTTAAATAGTGCAACATTTCAGTCCTACAAAATAAATAAATGCTGGGAATCTATACAGCATACTGCCTATACCTAATAATAGTGTATTTTATACTAAACATATACTAAAGAGGGTAACTCTTATGTTAAAATTTTTTTACCATATGTGTTCACACACACACACAGACACACACAAGTGGTAATGATAATAAAGAGGGCAGGAAGGAACTGCTGCAACAATAGATATTTTTATGTATAAACTATGATGATGGTCTCACAGGTGTATACTTATTCCCACACTCTTGAGTTGTATATAATAAATATGTACAATTTTTTTAAGTCAGCAAATATATTTCCTTTTTTTTACATGTACTCAACTTGCACTTTTTAAAATTCAATTTTACTTTTTCAGTGTTCCAATATTCATATCTTTCTTTAAAAAATATTTTATTGGGGGAACCAGGTGGTGGGTATTAGAGAGGACACGGATTGCATGGAGCACTGGGTGTGGTACAAAAACAATGAATACTGTTATGCTGAAAATAAATAAAAAATAAATTAAAAAATAATTTAAAATTTTTTTTCCTGTTTTGTAGAAGATTAATTGACCATAGAGTTGAGGGTCCATATCTGGGCTCTCTACTCTGTTCCACTGGTCTATGTGTCTGTTTTTATGCCAGTACCATGTTGTCTTGGTGATCACAGCTTTGTAATAAAGCTTGAAATCAGGTAATGTGATGTCCCCAGCTTTATTTTTGTTTTTCAACATTTACTTAGTGATTCGGGGTCTCTTCTGATTTCATACAAATTTTAGGATTATTTGCTCCAGCTCTTTGAAGAATACCGGTGGAATTTTGATCGGAATGGCATTAAAAGTATATATTGCTCTAGGCAATATAGACATCTTCTGATCCAAGAACATGGAATGGTCTTCCATCTATTTGTGTCGTCTTCAATTTCTTTCATGAGTGTTCTGTAGTTCCTAGAGTACAGATCCTTTACCTCTTTGGTTAGGTTTATTCCCAGGTATCTTATGGTTCTTCGTGCTATAGTAAATGGAATCGATTCTCTAATTTCCCTTTCTGCATTTTCATTGTTAGTGTATAAGAAAGCCACTGATTTCTGCACATTGACTTTGTATCCTGCCACGTTGCTGAATTGTTGTATGAGTTCTAGTAGTTTGGGGGTGGAGTCTTTTGGGTTTTCCATACAAAGAATCATGTCATCTGCGAAGAGAGAGAGTTTGACTTCTTCATTACCAATTTGGATACCTTTTATTTCTCTTTGTTGTCTGATTGCTGTTGCTAGGACCTAATCTGTCTCAACATGAGACAGCAATCCATCAGAATCCTGGAGGAGAACATAGGCAGTAATCTCTTCGATATCAGCCACAGCAACTTCTTTCAAGATATGTCTCCAGGAGTCAAGCTTGGACTTCTCGGGGACACTTAGCTCAGGCTAGATTTCTCTGGCGCCCCAGGAGTGGAGGGTGGACTTCTAATTAAAAAGCCACACAGTGAGTGTGAAAAGGCAAGCGACTCACCTGGGGATCTTGCTAAAATTGAGGAGGGCTGAGTGGGGACTGGGGGGTGTGCATTGCTAACCAGCTCCAGGCGAGGCCAAGGGCTGATCCGGGGCTCAGGCTCTCAGGCGCATGGGAGGCATCAGTTGGACTTTCAGACACCAGAGGGTTCTGGGATGTGAGGCACTAAGACAGGACTAGTTTGCAGTGAAAACGTGGCCGGCTCGACTGGAATGAGAGCTGTACTCCAAAGTGGGCCTCCTGAGATTTACAGTTACTGCAAAACTTCCTTCTCCATGCGTGATATGAAGCCAGCTCCTCTCAGCACTAGTCCAATTAACATTGCCATAAAACTACTGACGAGAAGCCGAGAGACAGCTGGGAAATTGCTGTCAAGACTTGTGTCAAAGTGCTTTTCCCAGGAGGGAGGAGTCAAGATGGCGGAGAAGTAGCAGGCTGAGACTGCTTCAGCTAGCCGGAGATCAGCTAGATAGCTTATCTAAAGATTGCAAACACCTGAAAATCCATCGGCAGATCGAAGAGAAGAACAGCAGCAATTCTGGAAACACAAAAACAACCACTTTCTGAAAGGTAGGACCGGCGGAGAAGTGAATCCAAAGCGACGGGAAGATAGACCCCGGGGGGAGGGGCCGGCTCCCGGCAAGCGGCGGAGCAACGGCGCACAAAATCAGGACTTTTAAAAGTCTGTTCCGCTGAGGGACATCGCTCCAGAGGCTAAACGGGGGCGAAGCCCACGCGGGTTCAGCGTGGCCTCAGGTCCCGTAGGGTCACAGAAGGATCAGGGGTGTCTGAGTGTCGCAGACCTTGCGGGTATTGGAACGGGAAAGCCGGCTACAGAGACAGAGCCGACAGTAAGCTCACAGCTCGGTGTTACCTTGAACTGGTCGCAGGCTCGGAGAGCTCGGAGCGCGGCCGGAGGCCAGGCAGACGGGAGTAACTGGTCGCTGTTTTCTGAGGGCGCACTGAGGAGTGCGGCCCTGGGCTCTCGGCTCCTCCAGGCCGGAGACCAGGAGGCCGCCATTTGTATTCCCCGTCCTCCGGAACTCTACGGAAAGCGCTCAGGGAACAAAAGCTCCTGAAAGCAAACCCGAGCGGATTACTCACCCCGGCCCCGGGTAAGGGCGGTGTAATTCCGCCTGGGGCAAAGACACTTGAGAATCACTACAACAGGCCCCTCCCCCAGAAGATCAACAAGAAATCCAGCCGAGACCAAGTTCACCTACCAAGGAGTGCGGTTTCAATACCAAGGAGAGCAGCAGAATTCCAGAGGAGGAGAAAGCCAAGCACGGAACTCATGGCTTTTTCCCTGTGATTTTTTTTTAGTCTTGCAGTTAATTTAATTTTTTTCTTTTTCATTTTTTGTTTTTTTTTTTTTCTCGCCTTCGGGTAAAATTTTTTTTTTTTAACTGTTACCTTTTTCTTTTTTAACGATTTTTTACTAGTTTATCTAATATATATATTTTTTCTTTTTTTAATTTTTGTTTGGTTTTTTCCTTTTTTTTTTTTAATTCTTTTCTTTTCTTTTTTCTTTCTTTTTTTTTTTTTTCTTTTTTCTTTTTTTTTTTTCTTCCTTTTTGAACCTCTTTTTATCCCCTTTCTCCCCGCTCACGATTTTGGATCTCTTCTAATTTGGTTAAAGCATTTTTTCCTGGGGTTGTTGCCACCCTTTTAGTATTTTACTTGCCCCTTCATATACTCTTATCTGGACAAAATGACAAGACGAAAATATTCAACACAAAAAAAAGAACAAGAGGCAGTACCGAAGGCTAGGGACCTAATCAATACAGACATTGGTAATATGTCAGATCTAGAGTTCAGAATGACAATTCTCAAGGTTCTAGCCGGGCTCGAAAAAGGCATGGAAGATATTAGAGAAACCCTCTCGAGAGATATAAAAGCCCTTTCTGGAGAAATAAAAGAACTAAAATCTAACCAAGTTGAAATAAAAAAAGCTATTAATGAAGTGCAATCAAAAATGGAGGCTCTCACTGCTAGGATAAATGAGGCAGAAGAAAGAATTAGTGATATAGAAGACCAAATGACAGAGAATAAAGAAGCTGAGCAAAAGAGGGACAAACAGCTACTGGACCACGAGGGGAGAATTCGAGAGATAAGTGACACCATAAGATGAAACAACATTAGAATAATTGGGATTCCAGAAGAAGAAGAAAGAGAGAGGGGAGCAGAAGGTATACTGGAGAGAATTATTGGGGAGAATTTCCCCAATATGGCAAAGGGAACGAGCATCAAAATTCAGGAGGTTCAGAGAACGCCCCTCAAAATCAATAGGAATAGGCCCACACCCCGTCACCTAATAGTAAAATTTACAAGTCTCAGTGACAAAGAGAAAATCCTGAAAGCAGCCCGGGAAAAGAAGTCTGTAACATACAATGGTAAAAATATTAGATTGGCAGCTGACTTATCCACAGAGACCTGGCAGGCCAGAAAGAGCTGGCATGATATTTTCAGAGCACTAAACGAGAAAAACATGCAGCCAAGAATACTATATCCAGCTCGGCTATCATTGAAAATAGAAGGAGAGATTAAAAGCTTCCAGGACAAACAAAAACTGAAAGAATTTGCAAATACCAAACCAGCTCTACAGGAAATATTGAAAGGGGTCCTCTAAGCAAAGAGAGAGCCTACAAGTGGTAGATCAGAAAGGAACAGAGACCATATACAGTAACAGTCAACTTACAGGCAATACAATGGCACTAAATTCATATCTCTCAATAGTTACCCTGAATGTTAACGGGCTAAATGCCCCTGTCAAAAGACACAGGGTATCAGAATGGATAAAAAAACAAAACCCATCTATATGTTGCCTCCAAGAAACTCATTTTAAGCCCGAAGACACCTCCAGATTTAAAGTGAGGGGGTGGAAAAGAATTTACCATGCTAATGGACATCAGAAGAAAGCAGGAGTGGCAATCCTTATATCAGATCAATTAGATTTTAAGCCAAAGACTATAATAAGAGATGAGGAAGGACACTATATCATACTCAAAGGGTCTGTCCAACAAGAAGATTTAACAATTTTAAATATCTATGCCCCCAACGTGGGAGCAGCCAACTATATAAACCAATTAATAACAAAATCAAAGAAACACATCAACAATAATACAATAATAGTAGGGGACTTTAACACTCCCCTCACTGAAATGGACAGATCATCCAAGCAAAAGATCAGCAAGGAAATAAAGTCCTTAAACGACACACTGGACCAGATGGACATCACAGATATATTCAGAATATTTCATCCCAAAGCAACAGAATACACATTCTTCTCTAGTGCACATGGAACATTCTCCAGAATAGATCACATCCTCGGTCCTAAATCAGGACTCAACCGGTATCAAAAGATTGGGATCATTCCCTGCATATTTTCAGACCACAATGCTCTAAAGCTAGAACTCAACCACAAAAGGAAGTTTGGAAAGAACCCAAATACATGGAGACTAAACAGCATCCTTCTAAAGAATGAATGGGTCAACCGGGAAATTAAAGAAGAATTGAAAAAAATCATGGAAACAAATGATAATGAAAATACAACGGTTCAAAATCTGTGGGACACAACAAAGGCAGTCCTGAGAGGAAAATATATAGCGGTACAAGCCTTTCTCAAGAAACAAGAAAGGTCTCAGGTACACAACCTAACCCTGCACCTAAAGGAGCTGGAGAGAGAACAAGAAAGAAACCCTAAGCCCAGCAGGAGAAGAGAAATCATAAAGATCAGAGCAGAAATCAATGAAATAGAAACCAAAAAAACAATAGAACAAATCAACGAAACTAGGAGCTGGTTCTTTGAAAGAATTAATAAAATTGATAAACCCCTGGCCCGACTTATCAAAAAGAAAAGAGAAAGGACCCAAATAAATAAAATCATGAATGAAAGAGGAGAGATCACAACTAACACCAAAGAAATACAAACTATTATAAGAACATACTATGAGCAACTCTACGCCAAAAAATTTGACAATCTGGAAGAAATGGATGCATTCCTAGAAACATATAAACTACCACAACTGAACCAGGAAGAAATAGAAAGCCTGAACAGACCCATAACCAGTAAGGAGATTGAAACAGTCATTAAAAATCTCCAAACAAACAAAAGCCCAGGGCCAGACGGCTTCCCGGGGGAATTCTACCAAACATTTAAAGAAGAACTAATTCCTATTCTCCTGAAACTGTTCCAAAAAATAGAAATGGAAGGAAAACTTCCAAACTCATTTTATGAGGCCAGCATCACCTTGATCCTAAAACCAGACAAGGATCCCACCAAAAAAGAGAGCTATAGACCGATATCCTTGATGAACACAGATGCGAAAATACTCAACAAAATACTAGCCAATAGGATTCAACAGTACATTAAAAAGATTATTCACCACGACCAAGTGGGATTTATTCCAGGGCTGCAAGGTTGGTTCAACATCCGCAAATCAGTCAATGTGATACAACACATCAATAAAAGAAAGAACAAGAACCATATGATACTCTCAATAGATGCTGAAAAAGCATTTGACAAAGTACAGCATCCCTTCCTGATCAAAACTCTTCAAAGTGTAGGGATAGAGGGCACATACCTCAATATCATCAAAGCCATCTATGAAAAACCCACCGCAAATATCATTCTCAATGGAGGAAAACTGAAAGCTTTTCCACTAAGGTCAGGAACACGGCAGGGATGTCCATTATCACCACTGCTATTCAACATAGTACTAGAGGTCCTAGCCTCAGCAATCAGACAACAAAAGGAAATTAAAGGCATCCAAATCGGCAAAGAAGAAGTCAAATTATCACTCTTCGCAGATGATATGATACTATATGTGGAAAACCCAAAAGACTCCACTCCAAAACTGCTAGAACTTTACAGGAATTCAGTAAAGTGTCAGGATATAAAATCAATGCACAGAAATCAGTTGCATTTCTCTACACCAACAGCAAGACAGAAGAAAGAGAAATTAAGGAGTCAATCCCATTTACAATTGCACCCAAAACCATAAGATACCTAGGAATAAACCTAACCAAAGAGGCACAGAATCTATACTCAGAAAACTATAAAGTACTCATGAAAGAAATTGAGGAAGACACAAAGAAATGGAAAAATGTTCCATGCTCCTGGATTGGAAGAATAAATATTGTGAAAATGTCTATGCTACCTAAAGCAATCTACACATTTAATGCAATTCCTATCAAAGTACCATCCATCTTTTTCAAAGAAATGGAACAAATAATGCTAAAATTTATATGGAACCAGAAAAGACCTCGAATAGCCAAAGGGATATTGAAAAAGAAAGCCAACGTTGGTGGCATCACAATTCCGGACTTCAAGCTCTATTACAAAGCTGTCGTCATCAAGACAGCATGGTACTGGCACAAAAACAGACACATAGATCAATGGAACAGAACAGAGAGCCCAGAAATAGACCCTCAACTCTATGGTCAACTAATCTTCGACAAAGCAGGAAAGAATGTCCAATGGAAAAAAGACAGCCTCTTCAATAAATGGTGCTGGGAAAATTGGACAGCCACATGCAGAAAAATGAAATTGGACCATTTCCTTACACCACACACAAAAATAGACTCAAAATGGATGAAGGACCTCAATGTGCGAAAGGAATCCATCAAAATCCTTGAGGAGAACACAGGCAGCAACCTCTTTGACCTCAACCGCAGCAACATCTTCCTAGGAACAACGCAAAAGGCAAGGGAAGCAAGGGCAAAAATGAACTATTGGGATTTTATCAAGATCAAAAGCTTTTGCACAGCAAAGGAAACAGTTAACAAAATCAAAAGACAACTGACAGAATGGGAGAAGATATTTGCAAATGACATATCAGATAAAGGACTAGTGTCCAGAATCTATAAAGAACTTAGCAAACTCAACACCCAAAGAGCAAATAATCCAATCAAGAAATGGGCAGAGGACATGAACAGACATTTCTGCAAAGAAGACATCCAGATGGCCAACAGACACATGAAAAAGTGCTCCATATCCCTCGGCATCAGGGAAATACAAATCAAAACCACAATGAGATATCACCTCACACCAGTCAGAATGGCTAAAATAAACAAGTCAGGAAATGACAGATGCTGGCGAGGATGCGGAGAAAGGGGAACCCTCCTACACTGTTGGTGGGAATGCAAGCTGGTGCAGCCACTCTGGAAAACAGCATGGAGGTTCCTCAAAATGTTGAAAATAGAACTGCCCTATGACCCAGCAATTGCACTATTGGGTATTTACCCTAAGGATACAAACGTAGTGATCCAAAGGGGCACATGCACCCGAATGTTTATAGCAGCAATGTCCACAATAGCCAAACTATGGAAAGAACCTAGATGTCCATCAACAGATGAATGGATCAAGAAGATGTGGTATATATACACAATGGAATACTATGCAGCCATCAAAAGAAATGAAATCTTGCCATTTGCGACAACATGGATGGAACTAGAGCGTATCATGCTTAGCGAAATAAGTCAAGCAGAGAAAGACAACTATCATATGATCTCCCTGATATGAGGAAGTGGTGATGCAACATGGGGGCTTAAGTGGGTAGGAGAAGAATAAATGAAACAAGATGGGATTGGGAGGGAGACAAACCATAAGTGACTTTTAATCTCACAAAACAAACTGAGGGTTGCTGGGGGGAGGGGGTTTGGGAGAAGGGGGTGGGATTATGGACATTGGGGAGGGTATGTGCTTTGGTGAGTGCTGTGAAGTGTGTAAACCTGGTGATTCACAGACTTGTACCCCTGGGGATAGAGTATTATGCCTCCATCAGAAAGGATGAATACCCAACTTTTGTAGCAACATGGACGGGACTGGAAGAGATTATGCTGAGTGAAATAAGTCAAGCAGAGAGAGTCAATTATCATATGGTTTCACTTATTTGTGGAGCATAACAAATAGCATGGAGGACATGGGGACTTAGAGTGGAGAAGGGAGTTGGGGGAAATTGGAAGGGGAGGTGAAACATGAGAGACTATGGACTCTGAAAAACAATCTGAGGGTTTTGAAGGGACGGGAGGTGGGAGGTTGGGGTACCAGGTGGTGGGTATTATAGAGGGCACGGATTGCATGGAGTACGGGGTGTGGTGCAAAAATAATGAATACTGTTATGCTGGAAATAAAAAAAAAATTAAAAAATTAATTAAAAAAAAAAAAACAAACAAACAAAAACAAAACAAAACAAAAAAAAAAAAGATATGTCTCCAAAGGCAAAGGAAACCAAAGCAAAAATAAACTTTTGGGACTTCATCAAAATCAAGAGCTTCTGCACAGCAAAGGAAACAGTCAAGAAAACAAAGAGGCAACCCATGGAATGGGAGAAGATATTTGCAAATGACAGTAGAGAAAAAAAAAAAAGTTGATATCCAGGATCTATAAAGAACTCCTCAAACTGAACACACACAAAACAGATAATCATATCAAAAAATGGGCAGAAGATAAGAACAGACACTTCTCCAATGAAGTCATACAAATGGCTAGCAGACACATGAAAACGTCTTCATTATCACTAGCCATCAGGGAGATGCAAATTAAAACCACATTGATATATCACCTTACACCAGTTAGAATGGCCAAATTTAGCAAGACAGGAAACAACATGTGTCGGAGGGGGTGTGGAGAAAGGGGAACCCTCTTCCACTGTTGGTGAGAATGCAAATTGGTGCAGCCACTTTGGAGAACAGTGTGGAGATTCCTCAAGAAATTAAAAATAGAGCTTCCCTATGACCCTGCAATTGCACTCCTGGGTATTTACGCCAAGGATACAGATGCGTGAAAAGAAGGGCCATATGTACCCCAATGTTTATAGCAGCAATGGCCACGGTCGCCAAACTATGGAAAGAACCAAGATGCCCTTCAAGGGATGAATGGATAAGGAAGATGTGGTCCATATACACTATGGAGTATTATGCCTCCATCAGAAAGGATGAATACCCAACTTTTGTAGCCACATGGATGGGACTGAAGAGATTATGCTGAGTGAAATCAGTCAAGCAGAGAGAGTCAATTATCATATGGTTTCACTTATTTGTGGAGCATAACAAATATCATGGAGGACAAGGGGTGTTATAGAGGAGAAGGGAGTTGGGGGAAATTGGAAGGGGAAGTGAATCACGAGAGACTATGGACTCTGGAAACAATCTGAGGGGTTTGAAGTGGCGGGGGTGTGGGAGGTTGGGGTACCAGGTGGTGGGTATTATAGAGGGCACGGATTGCATGGAGCACTGGGTGTGGTGAAAAAATAATGAATACTGTTCTTCTGAAAATAAATAAATTGAAAAAATTTTTTTAAAAATAATAATTTAAATTTTTTTTAAAAAGACAAAAAATATTTTATTGGGGCATGTATATACTATAATATATATATGTATATAAATATATGGTATATGCATGTATATATGTGTGTATATACACGTTACATATATGTGTGTATATATATGGGGTGTGTGTGTGTGTGTGTGTGTGTGTGTACACACACATACTCCCAAAGTACCTTCCCATTAAAAAGAGGAAAAGAAAAAAAATAAAATGACTTTGGCATTGTGAAAGAGGCCCATCCTCTGGGTGTATAAGGCATCCAGGAAAGCCAGGCAGAATGCTGGTTTGAGCCAGGTGTACTCAAGTTAGAGTCTGGACCCTGACACTCTCTTTACTGGGTGGCCTTGGGCAGACCAGCCTCTCTGTACCTCACTTCTCTTATCTGTAATATGACAGTGGTGACCATGCCTAGGTGGGAGGCCTCCTGTGGCCTAGTCCATGGAAAGCTCTCAGAGCCTTTTACAGATGCAAGATGGTCGGAGGCCAGCCCGTGTGTGTGTGTGTGTGTGCGCGCGTGCGCGCACGCACACACGCACATAATGTGGTGGGGCGTGGGTGAGAATCTTTTCCATACTCCCTGTAAAATATTCCCTGCATGAGCCTCCTGAATCTCTGCACACTCCGAAGATGCCCCGTAACCTCAGTTTTGTCCTGGAATCTGGACCTCCCCATTTCCTTGGAACCCTAGGAATAAAGCCAGTATTCAGGCTTTTAAAATCCCTGACCTGGAGGTCCCTGGTGCAGACACCTGG
The DNA here is from genome assembly GCF_009829155.1 of Mustela erminea. Taxonomy (NCBI): domain Eukaryota; kingdom Metazoa; phylum Chordata; class Mammalia; order Carnivora; family Mustelidae; genus Mustela; species Mustela erminea. The sequence goes on along the minus strand of NC_045632.1, from coordinate 23,369,747 downwards.
AGTGGGGGAGATGCTTATGTTGGACTTTGACCCATACATTCAGCAAACATTAACTTAGCACCTTGGGCTTCCCCAGGTTTCTGACCTCTCTCCTGCCCCCACCAATGGCAAGGAGGAGCCTACTTAAGCCTAAGAGTCAGAGATTCTGAATCAAAGGCCAAAGGGAGAGGCCTCTTTAAGTTTGAGGAAGGTACAAGGGCAGCCCATCTAAAACGTGCTCAGGCTGCAGTAGAAGACTGGCGACAGACTTTAAGGAGTGCAGTCCAGGGTCTATGGTGACCCTCTAGATGCCAGAGCCAGGCTTAGACTCCAATTTGAAGGAGGAGGAGCACCTGCAGAGCTCTGTGGCTCAAGGACATAGGTGAGCCCAGGACAGGACACCAAAGCCACCACAGCAGATCATGGTGGTGGTGGTGGTGAAAATGTTGACCATGGTGGGGGAGAGCAAGCTGTGGCCATCCCCAATGGTGGCTGGGGCAAGTGGTGAGTGACAACCTGAAGGCCTCCCACTGCGGGTGAGCCAGAAGGCAGCAAGGCAGTCCCTGCACACTAGGGCACCATGGGCCCAGAGTTACTTAGGCCTGGGTCTCCCTACCTTGCTGGGCTGCATCCCAAGAGGTGAGGGGCCTCTGTGCATGGGAGGGACCTCTGTGCACGGGAGGGTGAGGCCAGGCACCCAACACCATGCCAGGAGAACTTTGGGCTGCCCAGCTGGCCTCATGTCAATAAGATATCCATTTACCTTATGAAGACACTGAGGCATGGAGAGGCCGACCTCACTCCAGAAAGCCTAAGTGGCTGAGCTGGGGTTAGAACCCAGACACATGGATTCAGGGTGCTGGCATCCAGCGGTTCACCATGCAGTGATCTGGATGTGTGTATGACCTTCCCAGTTATCTACATGTACATGTCCTCCTCAGTGTCACCCTCCTCTGTTTCCCAGGTGCATGGGTGGGGTGGCAGGTGTTATAAATGAGGGACAGAGATTTAGGATACTTGGTGAGACATCCCCCTGACCTCACCCTGCAGGGAAAGTTTAGAGGTGATCAGGAATGGATATTAAGAATTTCAGAAGGGACACTTGCTACAGTGGGGACTGGTGGCTTCTTTACCCTTTAAAAGAAGAAGCGGGGAGACTTTGAGAGGTTGCAGATGGGCCCTTGGTCAGGTAAGGTCACCCTGCCAGGATCTATGGCAAAAAGAAGGAAGCATCTGCTCAGCTTTGGCCCCTGTGGCTATGGGAAGGTGGTCCAGGGGGTTTGTTCTTTTAATTTTTCAAGAGAAATCAGAAATCAGAAGTATGTGAAATCAGATTTTCAAATACTGGTAACACTTAAGTCATTAAAAATTCATCAAAATCAAAAGCTTCTGCACAGCAAAGGAAACAGTCAAGAAAACAAAGAAGCAACCCACAGAATGGGAGAAGATATTTGCAAATGACAGTACAGACAAAAGGTTGATATCCAGGATCTATAATGAACTCCTCAAACTCAACACACACAAAACAGACAATCAAATCAAAAAATGGACAGAAGGGGACGACTGGGTGGCTCAGTTGGTTGGACGACTGCCTTCGGCTCAGGTCATGATCCTGGAGTCCCGGGATCGAGTCCCGCATCGGTCTCCCAGCTCCATGGGGAGTCTGCTTCTCTCTCTGACCTTCTCCTCGTTCATGCTCTCTCTCACTGTCTCTCTCTCAAATAAATAAATAAAATCTTTTAAAAAAATGGACAGAAGATATGGACAGACACTTCTCCAATGAAGAGTATATTTTTTAAGATTTTGTTTATTTATTTGACAGACAGAGATCACAAGGTGACAGAAAGGCAGGTAGAGAGAGAGGGGGAAGCAGGCTCCCTGCTGAGCAGAGAGCCCAATGTGGGGCTTGATCACAGGACCCTGAGATCATGACCTGAGCGGAAGACAGAGGCTTCAACCCACTGAGCCACCCAGGCGTCCCCTGAGCTGAGTATTAAAAAGGAAAAGTCTGCCAATCACAGAAGCTGGGAAAGGGCATCCCAGGCAGAAGCACAGGACAACTCAGGATGATCTGAGGAACATAGAACATAAGCCCCAGAGGGACGATGTAGCAGAGAGAGACAGGGCTGGAGGGATAGATCACCAAGGGGGTACACATGCTTTGCTCAGAAGAATGAATTTTACCCAAAGTGCAATGAGGCACCATCAAGAATTTTAATTAGTATGTGATCTGCATATGTTTTAGGAAAACCACTCTGACTGTTACATGAAGAATAAACATTGATGGGCCAGGGGAAGGAGAGGAATAGGAGGCAAGTTCCTGAGAACAAGGACCAAGTGTGAGAAATACCCAGGAGGGAGGTAAATCAGACCTATAGACCTCTGAATAGGGCCCTGAGAGGGAGGAAGGAGTCAAGGAAAATCATCTCCACAGAGTTGCTGCTGTTTTGCCTGCTCAGTGACCAGGATTTCCCTTGGAAAGCACCTCCTCCCTGAAAACTGGTCCATGACAAAGCCCTAATCCTGAAGTGAGACCATGACACAAGCCTGACCGATCAGAAAGATTCTCCTTGGGCAGCCACTGACGCAGGAGTGAGCATGTGACCCAAGACAGACCAATGGACCTCCAGTATGGGATTCCACCAGGATAGCTGAGTTAGCTACCTTTGCCATCACCCAAGAAGAGGCTGCTGACAGCAGGACCAAGAGATGGGCACAGCTGAAACAAATGGCCCTGGACCCAGCTGTACCTGAAGCCACTAGACTTTCAGTAACATGTACCAGGGGATCCTTTCCCTTAGGTCAGTTGGAGCTAAGAGTCTGTTATTGGTGACTAAAATAATTCTGAACAAATCATTAAAGAAGACAAAGGTGAGCAGGACTCAGGCCCGGCCTTCAGTAGTAGTAGTAGTAGCTGTTCGGACCAGAAGTCACAGCTCTGATCACCTAGAATACAGAACAGTAAGACCCTAGGTTAGTGTCTAAAGGAGGTGCAAATGTGCTACTACACAGACATTCAGAGGAAGGCAGAGAAAGATGGCTCTGGAGAAGAGGTGATATCTGGTTAGGCCTTGAATGTGATGTTGGCAGTTGAAGATGGACAGATGTACAAGGCAGAAAAGAAAATAGCAAGAGAATAGATGAAGAGTTAGAATCCCAGAGGAATCTCTGTCCCAAGAAGCACAGGGTTGGTGCAGGGTAGGCTGGAAGACGTGGGCCTTAGGAGAGGCTGTCCTTGCCTGGGTAAACACCTGCCTGCCCTGGCCTCACCTAGTCACAGAGAGAAAATGCCCAAACCCTGCAACTCCAGAGAAGCAGGCACCCCAAGGAGGCTGCTTAGCTCTGACTGGGGCACTATCTCCAGAGGAGGGACCGACTGCCATCTAGATGAGTTGGCAGAGGCTGCAAGCTCCATGCTGGGCCTGACCTCCTCAAATCAGCCTTCCAGGCTGGGAACATGGACTGTTACAGCCTGGCCTGTCTGTTTCCAGAGATGCTGAGTTTCCCACAGCATCAGCACCTCTTTCGTAAACAGTAATGGGGAACAGAAGCATCCTGGACAGGGAGCCTAGCATGCAGTTTAGAATGGAGGCTTGTTTCTATGAGTCACCTGCTCTCAGGAAACTCCTCCTTCCTGCCTCTTTCCCCAGTACCACACACTGCAGCTCCCAGGAGCCCTGTCCCAGTCTCCAGCACCAGCTCACTTGAGCAACCTTCACCTCTCAGAGGCCTAAGTGTCTTCACCTTATAGCTCTACCATGGCTGCTTCCTGAGGATCTTATTAGGGCACTTAGTGAAACTTGGTAGGAAATTGCAGGATCTGATCAACTACAAAAATAAGAAAACGATGCCATCAGGTTCTGTGTCATTTGTATCCTTCATGATCTGGGTCTAGGAGGCCTAGTCTGCTGGGGTGAGGCTATGGGAGTTGAAGGCCACCTGCCTTAGAGAGAAGCTTCCACCATGAAACATAGAGAAGAACTGCATCAAAACGTCAGAGAGTGACACCCACTAGTCACGCTGGTCAGGCTGTGGAGAAGTTAGCCTCATACACTGCTGACAGGAATAGACAATATTTCAGCAGCTTTGTAAAGCAGTCTGGCAGCACTTCCTATATTAAACATAAATGAACCCAGCAATTTAGCCAGCATCTACCCAAGAGATGAAAGCACATGTCCCCACAAAGACCTGTACACAAATGTGGAAAGTGGCATATTTGTACTAAGAGGTGGAAATGGCCCAAATGTCCCTCAGTGGACAAGTGGATAAACAAAATGTGCCATCGCCACATAGAGGAATACTCTTAAGTCATAAAAAGAAATAAAACCACATTGAGATACCACCTTACACCAGTTAGAATGGCCAAAATTAGCAAGACAAGAAACAACATGTGTTGGAGAGGATGTGGAGAAAGGGGAAGTCTCTTCCACTGTTGGTGGGAATGCAAGTTGGTGTGGCCACTTTGGAGAACAGTGTGGAGATTCCTCAAGAAATTAAAAATAGAGCTTACCTATGACCCTGCAATTGCACTCCCGGGTATTTACCCCAAAGATACAGATGTCGTGAAAAGAGGGGCCATCTGTACCCCAATGTTTATAGCAGCAATGGCCACGGTAGCCAAACTGTGGAAAGAACCAAGATGTCCTTCAACGGATGAATGGATAAGGAAGATGTGGTCCACATACGCTATGGAGTATTATGCCTCCATCAGAAAGGATGAATACCCAACTTTTGAAGCAACATGGACAGGACAGGAAGAGATTATGCTGAGTGAAATAAGTCAAGAGAGAAAGTCAATTATCATATGGTTTCACTTATTTGTTGCATAACAAATAGCATGGAGGACAAGGGGAGATGGAGAGGAGAAGGGAGTTGGGGGAAATTGGAAGGGGAGGTGAACCATGAGGGACTATGGACTCTGAAGAACAATCTGAGGGTTTTGAAGGAACGGGGGGTGGGAGGTTGAGGGATCCAGGTGGTGGGTATTGGCGAGGGCACGGATTGCATGGGGCACTGGGTGTGGTGCAAAAATAATGAATACTGTTATGCTGAAAAAATATAAAAATATTAAAAAAAAGAAAAAGAAATGTGACCATGAGAACAAGTTGAAAACATTATGCTAAGAGAAAGAAGCTAGTTACCAAAGACAGAATACCACATGATTCCATTCTATGAAAATCCAGATTAGGAAAACCCAAAGAGAGAGAAAATAGGTTAGTGGTTGCTTAGGGCTGGGGAGAGGGGCTTAGGAGGATAACAGGAAATGGGTTTTGAGGAAATGACAATGTCGTAGAACCAGCTATGGTGATGGCCACCCATATCTGTGAATGTGTTAAACATTATGGAATTTTTCACTTTATATGGGAAAGCTATAGCTAAATAAGCTAAAAGAAGAAGTAGTTAAAGAATTCCAATCATCAGACAAATCTAGAGTGGACAATGTTCTACAAGACAACTGGCCTGGACTTGTCAAAGAACCAAATCATGAGAAGAAAGGGGGTGGAGATGAGAGGAGTTGGGGATTCTATACAGAAGGAAACCAAAAAGTAGACCCAAGAAGCAAAATCAAGGCAGGGACTTTGATTGGATCCTGACTGAAAACTGATATCTGGGATAATAGGAAAATTTGACAAGGATTAGATATCAAATGGCATCATCTAATTCTGATGTATCTGGATGGAGGAGAAAGACCATTTTTCTTTGCCCCTTTGGCTGGTGGCCTAGAAAGAGCCTACCAAGTCTCAGAGCTGTCAGCTCATGGTCATGGACATTTGGCTATTCCTGCTTTAGGGAAAGGAAGATGTCATGTTAGCACAACCCCAACTGCTGGTTTATAAATGGGTCATGGCTGAGTTAGTGGTATGGACTGTGTTGGACTTGGAGACACACCCCTGAAGGCCCCCTGTAGGAGGTGCTAGTTGCCCCAGTTGTGGGGGTGTCCCCAGCATTCAGCCTCCAGCTACCAGCCTTCCAGGACTTCCTCAGCCTTGCCAGGGCCACATGCTGCTACACAGTAGCTGGTGGAGGCAGACATAGAAAAGCCTGGTCACTTTGGCCAAATCAGGACAGCCCTAGGGTCCTGATCGTTCCAGGGCCCTTTGGCCACTCCTACTTCTACACTCCCCTGTTCTTAGGTCACGGCTTCTCGGCAGTCCCTCCTCACCTCCCACATGCTCCACTCTGCTTCTGGGGTCCACACACTGCCATGTGCAGTTTCTCACTATTCTAGGAGAAGGCAACAGGCCACTCTCACAACGAAGATGAAAAGCCATGCCACTGCAGGCTGCATGGGAATGTGTGTCCTTGCTGGTATGGGCAGCACCAGCCTTCCTCTGCCAACTGGGGTGAACGACAATCAGGTAGACATTGGAAAGGGCTGGCTAACACCACAAGGCTTCATGCAGTCTATTGAGAAGGATCCTCCTGACGTGCCCCTTGTCCTGTGTGATCCCAGCCAGTGACTTCCTCTCCCTACACTTCCACCTGGCAGGAGAATGCCAGTGATGTGTCACTATGCTTATGACCATGGAGGTGAGGGGACAGGAAAGGAAAATCAGGCCTTCCATGGGGAGTGACACAGATGGGGCTCCTCACCTGCAGAGAGCAGGGAAGCTGTATTTTCACATCTCTGCCCAGTTATACTGCCTTGGTCCTTGTCAGTCACCATGGACCCAAGGTCATGAGTCTGCATTCTCAGCAGGCAATGGGCAGCCCTCCCGCACCTATTTGTAAACGCATCTGGCCCCTGTGACCACCGCCATCCTGCCCCAACTTTGGCCAATCTGCCATCTTGCGTGGCTTGGGCAACTGGCTTCTAAGACACCAGGATATGCCTGCTTCTCCATCCAAACCTCCCTCAGCAGCAGAGTGATCCATAAACATGTAAATCAGAGGGGCACCCGTGTGGCTCAGTGGGTTAAGCCTCTGCCTTTAGCTCAGGTCATGATCTCAGGGTCCTAGGATCGAGCCCTGCATTGGGTTCTCTGCTAATCAGGGAGCCTGCTTCCCCCACTCTCTCTCTCTCTGCCTGCTTCTCTGCCTACTTGTGGTCTCTGTCTGTCAAATAAATAAATAAATAAATAATCTTTAAAAAGGCATTTAAATCAGAGTAGTTACTCTTCTACTTCAAACGCTTCAGGGTCTTCTAATAGCACCACAGTAAAAGTCAAACTCCCTACAAGTCTGTAAGACCCTGATGCCTCTGTCTCCCAGCTATCTTGTCTTGTCCCACTGTCCCTCTACTCCAGGCTTCTTGCAGTTCCACTAAAGTAAGAGTTCATTCCCACCTCAGGGCCTTTGTACATACTGTTCCCTCTGTCTGGGCTACTTTCTTCACAGCAATTCTTGCTGGATTTTCATCATGCTTCAGAGCTTGGCTCTACTCTCTCCTCCTGAGAAAGGCCTTCCTGAAGCCACCTTATCCTTAGTGACAGGCCTCTGTTCCACTTGCTATCACATTGCCCTGTACTTTCCAAGAATTCTCATAACTGGAGGCAATCATGGTGTCTTTCTCATGTAATTTGCTTACCTATGTCCTGACCCCTTCTCCCTTCTTGAGGACTGACCTCTGCTAGTCTTTGTTTCACTTTCCTGGTGAGGGAACCCTTCCTGGCCCATTACAGGAATTCAAAGAATATTTGATGAATGAATGAATGGAATGAATGAATGCATGGATGGAAGCCAGACAGCCTTGCCTGGGACATGCAGGCCGGAGGAGCCCATGGCTCTGGCTTGCAGAGGCAGTTCTCCAGATGAAGGCAGAGATGATGCACTTCTGTTGCCTTTTGTTCCATGTTTTTGCCATATGGCTTGCTGCACATTGGGCTGAATCGCAGATGCTCTAACTTGGAGCTTTCTTGCTTTTGTGTGTTAATAACATAAAGATGGAACATAGCTTACTACACATTTTGTGTTTGCTGACTATCTATATATATATAAAACAGACTTTGGTGTTACTAGCCAACCCACTTGTGAAGTGGAAGGAAAACAGAGCAATTAGAGAGGGAGGGAGGAGGCGGGTGCTGCCTGAGACCCTGGCCAAGTCTCCAGAATTATGTGTGCCTCCCGTGGAGGGCGGGCTCTACCCAGGAGACCATGGCAGGGCGGGGCTTGGCACAGAGATTTTATAGCCTTACAGTTCCCATGATAGGGTCCAGCTCCTCATGAAGCATAGCACAGAGTGTGCTCCCTGCACTCCTGCCCAAGTCTTCCTCAGCCTCAGTGTTTTCCTTTCCCACCTCCACTCAGCCCCAGACACACCTGACGACTGTCACTTCCAGGAGGGACCGCTCTCTCTCTAGCCTCTGAACACCCCACCTCAGACCACAGCCCGCTCACCCCTCCTGGTGTCACTCAGCAATCTTTCACTCAAATGTTTGAGACTGAGTGCCTCCCACGTGCCTTTGTGTAATGACCTTCTGAAGGGGGGAGGGCTCCAAACAAATAAACAAATGCACAAAAACAAAGTGTCTCACATGCAATGAAGAACAAAATATGGGGCTTATTTAAAAAGACAGAATTAAGCATTTGTGCCACCATGGTAGCCACAATGCAGGGCAACCAAATAGCCCAAATTGATATAGAATATTTCTTTGAAGTGAGTAGACTCTGAACAGCGGTATGTCAAGGCAGGGGTGAAGCAAGGGTCCTGGGGCCCAGGGAGGAGCAGTATTCCATCAAGGATATTGCTTGGAATGGCAAAGCTGTGGGAATGATACAAACAGATGACTCTTAGTCCATTTCTCTTTTTTTAAGTTCTTCACAGACCATGTAAGACAGAAGTAAGAATACTAAAGCCACAAGAGCCAAGAGGAGAGGCTGAGGGGAAAGCCAGGAAAGGGTTTTCACCTCCTGGGGGAGACCAGACTTGAGGTCCAGCCTGTCCTCTCAGGCCCAGCGCCCATTACAGTCACCCCAGAACCCAGCTAGTCCACACTGACTTCACTCAGCAAGATCTGTTCCATCTGACCCAAAACTGCCCAGAAGTTGGGTCAGGGTTTTTCCCAGGAATGAAGGCCGGCCGGCCAAGGGAAGGACTTCAGTGGCCATCAGGGCAGGACCACTGACTAGGACCCCATGTTCCCGGGTCTGGGAGAGTTGGACCCAACCCATAAGTAATGAATGGGTGAAGCTTCCCCCACTCCCAATCACCTCTATGAGTTAGGAAAACCATCTTAATGGCCCCCCACCCTGTGGAGAATCATCTAAATTAGACCCCTGCTTTTTAGAAATAGTTTTGAAATCAATATACTGGACTTCAGCCTTTGAGGCACTTTTCCAGCATGGCCAGCAGCTGCATCTTCAAGTCCTCACTGCCCATGACCAATGTGGTCAGGTGTTCGGTGTCCCTCCACTCCAGGTCCTTGAGGATGGTCATGGCTTCATTATAGAGCTTTTGCTTCTTATCAGGCGGCAGCTCCATTATGGTCTGAGAAATCGGCTTGAACTCTCCACTTATCATCCATGTACCTAAGAGAGTCCCAATAGCCTCCCCTAGAAAACAAGGAAGGTTCAATTAGTTGGTTCAGTGTGTGCTCTTGCCGGGAGCATGTAAACTGCCTTGACGAGTGAACACATTCACGCACAGGCCAGAATGGGCTCGGCTTCATGCCTGCTCCACCCCTTCGTGAGGGGGCAAGTGTTTCTGGGGTCCTTGTTCCATTTGGCTCAGATAACTGACACCCAACATGCCTTTTCCTAAGTTGTGCATTCACAGACGCAGCACAAAGTATCTCTCACCACACAGCTCTGAGAACTGAAATCTTTTCCAGGGACCACATGTTTCCTGCTTCCTAGAAATATCTCTCATCTTAAAGGACAGAGCTGAGAAGCCAGTTCCTTTGCAAGGAGAATCATCTCAGTGGTGAGGATGAGTTTTCTTCACAATATGCACTTTGCCCCTGGACTTTGGAAATTTTCAGTGAGATCCTATGGTTAAAGGACCCTGTGGACAGAAAACGAGACCATATCTCTGGGAGCAACTGTTTTTCATGCCAGCCCTCCAGAGTGGTATGATGATAACTATCAAATAGAGCTTACTCAACTGCACAAGTAAGTGAAACCATATATTAATTGACTCTTTCTGCTTGACTTACTTCACTCGGCATAATCTCCTCTAGTCCCATTCATATTGACGCACAAGTTAGGTGTTCATCCTTTCTTCTTATAAAAATTTCTTTTCAGTGTAGCAGTATTCATTGTTTTTGCACCACACCCCTTGCTCCATGCCATCCGTGCCCTCTCTAATACCCACCACCTGATTCCCCCAACCTCCCACTCCCCTTCAAAACCCTCAGATTGTTTTTCAGAGTCCATAGTCTCTCATGGTTCACCTCCCCTGCCAATTTCCCTTAACTCCCTTCTACTCTCCATCTCCCCTTGTCCTCCATGTTATTTGTTATGCTCCACAAATAAGTGAAACCATATGATAATTGACTCTCTCTGCTTGACTTATTTCACTCAGCATAATCTCTTCAGTCCCATCCATGTGGCTACAAAAGTTGGGTATTCATCCTTTCTGATGGAGGCATAATACTCTATAGTGTATATGGACCACATCTTCCTTATCCATTCATCCGTTGAAGGGCATCTTGGTTCTTTCCATAGTTGGGTGACCGTGGCCATTGCTGCTATAAACATTGGGGTACAGACGGCCCTTCTTTTCACGCATCTGTATCCTTGGCGTAAATACCCAGGAGTGCAATTGCAGGGTCATAGGGAAGCTCTATTTTTAATTTCTTGAGGAATCTCCACACTGTTCTCCAAAGTGGCTGCACCAATTTGCATTCCCAACAACAGTGGAAGAGACTTCCCCTTTCTCCACATCCTCTCCAACACATGTCTTGCTAAATTTGGCCATTCTAACTGGTGTAAGGTGATATCTCAATGTGGTTTTAATTTGCATCTCCCTGATGGCTAGTGATAATGAACATTTTTTCATGTGTCTGCTAGCCATTTGTATGTCTTCATTGGAGAAGTGTTTGTTCTTATCTTCTGCCCATTTTTTGATATGATTATCTGTTTTGTGTGTGTTCAGTTTTAGGAGTTCTTTATAGATCCTGGATATCAACCTTTTTTTTTTTTTCTCTACTGTCATTTGCAAATATCTTCTCTCATTCCATGGGTTGCCTCTTTGTTTTCTTGACTGTTTCCTTTGCTGTGCAGAAGCTCTTGATTTTGATGAAGTCCCAAAAGTTTATTTTCACTTTTGTTTCCTTTGCCTTTGGAGACATATCTTGAAAGAAGTTGCTGTGGCTGATATCGAAGAGATTACTGCCTATGTTCTCCTCCAGGATTCTGATGGATTCCTGTCTCATGTTGAGACAGATTAGGTCCTAGCAACAGCAATCAGACAACAAAGAGAAATAAAAGGTATCCAAATTGGCAATGAACAAGTCAAACTCTCTTCGCAGATGACATGATTCTTTATATGGAAAATCCAAAAGACTCCACCCCCAAACTACTAGAACTCATACAGCAATTCAGCAACGTGGCAGGATCAATGTACAGAAGTACAATGTACAAAGTCGATGTACAGAAATCAGTGGCTTTCTTATACACTAACAATGAAAATACAGAAAGGGAAATTAGAGAATCGATTGCATTTACTATAGCACCTAGAACCATAAGATACCTGGGAATAAACCTAACCAAAGAGGTAAAGGATCTGTACTCTAGGAACTACAGAACACTCATGAAAGAAATTGAAGAAGACACAAAAAGATGGAAGACCATTCCGTGCTCTTGGATCAGAAGAATAAACATTGTTAAAATGTCTATACTGCCTAGAGCAATCTATACTTTAATGCCATTTTGAGCTTATTTTTGTGTATGGTGTAAGAGAATGGTCACATTTCATTCTTCTACATATAGCTGCCCAGTTTCCCCAGCACCATTTATTGAAGAGACTGTCTTTTTTCCACTGTATATTTTTTCCTGTTTTGTTGAAGATTATTTGACCATAGAATTGAGGGTCCCTATCTGGGCTCTCTACTCTGTTCCACTGGTCTATGTGTCTTTTTTTATGCCAGTACCATGCTGTCTTGGTGATCACAGCTTTGTAGTAAAGCTTGAAATCAGGTAACGTGATGCCCCCAGTTTTATTTTTGTTTTTCAACATTTCCTTAGTGATTCCAGGTCTCTTCTGGTTCCATACAAATTTTTGGATTATTTGCTCCAGCTCTTTGAAAAATACCGGTGGAATTTTGATTGGAATGGCTTTAAAAGTATAGATTGCTCTAGGCAGTATAGACATTTTAACAATGTTTATTCTTCTGATCCAAGAGCACGGAATGGTTTTCCATCTTTTTTGTGACTTCTTCAATTTCTTTCATGAGTTTTCTGTAGTTCCTTGAGTACAGATCCTTTACCTCTTTGGTTAGGTTTATTCCCAGGTATCTTATGGTTCTTTGTGCTATAGTAAATGGAATCGATTTTCTAATTTCCCTTTCTGTATTTTCATTGTTAGTATATAAGAAAGCCACTGATTTCTGTACATTGACTTTGTATCCTGCCACGTTGCTGAATTGCTGTATGAGTTCTAGTAGTTTGGGGGTGGAGTCTGGTGGGTATTAGAGAGGGCACGGATTTCAGGGAGCACTGGGTGTGGTGCAAAAACAAGGAATACTGTTATGCTGAAAATAAAAAAAACACATTGAGATACCACCTTACACCAGTTAGAATGGGCAAATTAACAAGACAGGAAACAGCATGTGTTGGAGAGGATGTGGAGAAAGGGGAAGCCTCTTACACTGTTGGTGGAAGTGCAAGTTGGTGCAGCCACTTTGGAAAACAGTGTGGAGATTCCTCAAGAAATTAAAAATAGAGCTTCCCTATGATCCTGCAATTGCACTACTGGGTGTTCATCCTTTCTAATGGCTGTGTAATAGTCTGTTATATATATATGGACTACATCTTCTTTATTCATTCGTCTATTGAAGGACATCTTAGCTCTTTCCACAGTTTGGCTCTTGTGGACACTGCTGCTATGAACATTGGGGTACAGATGGCCTTTCTTTTTACTATATCTGTATCTTTGGGGTAAATACCCAGCAGTGAAATTGCAGGGTCATAGGGTAGCTCTAGTTTTTATTTTTTATTTATTTTTTAATTTTTTATTTTTTATAAACATATGTTTTTATCCCCAGGGTACAGGTCTGTGAATCACCAGGTTTACACACTTCACAGCACTCACCAAAGCACAAACCCTCCCCAATGTCCATAATCCCACCCCCTTCTCCCAAACCCCCTCCCCCCAGCAACCCTCAGTTTGTTTTGTGAGATTAAGAGTCACTTATGGTTTGTCCCCCTCCCAATCCCATCTTGTTTCATTGATTCTTCTCCTACCCACTTAAGCCCCCATGTTGCATCACCACTTCCTCATATCAGGGAGATCATATGATAGTTGTATTTCTCTGCTTGACTTATTTCGCTAAGCATGATACACTCTAGTTCCATCCATGTTGTCGCAAATGGCAAGATTTCATTTCTTTTGATGGCTGCATAGTATTCCATTGTGTATATATACCACATCTTCTTGATCCATTCATCTGTTGATGGACATCTAGGTTCTTTCCATAGTTTGGCTATTGTGGAAATTGCTGCTATAAACATTCGGGTGCACGTGCCCCTTTGGATCACTATGTTTGTATCTTTAGGGTAAATACCCAATAGTGCAATTGCTGGGTCATAGGGCATTTCTATTTTCAACATTTTGAGGAATCTCCATGCTGTTTTCCAGAGTGGCTGCACCAGCTTGCATTCCCACCAACAGTGTAGGAGAGTTCCCCTTTCTCCGCATCCTCGCCAGCATCTGTCATTTCCTGACTTGTTGATTTTAGCCATTCTGAGTGGTGTGAGGTGGTATCTCATTGTGGTTTTGATTTGTATTTCCCTGATGCCGAGGGATATGGAGCACTTTTTCATGTGTCTGTTGGCCATCTGGATGTCTTCTTTGCAGAAATGTCTGTTCATGTCCTCTGCCCATTTCTTGATTGGATTATTTGTTCTTTGGGTGTTGAGTTTGCTAAGATCTTTATAGATTCTGGACACTAGTCCTTTATCTGATATGTCGTTTGCAAATATCTTCTCCCATTCTGTCAGTTGTCTTTTGATTTTGTTAACTGTTTCCTTTGCTGTGCAAAAGCTTTTGATCTTGATGAAATCCCAATAGTTCATTTTTGCCCTTGCTTCCCTTGCCTTTTGCGTTGTTCCTACGAAGATATTGCTGCGGCTGAGGTCGAAGAGGTTGCTGCCTGTGTTCTCCTCAAGGATTTTGATGGATTCCTTTCACACATTGAGGTCCTTTATCCATTTTGAGTCTATTTTTGTGTGGTGTAAGGAAATGGTCCAATTTCATTTTTCTGCATGTGGCTGTCCAATTTTCCCAGCACCATTTATTGAAGAGGCTGTCTTTTTTCCATTGGACATTCTTTCCTGCTTTGTCAAAGATTAGTTGACTGTAGAGTTGAGGGTCTATTTCTGGGCTCTCTATTCTGTTCCATTGATCTATGTGTCTGTTTTTGTGCCAGTACCATGCTGTCTTGATGATGACAGCTTTGTAATAGAGCTTGAAGTCCGGAATTGTGATGCCACCAACATTGGCTTTCTTTTTCAATATCCCTTTGGCTATTCGAGGTCTTTTCTGGTTCCATATAAATTTTAGAATTATTTGTTCCATTTCTTTGAAAAAGATGGATGGTACTTTGATAGGAATTGCATTAAATGTGTAGATTGCTTTAGGTAGCATAGACATTTTCACAATATTTATTCTTCCAATCCAGGAGCATGGAACATTTTTCCATTTCTTTGTGTCTTCCTCAATTTCTTTCATGAGTACTTTATAGTTTTCTGAGTATAGATTCTGTGCCTCTTTGGTTAGGTTTATTCCTAGGTATCTTATGGTTTTGGGTGCAATTGTAAATGGGATTGACTCCTTAATTTCTCTTTCTTCTGTCTTGCTGTTGGTGTAGAGAAATGCAACTGATTTCTGTGCATTGATTTTATATCCTGACACTTTACTGAATTCCTGTAAAGTTCTAGCAGTTTTGGAGTGGAGTCTTTTGGGTTTTCCACATATAGTATCATATCATCTGTGAAGAGTGATAATTTGACTTCTTCTTTGCCGATTTGGATGCCTTTAATTACCTTTTGTTGTCTTATTGCTGAGGCTAGGACCTCTAGTACTATGTTGAATAGCAGTGGTGATAATGGACATCCCTGCCGTGTTCCTGACCTTAGCGGAAAAGCTTTCAGTTTTTCTCCATCGAGAATGATATTTGCGGTGGGTTTTTCATAGATGGCTTTGATGATATTGAGGTATGTGCCCTCTATCCCTACACTTTGAAGAGTTTTGATCAGGAAGGGATGCTGTACTTTGTCAAATGCTTTTTCAGCATCTATTGAGAGTATCATATGGTTCTTGTTCTTTCTTTTATTGATGTGTTGTATCACATTGACTGATTTGCGGATGTTGAACCAACCTTGCAGCCCTGGAATAAATCCCACTTGGTCGTGGTGAATAATCCTTTTAATGTACTGTTGAATCCTATTGGCTAGTATTTTGTTGAGTATTTTCGCATCTGTGTTCATCAAGGATATTGGTCTATAGCTCTCTTTTTTGCTGGGATCCTTGTCTGGTTTTGGGATCAAGGTGATGCTGGCCTCATAAAATGAGTTTGGAAGTTTTCCTTCCATTTCTATTTTTTGGAACAGTTTCAGGAGAATAGGAATTAGTTCTTCTTTAAATGTTTGGTAGAATTCCCCCGGGAAGCCGTCTGGCCCTGGGCTTTTGTTTGTTTGGAGATTTTTAATGACTGTTTCAGTCTCCTTACTGGTTATGGGTCTGTTCAGGCTTTCTATTTCTTCCTGGTTCAGTTGTGGTAGTTTATATGTTTCTAGGAATGCATCCATTTCTTCCAGATTGTCAAATTTATTGGCGTAGAGTTGCTCATAGTATGTTCTTATAATATTTTGTATTTCTTTGGTGTTAGTTGTGATCTCTCCTCTTTCATTCATGATTTTATTTATTTGGGTCCTTTCTCTTTTCTTTTTGATAAGTCGGGCCAGGGGTTTATCAATTTTATTAATTCCTTCAAAGAACCAGCTCCTAGTTTCATTGATTTCTTCTATTTTTTTTTTTTAGTTTCTATTTCATTGATTTCTGCTCTGAACTTTATGATTTCTCTTCTCCTGCTGGGCTTAGGGTTTCTTTCTTGTTCTCTCTCCAGCTCCTTTAGGTGTAGGGTTAGGTTGTGTACCTGAGACCTTTCTTATTTCTTGAGAAAGGCTTGAACCGCTATATATTTTCCTCTCAGGACTGCCTTTGTTGTGTCCCACAGATTTTGAACTGTTGTATTTTCATTATCATTTGTTTCCATGATTTTTTTCAATTCTTCTTTAATTTCCCGGTTGACCCATTCATTCTTTAGAAGGATGCTGTTTAGTCTCCATGTATTTGGGTTCTTTTCAAACTTCCTTTTGTGGTTGAGTTCTAGCTTTAGAACATTGTGGTCTGAAAATATGCAGGGAATGATCCCAATCTTTTGATACCGGTTGAGTCCTGATTTAGGACAGAGGATGTGATCTATTCTGGAGAATGTTCCATGTGCACTAGAGAAGAATGTGTATTCTGTTGCTTTGGGATGAAATGTTCTGAATATATCTGTGATGTCCATCTGGTCCAGTGTGTCGTTTAAGGCCTTTATTTCCTTGCTGATCTTTTGCTTGGATGACCTGTCCATTTCAGTGAGGGGATTGTTAAAGTCCCCTACTATCATTGTATTATTGTTTATGTGTTTCTTTGATTTTGTTATTAATTGGTTTATATAGTTGGCTGCTCCCACGTTGGGGGCATAGATATTTAAAATTGTTAAATCTTCTTGTTGGACAGACCCTTTGAGTATGATATAGTGTCCTTCCTCATCTCTTATTATAGTCTTTGGCTTAAAATCTAATTGATCTGATATAAGGATTGCCACTCCTGCTTTCTTCTGATGTCCATTAGCATGGTAAATTCTTTTCCACCCCCTCACTTTAAATCTGGAGGTGTCTTCGGGCTTAAAATGAGTTTCTTGGAGGCAACATATAGATGGGTTTTGTTTTTTTATCCATTCTGATACCCTGTGTCTTTTGACAGGGGCATTTAGCCCATTAACATTCAGGGTAACTATTGAGAGATATGAATTTAGTGCCATTGTATTGCCTGTAAGGTGACTGTTACTGTATATGGTCTCTGTTCCTTTCTGATCTACCACTTGTAGGCTCTCTCTTTGCTTAGAGGACCCCTTTCAATATTTCCTGTAGAGCTGGTTTGGTGTTTGCAAATTCTTTCAGTTTTTTTTTTTTGTCCTGGAAGCTTTTAATCTCTCCTTCTATTTTCAATGATAGCCTGGCTGGATATAGTATTCTTGGCTGCACGTTTTTCTCGTTTAGTGCTCTGAAAATATCATGCCAGCTCTTTCTGGCCTGCCAGGTCTCTGTGGATAAGTCAGCTGCCAATCTAATATTTTTACCATTGTATGTTACAGACTTCTTTTCCCGGGCTGCTTTCAGGATTTTCTCTTTGTCACTGAGACTTGTAAATTTTACTATTAGGTGACGGGGTGTGGGCCTATTCTTATTGATTTTGAGGGGCGTTCTCTGAATCTCCTGAATTTTGATGCTCGTTCCCTTTGCCATATTGGGGAAATTCTCCCCAATAATTCTCTCCAGTATACCTTCTGCTCCCCTCTCTCTTTCTTCTTCTTCTGGAATCCCAATTATTCTAATGTTGTTTCGTCTTATGGTGTCACTTATCTCTCGAATTCTCCCCTCGTGGTCCAGTAGCTGTTTGTCCCTCTTTTGCTCAGCTTCTTTATTCTCTGTCATTTGGTCTTCTATATCACTAATTCTTTCTTCTGCCTCACTTATCCTAGCAGTGAGAGCCTCCATTTTTGATTGCACCTCATTAATAGCTTTTTTGATTTCAACTTGGTTAGATTTTAGTTCTTTTATTTCTCCAGAAAGGGCTTTTATATCTCTCGAGAGGGTTTCTCTAATATCTTCCATGCCTTTTTCGAGCCCGGCTAGAACCTTGAGAATTGTCATTCTGAACTCTAGATCTGACATATTACCAATGTCTGTATTGATTAGGTCCCTAGCCTTCGGTACTGCCTCTTGTTCTTTTTTTTGTGTTGAATTTTTCCTTCTTGTCATTTTGTCCAGATAAGAGTATATGAAGGAGCAAGTAAAATACTAAAAGGGTGGCAACAACCCCAGGAAAATATGCTTTAACCAAATTAGAAGAGATCCCAAATCGTGAGGGGGGAGAAAGGGGATAAAAAGAGGTTCAAAAAGGAAGAAAGAAAAAAAAAGAAAAGAATTTAAAAAAACCAAATAAGAAAAATATAAAAAAGAAAAAATATATATATTAGATAAACTGGTTTAAAAACGTTAAAAAAGAAAAAGGTAAAAGTTAAAAAAAATTTTACCAGAAGGCGAGAAAAAAAACAAAAAATGAAAAAGAAAAAAAATTAAATTAACTGCAAGACTAAAAAAAATCACAGGGAAAAAGCCATGAGTTCCGTGTTTTGCTTTCTCCTCCTCTGGAATTCTGCTGCTCTCCTTGGTATTGAAACCGCACTCCTTGGCAGGTGAACTTGGTCTGGGCTGATTTCTTGATGATCTTCTGGGGGAGGGGCCTGTTGTAGTGATTCTCAAGTGTCTTTGCCCCAGGCAGAATTGCACCGCCCTTATCAGGGGCCGGGGTGAGTAATCCGCTCGGGTTTGCTTTCAGGAGCTTTTGTTCCCTGAGCGCTTTCCGTAGAGTTCCGGAGGACGGGAATACAAATGGCGGCCTCCTGGTCTCCGGCCCGGAGGAGCCGAGAGCCCAGGGCTGCACTCTTCAGTGCGCCCTCAGAGAACAGCGCCCAGTTACTCCCGTCTGCCTGACCTCCGGCCGCGCTCCAAGCTCACTGAGCCTGCAACCGGTTCAAGGCAACACCGAGCTGTGAGCTTACTGTTGGCTCTGCCTCTGCAGCCGGCTTTCCCGCTCCAATACCCGCAAGCTCTGCGACACTCAGATACCCCCGATCCTTCTGTGACCCTGCAGGACCTGAGGCCACTCTGACCCCGCGTGGGCTTCGCCCGGTTTAGCCTCTGGAGCGATGTCCCTCAGCGGAACAGACTTTTAAAAGTCCTGATTTTGTGCGCCGTTGCTCCGCCGCTTGCCGGGAGCCGGCCCCTCCCCCCGGGGTCTATCTTCCCGTCGCTTTGGATTCACTTCTCCGCCGGTCCTACCTTTCAGAAAGTGGTTGTTTTTCTGTTTCCAGAATTGCTGTTCTTCTTCTCTTCGATCTGCCGATGGATTTTCAGGTGTTTGCAATCTTTAGATAAGCTATCTAGCTGATCTCCGGCTAGCTGAAGTAGTCTCAGCCTGCTACTTCTCCGCCATCTTGACTCCTCCCCTACTTTTTATTTTTTGAGGAAAATTCACACTGTTTTTCAAAGTGGCTGTAACAGCTTGCATTCCCAACAACAGTATAAGAGTGTTCCCCTTTCCCCACATCCTTTCCAACACTTGTTTCCTGTCCTTTTAATTGTTGCCAGTCTAACTCGTGTAAGGTGGCTTTTCAGTGTGGTTTTGATTTGAATTTCCTTGATGGCTAATGATATTAAACATTTTTTTCATGTGTCTGCTAGCCATTTCTATTCGTTTTCTTCCTTAAATTACTTTTATTTATTTATTTATTTGACAGAGAAAGAAACAGCTAGAGAAGGAACACAGCAAAGGGTGTGGGAGAGGGAGAAGCAGGGCCCCTGCGGAGAAGGGAGCCCAGTGTGGATCTTGATCCCAGGACCCTGGGATCATGACCTGAGCCAAAGGAAGATGCTTAAGGATTGAGACACCCAGGTGCCTCTCTATGTGTTTTCTTTTTTCTTTTTTTCTTTTTTTTTTTAATTTTCAGCGTAATGGTATTCATTGTTTTTGCACCACACCCAGTGCTCCATGCAATCTGTGCCCTCTATGTGTTTTCAATATGATGGATTAGGAACACAAGGATCATGTCATGGGAGCAACCACAACTCAGCAAAAAGTCCCACAGGACAGAGACTTTTGTGAGGTCTCTGTGGTATCAAAATCTAGCTCTCCCTGCAAGGCTTACCAAGAGTAGCTCCATGTGGACCTCCAACCATATGACCGATCATTCCACCCACAGCTGGCTTCAAGCTCCCCTTTTCCCTCTCCTCTGCGATGCGGCACAGCAGCTTCATGATGTCTTCCACCTTGAGAGGTTTCTTGGCGAGCCTCGAAGGAAGCCTTTCAAAGGGAGAGTTATAATGAGTGTCAGAGTATTTGCACCCAAATGTCGCTTTTGCTGGAGTTTGGAGGACAGCCTCACGCAGAGAAGAGAAGCTCTGCTGTATGCGGAACCAACAGCACCCAGCAATGTGATGGGTTCCTTGACACAGAGGAAGTCGGGGAGCTGCTAGTTAATAAGCACACAGAACCCGCAGAATGCACGAGAGGTCTTCCTTGCCCTCTGCATAACTTCTCACTTATGAGAGATTACGGAACAGGCCCAGCCACAAGCTGCATCTGTTCATCACAAGTGAGGCAAGCGTGTCCTCTCTCGCATCTGCAGCCTTCATGCCGGCTCAGGCACCCCCAGTGCACAGAGCCTGGGAGAGGGCAGATTGTCCCAGCCTTGAGTCCTCTGTCATGTGACAGGACAATAAAGCTCATGCCAAGCCCAAGAAGGGGGAAAGTACTGGGCTCTGTGACCACCCTGGCCTGTGCCCTCACATGCCTGCCATGTGACCCTGAGCAGATTCCTCACCTGTAAAGGGAGATAAGCCACCTACAAGCTGGATTCTGGAAAGGTCTGGGGGGAATGGATGCAAAGTACCTGTTGTGAGTCTGGAACACATGGACCTGAGACCAGATGGCTCTAAATGAGTCTTCTGTTACTGATACACACCACCGGCTTTTCTGTAAGCAATCTCTCTTAATGCCCATCCAGTTCTGCAAGGGGGATAATAAAGGTAGGAACAGGATGGCCCTAAGAATGACCAGTAAGATGGAACAACCAGAGAATAAAATAAACCAAAAAATTCCAGAGGTTTGCATGTGTTTGCATAGACAGACAGATGGACCTTTCGAACAATGACCTTTGAACAATACTCTGTGGTCAGGAAAGTGTTATCCACACTGGTGGGAAACTGACAAATACACAGGGCAAAGGCAGGGGGTGCTCTGACCCAGAGTCAGTGGGCATGGAGATCCACAACACTGACAGGACACCTGACAGGACCTGGAACCCAAATCAAAGTGGCCATGAGTTGGTGCTTCTCTTTTTGGCTCCAACTGGACCCAAGGCTGGAAGGGCACTTTCTTTCCTTCACTCCCCTTTTCATGAAAGTAGTTCCTAAAGTATCTTGACATAGTTTGGGGCAGCCCCTTTGCTCAAGAAGTCTTGGTTACCTCTCTTTTGACCCAAGGAAAATCCAGAACCAGACACTCTTGTATAAATCATCCTCTCAATACTAGGGGAGAATTTTGAGCCCCTAGAACAAGTCTGTAGGTCTACTGGATCACCACAGTCAGGGTTCAGAACATCTTTGCCATTCCAGAAGAGATAAGTTAGTGTCCTGGACTCTGGCCCCTGCCATGTTCTAAATCAGTGATTCTCCATAAGTTGACCCCACTTTGGACAGCAAGACTCGAAGACAGCATGACCCAAACATCTGACATCGGCTACTTAGTCCTCAAGTTCAGAAAGTGCAAACAAGCAAAAAGTGTCTGTTTGACCATGTGGGGTGTGGAGGCCTTGAGGGGGCAGGCCCTGCAGGGGTGCTCAAGGGACTGGAGGAGAAGTCAGGAGTGTGTGCCCTCGCTCTGGCACCATGTGTCCTGGACCTGCCAGCACATCTCTGAGCTTCCTGCCCCTTTGCTCACTACTGGCAACCCCTTGAAGGGAATGGAATATCTATCCTTTATCCTGGGGAAAAGGGAGATGAAACTTGGACCAGGGAAGGTGCTTCTGGGGCTGCAGTGAGCTTCCCATTTCCAGGCACAGGAAGACCCCAAGCATGGTCTTTAAGGCTGGCTCCCCGGCCAGGACACTCTGCCCAGACACCACTCCTAAAACAGGGTTTCTTCACAATTATTGACCTGCATGTGGAAACACTTCTGCAGGGCAAGAAAATGTGTGGAAAGGAAGCAGGAAACAGCCACTTCACACTCTGGTCAATCTAAAAACCTAGCTTCCCTCCTGCTCTGAATGACTTCATACAAACCCAGAGGGGCTAATACAACATGATCATGCAAAGACCACTCACTTCCAACCTCCTCTCAGCACAGGCAGACCAGCCCAAGGCAGGAGCCCAGGGCTCTGTGGACCAAGAGGTCCAGCAGTTGTCCTGGTGTGTGGGAGGGCACGAGAAGATGTGGCTCACCTCTGGCTGGGTTCAACAGCTTCACATCACAGCAAGACATAGCACTACAGTTGCCTCAATGCAAGGCAGAGCCGGTTTAATTTCCGTGTGAGAATCATTTTAGACTTTAGAGCATCAATAGACTCTTGTGGAAGAAATGTTTGTCACCCCATCTCTTCAGTTCTTACTGGAAAGCCCACCCTCCTGACTTCTCAGGGATTGCCAGACTGAGGAAGGAAGCCAGTCCTGTTTACCCTCCCACTCCAAGATTGCCTTTGTCCGTGAGCAGCAAGGAATCCAGTAAGGAGGGAGGAGGGAGGAAGAGTACTCTGATGGGGACAGACCTCAGAGGGTGGGAATGGGGTCTCCCCTCCCCATTTCACACCTATTTAAGAATCAGATTTGTCCACAACACAGGCTCTGGTCACAGAAAGCCCATCTGCCAGCCACAGGGAAGGCAAATGCCAACTTGAAGCCCTGGTTTCTTGCAAGCACCAGGCTGGTCTGCTGGTGACAGCAAGGTTCTGGGGAAGAGGTAAATGAACCCATCCCTGGGACTGCATCCCGCCTTTTTGAGATGAACCAGATTGTGAGAGAGCAGGGAGAGGAAGGACTCAGAGCTAACACAGACTTCCGTGCACCGTGTTTAAAAAAAAAAAAAATTAGAAAAGCAGAGCCCCTTAAGGAGTCAGAGTGATCTTGCTCACCTGCCATCCTCAGTACTTTCTACTTCTATGTTGGAGTTTATGAAACTCCTCTGCGTGGCTTGGTTCTTGCAAGCCTTGTGTCTGCACTTCTGTAGGTCTGCTCCAAACATCCCATGTAGGACCCCACTAGCACTTTCAGATATGCCCACAGACTTTTTAATGACTGAAGTGTTGCCAGTATTTAAAAACCAGATTTAACATATATCAGAGTTCTGATTTCTCTTGAAAAATCAAGAGAACACCTTCTCATAGACACAGAGGCCAAAGCCGAACAGGTCCTGGCTGGGTGACCCTACCTGAGCAGAGGCCCATAAACAGGTCATCTGCAAAGTCTCAAATCTCCCTGCTTCCTCTTTTAAAGGCTACAGAAGCCACCAGTCCCCACCACAGGAATTGTCCCCTCTGAGATCTCGAACATCCATTCCTGATCATCTCTAAACTTTATCTGCAGGGCGAGACCAGGGGTGCTGACTCATCGAGTATCCTTCTAGGACTCTATCCCACAGTTCTAACACCTGCCACCCCACCCATGCACCTGGGACACATAGGAAGGTGATGCACACGCCGGGTTACTGAAGATGGCACATACATGCAGGTAACTCAAGAGGTCATACACACACTGGGATCACTCTGCTGGGAGCCAGGGCCCTGAGCCCACTGCCTGGGTTGTAACCCCAGCTGGGCTGCTTCAGCTTACTTCTGGTATGACATCAGCCTCTCTCTGTCTCAGTGTCTTCATGTGGGAAATGAATACCTTAGCAACCGTGGATAGGGCTCTGCGCCACACCTCACCTGCACCACATCTGTGCACCCAGCCCTTTACCTGCTGGGACACGGCCACTGGTGCCACAGAGACCTAAGGACCAGCTTCTCCAGCCCCACCCAGGGTCTCCTAGCCCCGCAGCCACCCCAGCACGCAGACCCCCTCTCTGACACCTTCTGGCTCACCCACGCAGGAGGGCCTTCTGGTTCCCACTCACCATGGCACCGATGCCGCCACTACTATCACCACCACTGCCACTGCCATCACCACATTCACCTCAGCCTTCCGCGTCCTCTCTGCCGTCGCCTCCGCTACCATGGTCCTCCTGGTGGCTGCCACTACAGTCACCACTATGGCCACCAGCACCACTGGCCTCACCAACCGGCTGTGCTGCTCTGGTGCCTTCACCTTCACTTGATGCCTCTCTGGCTTTGGCTTGCTGGCCAGGTGTTGCCAAGAACCCGGAGACTGAAGGATCCTGGGGAGATTCTCCTGAGGGTCCTTCTCCAGCCCTCTACCACACACATTTTATATGTGATTTGGTATCTCTGACCCTTGGGCCTAAGGAAGCTCCTCCCCCGCTTCACTGGGCTTGAGGGAGATCCCAGTAACCCAGGGAAACTCAAGGTGCTAGGTTAATGTTTGCTGAATGTATGGGCTGAAGTCCAACATAGGCTGTCCCCCATCCACTGCAGCAGCGCGGGCCTCTGAGTCAGGGGTTTGAAAGGCTAAGCACTGGCTTCACTCCTAAGGTTCCAACAGA
Source organism: Mustela erminea (assembly GCF_009829155.1). Taxonomy (NCBI): domain Eukaryota; kingdom Metazoa; phylum Chordata; class Mammalia; order Carnivora; family Mustelidae; genus Mustela; species Mustela erminea. Next base: position 23,345,122 of record NC_045632.1, on the reverse strand, counting down.
ACAGGGAGTCCAGCTTCCAGGGCAAAGTTGAGGTCGGAGAACTTCTTGGGTGGGGGCAGAGCTGAATATGGTGGGCTTGCAGGAAATCCTTCAGAGGGAGCCTGGAGATTTCCCCCACACAACCCCACCCCAACACACACACACAAACACACACACACACACAGGCTGGCCTTGAACCATCTGAAATCTGAAAAAGGGCTCTGGGGGCTTTCTATGAACTAGCCCACTTAATGCTAACACTGTCTTCCAACCTAGGCATGGTTGCCACTGCTCTATTACAGATAGCTACAAGAGGTTGGTCTGCCCAAGGCCACCCAGGTAAGGAGTATCAAGGTCCACACTCTAACCTGGGTCCACCTGGCTCAAAGCCCTCACTGGGCCTCTTTCATTCAAAGTCTTTTTGTTTCGTTTTCTTCTCTTTCCTCCTTTGAATGGGAAAGTATTTTGGAAGTATATGCGCCATATATACACACACATGTATACACCATAATATTCAACATATAAATATGCCCACACATTGTTCAATTCCTGTATCAGTTCTAACAGTTTTGGAGTAGAGTCTTTTGAGTTTTCTACATACATATCATGTATCTGTGAAGAGTGAGAGTTTGACTTCTTTGCTTATTTGGGTGCATTTTATTGCTTTTTGTTATCTGATTGCTGAGGATGGAATTTTTGGTGCTAAGTTGAACAACAGTAGTGAAGGTGAACATCTGTAGTATTCTTTTTTCCCACTATTTTTTAAATTCTTTATTGTTTTATGTTAGTCACCATACATCATTAGATTTTGATGTAATGTTCTAAGAGTCATTGTTTACGTATAATACCCATTGCTCCATGCAGTTTGTGCCCTCCTTAATACCCACCACCAGGCTCACCCATTCCCCCCACCCCCTCCCCTCTAAAATGCTCAGTTTGTTTCTGGAGTCCACAATCTCTCATGGTTCATCTCCCCTCCAGTTCTCCCCCTTCACTTTTCCTTTCCTTCTCCTAATGTCCTCCATGTTCTTCCTTATGTTCTACAAGTAAGTGAAACCATATGATAACTGACTTTTTCTGCGTGACTTATTTCACTCAGTATAATCTCCCCCAGTCCCATCCATACTGATGCAAGAGTTGGGTATTCATCCTTTCTGGAGGCTGAGTAATATTGCTTTGTATATATGAACCACATCTTCTTATCCATTTATCTGTTAAAGGGCATCTCATCTCCTTCTACAGTTTGGCTATTGTGGACATTGCTTCTATGAACATTGGGATGTGGTTAAAACCCAGTAGTGCAATTGCAGGGCCATAGGGTAGCTTTAATTCTCTGTGGAATCTCCACACTGTTTTCCAAAATGGCTGCACTAACTTGCATTCCCACCAACAGTGTAAGAGGGTTCCCCTTTACCCACATCCTCTCCAACATTTGTTGTTTCCTGCCTTGTTCATTTTTGCCATTCTAACTGGTGTAAGGTAATATCTCGTTGTTTTTTTAAATTTTTTTTCAATTTATTTATTTTCAGAAAAACAGTATTCATTATTTTTTCACCACACCCAGTGCTCCATGCAATCCGTGCCCTCTATAATATCCACCACCTGGTACCCCAACCTCCCACACCCCCACCACTTCAAATGCCTCAGATTGTTTTTCAGAGTCCATAGTCTCTCGTGATTCACCTCCCCCTCCAATTTACCCCAACTCCCTTCTCCTCTCTAACACCCCTTGTCCTCCATGATATTTGTTATGCTCCACACATAAGTGAAACCGTATGACTCTCTCTGCTTGACTGATTTCACTCAGCATAATCTCTTCCAGTCCCATCCATGTTGCTACAAAAGTTGGGTATTCATCCTTTCTGATGGAGGCATAATACTCCATAGTGTATATGGACCACATCTTCATTATCCATTCGTCCGTTGAAGGGCATCTTGGTTCTTTCCACAGTTTGGTGACCGTCGCCATTGCTGCAATAAACATTGGGGTACATATGGCCCTTTTTTTCACGACATCTGTATCCTTGGGGTAAATACCTAGGAGTGCAATTGCAGGGTCCTAGGGAAGCTCTATTTTTAATTTCTTGAGGAATCTCCACAGGGTTCTCCAAAGAGGCTGCACCAGCTTGCACTCCCACCAACAGTGGAAGAGGGTTCCCCTTTCTCCACATCCTCTCCAACACATGTTGTTTCCTGTTTTGTTAATTTTGGCCATTCTAACTGGTGTAAGGTGATATCTCAATGTGGTTTTAATTTGAATCTCCCTGAGGGCTAATGATGATGAACATTTTTTCATGTGTCTGACAGCCATTTGTATGTCTTGATTGGAGAAGTGTCTGTTCATATCTTCTTCCCATTTTTTGATATGTTTGCCTGTTTCATGTGTTGAGTTTGAGGAGTTCATTATAGATCCTGGATATCAACCTTTTGTCTGTGTTGTTTTGATTTTAATTTCCCTGATGGCTAATGATGATGAATATTTTTTCACATGTCTGCTAGTCATTTGTATGTCTTCATTGGAGAAGTGTCTGTTCATGTCTCCTGCCCATTTTTTGACTTGATTATCTGTCTTTTGGGTGCCGAGTTCAAGGAGTTCTTTCTAGATCTTGGATATCAGCGCTTTGTCTGTAGTGCCATTTGCAAAATTTTTCTCTCATTCTGTAACTGCCTCTTTGTTTTGTTGAATGTTTCCTTTGTTGTGCAGAAGCTTTTGATCTTGAAGAAGTCCCGAATGTTCATTTTTGCTTTTGATTTCCTTGCCTTTGGAAACGTGTCTTGAAAGGAGTTGTTGTGACAAATGTCAAAGAGGTTACTGCCTATGTTCTTCTCTAGAATTCCTATCTCTAGAATTCCTATCTAATATTGAGGTCTTTCATCCATTGTGAGTTTATCTTTGTGTATGGTGTAAGGGAATGGTCGAGATTCATTCTTCTCTATGTAGCTGTCTAATTTTCCCTGCACCATACATTGAAGAGATTGTCTTTTTTCCATTGGCTAATTTTTCCTTCCTTAATTGAAGATTATTTGACCATAGAATTGAGGGTCCATATCTGGGCCCTTTATGCTATTCCATCGGTCTGTGCATCTGTTTTTGCACCAGTACGATGCTGTCTTGGTTTTCATAGCTTTTTAATAAAGTTTGAAATCAGGCGATGTGATGCCCCCAGCTTTGTTTCTCTTTTTCAACATTTCCTTGGTGATTTGGGGTCTTTTCTGGTTCCATACAAATTTTAGGATTGTTTTATCCAGCACTTAGAAAAATGTCATTGATATTTTGATTGGGATGGCATTGAAAGATAGATTGCCTTGGGCAGCATAGACATTTTAACAATGTTCATTCTGCTGATCCATGAGCATGGAATATTTTTCCATCTTTTTGTGTCTTCTTCAGTTTCTTTCATGAGTGTTTTATAGTTCCTTGAGTTTAAATTCTTTACCTCTTTGGTAAGGTTTATTCCAAGGTATCTAAGGGATTTTGATGCTTTAGTAATTCAGATTGATTCCCTAATTTCTCTTTCTACAGTTACATTGTTAGTGAATGGGAAAGCAACTGATTTCTATGCATTGATTTTGTGTCCTGCCACATTACTGAATTGCTGTATGAGTTCGAGTAATCAGGGGGTGGAGTCTTTTAGGTTTTCCACATAAAATACCATGTCATCTGTGGAGAGAGAGAAATTGATTTCTTCCTTGCCAATTTGAATACCTTTTCTTTCTTTTTGGTGTCTGATTGCTGTTATCAGGACTTCTAGTACTATGCTGAACAACAGTGGTGGGAGTGGACATTCTTGTAGTTTTCCTGATCTTATGGAAAAGGCTTTACCCCAAAGATACGGATGTCATGAAGAGAAGGGCCATCTGTACCCCAATGTTTATAGCAGCAATGGCCATGGTCGCCAAACTGTGGAAAGAACCAAGATGCCCTTCAACGGACGAATGGATAATGAAGATGTGGTCCATATACACTATGGAGTATTATGCCTCCATTAGAAAGGACGAATACCCAACTTTTGTAGCAACATGGACGGGACTGGAAGAGATTATGCTGAGTGAAATAAGTCAAGCAGAGAGAGTCCATTATCATATGGTTTCACTTATTTGTGGAGCATAACAAAAAGCATGGAGGACATGGGGAGTTAGAGAGGAGAAGGGAGTTGGGGGAAATTGGAAGGGGAGGTGAACCATGAGAGACTATGGACTCTGAAAAACAATCTGAGGGGTTTGAAGTGTGGGGGGGGGAGGTTGGGGTACCAGATGGTAGGTATTATAGAGGGCACGGATTGTATGGAGCACTGGGTGTGGTGCAAAAATAATGAATACTGCTATGCTGAAAATAAATAAAAAATAAATTAAAAAAAAGAAAAGGCTTAGGGGCGCCTGGGTGGCTCAGTGGGTTGAGCCGCTGCCTTCGGCTCAGGTCATGATCTCAGGGTCCTGGGATCGAGTCCCGCATCGGGTTCTCTGCTCCGCGGGGAGCCTGCTTCCTCCTCTCTCTCTCTCTCTACCTGCCTCTCTGCCTACGTGTGATCTCTCTGTGTCTAATGAATAAATAAAATCTTAAAAAAAAAAGAAAAAAAAGAAAAGGCTTATACATTAATAAAAATAGAAGGAAGGAAGCAAGGAAGGAAGGAAGGAAGGAAGGAAAGAAAGAAAGAAAGAAAGAGCTCTCAGCTTTTCCCCATCGAGAATGATATTCCCTGTGGGCTTTTCATAGATGGTTTTTATGAAATTGTGGAATGTTCCCTAAATCCCTACAATCTGGAGAGTTTTAATCTTGAAGGAATGCTGTGTTTTGGGGCTCCTTGGTGGATCAGTCATTATGTGTCTGCATTCTGCTCAGGTCATGATCCCTGGGTCTGGGGTGAAGCCCCATATTGCGCTCCTTGCTGGGAGGGAGGCCTGCTTCCCCCTCTCCCACTCTCCCTGCTTGTGTTCCTTCTCTTACTGTGTCTCTCTATGAAATAAGTAAATAAATAAATAAAATCTTTAAAAGAAAAAGAATGCTGTGTTTTGTCAAATGCTTTTTCTGCATCAGTTGAGAGAATCTTATGGCTCTTTTCTCTTCTCTTATTAATGTCTGTGTGTGTTTGTGTGTGTGTGTGTGTGTGTGTGTGTGTGTCCCACAGCCATGACTAGGACCCAGCCTCCTGTAGCAGCACGCAGCAACAAGATGCAATGGAAGCAACAACACACCCATCCCATCCCTGCCTCCACCACAGATGGCAAGAAGCCCAGAGCCAGGCAGGCAGACAAGACCTGCCAAAAGTGAGCACTGCTTAGGTCAGCCTGAGTGCAGAACAGCAGGAATGGCTTAGTTAGTGGAATGGGCCTGGGTGGACCCCCACCCTGCCCACAGGCTGTATGGCCTCTGCTGCCGTGGACAGGCCTCGGATCCTCTCTAGCCCGCCAGGAGGCTGGGACAGTACAATGAGCCAATGACCGAGCCAATGAATTCACACTTCTGAGAGTTATTTTCTCTTGCTGGGCACAAGCAAGTGCATCATAAAGCCCTGATTTTTCTCCTGGGTTCCATCCTGCTCTCTATCCTCCAATCACTTAGAAGCCCCTGCTGCAGAGCCCAGGCCAGGTCTGTGTGGCCCATGACCCACCAACAATCTGGCAAGGAGGCCACCAACTCCGGCTGTTTACATTTCTCTCTCTCCTCTGCAGCTCCAAGAAGTTTCCTTGCAATCAAATGTAGGTAATCAAAGACTTCCCAGCCCCAACAGCTCTGCTCCTGAAGGCTTCTGCAGAGCCTGCTCCCTCTGTTGGCCTTGTGGCTCCAAAAGGCTCTTAAACCAGCCCTCAAATCTCTCCCCAGGAAGGAAGACCCCTCCTCACCCACAGATCCGCAGACATTTGTAGAGAATTTTATGGTCAGTAATAATAGTAATAACACCTTCAGTGTCCCTGGGGCCTTTTCCAAGGAGGCTCAGAGCACATGGTGTGGGCCCCCCACAGCACTGAGCTGCTGTTTCATTCCCAGTGTGCAGGTGGAAAGGAGGGATCACTCTAAGTGTCGTGTCCCCCAGAGGCTAAACACTTCAGGAGAAAGGTGGGTGTTCTCGCCTTCCTAGTGTGGGTGTACTCCTTAAGTGGTGTGCCTTAATCAAGGGCAATGATGAGCTGCTCAGCCTGGAGCCTGGAGAACAGTGAAGGGTGAGGAGGCAGATCCGGGACCCTAAGTGTGATGCTGATTGGACCCCAGGACCTCAGACAATCTCACGGCTCCAAAGCCTGGGCCCAATCCCCAGGTGGTACATGTTTTACATGTTTTAGGATAGGCTGGAGTCAGTTACTATCAGCTGTCACCTAACCTTGGCCCAGTATGTGACACGCTCCATCACACCTGATGAAGACCAGAACTAATGTTTGGGGAATACCTGCTATGTCCCAGGCACCTTCTGAGTTACTTTAGTTAGCCTTCACAGAAGCCCTACCAGTAGCCGCACTTCACTGATGAGGATACTGTGGCACAGAAAGGTCAAGGAACCCATCCAAGGTCACACAGCAAGCACCTCAGGCCATCTGTCCCCAGACCCTGCATTCTAGACGAGCATGCTGGTCTGACTCAAAAGATCACAGTGACTTCTGGCATCTTGAGAGCAGAAGTAAAACAAAGGCTAGGGTATGTGGAGGATAAAGTGACTTCCCCACATTACACCTCCTCTACTATGGGACTATGAGGGTCTTGACACAATCTTGGTCCCCAGTGAGGCAGGAGGATGTCATGTTCTCAGGGTGGGCTCCCTAAGCAAGGTTTGTGTGTGTGATGCCGAGAAGCCACTCTGGCCAGGCCCTCAGTGTGGCTGGGGGTTCTGGGCAAGGGTCTATAAGGTCATTGCAGAAAGATCCAGAATAGACAGGGGTACTGCTGGGTGTGGGGGGAAGCAGGGTCTGCAGGTGTGGTCTCCAGAGCTCTGTCAGAAGTTACCATCAAGTCTGAAGGGAAGAGGACAGTGAGCAGAAGGGACTTCCCCAACTTCAGCCACAGCACCTCCTTCTTGGTCTGGCTTACCTCTGGGACTCCCACAAGGAGTCTCATTTGGGCAAAGACCTTTCCTCAGCTGACAGGAGGTTCAGTCTAAAAGTGCTGATGGCATCTCTTCCACCACATGGGGACCTTCTGCCTGAGAATGAAGTCAGCAGAGAGGAAAGTAGAGACAAAGCAAGAACGATTCCTGTCGATATTGTTTAAGCCCCTGGATCCAGCTATGACTGAAAAACCTAGACTTTTTGACAGCCAGGGCCAGTTATTAGTTGATACTCTTTCAAATTTCACTTGAGCCTGTTGACTCAGGTTTCCACCATTTTCATTTGAATGAATCTGGACAAATATGGGTCCACAGTAGAATAAGTCCCCTGCTTTCCCCTGCCTTCAGGAGGCTCTAGCCATCACACTGGAGCGAGCAGCCTTAGCTATTTTGGAAGGACTATCCTTCCTTGTGTTCCATCAGGAGGAGAAGTGGCAGCTGGCACAGAGCCACCCATTCTCCCTGAGGACTTGGAGGCCGGGATGAAGGACCAGCAAGTGCGGCGATTCCCAGACGCTCCCTCTCCTAGCATGGCATCTCGGACAGGTTCTCTACATGTAGCCTGAGGAAGCTTCTAGCAACAACCAGTAACTTCTCTCCCTCACTCAAAACTATCCAGTTCTCATGCATTTCGATTGTCCCCAACCCATCCCAGCCTCTCCACTCACCCTCCCTCCCTGGGCCCCAGGTTTTCTGGCCTATTGTTTCATCAGAACAAGCCTGGCTTGCTCAACCTCCAGGCCTCATACTCACAGTGACTTAGCACAGTGGGAGGGCCACTCATCCTTCACATCTGGTTCCTCCTGTTTGTGTGACTTAGCCCCATGGTCATCTACCCCCCGGGGCCTTCTCTGATGAGCCCAAACCAGTCACTCTGCCTTCCTTTGAAGCTAAGATGGATGCTTGTCGCAGTCCTTTTTGATTAGCTGCTTCTCTCCACTGGAACTTAGCATTGCTGTGACCACATAGCTTGGAAGAGGGCCCCACCCCTTGGGCACTCAGTAAACTCTTGTTAAATGAATGAATGAAGAACACAACCTCCAAGGCCTTGCCAACAACCTCCCTGTCTCCTGGTTACCTGCATCTCATCTTCACCCCACACATCCAGAGCAGCCCATCCTCATTATCCATCCTCATTCCAGAGCAGTCCAGGGTCCATGAGCAAGAGTCTTTATTCTTCCCCCAAAAGCCACCTCAGCAACCTATGTCAGCTCCCTGGTCACCCCGGGAGTGAAAGGCCTCCTGCAGTGTCTCTGACAGCAGCCACTCTGGAACACGGCTTCACCCATCCTGCCATCCCCAAGGGAGGTGGGCTGGTAGAGCCCATTCTAAAGAGCAGTGGCCAAGGAAGTGGTGTTTTTTTTTTTCTTCTATATGAGGGAAACAATTCATCATCCTTACCAAACAAGAATGACAATTTACAGAAAGTTATGCCCAGAATTCATAATGTGGAATGAGCAGAAATAGTATTCTATAGTAATCCATCCCAACTGACTTGTTATTTTATATGCACCTGCTAACATTTTTTTTCTGCCCAGTATTAAATATTTTTATTGAAGCATAGTTGACACACAATGTTACATTAGTTTCAGGTGTACCACATAGTATTTGACAATTCTATACATTATGCTTTGCTCCCCACAAGTGTAGCTACCATCTGACACCATATACTGCTCTTATAATAACATTGATTTAGTCCCTATGTTGTATTATCTGCCCAATTTTAAAATTTTATTTTATTTTTTCAGTGTTCCAAGATTCATTGTTTATGCACCACACCCAGTGTTCCATGCAATACGTGCCCTCCATAATACCTACCACCAGGCTCACCCAACTTCCCACACCCCTCCCCTCCGAAACCCTCAGTTTGTTTCTCAGAGTCCACAGCCTCTCATGGCTCATCTCACCCACCCACCCCCCGATTTTCCCCAACTCACTTCTCCTCTCCTTCTTTCAATGTCCTCTGTGCTATTCCTTATGCTCCACAAGTAAGTGAAACCATATGATAATGGACTCTCTCTGCTTGACTTATTTCACTCAGCATAATGTCCTCTAATTCCATCCATGTTAAGCCAGGACTTTAGAGAAAGGACATTTTGATCACTTCTTTTTTTTTTTTTCCTATTTTACTTTTCGTGTTTATTTGTTTGTTTTTTAATTCAGCAACAAGAATATCAACGCAAAAGCAGATTACTGAGTACCCATAGTGGGGATAGTGATACTAGTATTTCACAAGACCAAAAACTAAATTGAATGTGCTTGAAGAAAAAAAATTTCTGCAAAGAAGACATCCAGATGGCCAACAGACACATGAAAAAGTGCTCCATATCACTCGGCATCAGGGAAATACAAATCAAAACCACAATGAGATATCACCTCACACCAGTCAGAATGGCTAAAATAAACAAGTCAGGAAATGACAGATGCTGGCGAGGATGCGGAGAAAGGGGAACCCTCCTACACTGTTGGTGGGAATGCAAGCTGGTGCAGCCACTCTGGAAAACAGCATGGAGGTTCCTCAAAATGTTGAAAATAGAACTGCCCTATGACCCAGCAATTGCACTATTGGGTATTTACCCTAAAGATACAAACGTAGTGATCCAAAGGGGCACGTGCACCCGAATGTTTATAGCAGCAATGTCCACAATAGCCAAACTATGGAAAGAACCTAGATGTCCATCAACAGATGAATGGATCAAGAAGATGTGGTATATATACACAATGGAATACTATGCAGCCATCAAAAGAAATGAAATCTTGCCATTTGCGACAACATGGATGGAACTAGAGCGTATCATGCTTAGCGAAATAAGTCAAGCAGAGAAAGACAACTATCATATGATCTCCCTGATATGAGGAAGTGGTGATGCAACATGGGGGCTTAAGTGGGTAGGAGAAGAATAAATGAAACAAGATGGGATTGGGAGGGAGACAAACCATAAGTGACTTTTAATCTCACAAAACAAACTGAGGGTTGCTGGGGGGAGGGGGTTTGGGAGAAGGGGGTGGGATTATGGACATTGGGGAGGGTATGTGCTTTGGTGAGTGCTGTGAAGTGTGTAAACCTGGTGATTCACAGACCTGTACCCCTGGGGATAGAGTATTATGCCTCCATCAGAAAGGATGAATACCCAACTTTTGTAGCAACATGGACGGGACTGGAAGAGATTATGCTGAGTGAAATAAGTCAAGCAGAGAGAGTCAACTATCATATGGTTTCACTTATTTGTGGAGCATAACAAATAGCATGGAGGACATGGGGACTTAGAGTGGAGAAGGGAGTTGGGGGAAATTGGAAGGGGAGGTGAACCATGAGAGACTATGGACTCTGAAAAACAATCTGAGGGTTTTGAAGGGACGGGGGGTGGGAGGTTGGGGTACCAGGTGGTGGGTATTATAGAGGGCACGGATTGCATGGAGCACGGGGTGTGGTGCAAAAATAATGAATACTGTTATGCTGGAAATAAAAATAAATAAATAAAAACAAACAAACAAAAATAAATAAATAAAAAAATAAAATAAAATAAAATAAAATAAAATTTAAAAAAAAAAAAAAGAAAGAAAAAATAGCAGTTTACCAAAGATTTAGAAATTGCTGAGATCTTAAATCTTTAGCCGAGAGAGAGAGTACAAATTGATCACTTCTGAAGTTTGCTGAGCAAACCCCTCACTCTCAGGCATGCGGTCTTTGTACTAGATATTTCCATCATGGCTTCCCACAGGCTCCAGAAGCCAGCACGTGGACATGCACATGGGCACACACACACAGCCACAGCCCCCTCTTGTTGGCATGACTCTGATTGAGGAGTTTTGTAGGTGCCAAGCTGTGGAAATGGAAGCTGGTAGAATGCACTAATAGTTGGCACCTGTGCCCAGTTTGCCTGAGGATGAGCTGCAGACTGTGGTGTCCACTGGGGTTAGAGATGCTTTCCGGCCCTGGAGGAGAGGAGGCGCGGAGGAGAGCAGAGGCATGGAGGGCCAAGCTGGGCTGCCTCCAAGCCATGCAGAGGTGAGCTCAGCAGAGCTGGCCATGGGCTGTAGTGATGCTGCACAGGAGGGGGCCAGTGATACCAATACCCTCATGTCCTAGGTCTCTGTGCTCCTGTAGAAGCCACTCATTCCAGGACTCTGTTGGCAGCCACCCCACCTCATCCTTCTCTCAGACCTCCAGCACAGGACAGATACAAACACATGGTAGACTGAGAGCCTCCTGAGGTAGGAATGAGGCCACCAACATGCTCTCTTGCTTACCCTGGGCCTGGCACATCATGGTTACTGGGGAAGTACCTCAAGTCTGAGTTAAGGCCAGGTCAGAGGACTCCTTCTCTGGGGAGTGGGCCCTTCCCACTTTCCCACTGACACTTGGGTTGTGTGTGGCCTCCTCGGTATCCAGTGCTGCAAGCTGTAGGCAAGGAGGTGGTGTTCTTTCCACTGGGATCATCAGGAAAGGGACAACTATGCTAAACTAGGACTGGGCAATGATACAGGGACATGAAAAGCTGCATCCAAAAACACTCACTGAAGTGCACTCTCTCTCTCTCTCTCTGAACAAATATTTCAGAATATTCCAAACTTATGGGAAAAAATGACCTATGGACCCTCACAAGAGGGCCACAAGAGCAGCAAGGAAAAAGAGTGAGATGTACTCTTTTATGGAAGAAGCTCCAGGAAATGTTATTCTGGGAAAAGAAAGTAAGTTGAAAATAAAATAAGATTCAAATAATGCCTGCAACGTAATTTCACTTTTTAAAATCTTTTTAAAATATTTATTTATTTATGTATGTATTTAAGAGAGAGAGAGATTCTGAGGGAAGGGGCAAAGGGAGAGAAACAGACTCCCCTCTGAGCACAGAGCCAAACGCAGGGCTGAATTTCACAAACCTGAGATCATGACCTGAGCTGAAATCAGGAGATGGATGCTTAACCAACTGAGCCACCAAGATGCCTCAACTTCTTTTTGAATCTTACAAGAGGTTGCTGTATACTGTGATTGGGTGCATCCACACATATGCACACACACATATATGTGAAATGCACAGAGAAACCTGTGGAAGGGAACATCTCACAGCACCAACGATGTCCACCTCTGGGGTGAGAAGAGGAGCTAGTGAAAAATGGGTGTGTTAGCCTTATCTGTAATGTTTGCATTACTCTTATCATGATGAGATTTACTCATCCATGCTTCTATAAAATTATTAATCAGTATAAAAGGAATGAAATACAAACTAAACTGGTCTCTGCCATCACATTCCTGATCATAGTCCAAGGTGGGACAGTCCACCTAACCCAAACCATTTTGAAGTTCTTTATATCTATACCATTCATTCATTCATTCATTCATGCATGCATTCAATATGTACCATTTTCCTGTCATTTATTCATCCCAACAAGTATTTACTGAGCACCCACTCTAGGTTCTGGGCTGCAACAGAGAACAAAATAGATAAGGTCCCCACCCCAGGATTTCACATCCATGTGCATATATGCACATACACATTTGCACATGTGTGTCTCATCCATAGTCACACTGGCCACCTGGAGAGAGGGGAAAGGAACAATGGCAGCTGTTGTCCCTCACCCTTGAATGGAAGGACGGGTGAAGAAGAAAAGGAACAGCATTAGGCTGTCCCAAAGCATATGAAAATCACATATTGGCCAGGAAATAAGATGACATCAGGCCTTTTTTTCTTATGTAATTGGCTGCTCCCATATTGGGGGCATAGATATTTACAATTGTTAGATCATCTTGGTGGATAGTCCCTTAAAGAATGATGTAGTATAAGAGGTTTCCCCTTTCTCCACATCCCCTCCAACACATGTTGTTTCCTGCCTTGTTAATTTTGGCCATTCTAACATGTAATGTGGTATCTCAATGTGCTTTTAATTTGAATCTCCCTGATAGCTAGTGATGATGAACATTTTTTCATGTGTCTGATAGCTATTTGTATGGTGCAACCTCTTTGGAGAACAGTGTGGAGATTCCTCAAGAAATTAAAAATAGAACGTCCCTATGACCCTGCCATTGCACTCCTGGGTATTTACCCCAAAGATAAAGATGTCATGAAAAGAAGGGCCATCTGTACCCCAATGTTTATAGCAGCAATGGCCACAGTCGCCAAACTGTGGAAAGAACCAAGATGCCCTTCAATGGATGAATGGATAAGGAAGATGTGGTCCATATACACTATGGAGTATTATGCCTCCATCAGAAAGGATGAATACCCAACTTTTGTAGCAACATGGACGGGACTGGAAGAGATTATGCTGAGTGAAATAAGTCAAGCAGAGAGAGTCCATTATCATATGGTTTCACTTATTTGTGGAGCATAACAAATAACATGGAGGACATGGGGAGTTAGAGAGGAGAAGGGAGTTGGGGGAAATTGGAAGGGGAGGTGAACCATGAGAGACTATGGACTCTGAAAAACAATCTGAGGGGTTTGAAGTGGGGGGGGTGGTGGGAGGTAGGGTACCAGGTAGTGGGTATTATAGAGGGCACGGATTGCATGGAGCACTGGGTGTGGTGCAAAAATAATGAATAGTGTTATGCTGAAAATAAATAAAAAATAAATTTAAAAAAGGGAATAAACTAAACAAAATTTAAAAAAAAAGAAATTCACCAAAGCACATACCCACCCCCTTCTCCCAAACCCCCTCCCCCCAGCAACCCTCAGTTTGTTTTGTGAGATTAAAAGTCACTTATGGTTTGTCTCCCTCCCAATCCCATCTTGTTTCATTTATTCTTCTCCTACCCACTTAAGCCCCCATGTTGCATCACCACTTCCTCATATCAGGGAGATCATATGATAGTTGTCTTTCTCTGCTTGACTTATTTCGCTAAGCATGATACGCTCTAGTTCCATCCATGTTGTCGCAAATGGCAAGATTTCATTTCTTTTGATGGCTGCATAGTATTCCATTGTGTATATATACCACATCTTCTTGATCCATTCATCTGTTGATGGACATCTAGGTGCTGTGAAGTGTGTAAACCTGGTGATTCACAGACCTGTACCCCTGGGGATAAAAATATATGTTTATAAAAAATAAAAAATTAAAAAATAAATAAATAAATAAAAAGAAATTCAAAAAATAGAAATGCAAAAGAAAAACATAGGTATATGTATCAAAAAGTTCAGGTTAGAAGGTTATTATGGAATTTGATGTACTGACAGCTCACTGTGATGGTAAATAGGTTAAAAAATTATCTATAAAAATTATGAAGCAGAGTAGTGGGAATGAGTAAAAAATAAAAGCTTTCCTATGAAGTAGTGGTGGTTGTTCTCTTGTCCTTTTTTTTTTTTCTTTCTTGGTTTGTTTTCTGGGGGAGGGGCCTGCCACGTGGGTTTCAGTCAATGATGTTCCCTGAGTTAAGTCCTCCCGCCCCCCTCAAGGGGGAAGGCTCTGAGGAAACTGGTTTTTTTTTTTTTTTCAGGCTTTTGTTCTCTGGCTGTTTTATGTTTGTTCACTTTTTTTTCCCCTCTCACCTTGACTGCTTTTAATGGTTTTTGTAGTTTTAGAGGAAAACAAACTGCACCCTAACCTCCCTCTCAGAGAGAAGCCTCAGTCTGGCTGCAGAATCCAAATAAGTTCCCCCTTGGCTGCTGGCAGAGCAGGTTCTGAGTCGCGATCCCTGGAGACACAGGATCTTTTTGCTTGTACCCAAAACCATGGCAGCAGTGGCTCGGAGCTCCAGACCACCAGAGAGGTTCCAAGCAGCGATCGCACTCTGAGATTTTCCCACTGGCCCGGGCTGGGATGCCTGGTCTTTCTGGGTCTAAGAGTGCCAGGCTTGCATGCACCTCTTTCAGGGGAGGCTGTGGGTCGTGCATGCATTTCAGGCTCTGAGAACGGGGCGCAGGTCCGAAAGCACCAGGCTGGGCCTTTGTGCACCTCTCTCAGGGGAGCTTGGGGTGCACGTCTTAGGCTCTGAAACAATGGCGCGGGTCAAAGAGCGCCGGCTGGGCCTTTGTACCTCTCTCAGGGGAGGATGAGGGGCGCGCTTATCTCAGGCTCTGTAGCAGGGCTCGCGCGTTCTGCCATCTGGCATGGCTCCCATCCCCTCACAGGAGCCAGAACCCACGCATTCTCAGGCGCGCTGGCGGCTTAGGGACCAAGACCTGGTTTCTCTGCCACACTCTCTCTGGCTCAGCGCCAGGGGAGACTGTCCTGGGACCGGGAACTTAAGCCCCTGTCCCTAGCCGCCCTGATTCCCACAATTTCCCCCCTGTGACCCTTTGCTCTTTTTGAGTGCTTTCAACCAGTCTCCAAGTTAATGCTGGTCCCCAGACGCAGGGCACTCTCGGATTGGGGTATTACTTTCCAACTGGTCGCCTCTGGTGGCTCCCTCCCTCTTTATTTTATCTTCAGATATCAGTCCGCCTTTCCCACTCCGCTTTACCTGCCCACTGGTGTCTTCTACCCCTGTAGAGACCCAGACGTGTATAATTCTGATCACAGGCAGATTTCTTGGATGATCAGAGTTCTTTGGTAGGTAATCAGCTCACTTTAGGGTACAGGTTGGAAAGGTGCCTCCTCCTACTTCCCTGCCACCTTGCCCCCAACCTGAAAAAAACTTTTGAGACTTCATCAAAATTAAAAGTTTCTGTCATATACTTTTATCAGTCTTTTTGTTTGTATTTTTGTTTGTATACTTCCTAAATCTTACCTTAGGGCCCATTTTGGGCTGAACCTTCTCTTTTATCTTCCCTTTTCTCTCTCTCTCTCTCTCTCTCTCTCTCTCTCTGTCTCACTTTTTCTTTTTCTTTTCTTTTGTCTCTCCTTTGGGTGGGGAATCCTGATTGCTCAGAAGTGTTCCAGGGTGCACCTTGAATGCAACATGGTCAATACATCCAACTACATCCGTTCAGTCATCTCTCACCAAAATGACTAGGAAGAGGAATGCCCAACAGAAGAAAAATACAGAGGATGGGCATTCTGCAACAGAGTTAATGGGTATCAACATAGACAATATGTCAGAAAGAGAATTCAGGCTAACAATTATCCAGGCAATAGCTAGGTTGGAAAAAGCCATGCTGAGCTGAAAGCGACAAGAGATGATGTTCACAATGTTAGGACAGAGCTAAAAGCAACCAGGGCTGAGGTTCACAATGCTCTCAATGAGTTCCAATCTAATCTAAGTTCTCTCAAAGCTAGGGTAACTGAGACAGAAGATAGAATCAGTGATCTGGAGGACAAACAAATAGATATAAAGGATCACGAGGAAGCCTGGAAGAAACAGCTTAGAAGCCACGAAAACAGAATCAGGGAAATAAATGATGCCATGAAACGTTCCAATGTCAGAATTATTGGAATCCCTGAAGGGGAGGAGAAAGAAAGAAGTCTAGAAGACATGGTGGAACAAATTCTTCATGAAAATTTTCCCAATACCATGAATGGAACCAGCGTTCATGTACTAGAGGCCGAATGGTCTCTGCACAAGATTATAGATTCCAGAAAAACATCAAGGCACCTGATAGCCAAATTGAGGAATCATAATTGTAGATATAACCTCTTGAAAGCCGGTAGGACAAAGAGGCTCCTTACTTACAGAGGAAAGCCCATCAGAATAAAGTCAGACCTGTCCACAGAGACCTGGCAAGCCAGAAAGGGCTGGCAAGATATATTCATGGCACTAAATGAGAAGAACATGCAGCCAAGAATACTTTATCCAGCAAGACTGACATTCAAAATGGATGGAGAGATAAAGAGTTTCCAAGACCGGCAAGGCTTAAAAGACTATGTAACCACCAAGCCAACACCGCAGGAAATATTAAGGGGGGTACTATAAAAGAGGAAAAATCTTAAGAATAGCATTAAACAGAAATATAGAGACAATCCACAGAAGGAAAGACTTCAAAGGTAACACGATGTCAATAAAAACGTTTCTATCACTAATCACTCTCAATGTGAATGGCCTAAATGCACCCATAAAATGGCACAGGGTTGCAGATTCGATAAAACGCCAGTACCCATCCATATGTTGTCTACAAGAGACCCATTTTGAACTTAAAGATACACCCAGACTGAAAGTGAAGGGATGGAGAAGCATCTTTCATGCCAATGGGCCTCAAGAGAAGGCCGGGGTAGCGATTCTCATATCAGATAAATTAGATTTTAAACTAAAGACTATAGTCAGAGATACATAAGGACACTACATAATTCTTAAAGGGAATACCCACCAAGATGATCTAACAATTGTAAACATCTACGCCCCCAATATGGAAACAGCCAATTACATAAGAAAACTGTTAATCAAGATAAAGAGTCATATTGATATGAATACAGGAATCCTAGGAGATCTTAACACGCCTCTCTCAGAAATAGACAGATCATCGAAGCAGAAAAATAAATAAACAAGAGCACTGAATGACACTTTGAATCAGATGGACCTCATAGATATATACAGAACATTCCACCCTAAAACAGCAGAATATTCATTCTTCTCTAGTGCACATGGAACCTTCTCCAGAATAGACCACATACTGGGTCACAAATCAGTACTCAACTGATACCAAAAGACTGAGATTATTCCCTGCACATTCTCAGATCACAATGCTTTGAAACTGGAGCTCAATCACAAGGAAGAGTTCCGAAGGAACTCAAACACCTGGAAGCTAAAGACCACCTTGCTTAAGAATGCTTGGATCAACCAGGATATCAAAGAAGAACTGAAACAATTCATGGAAACCAATGACAATGAAGACACTTCGGTACAAAACCTATGGGATACAGCAAAGGCGGTCCTAAGGGGGAAGTACATAGCCATCCAAGCCTTTCTCAAAAAAATTGAAAAAGCCAGAGTACACTAGCTGTCTCTACACCTTAAAGAACTGGAGAATCAACAACAAATAAAATCAACTCCACACATAAGTAGGGAAATCATCAAGATTAAAGCTCAGATCGATGATGTAGAAACCAGAGATACAGAAGAACGTATCAATGAAACTAGAAGCTAGTTTTTTGAAAGAATCAATAAGATTGAGAAACCATTGGCGACACTAATCCAAAAGAAAAGAGAGAAAGCTCAAATTCATAAAATTATGAATGAAAAGGGAGAGATCACAACGAACACCAAGGAAGTAGAAACAATCATCAGAAGTTATTATCAACAGTTATATGCCAATAAGCTAAGTAACCTAGATGAAATGGATGCATTCCTGGAAAACTATAAAGTCCCAAAATTGAACCAGGAAGAAATGGACAACCTGAATAGACCGATATCAAGTAACGAGACTGAAGCGGTGATCAAAAACCTCCCAAAAAACAAGAGCCCAGGACCTGATGGATTCCCTGGGGAATTCTACCAAACTTTCAAAGCAGAAATAACACCTATTCTCCTGAAGCTGTTTCAAAAAATTGAAGCAGAAGGAAAACTTCCTGACTCTTTCTATGAAGCCAGCATTACCCTGATCCCCAAACCAGGCAAAGACCCTACCAAAAAGGAGAATTTCACCAATATCCCTGATGAATATGGATGCTAAGATTCTCAACAAGATCCTAGCCAACAGGATCTAACAGCACATTAAAAAGATTATCCACCATGACCAGGTGGGATTCATCCCTGGGCTACAAGGATGGTTCAACATTCGCAAATCAATGTGATAGAACAAATTAATAAAAGAAGAGAGAAGAACCACATGGTCCTCTCAATCGATGCAGAAAAAGCATTTTACAAAATCCAGCATCCGTTCCTGATTAAAACGCTTCAAAGTATAGGGATAGAGGGAACATTCCTGAAATTCATAAAATCTATCTATGAAAGACCCACAGCAAATATCATCCTCAATGGGAAAAAGCTTGCAGCCTTTCCGTTGAGATCAGGAACAAGACAAGGATGCCCACTCTCACCACTCTTGTTCAACATAGTATTAGGAGTCCTAGCAACAGCAATCAGACAACAAGGAGAAATAAAAGGCATCCAAATTGGTAATGAAGAACTCAAACTCTCTCTCTTCGCAGATGACATGATTCTTTATATGGAAAACCCAAAAGACCCCACCCCCAAACTACTAGAACTCATACAGCAATTCAGCAACGTGGCAGGATACAAAGTCAATGTACAGAAATCAGTGGCTTTCTTATACACTAACAATGAAAATACAGAAAGGGAAATTAGAGAATCGATTCCATTTACTATAGCACCAAGAACTATAAGATACCTGGGAATAAACCTAAACAAAGAGGTAAAGGATCTGTACTCGAGGAACTACAGAACACTCATGAAAGAAACTGAAGAAGACACAAAAAGATGGAAGACCATTTCATGCTCTTGGATCGGAAGAATAAACATTGTTAAAATGTCTATACTGCCTAGAGCAATCTATACTTCCAGTGCTATCCGATCAAAATTCCACCGGTATTCTTCAAAGAGCTGGAGCAAATAATCCAAAAATTTGTATGGAATCAGAAGAGACCCCGAATCGCTAAGGCAATGTTGAAAAACAAAAATAAAACTGGGGGCATCACGTTACCTGATTTCAAGCTTTACTACAAAGCTGTGATCACCAAGACAGCATGGTACTGGCATAAAAACAGATACATAGACCAGTGGAAGAGAGTAGAGAGCCCAGATATGGACGCTCAACTCTGGTCAAATAATCTTCGACAAAACAGGAAAAAATATACACTGGAAAAAAGACAGTCTCTTCAATAAATGGTGCTGGGAAAACTGGACAGCTATAAGTAGAAGAATGAAACTCGACCATTCTCTTAACCGTACACATAAACTCAAAATGGATAATAAAATTTTTTTTAATTTATTTTTTATTTATTTTCAGCATAACAGTATTCATTATTTTTTTTAATTTATTTTTTATTTTGAGCATAACAGTATTCATTATTTTTGCACCACACCCAGAGCTCCATGTAATCCCTGCCCTCTATAATACCACCACCTGGTACCCCGACCTCCCAACCCCCGCCCCTTCAAAACCCTCAGATTGTTTTTCAGAGTCCATAGTCTCTCATGGTTCACCTCCCCTTCCAATTTTCCCCAACTCCCTTCTCCTCTCTATCTCCCCATGTCCTCCATGCTTTTTGTTATGCTCCACAAATAAGTGAAACCATATGATAATAGACTCTCTCTGCTTGACTTATTTCACTCAGCATAATCTCTTCCAGTCCCGTCCATGTTGCTACAAAAGTTGGGTATTCATCCTTTCTGATGGAGGCATAATACCTCATAGTGTATATGGACCACATCTTCCTTATCCATTCGTCCATTGAAGGGCGTCTTGGTTCTTTCCATAGTTTGATTTGAATCTCCCTGAGGGCTAGTGATGAGGAACATTTTTTCATGTGTCTGATAGCCATTTGTATGTCTTTATTGGTGAAGTGTCTGTCCATATCTTCTGCCCATTTTTTTATTGTCTTCTATTTTATTAAACTAGACATTAAAGATATCTGCAAAAATGTAAAACAATGCTCTCTTTTTTATGAAATTTTTATTTTGGAAAATATAGTTGTTTCCTTTGAAATTATGTTATTTGTGCTAACATGTAAAGGTTTATTATTGTTACTTTAAATAACTGTTTTAAAGTTTTCTTAATTTTAATTTTTTAAATTAAATTAATTTATTTATTTTCAGAAAAACAGTATTCATTATTTTTTCACCACACCCATTTTTTTGATATGATTGTCTGTTTTGTGTGTGTTGAGTTTGAGGAGTTCATTATAGATTCTGGATATCAACCTTTTGTCTATACTGTCATTTGAAAATATCTTCTCCCATTCCGTGGGTTGCCTCTTTGTTTTGTTGACTGTTTGCTGTGCAGAAGCTTTTGATTTTGATGAAGTCCCAAAAGTTTATTTTCGCTTTTGTTTCCTTTGCCTTTGGAGACATATCTTGAAAGAAGTTGCTGTGGCTGATATTGAAGAACCACTTGGTCCTCTCAATCGATGCAGAAAAAGCATTTAACAAAATCCAGCATCCGTTCCTGATTAAAACGCTTCAAAGTATAGGGATAGAGGGAACATTCCTGAAATTCATAAAATCTATCTATGAAAGACCCACAGCAAATATCATCCTCAATGGGAAAAAGCTTGCAGTCTTCCCATTGCGATCAGGAACACCAGGATGCCCACTCTCACCACTCTTGTTCAACATAGTATTAGAAGTCCTAGCAACAGCAATCAGACAACAAATAGAAATAAAAGGTATCCAAATTGGTAATGAGTAGGTCAACGACATTTTTACCTGTGTTCTCTAGGATTTTGATGGATTCCAGTCTCTCATTTAGGTCTTTCATCCATTTTGATTTTATCCTTGTGAATTGTGCAAGAGAATGAACCAGTTTCATTATTTTTTCATCCTGTTTCAGTTTGGTAGTTCTAAATTTACAAGAATGCATCCATTTCTTCCCGATTGCCTCATTTGTTGGCATATAGCTGCTCATAATGTGTTTTTAAAATAGTGGTATTTTCTTGGTGTTGTCATGATCTCTCCCTTCTAATTCACAATTTTATTAATTTGGGTCGTTTCTCTTTTCTTTTGGATAAATCTAGCCAGAGGTTTATTGATCTTATTAATTCCTCTCCCTCTGCCTGTTGCTCTGCCTACTTGTGCTCTCTCTCTCTCTCTCTCTCTCTCTCTCTCTCTCATGACCTGTGTACCTCCCAAAGGATCAAAACTTATCACATTGGGATTAGGTTTCAACATACGAATTTTAGAGGAGACACACTCAGTTTGTGTCAGGCTCTCTTGGCTCAAGGATTCCCCATTGGCCTTGTAAAGCTTTCCCAGAACTGTTTTGAATTTTGAGACTTTTCTACCCAGTTCTTCCTTCTACCTCTCTTTCTGTGTATCCCACCAGTGGAGTAGTCTGCAGGCTCTCCCCACCTTTCCTGGAAACCTCTACTTTATCCTTCCTGGTCTTCCCTCCAATTCATGGACTGCATGTCTGCTCCTGTCTTGGTTTTCTTACTGGAACACCCAATCTAAACACGGATGTATCAGTGGTCCTCCAACACACAAAACCTCAACCTCCAAACACTTTAATGTCTCCAGACTCCCTGCCTCTGCTCTGTCCTCTCTTCACCTCCTACTTCCCCAACTCTCATTTCTCTCATGCTTTCCACCTGGGGTAAGGTAAGAGCTTCACCCTCTCTTCATATTTTAAGGAAACATTCTTTTACTTTTTTTAATTAAAAATTTAATCAGTTGGGACACCTGGGTGGCTCAGTGGTTTAAAGCCTCTGCCTTAAGCTCAGGTCATGATCTCAGGGTCCTGGAATCAAGTCCAGCATCGGACTCTCTGCTCAGCAGGGAGCCTGCTTCCTCCTCTCTCTCTCTCTCTCTCTCTCTCTGCCTGACTCTCTGCCTACTTGTGATCTGTCAAGTAAATAAATAATATATTTTAAAAATAAACAATTTAATCTTTAAATTTCTTTTTAAATTGAAACATCGTTGCCATATAACATTGTTAGTTTCAGGTATACAATATAATGATTCAAAGTTTGTACATAGTGAAACCATATGATAATTGACTTTCTCTGCTTTACTTAATTCACTCAGCATAATCTCCTCCAGTCCCATCTATGTTGATACAAAAGTTGAGTATTCATCTTTTCTGAGGGCTACATAATATTCCATTGTATAAATGAACCATATCTTTTTTATCCATTTGCCTGTTGAAGGGTATTGTGGCTCTTTCTGCAGTTAGGCAATTGTGGCCATTGCTGCTATCAACATTGGGATACATATGGCCCTTCTTTTCACTACATCTGTATCTTTGGGGTAAATACCCAGTAGTGCAATTGCTCCTTGTTTTGTTGACTGTTTCCTTTGTTGTGCAGAAGGTTTTGATTTTTTTTTTATATGTATTTAACAGAGAGAGATCACAAGTAGGCAGAGAGGCAGGCAGAGAGAGAGGGGGAAGCACGCCCCCTGCTGAGCAGAGAGACCGATGTTGGGCTGGATCCCAGGACCCTGAGATCATGACCTGAGTCGAAGGCAGAGGCTTAACCCACTGAGCCACCCAGGCGCCCGAAGGTTTTGATCTTGATGGAGTCCCAAAAGTTCATTTTCACTTTGGTTTCCTTTGCTTTTGGAGACATGTCTTGAAAGAATTTGCCTGACTGATATCAAAGAGTTTTCTCCTCTAGGATTTTGATAGATCCCTGCCTCACATGGAGGTCTTTTATCCTGTTTGAGTTTATCTTTGTTTTGAAGGGGAGGGAGGGGATGGGTGAGCATGGTGGTAGGTATTAAAAAGGGCATGTATTGCATGGATCCCTGGGTGTGGAGAATAAACAATGAATCATGGAACACTGAGTGAATAAAATAAAATTTTTTTAAAAATTGAATATAGTGGTGAGAGTGGGAATTCCTGTTGTGTTCCTGACCTTAAGGGACTAGCTATCAACTTTTCCCCATTGAGAATGCTATTAGCTGTGGGATTTTCATAGATGGTATTTACAACATGGAAGACTGTTCCTCTATTCCTATAATCTGAAGAGCTTTAATCAGGAATGGATGATGTATTTTGTCAAATGCTTTTTCTGCATCAATTGAGAGGATCACATAGTTTTTGTCTTTTCTTTTATTAAAGATTGATTTGTGGATGTTGAACCACGCTTGTGTCCGAGGAATAAATCCCATCAGTTGTGGTGGATAATCCTTTTTTAAATTATTATTTTTTATTACGTTATGTTAGTCGCCATTCAGTATATCATTAGTTTTTGATGTGGTGTTCCAAGATGTGTTGTTTACATGTAACACCCAATGCTCCATGCAGTATGTGCCTTCCTTAATACCCATCAGCCAGCCAACCCTGGACATCACGCTGCCTGATTTCAAGCTTTATTGCAAAGCTGTGATCACCAAGACAGAATGGTACTGGCACAAAAACAAGCAACAAACCAATGCTTGTAGAGAGCCGAGATTTGGACCCTAAAATCTATGGTCAAATAATCTTCAAAAAAGCAGGAAAAAGCATTCAATGGAAAGAAGAGAGTCTCTTCAATGAATGGTGCTGGGAAAATTGGACAGCTCTATACAGAATTCGACCATTATATTACACCATACAAAAAGATAAAGTCAAAATGGATGAAAGATCTCAATGTGATACAGGAATCCATCAAAGTCCTAGAGGAGAACATAGGAATTAACCTTTTTAAAATTGACCACAGCAACTTCTTTCAAGACACATCTCCAAAGGCAAAGGAAACGAAAACAAAAATGAACTTTTGGGATTTAATCAAGATAAAAAACCTTCTGCACAGCAAAGGAAACAATCAACAAAACAAGAAGGCAACCCGCAGAATGGAAGAAAATATTTGCAAGTGACACTAAGATGAAGGACTGATCTCCAAGAACTGTAAAGAACTACTAAAACTCAATACCCACAAAACAAATAAGTCAAAAAATGGGCACAGGAAATGAACAGACACCTCTCCAATAAAGACATACAAATGAATAATCCTTTTGATGTATTGTTGGACCCTACTGGATAGAAAATTGTTGAGAATTTTGACATCCATATCCATCAGAGATATTGGTCTGTAATTCTCTTTTTTTAATTTATTTTTTATTTTCAGCATAACAGCATTCATTATTTTTGCGCCACACCCAGTGCTCCATGCAATCCGTGCCCTCTATAATACCCACCAACTGGTACCCCGACCTCCCACCCCCGGGCCCTTCAAAACCCTCAGATTGTTTTTCAGAGTCCATAGTCTCTCATGATTCACCTCCCCTTCCAATTTACCCCAACTCCCTTCTCCTCTCTATCTCCCCATGTCCTCCATGCTATTTGTTATGCTCCACAAATAAGTGAAACCATATGATAATAGACTCTCTCTGCTTGACTTATTTCACTCAGCATAATCTCTTCCAGTCCTGTCCATGTTGCTACAAAAGTAATTCTCTTTTTTGATGGGGTCCTTGCCTGGTTTGGGGATCAAGGTAATTTTGGCTTCATAGTTTAGTTTTCCTTCTGTTTCTATTTTTTTAAGCAGCTTCAGTAGAATAGGTCTTATTTCTTCTTTAAATATTTTGTAGAAACCATCTGGCCTTGGAATTTCATTTTTTGGTAGGTTTTGATTACTGGTTCCTTTACCTCTTTGGTTAGGTTTATTCCCAGGTATCTTATGGTTCTTGGTGCTATAGTAAATGGAATCGATTCTCTAATTTCCATTTCTATATTTTCATTGTTCGTGTATAAGAAAGCCACTGATTTCTGCACATTGACTTTGTATCCTGCCATGTTGCTGAATTGCTGTATGAGTTCTAGTAGTTTGGGGGTGGAGTCTTTTTGGTTTTCCATATAAAGAATCATGTCATCTGCGAAGAGAGAGAGTTTGACTTCTTCATTGCCAATTTGGATACCTTTTATTTTTCTTTGTTGTCTGATTGCTGTTGCTAGGACTTCTAATACTATGTTGAACAAGAGTGGTGAAAGTGGGCATCCTTGTCTTGTTCCTGATCTCAACGGGAAGGCTGCAAGCTTTTTCCCATTGAGGATAATATTTGCTGTGTGTCTTTCATAGATAGATTTGATGAAGTTCAGGAATGTTCCCTCTATCCCTAAACTTTAAAGTGTTTTAATCAGGAACGGATGTTGGATTTTGTCAAATACTTTTTCTGCATCGATTGAGAGGTGGTTCTTCTCTCTTCTCATATTAATTTGTTGTATCACATTGATTGATTTGTGAATGTTGAACCATCCTTGTAGCCCAGGGATGAATCCCACCTGATCATAGTGGATAATCTTTTTAATGTGCTGTTGGATCCTGTTTGCTAGGATCTTGTTGAGAATCTTAGCATCCATATTCATCAGGGATATTGGTCTAAAATTTTCCTTTTTGGTAGGGTCTTTGCAATTATGGTACTGGTTAATAGTCTATTCATATGATAAATTTTTTCCTGTTTCCATCTTGGTAGTTTATAAGTTTCCAGGAAGGCATCCATTTCTTCTAGGTGCCTTAATTTGTTGGCATATAGTTGCTGGTAATAATTACTAATTGTTTCTATTTCCTTGGTGTTACTTGTGATCCCTCCCTTTTCATTCATGATTTTTTTAAACTTTTATTTCTTTTCAGCGTAACAGTATTCATTGTTCTTGCACCACACCCAGTGCTCAATGCAATATGTGCCCTCCCTACTACCCACCAACTGGTTCCCCCAACCTCCCACCCCCCCCACACTCCTTCAAAACCCTCAGATTGATTTTCAGAGTCCATAGTCTCTCATGGTTCATCTCCCCTTCCAATTTCCCTCAACTCCCTTTACCTCTCAATCTCCCCTTGCCCTGCATGTTATTTGTTATGCTCCACAAATAAGTGAAACCATAGGATAATTGACTCTCTCTGCTTGACTTATTTCACTCAGCATAATCTCTTCCAGTTCTGTCCATGTTGTTACAAAATTTGGGTATTCATCTTTTCTGATGGAGTCACAATACCCCATAGTGTATATGGACCACATCTTCCTGATCCACTCGTCCGTTGAAGGGCATCTTGGTTCTTTCCACAGTTTGGCGACCGTGGCCATTGCTGCTATAAACATTGGGGTACAAATGGCCCTTATTTTCACTCCGTCTGTATCTTTGGGGTAAATACCCACTAGTGCAATGGCAGGGTCATAGGGAAGCTCTCTTTTTAATATCTTGAGGAATCTCCACACTGTTCTCCAAAGAGACTGCACCAACTTGCATTCCCACCAACAGTGGAAGAGGGCTCCCTTTCTCCACATCCTCTCCAACACACGCTGTTTCCTGTCTTTCTAATTTTGGCCATTCTAACTGATGTAAGGTGGTATCTCAAAGTGGTTTTAATTTGCATCTCCCTGAGGGCTAGTGATATGAACATTTTTTTATGTGTCTGATAGCCATTTATATGTCTTCATTGAAGAAGTGTCTGTTCATATCTTCTGCCCATTTTTTTCTTGTTTTAATTTATTTTTTATTTATACTCAGCATAACCGTATTCATTATTTTTTTCATTTATTTGTTTTCAGGATAACAGTATCATTATTTTTTCACCACATCCAGTGCTCCATGCAATCCGTGCCCTCTATAATACCCACCACCTGGTACCCAGACCTCCCACCCCCCCGCCACTTCAAACCCCTTAGATTGTTTTTCAGAGTCCATAGTCTCTCATGGTTCACCTCCCCTTCCAATTTCCCCCAACCCCCTTCTCTCTAACTCCCCATGTCCTCCATGCTTTTTGTTATGCTCCACAAATAAGTGAAACCATATGATACTTGGCTCTCTCTGCTTGACTTATTTCACTCAGCATAATCTCTTCGAGTCCCATCCATGTTGCTACAAAAGTTAGGTATTCGTCCTTTCTGATGGAGGCATAATACTCCATAGTGTATATGGACCACATCTTCCTTATCCATTCATCCATTGAAGGGCATCTTGGTTCTTTCCACAGTTTGGCAACCGTGGCCATTGCTGCTATAAACATTGGGGTACAGGTGGCCCTTCTTTTCACCACATCTGTATCTTTGGGGTAAATACCCAAAAGTGCAATGGCAGGGTCATAGGGAAGTTCTATTCTTAATATCTTGAGGAATCTCCACACTGTTCTCCAAAGAGGCTGCACCAACTTGCATTCCCACCAACAGTGGAAGAGGGTTCCCCTTTCTCCACATCCTCTCCAACACATGTTGTTTTCTGTCTTGCTCATTTTGGCCATTCTAACTGGTGTAAGGTGATATCTCAATGTAGTTTTAATTTGAATCTCCCTGATGGCTAGTGATGATGAACACTTTTTCATGTGTCTAATAGCCATTTGTATGTCTTTATTGGAGAAGTGTCTGTCCATATCTTCTGCCCATTTTTAATATGATTGTCTCTTTTGTGTGTGTTGAGTTTGAGGAGTTCATTATAGATCCTGGATATCAACCTTCTGCCAATTTTTAGATATGATTATCTGTTTTGTGTGTGTTGAGTTTGAGTAGAGAGCCCAGATATGGACCCTTAACTCTATGGTCAAATAATCTTCAACAAAGCAGGAAAAAATATACAGTGGAAAAAAATACAGTCTCTTCAATAAATGATGCTGGGAAAATTGGACAGCTATATGTAGAACAATGAATCTTGACCATTCTCTTATGCTGTACACAAAGATAAACTCAAAATGGTTAAAAGACCTCAGCGTGAGACAGGAATCCATCAGAATCCTAGAGGGGAACATAGGCAGTAACCTCTTCGATATCAGCCACAGCAACTTCTTTCAAGATATGTCTCCAAAGGAAAAGGAAACAAAAGCGAAGATGAACTTTTGGGACTTCATCAAGACAAATAGCTTCTGCACAGCAAAGGAAACAGTCAACAAAACAAAGAGGCAACCCACGAAATGGGAGAAGATACTTGCAAATGACAGTACAGACAAAAGGTTGATATCCAGGATCTATAATGAACTCCTCAAACTCAACATACACAAAACAGACAATCCTATCAAAAATGGGCAGAAGATATGAACAGACACTTCTCTAATGAAGACATACAAATGGCTATCAGACACATGAAAAAATGTTCATCATCACTAGCCCTCAGGGAGATTCAAATTAAAACCACATTGAGATACCACCTTACACCAGTTAGAATGGCCAAAATTAGCAAGAAAGGAAACAATGTGTGTTGGATGGGATGTGGAGAAAGGGGAACCCTCTTCCACTGTTGGTGCGAATGCAAGTTGGTGCAGCCTCTTTGGAGAACAGTGTGGAGATTCCTCAAGATATTAAAAAGAGAGCTTCCCTATGACCCTGCCATTTCACTACTGTGTATTTACCCCAAAGATCTGATGCAGTGAAAAGAAGGGCCATCTGTACCCCAATATTCATAGCAGCAATGGCCACGGTCGCCAAACTATGGAAAAAACCAAGATGCCCTTTGACAGACGAATGGATCAGGAAGATGTACTCCATATACACTCTGAGTATTATGCTTCCATCAGGAAGGATGAATACCCAACTTTTGTAGCAACATGGATGGGACTGGAAGAGATTATGCTGAATGAAATAAGTCTCCTTCTATTTTCAGTGATAACCTAGCTGGATATAGTATTCTTGGCAGCATGTTTTTATTGTTTAGTGTCTGAATATATCATACCAATTCTTTCTGGCCTGTCAGGTCTGTGTGGATAAATCTGCTGCCAATCTAATGTTTTTACCCTTATATGTTACAGACTCTTTTCCCAGGCTGCTTTTAGGATTTTCTCTTTGTCACTAAGACTTGTAAATTTTACTATCAGGTGAAAGGGTGTGGACTTATTTTTATTGATTTTGAGTGGGGATCTTTGCATCTCCTGGATTGTGATGCTTGTTCCCTTTGCCATATTAGGGAAATTCTCTACAATAATTCTCTCCAATATACTTTCTCCTCCCCTCTCTCTTTCTTCTTCTTCTGGAATCCCAATTATTCTAATGTTGTGTCATCTTATGGTATCGCTTATCTCTCGAATTCTCTCCGTGGTCCAGTAGTTGTTTTTCTCTCTTTTGCTCAGCTTCTTTATTCTCTGTCATTTGGTCTTCTATATCACTAATTCTTTCTTCTGCCTCATTTATTCTAGCAGTAAGAGACTCCATTTTTTATTGCACCTCATTAATGGCTTTTTAAAATTTCAACTTGGTTAGATTTTAGTTCTTTTATTTCTCCAGAAAGGGCTTTTATTTCTCTGGAGAGGGTTTCTCTAATATCTTCCATGCCTTTTTTGAGCCTGGCTTGAAACTTGAGAATTGTCATTCTGAACTCTAGATCTGTCATATTACCAATATCCATATTGATTAGGTCCCTAGCCTTTGGTACTGCCTCTTCTTTTCTTCATGATGAGTTTTTCCACCTTGTCATTTTGTCCAGATAAGAATATATGAAGGAATAAATAAAATAATAAAAGGGTGTCAAAGGCCCCAGGAAAATGTGCTTTAACAAATCAGAAGAGAACATTTCTGCAAAGAAGACATCCAGATGGCCAACAGACACATGAAAAAGTGCTCCATATCACTCGGCATCAGGGAAATACAAATAAAAACCACAATGAAATATCACCTCACACCAGTCAGAATGGCTAAAATCAACAAGTCAGGAAATGACAGATGCTGGTGAGAATGCAGAGAAAGGGGAACCCTCCTACACTGTTGGTGGGAATGCAAGCTGGTGCAGCCACTCTGGAAAACAGCATGGAGGTTCCTCAAAATGTTGAAAATAGAGCTGCCCTATGACCCAGCAATTGCACTATTGGGTATTTACCCTAAAGATACAAACATAGTGATCCAAAGGGGCATGTGCACCCGAATGTTTATAGCAGCAATGTCCACAATAGCCAAACTATGGAAAGAACCTAGATGTCCATCAACAGATGAATGGATCAAGAAGATGTGGTATATATACACAATGGAATACTATGCAGCCATCAAAAGAAATGAAATCTTGCTATTTGCGACAACATGGATGGAACTAGAGTGTATCATGCTTAGCGAAATAAGTCAAGCGGAGAAAGACAACTATCATATGATATCCCTGATATGAGGAAGTGGTGATGCAACATGGGGGCTTAAGTGGGTAGGGGAAGAATCAATGGAACAAGATGGGATTGGGAGGGAGACAAACCATAAGTGACTCTTAATCTCACAAAACAAACTGAGGGTTGCTGGGGGGAGGGGGTTTGGGAGAAGGGGGTGGGATTATGGACATTGGGGAGAGTATATGCTTTGGTGAGTGCTGCGAAGTGTGTAAACCTGGTGATTCACAGACCTGTACCCCTGGGGATAAAAATATATGTTTATAAAAAATAAAAAATTTTAAAAAACAAAACAAAACAAAAAACAAATCAGAAGAGACCCCAAATTCTGGGAGGGAGAAAGGGGATAAAAAAGAAGCTCAGAAAAAAAAGTTTTAAAAAAGAAAACAAGTAATGAACATATATATATATATATATATATATATATATATATATATATATGTATGTATGTATTAGACGTGACTAGACTGGGATCACTCACTTAATTTTGGTAGTATTTTGGTATCTTAGAAGAAACTACCTCCCAAAATTTTAAAGGATGAAAAACATATATAGGGTAGACACAATCAAAGAATGGAATAAGCCTATAAAGATGAGAATTTTTATTTTTGGGTAAATACCCAGGAGTGCAATTGCAGGGTCATAGGGGAGTTCTATTTTTAATTCCTTGAGGAATCTCCACAGGGTTCTCCAAAGAGGCTGCACCAACTTGCATTCCCACCAACAGTGGAAGAGGGTTCCCCTTTCTCCACATCCTCTCCAACACATGTTGTTTCCTGTCTTGCTCATTTTGGCCATTCTAACTGGTGTAAGGTGATATCTCAATGTGGTTTTAATTTGAATCTCCCTGAAGGCTAGTGATGATGAACATTTTTTCATGTGTCTGATAGCCATTTGTCTGTCTTGATTGGAGAAGTGTCTGTTTATATCTTCTGCCCATTTTTTGATATGTTTGCCTGTTTCGTGTGTGATGAGTTTGAGGAGTTCATTATAGATCCTGGATATCAACCTTTTGTCTGTACTGTCATTTGAAAATATCTTCTCCCATTCCGTGGGTTGTCTCTGTTTTTTTTGACTGTTTCCTTTGCTGTGCAGAAGCTTTTGATTTTGTTGAAGTCCCAAAAGTCTATTTTCACGTTTGTTTCCTTTGCCTTTGGAGGCATATCTTGAAAGAAGTTGCTGTGGCTGACATCGAAGAGATTACTGCCTATGTTCTCCTCTAGGATTCTGATGGATTCCTGCTTCACATTGAGGTCTTTTATCCATTTTGAGTTTATCTTTGTTTACGGTGTAAGAGAATGATTGAGTTTCATTCTCCTACATATAGCTGCCCAGTTTTCCCAGCACCATTTATTGAAGAGATTGTCTTTTCTCCACTGTATATTTTTTCCTGTTTTGTCAAAGATTATTTGCCCATAGAGTTGAGGGTCCTTATCTGAGCTCTCTGCTCTGTTCCACTGGTCTATGTGTCTGTTTTTATACCAGTACCATGTTGTCGTGGTGATCACAGTTTTGTAGTAAAGCTTGAAATCAGTTAGCGTGATGCCCGCAGTTTTATTTTTGTTTTTCAAAATTTCCTTAGCGATTCGGGATCTCTTCTGATTCCATACAAATTTTTGGATTATTTGCTCCAGATCTTTGAAGAAACTGGTGGAATTTTTATCAGAATGGCATTAAAAGTATAGATTGCTCTAGGCAGTATAGACATTTTTACAATGTTTATTCTTCCGATCCAAGAGCATGGAATGGTCTTCCATCTTTTTGTGTCTTCTTCAATTTCTTTCATGACTGTTCTGTAGTTCCTCGAATACAGATCATTTACCTCTTTGGTTAGGTTTATTCCTAGGTATCTTATGGTCCTTGGTGCTATAGTAAATGGAATCAATTCTCTAATTTCCCTTTCTGTATTTTTATTGTTAGTGTATAAGAAAGCCTCTGATTTCTGAACATTGACTTTGTATCCTGTCAAGTTGCTCAATTGCTGTTTGAGCTATAGTAGTTTGGGGGTGGAGTCTTTGGGGTTTTCCATATAAAGAATCATGTCTTCTGTGAAGAGAAAGAGTTAGACTTCTTCCTTGCCAATTTGGATACCTTTTATTTCTCTTTCTTGTCTGATTGCTGTTGCTAGGACTTCTACTACTATGTTGAACAAGAGTGGTGAGAGTGGGCATCTTTGTCGTGTTCCTGATCGCAACGGAAGGCTGCAAGCTTTTTCCCATTGAGGATGATATTTGCTGTGTGTCTTTCATAGATAGATTTTATGAAGTTCAGGAATGTTTCCTCTATCCCTATACTTTGAAGCGTTTTAATCAGGAACGGATGCTGGATTTTGTTAAATGCTTTTTCTGCATCGATTGAGAGGACCAAGTGGTTCTTCTCTCTTCTCTTATTAATTTGTTCTATCACATTGATTCATTTGCGAAAGTGGAACCATCCTTGTAGCCCAGGGATGAATCCCACCTGGTCATGGTGGATAATCTTTTTAATGTGCTATTGGATCTTGTTGGCTAGGATCTCGTTGAGAATCTTAGCATCCATATTCATCAGGTATATTGGTCTGAAATTCTCCTTTTTGGTAGGGTCTTTGCCTGGTTTGGGGATCAGGGTAATGCTGGCTTCATAGAAAGAGTCAGGAAGTTTTCCTTCTGCTTCAATTTTTTGAAATACCTTCAGGAGAATAGGTGTTATTTCTGCTTTGAAAGTTTGGTAGAATTCCCCAGGGAATCCATCAGGTTCTGGGCTCTTGTTTTTGGGGAGGTTTTTGATCACCGCTTCAATCTCGTTACTAGATATTGGTCTATTCAGGTTGTCCATTTCTTCCTGGTTCAATTTTGGGACTTTATAGTTTTCCAGGAATGCATCCATTTCATCTAGGTTGCTTAGATTATTGGCATAGAACTGTTGATAATAACTTCTGATGATTGTTTCTACTTCCTTGGTGTTCATTGTGATCTCTCCCTTTTCATTCATAATTTTATGTATTTGAGCTTTCTCTCTTTTCTTTTGGATTAGTGTGGCCAATGGTTTATTGATCTTATTGATTCTTTCAAAAAACCAGCTTCTAGTTTCATTGATACGTTCTACTGTATCTCTGGTTTCTACCTCATCGATCTCAGTTCTAATCTTGATGATTTCCCTATTTATGTGTGGAGTTGGTTTGATTTGTTGTTGATTATCCAGTTCTTTAAGGTGTAGAGACAGCTGCTGTGTTCTGGATTTTTCAATTTTTTTGAGGGATGCTTGGATGGCTATGTATTTCCTTCTTAGGACCACGCTTGCTGTATCCCATAGGTTTTGGACCGAAGTGTCTTCATTCTTATTGGTTTCCATGAATTGTTTCAGTTCTTCTTTGATCTCCTGGTTGAGCCAAACATTGTTAAGCAAGGTGGTCTTTAGCTTCCAGGTGTTTGAGTTCCTTTGGGATTTTTCCTTGTGATTGAGCTCCAGTTTCAAAGCATTGTGATCTAAGTATGAGCAGGGAATAATCTCAGTCTTTTGGTAGCGGTTGAGTCCTGATTTGTGACCCAGTATGTGGTCTATTCTGGAGAAGGTTCCATGTACACTTGAGAAGAATTAGTATTCTGTTATTTTAGGGTGGAATGTTCTGTATATATCTATGAGGTCCATCTGGTCCAATGTGTCATTCTTTGCTCTTGTTTCTTTATTGATTTTCTGCTTCGATGATCTCTCTATTTCTGAGAGAGGTGTTTTAAGATCTCCTACTATTAATGTATTCATATCAATCTGACTCTTTATCTTAATTAACAGTTTTCTTATGTAATTGGCTGTTCCCATATTGGGGGCATAGATATTTACAATTGTTAGATCTTCTTGGTGGATATTCCCTTTAAGAATGATGTAGTGTCCTTCTGTATTTCTGACTACAGTCTTTAGTTTAAAATCTAATTTATCTGATATGAGAATACTACCCCAGCCTTCTTTTGAGGCCCATTGTCATGAAAGATGCTTCTCCATCCCTTCACTTTCAGTCTGGGTGGATCTTTAGGTTCAAAATGGGTCTCTTGTAGACAACATATGGATGGGTCTGTCGTTTTATCCAATCTACAACCCTGTGCCATTTTATGGGTGCATTTAGGCCATTCACATTGAGAGTGATTATTGATAGATACGTTTTTATTGAAAGCTTGTTACCTTTGAAGTCTTTCTGTAGATTGTCTCTATATTTATGTTCAATGCTATTCTTAAGATTTTTCCTCTTTTATAGTACACCCCCTTAATATTTCCTGCGGTGTTGGCTTGGTGGTTGCATTGTCTTTTAAGCCTTGCCAGTCTTGGAAACTCTTTATCTCTCCATCCATTTTGAATGTCAGTATTCTTGGCTGCATGCTCTTCTCATTTAGTGCCCTGAATATATCTTGCCAGCTCTTTCTGGCTTGCCATGTCTCTGTGGACAGGTCTGACGTTATTTTGATGGGCTTTCCTCTGTAAGTAAGGAGCCTCTTTGTCCTAGCAGCTTTCAAGAGATTATGCCTACAATTATGATTTCTCAATTTGACTATCAGGTGCCTTGTTGTTTTTTTGGAATCGATAATCTTGGGTGGGGACCATTCGGCCTCTAGTACATGAACGCTGGTTCCATTCACGCGATTGGGAAAATTTTCATGAAGAACTTGCTCCACTGTATCTTCTAGACTTCTTTCTTTCTCCTCCCCTTCGGGGATTCCAATAATTCTGACATTGTAACTTTCCATGACATCATTTATTTCCCTGACTCTGTTTTTGTGGTTTCTAAGCTGTTTGTTCCAGGATTCCTCCTGATCTTTTCTCTCTATCTGTTTGTCCTCCAGATCACTAATTCTATCTTCTGTCTCAGTTACCCTAGCTTTGAGAGAACTTAGATTAGATTGGAACTCATTGAGAGCATTGTGAACCTCAGCCCTGGTTGCTTTTAGCTCTGTCCTAACATTGTGAACATCATCTCTCGTCGCTTTCAGCTCAGCATGGCTTTTTCCAACCTAGCTATTGCCTGGATAATTGTTAGCCTGAATTCTCTTTCTGACATATTGTCTATGTTAATAGCCATTAACTCTGTTGCAGAAGGTCCATCCTCTGTATTTTTCTTCTGTTAGCATTCCTCCTCCTAGTCATTTTGGTGGGAGATGACTGAACAGATGCAGTCAAGGTGCACCCTGGAACACTTCTGAGCAATCAGGATTCCCCACCCAAAGGAGAGACAAAAGAAAAGAAAAAAAGAGAGAGAGAGAGAGAGAGGAAAGAAAGGGGAGATGAAAGAGAAGTTTCAGCCCAAATGGGCCCCAAGGTAACATTTATGAAGTATACAAACAAAAACAGACAAACAAAAAGACTGATAAAAGTGTATGACAAGAGATAAAATATATATATATATGCAAATAAAGGAAGAACCTCGTCAAAAAGAATCCCAGTGTAAGAGTTATATACTATCAGGACAAACACAAAAACACGGAAACAGTGGTGGTAGAAAAAGATGGGAGAGTGGTTATAAATTCTCAGTGTGGGCGAGGAAAGCTGTTTTGATTCTTCCTGGATGTATCTTGATATCTTTGTTAAAGGACTCAGCTTTCCTAAAATAAAGGGGGATTAAAAATTGGTTTACCTATAGGGGTAGTATTGATTGGGGAAAGTAGATTACTTTGAAGTTTAACTCTACATGAATATTAGAAAATAAAAATAAAAAGGAATAAACTAGACTAAAGTAAACTGAAATTTAAAAAAAGAAATTCAAAAAATAGAAATGCAAAAGATAAACACAGATGTATGTATCAAAAAAGTTCAGGTTAGAAGGTTATTATGGAATTTGATGTTCTGGACAGCTCACTGTGATGGTAAATAGATTTTAGAATTATCTATATAAAAAAAAATGAACCAGAATAGTGGGAATGAGTTAAAAGTAAAAGTTGTCCTATGAAGTAGTGGTGGTTGTTCTCTTGTAGTATTTTCTTCCCCCTTTCTTGGTTTGTTTTCTGGGGGAGGGTCCTGCCACGTGGGTTTTCAGTCAATGATGTTCCCTGAATTAAGTCCTCCCGCCCCACTCAAGGGGGTGGGATCTGAGGAAACTGGTTTTTTTCAGGCTTTTGTTCTCTGGTGTTTTTTATGTTTGTTCACTTTTTTTTTTTTTCTCTCACCTTGACCGCTTTTGATGTCTTCTGCCCATTTTTTGAATTGATTATCTGTCTTTTGGGTGCTGTGTTCAAGGAGTTCTTTCTAGATCTTAGATATCAGTGCTTTGTCTGTAGTGCCATTTGCAAAAACTTTCTCTCATTCTGTGACTGCCTCTTTGTTTTGTTGACTGTTTTTTTTGTTGTGCAGAAGCTTTTGATCTCGAGGAAGTCCTGAAAGTTCATTTTTTTCTTTTGATTCCCTTGCCTTTGGAAACTTGTCTTGAAAGGAGCTGTTGTGGCCAGTGTCAAAGAGGTTACTGCCTATGTTCTTCTCTAGAATTTTGATGGATTCCTGTCTAATATTGAGGTCTTTCATCCACTGTGAGTTTATCTTTGTGTATGGTGTAAGGGAATGGTAAAGATTCATTCTTCTCTATGTTGCTGTCCAATTTTCCCTGCACCATTTATGGAAGAGACTGTCTTTTATCCATTGGATAATTTTTCCTTCCTTAATTGAAGATTATTTTACCACAGAGTTGAGGGTCCATATCTGTGTCCTTTACTCTGTTCCATTGGTCTATGTGTCTGTTTGTTTTTTTTTTTTTCCAGAGCAAATACACTTTATTCAGTTCTGGCATCTATGTCTGTTTTTGCACCAGTACCATGCTGTCTTGTTTATCATAGCTTTGTAATAAAGCTTGAAATCAGGCAATGTGTTGTCCCCAACTTTGTTTTTCTTTATCAACATTTCCTTGGTGAGTTGGGGTCTTTTCAGGTTCCATACAAATTTTAGGATTGTTTGTTCCAGCACTTAGAAAAATGTCATTGATATTTTGATTGGGATGGCATTGGAAGTATAGATTGTCCTGGGCAGCATAGACATTTTAATGATGTTTATTCTTCTGATTCATGAGCATGGAATGTTTGTCCATCTTTTTGTGTCTTCTTCCATTTCTTCCATGAGTGTTCAATAGTTCCTCAAGTACAAATTTTTTACCTCTTTGATTAGGTTTGTTCTGAGGTATCTAAGGAATTTTGGTGCTTTAGTAGATGGAATCGATTCTCTAATTTCTCTTTCTACAGTTACATTGTTAGTGAATAGGAAAGCAACTGATTTCTGTGCAATGATTTTGTGTCCTGCCACATTACTGAATTGCTGTATAAGTTCTAGTAATCAGGGGATGGAGTCTTTGGGGTTTTCTACATAAATATCATGTCATCTGTGAAGAGAGAGAGTGTTGGACTTCTTCCTTTCCAATTTGAATATCTTTTATTTCTTTTTGTTGTCTGATTGCTGTTATTAGAACTTCTAGTACTATGATGAACAACAGCAGTGAGAGTGGACATCGTTGTAGCATTCCTGATCTTATGGAAAAGGCTAATATATTAATAAAAATGAATGAAAGAAAGAAAGAAATAAAGAGAAAGAAAGAAAAGAAAAGCCTCTCAGATTTTCCCCATTGAGATTAATATTCACTGTGGGCTTTTCATAGATGGTTTTTATGAAATTATGGAATGTTCCCTATATCCCTACAATCTGGAGAGTTTTAATCTTGAAGGGATGCTGTGTTTTGGGGCTCCTTGGTGGATCAGTCATTATGTGTCTTTCTTCTGCTCAGGTCATGGTCCCTGGTTCTGGGTCAAGCCCCATGTTGGGCTCCCCGAGAGCGGGAGCCCTGCTTCCCCCTCTACCACTCTCCCTACTTGTGTTCCTTCTCTCACTGTGTCCCTCTCTCAAGTAAGTAAGTAAATAAATAAATAAAATCTTTTTTAAGAAAATGATGCTGTATTCTGTCAAATGCTTTTTCTGCATCAATTGAGAGAATCTTATGGTTCTTGTCTCTTCTCTTATTTGTGTGTGTGTGTGTGTGTGTGTCTCCCACAGCCCTGACTAGGACCCAGCCTCCTGCAGCAGCAAGCAGCAACAAGATGCAATGGAAGCAAGGAAACCCCCCCAAAACACAGAGGGCAAGAAGCCCAGAGCCAGGCAGGCAGACAGCTCAGACTGCTACAAACAGGACCTGCCAAAAGTGAGCACTGCTTAGGGCAGCCTGGGTGCAGAACAGCAGGAAGGGCTTCATCAGCGGAGTGGCCCTGCATGGACCCCCACACTGCCCACAGGCCATATAGCCTCTGCTGCCATGGACAAGCCTTGGATCCCCCCTAGCCCACCAGGAGGCCAGGACAGTACCATGCGCCAATGACCAAGCCAATGAATTCACACTTCCCAGGGTTATTTTCTCTTGCTGCACACAAGCAAGTGCATCATAAAGCCCTGATTCCTCTCCTGGGTTTCATCCTACTCTCTGCTCCCAGATCACTTAGCAGCTCCTGCTGCAGAGCCCAGGCCAGGTCTGTATGGCCGATGCCCCACCAACAATCTGGCAAGGAAGCCACGGACTCTGCGCTCTTCACACTTCCCTCTCCCCTCCGCAGCTCCCACAGGTTTCCATAAAAACAGATGTAGGTAATCAAAGACTTCCCAGCCCCAACAGCTCTGCTCCTGAAGGCTTCTGCAGAGCCTGCTCCCTCTGCTGGGCCTAGTGACTCCAAAAGGCTCTTAAACCAGCCTTCAAATCTCTCCCCAGGAAGGAAGACTCTTCCTTTCCCACAGATTCAGAGTCATTTGTTGAATATTTTATAGTCAGTAATAATAGTAATAACACTT
The DNA here is from genome assembly GCF_009829155.1 of Mustela erminea. Classification (NCBI taxonomy): domain Eukaryota; kingdom Metazoa; phylum Chordata; class Mammalia; order Carnivora; family Mustelidae; genus Mustela; species Mustela erminea. The sequence goes on along the minus strand of NC_045632.1, from coordinate 23,305,868 downwards.
TCAGTGTCCCTTGGGCCTTTTCCAAGGATGCTCAGAGCACATGGTGTGGGCCTCCCACAGCACTGAGCTGCTGTTGCATTCCGAGTGTGTGGGTGGAAGGGAGGGATAACCCTAAGTGCCATCTCCCCCAGAGACTAAATGCTCCAGGAGAAAGGTGGGTGTTCTCCCCTTCCTCATGTGGGCGTACTCCTTAAGTGGTGTGCCTTCATCAAGGGCAAGGATGTGCTGCTCAGCCTGGAGCCTAAAGCTCATTGAAGGGTGAGGAGGTGGATCCAGGACCCCAGGTGTGATGCTGGTTGGACCCCAGGACCTCAGACAATCTCATGGCTCCAAAGTCTAGGCCCAATCCCCAGGTGGTACATGTTTTACATGTTTTAGGATAAGCTGGAGTTGGTTACTATCAGCTGCCACCAACCTTGGCCCAGCATGCCCTTTGCTCCATCACACCTAATGAACACCAGAGCTAGTGTGTGGGGAGCACCTGCTACATCCCAGGCACCTGCTGAGTTACTTCAATTAGCCCTCAAAGTAGCCTAGCAGTAGCCCCACTTCACTGAGGAGGATCAGAACACAGAAAGGTCAAGGAACCTATCCAAGGTCATACAGATAGCACCTCAGGTGATCTGTCCCCAAAGCGTGCATTCTAGATGAGCACGCTGGTCTGACTCAAAAGAGCACAGTGGCTTCTGGCATCTTGAGTGCAGAAGTATGACAGAGGCTAGGGTATGGGTATAAAGTGGCATCCCCATATACACCTCCACTACTGAGGGACTATGAGGGCCTTGGTACAATCTTGGTCCCCAGTGAGGCAGGAGCATGTCATGTTCCCAGGGCAGACTTCCTAGACAGGGTGTGTGTGTGTGATGCCCAGAAGCCACTCTGGCCAGGCCCTCAGTGTGGCTGGGGGTTCCGGGGAAGGTTCTGTAAGGTCATTAGCAGAAAGAACCAGAATAGACAGGGGTACTTCTATGGAGAGGGAGAAAGCAGGGACTGCAGCTGTGGTCTCCAGAGCTCTGTCAGAAGCTACTGTCAAGTCTGAAGGGAAGAAGACAGTGAACAAAATAAACATCCCCAACTTCAGCCACAGCATCTCCTTCTTGGTCTGGCTTACCTCTGGGACACCTACAAGAAGTCTCATTCGGGCAAAGACCTTTCCTCATCTGACAGGAGGTTAAGTCTCAAAGTGCCAACGGCATTTCTTCCACCATATGGGGACCTTCTGCTGAGAATGAAGTCAGCACAGACAAAAGTAGAGACAAAGCAAAAAAGATTCCTGTCAATATTGTTTAAGGCCCTGAATCCAGCTATGACTGAAATCCCTAGACTTTTTGACAGCAAGGGCCAGTAATATGTTGATACTCTTTCAAGTTTCACTTGAGCCTGTTGACTCAGGTTTCCATCATTTTCAATTGAATGAATCTGAACAAATACAGGTCCACACTAGAATAAGCTCCCTGCTTTCCCCTGCCTTCAGGAGTCTCCAGTCATCACACTGGAGCAAGCAACCTTAGCTATTCTGGAAGGACTGTCCTTCCCTGTGTCCATCAGGAGACAAAGCGGCAGTTGGCACAGAGCTACCCCAAGGCCTTGGGAGCTGGGATGAAGGACCAGGAGTGCAGTGACTCTCAGAGGCTCCCTCTCCTACCATGGCACCTCTGCTGACAGTTATTTACATGGCAGCCTGAGGAAGCTTCTAGCAACAACCAGTCATGTCTCTCCCTCACTCAAAAACTATCCAGTTCTCATGCACTTTAATTGTCCCTAACCCAGCCCAGCCTCTCCACTCACACTTCCTCCCTGGGCTCCAGGCTTCCTGGCCTATTCTCTCATTGGAACAAGCCAGACTTGCTCAACCTCCAGGCCTCATACTCACAGTGTCTTAGCACAGTGAGAAGGCCACTTATTGTCATGTCTGGTTCCTCCTCCTCTCTGTGTGATTTAGCCCCATGGTCTTCTACCCCTGGGGGCCTGCTCTGATGAGCCCCCACCAGTTCACTCTGCCTTCCTTTGTAGCTAAAATGGATGCTTGTCTTAGTCCTTGTTGATTGGTTGCTTCTCTCCACTGGAACTTAGCATTGCTGTGACCACATAGCTTGGAAGAGGGCCCCACCCCTCGGGCACTCAGTAAACTCTTGTCAAATGAACGAATGAATGATGAACACAGCCTCCAGTGCCTTGCCAATAACCTCCCTCTCTCCTGGTTACCTGCATCTCTTCTTCAACCCACACATCCAGAGCAGCCCATCCTCATTATCCATCCTCATTCCAGAGCAGTCCAGGGTCCATGAGCAAGAGTCTTTATTCTTCCCCCAAAAGCCACCTCAGCAACCTATGTCAGCTCTCTGGTCACCCCAGGAGTGAAAGGCCTCCTGCAGTGTCTCTGACTGCAGCCACTCTGGGACACAGCTTCATCCATCATGCCATCCCCAAGGGAGGTGGCCTGGTAGAGCCTGTTCTAAAGAGCAGTGGCCCAGGATAGTGTTTTTTTTTTTCTTCCATATGAGGGAAACAATTAGTTTTCCTTACCAAACAAGAATGACAATTTACAGAAAATTCTGCCCTGAATTCATAATCTGGAATGAGCAGAAATAGTATTCTATAGTAATCCATCCCAACTGACTTGTTATTTTATATGCACCTGCTAACATTTTTTTGGCCCATTTTTAAACATTTTTGTTGAAGAATAGATGACACACAATGTTACATTAGTTTCAGATGTATCACATAGTATTTGACAATTCTGTACATTATGTTTTGCTCCCCACAAGTGTAGGTACCATCTGACACCATATACTGCTGTTATAATACCATTGACTTAGTCCTTATGCTGTATTATCTGCCCAATTTTTAAATTTTATTTTATTTTTTCAGTGTTCCAAGGTTCATTGTTTATGCACCACATCCAGTGCTCCATGCAACACATGCAGTTCTTAATACCCACCACCAGGCTCCTCCAACCCCCCACCATCCTCACCTCCAAAACCCTCAGTTTCTTTCTCAGAGTCCATAGTCTCTCATGGTTCATCTCACCCAACCACCCCCCAACTTCTCCCAACTCACTTCTCTCCTTCTTTCAATGTCCTCTGTGTTATTCCTTATGCTCCACAAGAAAATGAAACCATATGATAATTGACTCTCTCTGCTTTACTTATTTCACTCAGCATAATCTTCTCCAATCCCATCCATGTTAAGCCACGACTTTACAAAAAGGACATTTTGATCACTTCCGAAGTTTGGGGCGCAATCCCCCTGCTCTGAGGCATACAGTCTTTGTACTGAAAATTTCTTTTGTGGCTTCCCACAAACTCCAGCAGCCAACACATAGACATGCACACATGCACACACACACACACACACACACACACACAGCCCCCTCTTGTTGGCATGACACTGGTGGGGAGTTTTGTAGGTGCTGAGCTGTGGAAATGGAAGCAGGGAAAGTGCACTAACAGTTGGCACCTGTGCTGAGTTTGCCCAAGGAGGAGCTTCAGACTGTGATTAGAGATGGGATTAGAGATGTTTTCCAGTCCTGGAGGAGAGGAAGAGAAGAAGAGAGCAGAGGCATGGAGGGCCAAGCCAGGCTACCTCCAAGCCATGCAGAGGTGAGCTCATCAGAGCTAGCTATCAGGCTGTAGTGTTGCTGCACAGGAGGGGGCCAGGTAATACAAATACCCTCATGCCCTAGGTTTCTGTGCTTCTGGAGAAGCCACTCATTCTAGGACCCTATTGGTAGCCACCCCACCTCATCCTTTCCTCATACCTCCAGCACAAGACTGATACAAGTACATGGTGGACTGAGAGCCTCATGAGGTAGGAATGGGGCCACCAACATGCTCTCTTCCTTACCCTGGGCCTGGCATGTCATGGGCACTGGGGAAGTACCTTGAGTCTGAGTTAAGGCCAGGTCAGAGGACTCCTTCTGGAGAGTGGGCCCTTCTTGCTGACACTTGTGGCCCCCTCAGTCTCCAGTGCTTCAAGCTGTAGGCAAGGAGGGGGCATTCTTTCCACTGGGATCATCAGGAAAGGGACAATTATCATTGCCAATCTAGGACTGGGCAATGATACAGGGACATGAAAACCTGGATCCAAAAACACTCATTGAAGTGTACTCTCTCTCTTTCTCTTTATATCTCTTTCTGAACAAATATTTCAGAATATACCAAATTGATGGCAAAAATGGTATGCCTAAATGACCTATGGAATCTCATGCCACAAGAGCAGCAAGGAAAAAGAGTGAGATGTGCTTTCTTATGGAAGAAGCTCCAGGAAATGTTATTCTGGGAAAAGAAAGTAAGTTAAAAATAAAATAAGATTCAAATAATGTTTGCAATGTAATTTCACTTTTAAAAATCTTTTTAAGAGGTGTCTGGGTGGCTCAGTGGGTTAGGGCCTCTGCATTCAGCTGAGATCATGATCTCAGTGTCCTGGGATCAAGCCCCATATCATGCTCTCTGCTCAGCAGGGAGCCTGCTTCCTCCTCTCTCTCACTCTGCCTGCCTCTCTGCCTACTTGTGAGTCTGTCTGTCAAATAAATAAATAAAATCTTTAAAAAAAAATCTTTGAAAAATATTTTTATTTATTTATTTATTTATTTATTTATTTAAGAGAGAGAGAGTTTGAGGGATGGGGCAGAAGGAGACAAACAGACTCCCTTCTGACCACAGAGCCAACGCAGGGCTCAATCTCATGAACCTGAGATTACGACCTGAGCTGAAATCAGGAGATGGATGCTTAACCAACTGAGCCACCAAGATGCCTCAACTTTCTTTTTTTTTGACGCAGAAATATCAATTTTTATTTTTTTTATTATTCTTTTGAATCATACAAGAGGTTTCTGTATACTGTAATTGGGTGCATCCACACACATGCACACACATATATATATGTGAAATGCTCAAAGAAATCTGTGGAAGGGAACATCTCACAGCACCAACCATGTCCACCTTTGGGGTGAGAAGAAGAGCTAGTGAGAATTGGGTGTGTTAGCCTTATCTGTAATGTTTGCATTACTCTTATCATGATGAGATGTATTCATGCATCCTTCTGTAAAATTGGTAATCAGTATAAAAGGAATAAAATGCAAACAAAACTGGTCTCTGCCATTACATTCCTGATCATAGTCTGAGGTGGGACAGTCCACCCAGCCCAAACCATTTTGAAGCTCTTTATATCTATTCCATTCATTCATTCATTCATTCATCCATTCAATATGTACCATTCTTCTGTCATTTGTTCATCCCAACAAGTATTTACTGAGCACCTACTCTAGGTTCTGGGCTGAGCTGAGAACAAAATAGGTAAGGTCCCCATCCCAGGATTCCACATCCATGTACATATATGCACATACACATTTGCACATGTGTGTCTCCTCCATAGTCCCACTGGCCACCTGGAGAGAAGGGAAAGGAACAATGGCAGTTGTTGTCCCTCACCCTTCAGTGGAAGGATGGGTGAAGAAGAAAGGGAATAGCAAATAGGCTGTCCCAGAGCATATGAAAATCACATATTGGCCAGGAAATGGGATGAAATCAGGCCTTTTTCTCTCTTTGCAAAGCCTCTTCCATGTGTCCTGGGCATATGGACTCTATTCAGCCTTCAGGCCAAGTTCAAACATCCTCTCTTCTTATAAGCCCTGCCTAGAACCCTCATTCCTGCTTATAGCCACATAGGATCTCCCCCAGCTAAGATTCCTGCTACACGATTCAGGTCAGATATATAGACCAGCAGCCAGCAGGCCATTAGCAGGCCATTAATTTGTGATATGAGACTGATGGGTTGAGACGTTCTTTACCACTACAGACACCATGCCTTGTGTCTCTTGCTGCCAGCACTTGAGCTTGTAGCCTCCAATTAACATTGCATCTATGGGTACATTTGATATATTCCTCCACCCACCACACAGCCTCTTGTGTCATACCCATCAAGGGCCAGTGCATGCCTAGTGAATGGAAGGATGGATGGATGGATGGATGACAGGATGGAAAGATGGGTTGACAGATGAATAAATAGATGGATGGATGGTTGGTGGACAAACAGATGTTGGATGGATGGACAGATGGATAATGGCATACATGCATGCATGCATGGGTGGATGGAAGGATGGAAGGAAGGATGGATGGATAGATGAGTGAATGGTTTGATGGATCGTTGGATGGGTGGGTAGATAGTTGGGTCAATAAATGGATGGATGGCTGGATGGTTGTGTGGATGGATGGGTAGATGGATGGATAGATGAGTGAATGGTTGGACAGATGATGGATGGATGGATGGATATGTTTATGGATGGATTGGTCAATGGAAGGGTAGGTGAAGGATGGGTGGGCAGGTGGATGTACAGATGAAAGGATGAATGCATGGATGGGAGGATGGACAAAAGGATGTAGGCAGATAGGTGTATGGACAGATGGATGGTTGCATAGATGGAGGACTCGGTGCATGGGTCATTGATAGATCTATGGCTATGGATAGGTGGATGGATGGATGGATAGATATAGATGATGGGCAATGGATGGGTGGGCAGATGGATGGAGACAGATGAATAGATGAATAGTTGATAGAGAGACAGGTGGACAGATGGATGGACATGTGGAGGGGAGGATGGATGGTTAGATGGCAGACAGATAAAGACAGTTGAATGCATGAATGGATGGATTGACAGATGGATAGATGGATGGACAGACAAATGGATGGATGAATAGATAGATGGATGGATGGATGGATGGATGGATGAATAGATGGGTAAAAGTATGTATATTTGTATGTACAGATGGAGGGATGGATGGTTGGACAGGTGGATGGATAGATGGCAGGAAGGATATATGGGTGGATGATCGATAAATGGATGAATGGATATTTAGATGGATGTACAGATTGATGAAAATATGTATGTATGGGTGAAAGGATGGATGGATGGATGGATGGATGGATGATGGATAGATAGATGCCTAGATGGGTAGAAAAATGGATGGAGGCCAATGGATCAGTAGATAGATGAATGAATGAGTGAATGAATAGGCAGAAAGATGAAGGTAATCAAATGAATGGATAAATGGATGGTTGGATGGATGGATGGATAGAAGGATGGATGTGTGCATGGGTGGAGAGCTGATAAGTATGGATGGAAGGATAGAAGGATGGATGGATGATGGATGGATGAGTGGGTGGAAGGTGGATAGATAGATGGAAAGATGCATATATAGATGAGTGAATGGATGGATGGATGGATAATGGATGGGTGAACCGATTTATAGAAGAAATGATAAATGCATGTAGAGATAAATGGATGGATGAAAGGACAGACAAATATAGACAGATGAAAAGATGAACAAATGGATACCAGAGACACAGATGGACAGATGGATGGACAGAAGGATGGGTGGATGGAAAGGGGATAGACAGATGGATAGATGAATGGATGAACAGATAGATGGGGAATGGTGGATGGATGGATGAATGATGGATGAGTGGATGAATGTATGGATGGATGGATTGATGTATGGCAGAGGGATAGATGAGTGGATAAGTAGATGGAGGGATAGATGGATGGATGGAAGAGTGGATGCACCAATGGATAGAGAAATGATTCTTTAGTTGAATGGCAGATGAATGGTTGGATGGATGCATGCATACAGGCATGGATGGATGGATGGATGGATGGATGGATGGATGGATACACAGATGGAAGGATGGATGGATAGATGGATGGATAGATGGATGGAGGAGTAGATGGGTGGATGGGTGGATTAATGGATGGATGGATAGATAGATTAATGGACAATCCAGCAAATTGTTGGACAGATGGAAGGATGAGTAAATGGATGAGTGGATGAATAGACATATGGAGGAAAAATTGGATAGAATTTTTTATGGATAGGGAGGAGTAGAGATGGTGGAGAAGTAGCAGGCTGAGACCACATCAGGTAGCAGGAAATCAGCTAGATAGCTTATCAATCCATTCCAAATATCTACAAATCCAATGGGAGATTGAAGAGAAGAAGAGCAACAATTCTAGAAACAGAAAATTGACCACTTTCTGAAACGTAGGACCGGCGAAGTGACTCCAAAACGACGGGAAGATAGACTGCGATGGGAGGGACTGGCTCCCGGCAAGTGGCAGAGAAATGGAGCACAAAATCAGGACTTTTAAAAGTCTGCACAACAATGGCCACGGCCGCCAAACTGTGGAAAGAACCAAGATGCCCTTCAACGGACGAATGGATAAGGAAAATGTGGTCCATATACACTATGGAGTATTATGCCTCCATCAGAAAGGATGAATACCTAACTTTTGTAGCAACATGGACGGGACTGGAAGAGATTATGCTGAGTGAAATAAGTCAAGCAGAGAGAGTCAATTATCATACGGTTTCACTTATTTGTGGAGCATAACAAATAGCATGGAGGACATGTGGAGTTAGAGAGGAGAAAAGAGTTGGGGGAAATTGGAAGGGGAGGTGAACCATGAGAGACTAGGGACTCTGAAAAACAATCTGAGGGGTTTGAAGTGGTGAGGAGGGGTGGGAGGTTGGGGTACCAGGTGGTGGATAAGGGCACGGATTGCATGGAGCACAGGGTGTGGTGAAAAAATAATTAATACTGTTATGCTGAAAATAAATTAAAAATAATAAATAAATAAATAAATAAAAGTCTGCACCACTGAGAGACATCACTCCAGAGGCTAACCCTGGGTGAAGCCCATGCGGGGTCAGTGTGACCCCAGATCCCATGGGGTCACAGAAAGATCGGGGGTGTCAGATTTCGCAGGTTTTATAGCAGGGAAGTCAGCTACAGAGACAGAACCAAAAAGTGAGCTCTCAACTCGGGTTTACCTTGAACTGGTCACAGACTGGGTGAACTCGGAGCACAGCCAGAGGCCAGGGAGATGGGAGTGATTGATCGCTTTTCTCTGAGGGAAAACTGAGGAGTGGGGCCCCAAGCTCGGCTCCTCCGGGCCAGAGATTGGGCGGCCACCATTGTCATTCCCGTCCTCCAGAACTCTATGGAAAGTGTTCAGGGAACAAAAGCTACCGAAAGTGAACCCAAGCGGATTACTTAGCTCGGCCCCTGGTAAGGGCAGTGCAATTCCACCTCAGGCAAAGACACTTGAGAATCATTACAACAGGCCCCTCCCCCAGAAGATCAAATAGAAATCCAGACAAGACCAATTTCACTTACCAAGGAGAACAGTGGAATTCCAGAGGAGGAGAAAGCAAAGCATGGAATTCATGACTTTTTCCCCATGATTCTTTAGTCTTGCAGTTAATTATTTTTTTTATTTTATTTTTTATCTTCTGTTTAATTTTTTTTAATTTTACCCTTTCCTCTTTTAACGTTTTTTAACCAGTTTATTTTAACAATACCTTTCATTAAAAAAATCTTTTTTGAACCTTCATTATTATAGTCACATTTTATCCTTCATTGTATCTAACTTTATTTTTTGTATACACACAGGGTTTTTTCTTCTAAAAAATTTGGGGTACAGCTTCTTCTGATAGATCAAAATATACGCTAAATCCAGCTCTGCGCTTCTTCTAGTCTCCAGCCCGAGCAAATTCTCTCCACTTTCTTTTTCTTTATTCTCCCAACCAAATTACTTTATCAACTCCTGTTTTAGAAATTTAAAAATTTTTTTCTCATATTTATAGGTATATTCCATCCCTTCATTGTGTTTACCCTTACATAGGTTTTTCATTCTTTAATATTTTGGGAGATAGTTTCTTCCTTTTTTAAAATTTTGTTTCTTTATTTTTATTTTTCAGCGTAACAGAATTCATTGTTTATGCACAACACCCAGTGCTCCATGCAATATGTGCCCTCCTTAATACCCACCACCTGGATCCCCCAACCTCCCACACCCCGCTCCTTCAAAACCCTCAGGTTGTTTCTCAGAGTTCATGGTCTCTCATGGTTCACCTCCCCTTCCAATTTCCCTCAACTCCCTTCTCCTCTCCATCTCCCTATGTCCTCCAAGTTATTTGTTATGCTAGACAAAGTGAAATCATATGAAAATTGACACTCTCTGTTTGAGTTATTTCACTTAACATAATCTCTTTCAGTCCCATCATGTTGATACAAAAGTTGGGTATTCATCCTTTCTGATGGAGGCATAATACTCCATAGTGTATATGGAACACATCTTCCATATCCATTCGTCTGTTGAAGGGCATCTTGGTTGTTTCCATAGTTTGGCGACCGTGGTCATTGCTGCTATGAACATTGGGGTACAGAAGGCCCTTCTTTTCACACCATCTGTATCTTTGGGGTAAATACCCAGGAGTGCAATTGCAGGGTCATAGAGAAGCTCTATTTTTAATTTCTTGAGGAATATTCATACTGTTCTCCAAAGTGGCTGCACCAACTTTCATTTGCACCAACAGTGGAAGAGGGTTCCCCTTTCTCCACACTCCCTCCAACGCATGTTGTTTCCTGTCTTGCTAATTTTGGCCATTCTAACTGGTGTAAGGTAGTATCTCAATGTTGTTTTAATTTGAATCTCCCTGAGGGCTAGTGATGATGAACATTTTTTCATGTGTCTGATAGCCATTTGTATGTTTCATTGGAGAAGTGTCTGTTCATATCTTCTGCCCATTTTTTGACATGATTATCTGTTTTGTGTGTGTTGAGTTTGAGAAGTTCTTTATAGAACCTGGATATCAACCTTTTGTCTGTACTGTCATTTGCAAATATCTTCTCCCATTCCGTGGGTTGCCTCTTTGCTTTTTTTTTTTTTTTTTTTACTGTTTCCTTTGCTGTGCAGAAGCTTTTGATTTTGATGAAGTCCCAAAAGTTTATTTTCGCTTTTGTTTCCTTTTCCTTCGGAGACATATCTTGAAAGAAGTTGCTGTGGCTGATATCAAAGAGGTTACTGCTTATGTTCTCCTCTAGGATTCTGATGGATTCCTGTGTCACATTGAGGTCTTTTATCCATTTCGAGTTTATCTTTGTGTATGGTGTAAAAGAATGATTGAGATTCATTCTTCTACATATAGCTGTCCAATTTTCCCAGAACCATTTACTGAAGAGACTGTCTTTTTTCCACTGTATATTTTTTCCTGCTTTGTTGATTATTTGACCATAGAGTTGAGGGAGCCTGGAACAAACAGCTTAGAAGCCACAAAAACAGAATTATGGAAATAAATGATGCCATGAAACATTCCAACGTCAGAATCATTGGAATCCCTGAAGGGGAGGAGAAAGAAAGAAGTTTAGAAGATATATTCGGACAGGTACTCCATGAAAATTTTCCCAATCTTGCAAATGGAACCGGTGTTCCTGTACTAGAGGTAGAATGGTCTCCACCCAAGATTATAGATTCTTGAAAGTCCTCGAGACACTTGATAGTAGGAATGAGATAGTTTCTTCAAAGAGACTGAAATACTCCCAAAATTAAGTGGGTGACCCTGTTTTAGTCACCAGTCTAATATATATATATATATATATATATTCTTTTTATATTTATATATATATATATATATTCTTTTTTTATATTTTTTCTTTGTTTTCTTTTTTTAACTTTTTTTTTTCTGAACTTCCTATTATCTTCTTTCTCCTTCCCATGATTTGGGGTCTCTTCTGATTTTGTTAAAACAACGTTCCTGGGGTCTTTGCCACCCTTTTAGTATTTTATTTTATCCTTCATATATTCTTATCTGGACAAAATGACAAGGCAGAAAAACTCACAGACAGAGAAAGACCTAATCAATATAGACATTGGTAAGATGTCAGATCTAGAGTTTAGAATGACAATTCCTCAAGGTGCTAGCTGGGCTCAAAAAAGGCATGGAAGATATTAGAGAGACCCTCTCTGGAGAGATAAAAAGCCCTTTCTGGAGACATAAAATAACTAAAACCTAACCAAATTGAAATTTAAAAAGCTATTACTGAGGTGCAATGAAAAAAACAAAACCCATCAATATGCTGCCTACAAGAAACTCATCTTAGATCCGAAAATACCTCCAGATTTAAAGTTAGGGGTGGAAAACAATTTAGCATGCTAATGGACATCAGCAGAAAGCTGGGGTAGCAATCCTTATATCATACCAATTAGATTTTAAGCCAAAGACTATAAAGAGATGAGGAAGGACACTATATCATACTCAAAGGGTCTGTCCCACAAGAAGCTCTAACAATTTTAAATATCTATGCCCCTAATATGGGAGCAGCCAACTATATAAACCAATTAATAATGAATTCAAAGAAACACATCGACAATAATACAATAGCAGTAGGGGACTTTAACATTGTCCTCACTGAAATGGACAGATCATCCAAGCAAAAGATCAATAAGGAAATAAATGCTTTAAATGACACACTGGACCAGATGGACATCACAGATATATTCAGAACATTCCATCCCAAAATAACAGAATATACATTCTTTTCTAGTGCACACGGAACATTCTCCAGAATAGACTACATCCTGGGTCATAAATCAGGTCTTAACCGGTATCAAAAGATTGGGATCATTCCCTGCATATTTTCAGATCATAATGCTCTGAAGCTAGAACTAAATCACAAGAGGAAATGTGGAAAGAACCCAAATACATGGAGACTAAACATCATCCTTCTAAAGAATGAATGGGTCAACCAGGAAATTAAAGAATTGAAAAAATTCATGGAAACAAATGATAATGAAAAGACAATGGTTCAAAATCTGTGGAACACAGCAAAGGCAGTCCTGAGAGGAAGATATATAGTGATACAAGCCTTTCTCAAGAAACAAGAAAGGTCTCAAGTACACAACCTAACCCTACACCTAAAGGAGCTGGAGAAAGAACAACAAAGAAAGCCTAAACCCAGAAGGAGAAGAGAAAACACAAAGATCAGAGCAGAAATCAATGAAATAGAAACAAAACAAAACAACAACAACCACCAAAAAAACATAGAACAAATCAATGAAACTAAGAGCTGGTTCTTTGAAAGAATTAATAAGATTGATAAATCCCTGGCCAGACTTATCAAAAAAAGAGAGAGAGAGAGAAAAGACCCAAATAAATAAAATCATGAATCAAAGAGGTGAGATCACAACCAACACCAAAGAAATACAAACAATTATAAGAACATATTATGAGCAACTCTACGCCAACAAATTTGACGATCTGGAAGAAATGGATGCATTCCTAGAGACAGATAAACTACCACAACTGAACCAGGAAGAAACAGAAAACCTGAACAGACCCATAACCAGTAAGGAGATTAAAACAGTCATCAAAAATCTCCAAACAGTCATCAAAAATCTCCAAACCTGAACAGACCCATAACCAGTAAGGAGATTAAAACAGTCATCAAAAATCTCCAACACACATGAAACAGGCAAACATATCAAAAAAATAGGCAGAAGATATGAACAGACACTTCTCCAATCAAGACATACAAATGGCTATCAGACACATGAAAAAATGTTCATTATCACTAGCCATCAGGGAGATTCAAATTAAAACCACATTGAGATATCACCATACACCAGTTAGAATGGCCAAAATTAACAAAACAGGAAACAACAAGTGTTGGAGAGGATGTGGAGAAAGGGGAACCCTCTTCCACTGTTGGTGGGAATGCAAGTTGGTGCAGCCTCTTTGGAGAACCCTGTGGAGATTCCTCAAGAAATTAAAAATAGAATTTCCCTATGACCCTGCAATTTCACTCCTGGCTATTTACCCCAAAGATACAGATGGTGTGAAAAGAAGGGCCATCTGTACCCCAATGTTTATAACAGCAATGGCCACGGTCGCCAAACTGTGAAAAGAACCAAGATGCCCTTCAATGGATGAATGGATAAGGAAGATGTGGTCCATATACACTATGGAGTATTATGCCTCCATCAGAAAGGATGAATACCCAACTTTTGTAGCAACATGGACGGGACTGGAAGAGATTATGCTGAGTGAAATAAGTCAAGCAGAGAGAAGCAATTATCATATGGTTTCACTTATTTGTGGAGCATAACAAATATCATGGAGGACAAGGGGTGTTAGAGAGGAGAAGGGAGTTGGGGTAAATTGGAAGGGGAGGTGAATCATGAGAGACCATGGACTCTGAAAAACAATCTGAGGGGTTTGAAGTGGTGGGGGGGTGGGAGGTTGGGGTACCAGGTGGTGGGTATTATAGAGGGCACGGATTGCATGGAGCACTGGGTGTGGTGAAAAAATAATGAATACTGTTTTTCTGAAAATAAATAAATTGGAAAAAAAATCTCCAAACAGTCATCAAAAATCTCCAAACAGGGTGGCTCAGTGGGTTAAAGCCTCTGCCTTCGGCACAAGTCATGATCCTGGGGTCCTGGGATCAAGCCCCGCATCGGGCTCTCTGCTCCGTGGGGAGCCTGCTTCCCTTCCTCACTCTGCCTGCCTCTCTGCCTACTTGTGATCTCTGTCTGTCAAATAAATAAATAAAATCTTTTTTTAAAAATGTCCAAACAAACAAAAGCCCAGGGTCAAACGGCTTCCCAGGGAAATTCTACCAAACATTTAAAGAAGAATTAATTCCTATTCTCCTGAAACTGTTCCAAAAAATAGAAATGGAAGGAAAACTTCCAAACTCAGTTTATGAGGCCAGCATCACCTCATCACTTTGATCCCAAAACCAGACAAGGATTTCATCAAAAAAGAGAATTACAAACCAATATCCCTGATGAACACAGATGCAAAAATTCTCACCAAAATACCAGCCAATAGGATCCAACAGTACATTAAAAGGATTATTCACCACAGCCAAGTGGGATTTATTCCAGACCTGCAAGGTTGGTTCAACATCTGCAAATCAATGTCATATAATACCTTAATAAAAGAAAGAACAACATATGATACTCTCAATAGATGCTGAAAAAGCATCTGACAAAGTACAACATCCCTTCCTGATCAAAACTCTTCAAAGTGTAGGGATAGAGGGCACATACCTCAATTTTATCAAAGCCATCTATGAAAAACCCACCACAAATATCATTCTCAATGGAGAAAAACTGAAAACTTTTCTGCTAAGGTCAGGAACATGGCAGGGATGTCCATTATCACCCCTGCTATTCAACATAGTACTAGAAGTCCTAGCCTAAGCAATCAGACAACAAATATTAATTAAAGGCATCCAAATAAGCAAAGAAGTCAAACTATCACTCTTTGCAGATGATATAATACTTTATGTGGAAAACCCAAAAGACTCCACTCCAAAACTGCTAGAACTTGTACAGGAATTCAGTAAAATGTCAGGATATAAAATCAATGTACAAAAATCTGTTGCATTTCTTTCCACCAACAACAAGACAGGATAAAGAGAAATTAAGGAGTCAATCCCATTTACAATTGCACCCAAAACCATAAGATACCTAGGAATAAATGTAAACAAAGAGGCAAAGAATCTATACTCAGAAAACTATAAAGTACTCATGAAAGAAATAGAGGAAGACACAAAGAAATGGAAAAATGTTCCATGCTCCTGGATTGGAAGAACAAATACTGTGAAAATGTCTATGATACCTAAAGCAATCTACACATTTAATGTAATCCCTAACAAAATCTCATCCTTTTTTTTTTTTTCAAAGACATGGAACAAATTATCCTAAAATTTATATGGAACCAGAAAAAACCTCGAATAGCCAAAGGAATATTGAAAAAGAAAGCCAAATTTGGTGGCATCACAATTCCAGACTTCAAGCTCTATTACAAAGCTGTCATCATCAAGACAGTACGGCACTGGCAAAAAAACAGACACATAGATCAATGGAACAGAATAGAGAGCCCAGAAATAGACCCTCAACTCTATGGTCAACTCATCTTCGACAAAGCAGGAAGGAATGTCCAATGGAAAAAAGACAGCCTCTTCAGCAAAAGGTGTTGGGAAAATTGGAAAGCCACATGCAGAAAAATTAAATTGGACCAGTTCCTTACACCACTCACGAAAATAGACTCAATATGGATAAAGGACCTCAATGCGAGAAAGGAATCCATCAAAATCCTTGAGGAGAACACAGGCAGCAACCTCTTCAACCTCAGCCATACCAACTTCTTCCTAGGAACATCGCCAAAGAGAGAAGCAAGGGAAAAAGTGAACTATTGGGATTTCATCAAGATCAAAAGCTTTTGCACAGCAAAGGAAACAGTTAACAAAACCAAAAGACAACTTACAGAATGGAAGAAGATATTTGCAAATGACGTATCAGATAAAGGGCTAGTATCCAAAATCTATAAAGAGCTTAGCAATCTCAACACCCAAAGAACAAATAATCCAATCAAGAAATAGGCAGAAGACATGAGCAGACATTATTGCAAAGAAGATATCCAGATGACCAACAGGCACATGAAAAAATGCTCCACATCACTCAGCATCAGGGAAATACAAATCCATTGATGAAAGATATCACCTCACACCAGTCAGAATGGCTAAAATTAACAAGTCAGGAAATGACAGATGCTGGCAAGAATGCGGAGAAAGGGTAACCCTTTTACACTGTTGGTGGGAATGAAAGCTGGTGCAACCACTCTGGAAAACAGCATGGAGTTTCCTCAAAAAGCTGAAAATAGAGCTACCCTATGATCCAGCAATTGCACTACTGGATATTTACCCTAAGGATACAAATGTAGTGATCTGAAGGGGCACGTGCACACAAATGTTTCTAGCAGCAATGTCCACAATGGACAAACTATGGAGAGAACCTAGATGTCCATCAGCAGATGAATGGATAAAGAAGAAGTGGTATATATATACAATGGAATACTATGCAGCCATCAAAAGAAATGAAATCTTGCCATTTGCAATGACGTGGATGGAACTAGAGGGTATTATGTTTAGTGAAATAAGTCAGTTGGAAAAAGACAACTATCATATGATCTCCGTGATATGAGGAAGTGGAGATGCAACATGGGGGGCTGGGGGGGTGGGAAAGGATAACTGAAACAAGATGGGATCAGGAGGGAGACAAACCATAAGAGACTCAATCTCACAAAACAAGCTGAGGGTTGCTGGGGGGAGGGGAGTTGGGAGAGGATGGTGGGGTTATGGACATTGGAGAGGGTATGTGCTATGGTGAGTGCTGTGAAGTGTATAAACCTGGCAATTCACAGAACTGTACCCCTGGGGATAAAAATACATTATACATTTATGAGCACTGGGTGTGGTGAAAAAATAATGAATACTGTTATGCTGAAAATAAATAAAAAATTAAAAAAAGAAGATGAGGTCCATATATACAATGGAATATTACTTAGCCATCAGAAAGGATGATTACCCAATGTTTGCATCAACAGAGATGGAACTGGAGATTATGCTGAGTGAAATAAATCAAGCGGAGAAAGTCAGTTATCATATGGTTTCACTTACTTGTAGAATATAAGGAATAACGTGGAAGACATTAAGAGAAAGAAAGGAAAAGTGAAGGAGGGGGAAATCAGAGGGGGAGATAAACCATGATAGGCTGTGGACTCCAAGAAGCAAATTGAGCCTTTTAAGGGGAGGGTGGGTGGAGGGATGAGTGAGCCTAGTGGTGGGTTATTAAGCAGGGCACATATTTTATGGAACACTGGATGTTATATGTAAACATTGAATCTTGGAAGACTATATAAAAAACTAATGGTATACTGCATGGTGACTAATATAACACAATAAAAAATAAAGTGTACAATAAAAAAATTTAAAAAATTTAAAAAACTAAAGAGAACAAGGATTAAAAAAAAATTCTTGATGGATACTTAAATGGGCAGTCAGATGGATGGAGGCAGATGTATAAGGGATGTATGGCCTGAAAGAGAGGTGAATGGATAGTGGAAAGAGTTTGTGGATAAATGGATGGGTGAATGGATGGATGGGTGGATGGATGGATGGACAGATTGATGCACTGATGGGTTGATTAGTGGATGGATAAATGAGTCAAATCAAATAGAACCAGCACATGACTCAGAAGTTTCAAGATACTCTGCAACAGGAACCTTGAAACTAGAAGAAAATAATCAGTAAGTGTTTGAGGTTTGCATCTCCTTCTCATTCCCAAGAAAAGGAAAATGTTGTAAGTGGAATCAGCCTGTGGATAGCTAGTGCACATACTGTATGCCACCTGCTGTGCAGTGGATGAGGAAGATGAAAAGAAAAAGGGGGAAAAGATAATGAAAGAGAGCAGAGCAGGGATAGAGGACTGGAAAGAAAAGGCAAGACCCAAGTCTGCAAGGAGAGGATGGTGAAGGTGGGGATGACTGTGAGCAAGCCTAGCAGCTCAGCAAAAAGGAAGACAGGACTGAGAAAGCTCACCCTTCCCACTGCCACCTGCAGATTCATCTGCTTTGTCATTATTGGTGCTTTTACTGAGAATTAAATCTTGAGATGCCCAACCTAGAAGGAGGCATTTCTTCTTTCTCTGGAATAGCCTCTGCCATCCAAAGGCTTAGAGTAGATAGGTGTCCCCAGGGGGAGAGGATCACCAACCATACTGGAACTTCACAGTTCACATTGGCTCATTGAACCCAGGAACAATGGCAATTCTTCCCAAAGGTAGATCAAATGGCCCACTCAGGGTGACCTGGAGGCCATTCATTTAGTGAATATTTATTGATCCCCTTTAATGTGGGATGCTGTTCCCAGTACTTAGGATATGGTCAGTACTGAAATTTGGTCTGTTGGAGCTGACAGATCATAGTCATGGGGGCTGGGAGAGAGATAATAATAAACACACAGAAGAACAACAGCCAGGCAAATGCTAGGAAGAAAATAAAAAGCAGGCCTACAGTAAGGTGGCTAGAGGGCAACCCTTCATGGTGGGGAGGGCAGGTGGAGGAAGGGCATATAAACCCAGGGCTGAACATATCCAGGCAGGAAGACTGCAACTCTGTTTTGCCCAGGGCATGCAGGGGCCACCAGGATCCTTGCTCCCCTGGGTCTACCGATTTGTCAGTAGCCACTGCTCACAATGTATCACTGGGCCTAGTACCAAGCTAGGCACTAGGAGGGTAGATGGGAAGAAGCACCTGAAGGGCAAGCAGGGGCCAGAACATTTGATCATCAGAATCAGCCTAGCTCAGAGAGGTGAGCAAATATGGGCACCAATTAGAAGGTCTTCCTGTCTGTTCACAGAAGTCCCAGAGGCCTTCCTGGAGAAGGAGATGCCTGAGCTGAATATTAAAAAGGAAAAGTCTGCCAATCAGAGAAGCTGGGAAAGGCCATTCCAGGCAGAAGCACAGGACAACTCTGGATGATTTGAGGAACATGGAACATAAGCCCCAGAGGGAGATGTAGCAGAGAGAGACAGGGCTGGAGGGCTAGATCCCCAAGGGGTGCACATGCTTTGCTCAGAAGAATGAATTTCACCCAAAGGGCAATGGGGCACTATCAAGAATTTTAATTAGTATGGGATCTGCATGTTTTAGGAAATCCCCTCAGACTGTTACATGAAGAATAAACATTGATGGGCCAGGGGAAGGAGAGGAATAGGTGGCAAGTTCCTGAGAACAAGGAGCAAGTGTAGAAATACCCAGGGGGGAGGTTAATCAGACCTATAGACCTCTGAATGGGGCCCTGAGAGGGAGGAAGGAGTCAAGGAAAATCATCTCCACAGAGTTGCTGCTGTTCTGCCGGCCCAGTGACCAGGATTTCCCTTGGAAAGCACCTCGTCCTTGAAAACTGGTCCATGACAAACCCCTAATCCTGAAGTGAGACTATGACACAGACCTAGACGATCAGAAAGCTTCTCCTTGGGCAGCCACTGATGCAGGAGTGAGCATGTGACCCAAGACAGACCAATGGACCTCCAGTATGGGATTCTGCCAGAATAGCTGTGTTAGCTACCTTTGCCATCAACCAAGAAGAGGCTCCTGGCAGCAGGACCAAGAGATGGGCACAGCCGAAACAAATGGGCCCTGGACCCAGCTGTACCTGAAGCCACTATAGTTTCAGTAACACGTACCAGGGGATCCTTTCCCTTAGGTCAATTTGCGCTAAGAGTCTGTTATTGGTGA
Organism: Mustela erminea; assembly: GCF_009829155.1. Taxonomy (NCBI): domain Eukaryota; kingdom Metazoa; phylum Chordata; class Mammalia; order Carnivora; family Mustelidae; genus Mustela; species Mustela erminea. The sequence continues at coordinate 23,285,940 of NC_045632.1, read as the reverse complement.
CTAAAATAATTCTGAACAAATCATTAAAAAAGACAAAGATGAGCAGGACTCGGACCCAGCCCTCAAGCAGAACCTGTAGTATCTGTTAGGACCAGAGCCACAGCTCTGATCACCTAGAACACAGAGCCTTAAGACCCTAGGTTAGTGTCTAAAGGAGGTGCAGATGTGCTACTACACAGACATTCAGAGGAGGGCAGAGAAAGATGGCTCCAGAGAGGAGGTGATATCTGGCTAGGCCTTGAATCTGATGTTGGCAGTTGAAGATGGACAGATGTATAAGGCAGGAAAGAAAATAGCAAGAGAATAGAAGAGGTTAGAATCCCAGAGGAATCTGTCTCCCAAGAAGCAGAGGGTTGGTGCAGGGTGGGCTGGAAGATGTGGGCCTTAGGAGAGGCTGTCCTTGCCTGGGTAAACACCTGCCTGCCCTGGCCTCACCTGGTCATAGAGAGCAAATGCCCAAACCCTGCAACTCCACAGAAAGAGCCACCCCCAAGGAGGATGTTTAGCTCTGCCTGGGGCACTATCCCCAGAGAAGGGACCGACTGCCATCTAGATGAGTTGGCAGAGGCTACAAGTGCCATGCTGGTCCCAGCCTCTTCAAATCAGCCTTCCAGGCTGGGAACATGGGCTGTTACAGCCTGGCCTGTCTGTTTCCAGAGATGCTGAGTTTCCCACAGCATCAGCACCTCTTTGGTAAACAGTAATGGGGAACAGAAGCATCCTGGACAGGGAGCCTAGCATGCAGTTTAGAATGGAGGCTTGTTTCTATGAGTCACCTGCTCTCAGGAAACTCCTCCTTCCTGCCTCTTTCCCCAGTACTACACGCTGCAGCTCCCAGGAACCCTGGCCCAGTCTCCAGCACCAGCTCACTTGAGCAACCTTCACCTCGCAGAGCCCTAAATGTCTTCACCTTACAGCTCTACCCTGGCTGCTTCCTGAGGATCTTATTAGGGCACTTAGTGAAACTTGGTAGGAAATTGCAGGATCTGATCAACTACAAAAATAAGCGTGTCATTTGTATCCTTCATGATCTGGGTCTAGGAGGCCTCGTCTGCTGGGGTGAGGCTGCGGGAATTGAAGGCCACCTGCCTTAGAGAGAAGCCTCCACCGTGGAACACTGAGAAGAACTGCATCAAAAAGTCAGAGAGTTATTTCGCTAAGCATGATACGCTCTAGTTCCATCCATGTTGTCGCAAATGGCAAGATTTCATTTCTTTTGATGGCTGCATAGTATTCCATTGTGTATATATACCACATCTTCTTGATCCATTCATCTGTTGATGGACATCTAGGTTCTTTCCATAGTTTGGCTATTGTGGACATTGCTGCTATAAACATTCGGGTGCACATGCCCCTTTGGATCACTACGTTTGCATCTTTAGGGTAAATACCCAGTAGTGCAATTGCTGGGTCATAGGGCAGTTCTATTTTCAACATTTTGAGGAACCTCCATGCTGTTTTCCAGAGTGGCTGCACCAGCTTGCATTCCCACCAACAGTGTAGGAGGGTTCCCCTTTCTCCGCATCCTCGCCAGCATCTGTCATTTCCTGACTTGTTGATTTTAGCCATTCTGACTGGTGTGAGGTGATATCTCATTGTGGTTTTGATTTGTATTTCCCTGATGCCGAGTGATATGGAGCACTCTTTCATGTGTCTGTTGGCCATCTGGATGTCTTCTTTGCTAATCTCACAAAACAAACTGAGGGTTGCTGGGGGGAGGGGGTTTGGGAGAAGGGGGTGGGATTATGGACATTGGGGAGGATATGTGCTTCGGTGAGTGCTGTGAAGTGTGTAAACCTGGTGATTCACAGACCTGTACCCCTGGGTATAAAAATATATGTTTATAAAAAATTAAAAATTAAAAAAAAGTCAGAGAGTGACATGCACTAGTCAGGCTAGTCAGGCTGTGGAGAAGTCAGTCTCATACACTGCTGACGGGGATAGAAAATATTTCAACAGCTTTGTGAAGCAGTCTCCAGTTCCTCCAACATTAAACATAAAGTAACCCAGCAATTTACCCAACATCTACCCAAGAGATGAAAGCATACGTCCCCACAAGGATTGTACACAAGTATGGAAAGTCACATATTCGTACTAAGAGCTGGAAACAGCCCAAATGTCCCTCAGTGGACAAGTGGATAAACAAAATGTGCCATCCCCACATAGAGGAATACTCTTCAGTCATAAAAAGAAATGTGACCACGTGAACAAACTGAAAACATTACGCTATGAGAAAGAAGCCAGTTTCCAAAGACAGAATACCACATGATTCCATTATATGAAAAGCCAGATTAGGAAAACTCAAAGAGAGTGAAATTAGATTAGTGGTTGCTTAGGGCTGGAGAGAGGGGCTTAGGAGGATAGTAGCTAATGAGTTTTGAGGAGATGACAATGTTATAGAACAAGGTATGGTAATGGCCATACATATCTGTGAATGTCTTAAAAGTCTCAGAATTGTTCACTTTACATGGGAAAACTATAGCTAAATAAAGCTAAAAGAAGACGAAGTTAAAGAATTCCAATCATAGACAAATCTCAAGTACACAATGTCCTACAAGACAATTGGCCTGGACTTGTCAAAAACCAAATCATGAGAGGAAATGGGATGGGGATGAGAGGAGTTGGGGTTTCTATACAGAAGGAGACCAAAGAGTAGACCCAAGAACCAAAAGCAAGGCAGGGATTTGATGCGATCCTGACTGAAGACAGGTATCTGGGATAATGAGAAAATTTGACAAGGATTAGCTGTCAAATGACATCATCTAATTCTGATATGTCTGGATGGAGGAGAAAAACCATTTATCTTTGCCCCTTTGGCTGGTGGCCTAGAAAGAGCCTATGGAGTCTCAAAGCTGTCAGCTCATGGTCATGGACATTTGGCAATTCCTGCTTTAGAGAAAGGAAGATGTCACGTTAGCACAACCCAACTGCTGGTTTATAAGTGGGTCATGGCTGAGTTAGTGGGATGGGATTTGGTGGATATGGAGACGCAGCCTTCAAGGTCCCCGGTCAGAGGTGGTAGTGCCTCAGTTGTGGGGGTATCAACAGCATTCAGCCTCCAGCTGCCAGCCTTCCTGGACTGCCTCTGCCTTGCAGCCACATGCTACCACACAGTGGCTGATGGAGGCAGAGATAGAAAGGCCTGTTCACTTTGTCCAAAGCAGGACAGCCTTCCAGCCATATCTGCTCCAGGGCCCTCTGCCCACTCCTATTTCTACACTCCCCTGTCCTTAGCCATGGATTCTCAGCAGTCCCTCTTCACCTTCCACATGCTCCTCTCTGCTTCTGGGGTCTGCACACTGCCATGTGCAGTTTCCCACTATTCTAGGAGAAGGGAAAGGGCTGCATTCACAATGAAGAAGAAAAGCCATTCCACTTCGGGCTACATGGGAATATGTGTCCTTGCTGGTATGGGCAACACCACTATTCCTCTGCCACCATAGTCATATGGTCATATGGACAGTTGACAGTCATATGGACGTTGGAAAGGGCTGGATAACACTCCCAGGCTTCAATGGAGAAGGGTCTTCCTGAAGTGCCCCTTGACCTGTGTCATCCTAGGCAGTGACTTCCTCTCCCTAGACTTCCACCTGGCAGGAGAATTCCAGTGATATGTCGCTATGCTTATGACCATGGAGATGAGGTTACAGAAAAGATAAATCAAGCTTTTCATGAGGAGTGACACACATGGAGTTCCTCACCTGCAGAGAGCAGGGAAGCTATATTTTCACATCTCTGCCCAGCTACACTGCCCTGATCCTTGTCAGCCACCATGGACTGAAGGTCATGGGTCTGCATTCTCAGCAGGCAATGGGCAGCCCTCCCCCACTCTATTTGAAAACACATCTGACCCCTGTGACCACCACCATCCTGCCCCAACTTTGGCCAAGCTGCCATCTTGCCTGGCTGTGGTGACTGGCCTCTAAGACACTAAGATATGCCTGCTTCCCCATCCACACTCGCCTCAGCAGCAGAGTGATCCATATACATGTAAATCAGAGGGGCATCTGTGTGGCTCAGTGGGTTAAGCCTCGCCTTCAGCTCAGGTCGTGATCTCAGGGTCTTGGGATCAAGCCCTGCATCAGGCTCTCTGCTCAGCAGGGAGCCCACTTCCCCCACTCTCTCTCTCTGCCTGCTTCTCTGCCTACTTGTGTTCTCTGTCTGTCAAATAAATAAACAAATAATATTAAAGAAAGTGTGTAAATCAGATTAGTCACTCTTTCACTTCAAACACTTCAGGGTCTTCTAATAACACCAGAGTGTATCTCAAACTCCCTACAAGTCTAGAAGACCCTGATGTCTCTGTCTCCCAGCTATCTTGTTATCTTGTCCCACTCTCCCTCCCTCACTCTACTCCAGCCTTCTAGCAGTTCCACTAAAGCACTAGTTCATTCCCACCTCAGGGCCTTTGCACATACTGTTCCTTCTGCCTGGGATATTTTCTTCACAGCAATTCTTGTTGGATTTTCATCAAGCTTCAGAGCTTGGCTTCACTGTCTCCTCCTGAGAAAGGCCTTCCTAAAGCCACCTTATCCTTAGTGATAGGCCTCTGCTCCACTTGCTATCACATCACCCTGTTACATTTCAGGAGTTCTCGTAACTGGAGGAAATCATGGTGTCTTTCTCATGTGTTTTGCTTACTTATGTCCTGACCCCTTCTCCTTCCCTGAGGACAGACCTCTGCCTGTCTTGGTTCCTCTGTCCTGGTGAGGAAACACTTCCTGGCCCATGACAGGAATTCAAAGAATATTTGATGAATGAATGAATGGAATGAATGGATGGATGGATGGATGGATGGATGGATGGATGGATGGTGGAAGTGAGTTGGCCTTGGCTGGGACACACAGGCTGGAGGAGCCCATGGCCCTGGCTTGCAGAGGCAGCTCTCTAGACGAAGGCAGAGATTATGCACGTCTGTTGCCTTCCTTCCCGTGTTTTCGCCATATGGCCTGCTGCACATGGACTGAATTGCAGATGTTCTAAGTTGGAGCTTTCTTGCTTTTGTGTGTTCAAAACATAAAGGCGGAACATAGCTTACTACACATTTTGTGTTTGCTGACTATCTATATGTGTATAAAACAGACTCTGGTGTTACTAGCCAACCCTCATGTGAAGTGGAAGGAAAACAGAGCAATTAGAGAGGGAGGGAGGAGGTGGGTTCTGCCTGAGACCATGGCCAAGTGTCCAGAATTATGTGTGCCCATGCAGGGCAGGCTCTATCCAGAAGGTCATGGGCAGGGCCAGGCCAGGCACAGAGATTTTATGGCCCCATGGCCCCCAGGATATGGTCCAGCTCCTTATGAAGCATGACACAGCGTGTGCTCCCTGCACTCTGAGTCTTCCTCAGCCTCAGTTCTTTCCTTTCCCACCTCCACTCAGTCACAGACACACTTGATGACTGTCACTTCCAGGAGGGACCACCCTATCTCTAGCCTGTGAACCCTCCCTCTGCACACCCCACCTCAGACCACAGCCCACTCACTCCTCCTGGTGTCACTCAGCAATCTTTCACTCAAATGTTTGAGACTGAGTGCCTCCCACGTGTCTTTGTGTAGCTACCTTCTGAAGGAAGGAGGGCCCCAAACAAATGAACAAGCACACAATGACAAAATGTCAGGGCCATCTGTACCCCAATGTTTGTAGCAGCAATGGCCATGGTCGCCAAACTATGGAAAGAACCAAGATGCCCTTCAATGGACGAATGGATAAGGAAGATGTGGTCCATATACACTATGGAGTATTATGCCTCCATCAGAAAGGATGAATACCCAACTTTTGTAGCAACATGGACGGGACTGGAAGAGATTATGCTGAGTGAAATAAGTCAAGCAGAGAGAGTCAAGTATCATATGGTTTCACTTATTTGTGGAGCATAACAAATATCATGGAGGACAAGGGGTGTTAGAGAGGAGAAGGGAGTTGGGGTAAATTGGAAGGGGAGGTGAATCATGAGAGACCATGGACTCTGAAAAACAATCTGAGGGGTTTGAAGTGGCGGGGGTGTGGGAGGTTGGGGTACCAGGTGGTGGGTATTATAGAGGGCACGGATTGCATGGAGCACTGGGTGTGGTGAAAAAATAATGAATACTGTTTTTCTGAAAATAAATAAATCAATTTAATAAAAAAAAAGTCTCACATGCGATGAAGAACAAAATATGGGGTTTAATTAAAAAGACAGAATTAAGCATTCATGCCACAATAGTAGCCACATTGCAGGGCAACCAATAGCCCTTATGATATAGAATATTTCTTTAAAGAAGATTCCAGTGAGTAGACTCTGAAAAGCAGTGTGTTGAGGCTGGGGCAATGTAGGGGTCCTGGGACCCGGGTAGGAGCAGTATTCCATCATGGACATTGTTTGGAATGGCAAAGCTATGGGAATGATGCAAACTGATTACTCTTATTCCATTTCTCTTTTTTTAAGTTCTTCACAGACAATGTAAGACAAAGTAATAATAATAAAACCAAGAGGAGAGCCTGAGAGGAAAGCCAGGAAAGGGTTTTCACCTCCTGGGGGAGACAGGACTTGAGGTCCAGCCTGTCCTCTCAGGCCCAACACCCATTACAGTCACCCCAGGACCCAGCTAGTCCACACTGACTTCACTCAGCAAGATCTGCTCCATCTGACCCAAAACTGCTCAGAAGTTGGGTCAGGGTTTTTCCCAGGAATGAAGGTAGGCCAGCCAGGGGAGGGACTTCAATGGGCACCAGGGCATGTTCCTTGGGTCTAGGAGAGTTGGACCCAACCCATGAGCAATGAATGGGTAAGGCTTCCCCCAACTCCTAATTACATCTATGAGTTAGGAAAACCATATAAATGGCCCACCACCCTGTGGAGAATCATCTAAATGAGACCCCTGCTTTCCAGAAATAGCTTTGAAATCAATGTACTGGACTTCAGCCTTTGAGGCACTTTTCCAGCGTGGCCAGCAGTTGCTTCTTCAGGTCCTCACTGCCCATGACCAATGTGGTCAGGTCTTCAGTGTCCCTCCACTTCATGTCCTTGAGGATGACTGGAGATTCATTATAGAGCTTTTGCTTCTTATCAGGCGGCAGCTTCATTATGGTCTCAGGAATCAGCTTGAACCTTCCGCTTACCATCCATGTTTCTAAGAGGCCCCCAACAGTCCCCTCCTAGAAAACAAGGAAGGTTCAATTAGTAGGTTCAATGTGTGCTCTTACTGGGAGCATGTCCACTGCCATGACGAGTGAGCACATGCACTCACAGGCCAGAATGGGCTCAGCTTCATGCCTGTTCCACCCCTTGGTGAGGGGGCAAGGGCTTCTGGGGTCCTTGTTCCATTTGGCTCAGATAACTGACACCCAACGTGCCTTTCCCTATGCCGTGCACTCACAGACGCAGTACAAAGCATTTCCCACCACACAGATCAGAGACCTGAAATCTTCTCCAGGGCCTGCAGGTTTCCTGCTTCCCACAAAATCTCTCATCTTAAAAGACAGAGCTGAGAAGCCTGTGCCTTTACAAGGAGAATCATCTCAGTGGTGAGGCTGAGTTTCTTCATAATGTGCACTTTGCCCCTGAATTTTGGAAATTTTCAGTGAAATCCTATGGTTAAAGGACCCTATGGGCAGAAAAGGAGACCTTTATTCTGGAGGCAACTGTTTTTAATGCCATCCCTCCAGAGTGCTATGATGATAACTATCAAATAGAGCTTACTCAACTATTTCTCCTCCCGTGATCCTAAAAGGGCATAACCATTATATTTAAGTGTAAATTTATATCGATTTAAGGTGTATGATTTTGGGACTTGAGGCCCTTATGTCAGTGGAAACTTCTTTCTGAGCAGGTGGGATGTAGGTTTGCTACAGGAAGGTGCCCTGGGGCAGGAATCTCCAACTCAAGTGCCTTCAGGGGGCAGGCAGTAGATGAAAGGAATGAAAAAGGATGAGTGATCCTGGGGGTGATGGTGAACTGGCTCCCTATCTAAATGGGCAGGGCACTGCTGTTCAACAGAATGCTAGAAAGTCCTAGGCTCAGCAATCAGACAACAAAAAGAAAGAGGAGACATTCAAATTGGCAAAGAAAAAGTCAAACTCTCACTCATTCAGGATGACATGATAACTTACGTGGAAAAACCCAAAAGATGGCACTCCCCAAATTGCTAGGACTTATACAGCTGTTCAGCAACATGGAAGAATACAAAATCAATGCACAGAAAATAGTTTCATGTCTCTACACCAACAATTAGCCTGAAGAAATAGGAATTAAGGAATCAATCCCATGTACAATTGCACCAAAACCATAAGACACCTAGGAATAAACTGAACCAAAGAGGTAAAGGACTGTACTCTAAAAACTACATAACACTTATGAAAGAAATTGAGGAATACACAGAAAGATGGAAAAACATCTCACACTCATGGATTAGAAGAATAAGTATTGTTAAAATGTCTATGCTGCCCAGAGAAATCTACATATTCAATGCAACCCCTATCAAAATACCATCGACATTGTTCACAGAGGTGGAACAAACAATCCCAAAATTTGTAAGGAACCAGAAAAGACCCTGGATACCCAGAGGAACACTGCAAAGAATGCCAATGCTGGGGGCATCAGAATGTCTGGCTTCAAACTATATTACAAAGCTGGGATCATCAAGACTGCATGATCCTGGGGGAAAAAAAAATACATAGACTAATGGGATAGAACAGAGAGCCCAGAAATGAATCCTCAACTCTATGGTCAACTAATATTTGTCAAAGTGGGAAATAACTCAAAGGAAAACATATAGTCTCTTAAATAAACAGTGATGGGAAAATTGGATACCCACATGTAGAAGAATGAAAATGAAAAATTCTCTTAACCCTACCCAAAGGAAAACTCAAAACAGATGAAAGACCTCAATGTGAGACAAGAATTCATCAAAATCTTAGAGAAGAACATAGGCAGGAAACTCTTTGACCTCAAACATGTCAACTTCTTCATAGATGCATCTCCAATGTCAAAGGAAACAAAAGCAGAAATGAAGTCTTGGGAATTCATCAATATAAAGAGCTTCTGCACAGCAAAGGAAACCATCAACAAAACTAAAAGACAACCTACAGAATGGTAGAGAATATTTATATATGACACTACAGACAAAGAGCTGATATCCAAGATCTATAAAGTACTTCTCAAACTCAACACGTAAAGAACAAATACAATCCACTCAAAAGAAATGGACAGTGGATAAAGAAGATGTGGTCCATATACACTATGGAGTATTATGCCTCCATCAGAAAGGATGAATACCCAACTTTTATTGGACAGGACTGGAAGAGATTATGCTGAGTGAAATAAGTCAAGCAGAGAGAGTCAATTATCATATGGTTTCACTTATTTGTGGAGCATAACAAATAGCATGGAGGACAAGGGGAGATGGAGAGGAGAAGGGAGTTGAGGGAAATTGGAAGGGGAGGTGAACCATGGGAGACTATGGACTCTGAAAAACAACAGAGGGTTTTGAAGGGGCGGAGGATGGGAGGTTGGGGGAACCAGGTGGGGGGTATTAGAGAGGGCACGGATTGCATGGAGCACTGGGTGTGGTGCAAAAAACAATGAATACTGTTACGCTGAAAAGAAATAAATAATTAAAAAAAGAAATGGGCAGAAGGCATGAGCAGATATTTCTCAAAAGAAAGTATACAAATGGCCAACAGACATATGAAGAAATGTTCCACATCACGTGGCACCAGGGAAATAGAAATCGAAACTAAAATGAGATATCAAGACCAGTCAGAATGGCTAAAATTAACAAGGCAGGAAACAACAAATGTTTGAGACGATGAGGAGAAAGGGGAAACTTTCTACACTGTTGGTGGCAAGGCAATCTGTTAAAGCCACTCTGGAAAACAGTATGGAGGTTCCCAAAGAAGTTAAAACTAGAGCTACAATATGACCCAGAAATTGCACCACTGGGTATTTATCCCAAAGCTACAGATGTACTGAAAATAAGGAGCGGCTGCACCCCAATGTTCATAGCAGCAATACACACACACACACACACACACACACACACACACACATACGCAATGGAATATTAGCCATCAGAGAGGATGAATACTTACTATTTACACCTACATGGATGGAACTAATACAGGGTATTATGTTAAGTGAAATAAGTGAATTAGAGAAAGACATATATCGTATGGTTTAACACATATGCGGGCTATAAAAAACAGTGCAGAGAACCATAAGGGAAGGTAGTGAAATCTGAACAGGAAAAAAAAAGAGAGGGAGCAAACCAGGAGAGACTCTTAATTATGGGAAACAAATGAAGTGTTACTAAAGGGGAGGTAGTTAGGGTATGAGGTAACTAGGTGATGGGCATTAACAAGGGCAGAGGTTGTGATGAGCACTGGGTGTTATATGCAACTGATTAATTGTTGAACAGTACATCTGAAGATAATGATGTACTATCTGTTGGATAATTGAATTTAAATAGAAATAAAAAATAAAGGAGCAGTGGCTACCTCTTGACAGTTCATTGCTACCACACAGAATGCAAGTGTATATCCTGAAAAGTCTCATGACTATTAAATATTGATGATCAGATACTAATAGATGCAGCCCAGCAGGACTTAGGGACTCTCTTTGAAAGAGCAGAGTGTGGAAAGGGGAGACATTGACTTCAAAATAGACACCCGGCAAAGACCACCTTAACCAGGTGATCAAGGTGGCCATCGCCAGGGAGGACTGTGGATGTCACATGTCCCTAAAATGGCACTATGAGACAGGTGCTCGGCCTCTGTCTGTGGTATGATTTCCCAAGGTCCACAACCCCAGGCTAAGCATGAGAAAGCATCAGGCTGACCCAAACAGAGAAGCATTCTACAAGTACCTGCCCAGTACTCCTCAACAGTACCAGATCATTAAAACAAGCCAAGTCTGAGAACTGTCACAGAGCCTGGGAGACTAAGGAGACCTGAGGATTAAATGCTCTGTGATCTCTTGAGCTGGATTCTGGGAAAGATCTTAAAACAAATGAAAATATTTTAAGGCCAAAACTGAAAAAGTACAAATAAAGTCTGGAGAGGAGTTAATAGTGATCCATGAGTGTTGACTTCATACTTTTCATAAGTGCACCATGGTGGTAACATTATGGGATCTGGGTGAGGGATATGTGGGCATTCTCAGCACAGTCTCACCAATGTGTCTGTAATTCTACTACTATTGCAAAATTGAAGGTTTATCTGAGAGAATAGACCCCAGCAATGTGATGAGTTCCTTATCACAGAGGAAGTCGGGGAGTCAATAGTTAATAAGCACAGAGAACCCGCAGAGGGACAGAGGTCTTCCTTGCCCTCTGTGTAACTTCTCATGACAGATTACGGAACAGGTACAGGCACAAGCTGCACGTCTCTGTGCTCTCTCTCACGTCTATGGCCTTCCTGCTGGCTCAGGCAGCCCCAGTGCACAGAGCCTGGCAGAGGGCAGAACATCCCAGCCTTGAGTCCTCTGTCATGTGACAGGGCAACAGAGCTCATGCCAAGCCCGAGAAGGGGAAAGTACTGGGCTCTGTGACCACCTTGGCCTGTACCCACACCTGCCTGCCCCATGACCCTGAGCCGAGTGTCAGACTCCTCACCTGTAAAGGGAGATAAGTCACCTACAAGATGGATTCTGGAAAGGTCTGAGGGGAATGGATGCAAAGTACCTGTTGTGAGTCTGGAACACGCAGCCCTGAGACAGGATGGCTCTAAATGACTGTTCTGTTACTGATACACACCACTGGCTTTTCTGTAAGCAACCGCTCCTAATGCCCATCCAGTTCTGTGTGAGGCATAGTAAAAGTAGGGACAGGATGGCCTTAAGGATTACCAGTAAGATGGAACAACCAGAGAAGAAAATAAACCAAAGAATTCCAGAGGTTTGTGTTGCATAGACAGATGGACTTTTGGAACAAAGTCCTTTGAACAATTTTCTGTGGTCAATTTGTCTATGAATGTGTTTGCATAGACAGACAGATGGACTTTTGGAACAAAGTCCTTTGAACAATTTTCTGTGGTCAGGAAACTGTTATCCACACTAGTGGGAGACTGACAGGCACACAGGGCAAAGGAAGGATGGGCTCTGCCCCAGGTGCAGTGGGCATGGAGAGCCACAACACTGACGGGACACCTGACAGGACCCGGAACCCAAATCAAAGTGGCCATGAGCTGGTGCTTCTCCTCTTGGCTTCAACTGGACCCAAGGCTAGAAGGGCGCCTTCTTTCCTTCACTCCCCTTTTCATGCAAGCAGTCCCTAAAGGATCTCGACACAGTTTGGGGCAGACCCTTTGCTCAAGAAGTCTTGGTTACGTGTCCTTTTGACCCAAGGAAAATCCCAAACCAGACACTCCTGTAGAAATCATCCTCTCAATCATGGGGGAGAATTTTGAGCCCCTAGAACAAGTCTGTGGGTGTGCTGGATCACCACAATCGGGGTTCAGAACCTCTCTTCCATTACAGAAAGATAATTAGTGTCCTGGGCTCTGGCCCCTATCATGTTCTAAATCAGTGATTCTCCATAAGTGCATCCCACTTCGGACAGCAACTCTAAGAGAGTATGACGCAGACATCTGACATCGGCTACTTAGTCCTTGAGTTCAGAAAGTGCAAACAAGCACCCCCCAAAAGTGTCTGTTTGACCATGTGGGGTGTAGAAGCCATGAAGGGGCCAGACCTGCAGGGGTGCTCGAGGGACTGGAGGAGAAGTCAGGAGTGCCTGCCCCCACTCAGGCACCATGTGTCCTGGACCTGCCAGCACACCTCTAAGCTTCCTGTCCCTTTTCTCACTATCGAAACCCCTTGCAGGGAATGGAATATCTGTCTATTATCCTGGGAAAAGGGAGATGAAACTTGGACCTGGGAAGGCCCCTTTGGGGGCTGCAGTGAGTTTCCCATTTCCAGGCACATGAAGATCCCAAGCATGGTCTTTAAGGCTGGCTCCCTGGCCAGGGCACTCTGCTCAGACACCACTCCTAAAACAGAGTTTCTGCACAATTATTGACCGGCACTTGGAAACACTTTCTGCAGGGCAAGAAAATGTGTAGAAAGGAAGCAGGAAATAGCCATTTCACACTCTGGTCCATCAAAGAACCTAGCTTCCCACCTGCTCTGAATGACTTCATACAAACCCAGAGGGGCTAATAAAATATCTTCATGCAAAGAATACTTACTTCCAACCTCCTCTCAGCCCAGGCAGACCAGCCCAAGGCAGGAGCCCAGGGCTCTGCAGACATGGAGGGCCTGCAGGTGTCCCAGTGTGTGGGAGGGCATGAGAGTATGTGGCTCACCTCTGGCTGGGTTCAACAGCTTCACACCACAGCAAGACATAGCATTATAGCTGCCTCAATGCAAGACAGAGTTGGTTTAATTTCCATGTGAGAATCATTTTAGACTTCAGAGCATCAATAGACTCTTGTGGAAGAAAGGTTTGTCACCCCATCTCCTGAGTCCTTGCTGGAAAGCCAGCCTCCTGACTTCTTGAGGATTGCCAGATTGAGGACAGAAGCCAGACCTGCTTCCCCTCCCACTCCAAGCTTGCCTTTGTCGGTGAGCAGCAAGGAATCCAGTAAGGAGGGAGAAGGGAGGAAGAGTACTCTGATGGGGACAGACCTCAGAGGGTGGTAATGGGGTCTCCCCTCCCCATATCACACCTATTTCAGAATCAGATTTGTCCACAACACGGGCTCTGGTCACAGAAAGCCCATCTGCCAGCCACAGGGAAGGAAAATGCCAACTTGAACCCCTGGTTTCTTGCAAGCACCAGGCTGGTCTGCTGGTGCCAGCAAGGTTCTGGGGAAGAGGGAGATGAGCCCATCCCTGGGACTGCAGCCTGGCTTTTTGAGATGGACCAGATTGTGAGAGAGCAGGGAGAGGAAGGCTTCAGAGCTAACATAGACTTCCGTGCACCATGTTTAAAAAAAAAAAAAATTAGAAAAGCAGAGCCCCTTAAGGAGTCAGAGTGATCTTGCTCACCTGCCATCCTTAGTACTTTCTACTTTTCTGTTGGAATTTATGAAACTCCTCTGTGGGGTCTGGCTCTTGCAAGCCTTGTGTCCCCATTTCTGTAGGTCTGGTCCAAAGGTCCCATGTGGGACCCCACTTAGCACTTTCGGATATGCCCACAGACTTTTTTTTTTTTTAAGATTTTATTTATTTATTTGACAGAGAGAGAGAGAGAAATCACAAGTAAGCAGAGAGGCAGGCAGAGAGAGGGGGGGGAAGCAGGCTCCCTGCTGAGCAGAAAGCCTGATTCGGGGCTCAATCCCAAGACCCTGGGATCATTACCTGAGCCGAAGGCAGAGGCTTAATCCACTAAGCCACCCAGGCGCCCCTGCCCACAGACTTTTTAATGACTGAAGTGTTGCCGATATTTAAAAACCAGATTTAACATACATCAGATTCCTGATTTCTCTTGAAAAATCAAAAGAACACCTTCCCATAGACGCAGAGGCCAAAGCTAAGCAGGTCCTGGCAGGGCGACCTTACCTGAGCAGAGGCCCATAAATAGGTCATCTGCAACCTCTCAAAGTCCCCCTGCTTCCTCTCCTATAGGCTAAAGAAGCCACCAGTCCCCACCACAGGAATTGTCCCCTCTGAGATCCCTAACATCCATTCCTGATCATCTCTAAACTTTATCTGCAGGGCGAGGCCAGGGGTGGTGACTCACGGGGTATCCTAGGACTCTGTCCCGGATTTGTAACACCTGCCGCCCCACCCACGCACCTGGGAGGCAGACGAGGGTGACGCACACCCCGGGTTACTGAAGATGGCCCATACATGAGGGTAACTCAAGAGGTTATACACACACTGGGGTCACTCTGCTGGGTGCCAGGGCCCTGAGTCCCGCTGCCTGGGTTTAACCCCAGCAGGGCTGCTTCTGCTTACTTTTGGTGTGACATCAACCTCTCTCTGTCTCAATGTCTTCAAGTGGGAAATGAATACCTTAGCAATGTGGATCCGGTCCGCTACATGGGTCCGGCTCCACGCCCCACCTTACCTGCGCCACACCCGCGCACCAAGCCCTTCACCTGCTGGGATGCGGCCCCTGGCGCCAGGGAGACCTAACCACCGACTTCTCCGGCCCCACCCAGGGTCTCCTAGCTCCGCGGCCACCCCAGCGCGCAGACCCACTCCCTGACGCCTTCTGGCTCACCCACGCAGGAGGGCCTTCTGGTCCCCACTCACCGTGGCACCAATGCCACCACTACTATCACCACCACTGCCGCTGCCACTGCCGCCTTCAGCCTCTCTGCCGCTATCTCCGCCGCCACTGCCGCCTTCATCTTCTCTGCCGCTATCTCCGCTGCCGCTGCAGCCTTCATCTTCTCTGCCGCTATCTCCGCTGCCGCAGCCGCCTGCACCCTCTCTGCTGCCGCCTCCGCTACCATGGTCCTCCTCACGGCTACCACCACAGCCACTACCGCCACCACTGCCACCACTATGGCCACCAGCACCACTGCCCTCACAGACAGGCTGTGCTGCTTTGGCGCCTTCACCTTCACGCTATGCTTCTCTGACTTCGGATTGCTGGCCAGGTGTTGCCTAGGACCTGGAGACTGAGGGCTCCTGGGGAGCTTCTCCTGAGGGTCCATCTCCAGCCCTTTACCACACACGTTTTATCTGGGCTTGCCTTGCACCTTCCTCAAGCTGGGGGAGGCCTCTCTCTTTGGTTTGATTCAGTATCTCTGACCCTTGGGCCTAAGGAAGCTCCTCCCCACTCCCTTCATTGGGCTTGAGGAAGAGCCCCACAACCCCAGGAAGCTCAAAGTACTAAGTTAATGTTTTCTGGATGTATGGGCCAAAGTCCAATATAGGTTGTTCCCCATCCGCTGCAACAGCGCGTGCCTCTGGGTGGGGGGGTTTGAGAGGCTAAGCACTGGCTTCACTCCTAGGGTTCCAACAGAACGGGGAGTCCAGCTTCCAGGACAGAGCTGAGGCTGGGGAACCTCTTGGTGGGGGCAGAGGTGTATGTGGTTGGGCTTGCAGGCAGTCCTTCAGAGGGAGCACGGAGAAGATTCCCTCCTCATCCGCACCGGAAACATACACACACACACACACACACACACACACAGAGGTTGGCCTTGAACCATCTGAAATCCTAAAAAGGCTCTGGAGGCTTTCTATGAACAAGCCCACTTAATCCTGACACTGTCCTGCCACCTAGGCATGGTTGCCCCTGCTCTATTACAGATAGCTACAAGAGGTTGGTCTGCCCAAGGCCACCCAGGTAGGGAGTATCAAGGTCCACACTCTAACCTGGGTCCACCTGACTCAAAGTCCTCCCTGGGCCTCTTTCACACACAGCCTTTTTGTTTCGTTTTCTTCTCTTCTCTCCTTTGAATGGGAAAGTACTTTGGGAGTATATATGCCATATATACACACACATGTATATACCATAATATTCAACATATAAATATGTCCACACATTGCTCAATTCCTGTATCAGTTCTAGCAATTTTGGAGTAGAGTCTTTTGGGTTTTCTACATACACATCATGTATCTCCAAAGAGTGAGAGTTTGACTTCTTTGCTTTTTTGGATGCATTTTATTGCTTTTTGTGATCTGATCATATATATGTGAAATGCACAGAGAAACCTGTGGAAGGGAACATCTCACAGCACCAACTATGTCCCCCTCTGGGGTGAGGAGAGGAGCTAGTGAGAAATGGGTGTGTTAGCCTTATCTATAATGTTTGCATTACTCTTATCATGATGAGATGTATTCATGCATGCTTCTGTAATTAAAATTATTAATCTGTTTCATTCTTCTACTTATAGCTGTCCAGTTTTCCCAGCACCATTTATTGAAGAGACTTTTTTCCACTTTATATTTGTTCCTGTTTTGTCGAAGATTAATTGACCATAGAGTCGAGGGTCCATATCTGGGCTCTCTACTTTGTTCCACTGGTCTATGTGTCTGTTTTTATGCCAGTACCATGCTGTCTTGGTGATCACAGTTTGTAATAAAGCTTGAAATCAGATGACGTGATGCCCCCAGCTTTATTTTTGTTTTTCAACATTTCCTTAGCGATTCAGGGTCTCTTCTGATTCCATACAAATTTTAGGATTATTTGCTCCAGCTCTTTGAAGAATACCAGTGGAATTTTGATCAGAATGGCATTAAAAGTATAGATTGCTCTAGGCAGTATAGACATTTTAACATTGTTTATTCTTCCAATCCAAGAGCATGGAATGGTCTTCCATCTTTTTGTGTCTTCTTCAATTTCTTTCATAACTGTTTTGTAGTTCCTCAAGTACAGATCCTTTACCTCTTTTGTTAGGTTTATTCCCATGTATCTTATGGTTCTTGGTGCTATCGTAAATGGAATCGATTCTCTAATTTCCCTTTCTGTATTTTCATTGTTAGTGTATAAGAAAGCCACTGATTTCTGCACATTGACTTTGTATCCTGCCACGTTGCTGAATTGCTGTATGAGTTCCAGTAGTTTGGGGGTGGAGTATTTTTTGTTTTCCATATAAAGAATCATGTCATTTGCGAAGAGAGTGAGTTTGACTTCTTCATTACCAATTTGGATACCTTTTATTTCTCTTTGTTGTCTGATTGCTGTTGCTAGGAGATTCAAATTAAAACCACATTGAGATATCACCTTACACCAGTTAGAATGGCCAAAATTAGCAAGATAGGTAACAACATGTGTTGGAGGGGATGTGGAGAAAGGGGAACCCTCTTCCACTGTTGGTGGGAATGCAAGTTGGTGCAGCCTCTTTGGAGAACAGTGTGGAGATTCCTCAAGAAATTAAAAATAGAACTTCCCTATGACCCTGCAATTGCACTCCTGGGTATTTACCCCAAAGATACAGATGGAGTGAAAAGAAGGGCCATCTGTACCCCAATGTTTATAGCAGCAATGGCCACGGTCACCAAACTGTGGAAAGAACCAAGCTGCCCTTCAACAGACGAATGGATAAGAAGATGTGGTCCATATACACTATGGAGTATTATGCCTCCATCAGAAAGGATGAATACCCAACTTTTGTAGCAACATGGACGGGACTGGAAGAGATTATGCTGAGTGAAATAAGTCAAGCAGAGAGAGTCAACTATCATATGGTTTCACTTATTTGTGTAGCATAACAAATATCATGGAGGACAAGGGGTATTAGAGAGGAGAAGGGAGTCGGGGTAAATTGGAAGGGGAGATGAATCATGAGAGACCATGGACTCTGAAAAACAATCTGAGGGGTTTGAAGTGGCGGGGGCATGGTAGTTTGGGGTACCAAGTGATGGGTATTATAGAGGGCACGGATTGCATGGAGCACTGGGTGTGGTAAGAAAATAATGAATACTGTTTTTTCGGAAAATAAATTAATTAATTTAATTTTTAAAAAGTAAAATAAATAAATAAAATTATTAATCTGTATAAAAGAAATGAAATACAAACTAAACTGGTCTCTGCCATCACATTCCTGATCATAGTCCGAGGTGGGACAGTCCACCCAACCCAAACCATTTTGAAGCTCTTTATATCTATTTCATTCATTCATTCATCCATGCATGCATGCATTCAATATTTACCATTTTTCTGTCATTTATACATTCCAACAAGTATTTACTGAGCACCCACTCTAGGTTCTGCACTGCAGCAGAGAACAAAATAATAAGGTCCCCACCCTACGATTTCACATCCATGTGCATATATGCACATACACATTTGCACATGTGTGTCTCCTCCATAGTCCCACTGGCCACCTGGAGAGAGTGGAAAGGAACAATGGCAGTTGTTGTCCCTCACCCTTGAATGGAAGGACGGGTGAAGAAGAAAGGGAACAGCAAATAGGCTAATAGCAAATAGTCCAAACAGCAAACAGTCCCAGAGAGTATGAAAATCACATATCGGCCAGGAAATGGGATGACATCAGGCCTTTTTCTCTCTTTGCAAAGCTGCTTCCTTGTGTCCTGGGCATATGGACTCTATTCATCCTTCAGGCCAAGTTCAAACATCCTCACTTTTTCATTCCTGTCCATAGCCACATAGGATCTCCCCTAGCTAAGATTCCTGATACAAGTTTCAGGTCAGATACACAGACCAGCAGCCAGCAGGCCATTAGCAGGCAAGGGAGATAATTTGTGATATGAGACTGATGGGTTGAGATGTTCTTTACCACTACAGACACCATGCCTTGTGTCTCTTGCTACCAATACTTGAGCTTGTAGTCTCCAATTAACATTGCATCTATGGGTACATTTGATTTATTCCTCCACCCACCACACAGGCTCTTGTGTCATATTCATTGAGGGCCAGTGCACGTGTAGTGGATGGATGGAAGGATGGATGGATGGAGACAGGAGAGGATGGAAAGATGGGTTGACAGATGAACAAATGGATGGGTGGATGGTTAGATGGATGACGGCATGCATGGATGGGTGGATGGAAGGATGGAAGGAAGGATGGATGGATGATTATGTGAATGGATTGATGGATAGCTGGGTGGGTCAGTAGACAGTTGGGTCAATAAATGGATGGATGGATGGATGGATGGATAGTGGGATGGATGTGTATATGGATGGATAGATAGATGGATGGATGAGTAGATGGGTGGATAGATGAATTAATGGATGGATAGATGATGGATGGATGGATGGATGGATATATTTATGGATGGATGGATGGATGGATGGACGGAAGGGTGGGTGAAGGATGGGTGGTCAGGTTGATGGACAGATGAAAGGATGAATGCATGGATGGGAGGATGGACAAAAGGATGTAGACAGATAGATGGATGGGCAGATGGATGTTGCATAGATGGATGATTGTGTGCATGGGTCATTGATGGATGGATTGCTATGGAATGATGGATGGGTGGATGGATGGATGGATAGATAGATAATGGGTGATGGATGCATGGGCATCCATTCAACTGGAGACAGATGAATGGATAAATAGTTGATAGAGAGACTGGTGGGCAGATGGATGGACATGTGGAGGGGTGGATGGATGGTTAGATGGCAGAGAGGTAAAGACAAATGAATGGGAGTGCCTGTGTGGCTCAGTGGGTTGAAGCTTCTGCCTTTGGCTCAGGTCATGATCCCGGGGTCCTGGGATCGAGCCCCGCATCAGGCTCTCTGCTGAGGAAGGCGCCTTCTTCCCTCTCTCTTTCTGCCTGCCCCTCTGCCTACTTGTGATCTCTCTGTCAAGTAAGTAAATAACATCTTAAAAAAAAAAAGACAGATGAATGCATGAATTGATGGATGGACAGATGGATAGATGAATGGACAGACAAATGGATGGATGAATAGATGGATGGGTGAGTGGATGGATGGATTAATAGATGGATAAAAGTATGTATATTTGTATGTAGAGATGGAGGGATGGATGGTTGGACAGGTGGATGGATAGCTGGCCAGAAGGATAGATGGGTGGATGATCAATAAATGGAGGAATGGATGTTTAGATGGATGTACAGATTTATGAAATTATGTAGGTATGGGTGAAAGGATGGATAAATGGATGGATGGATGGATGGATGGATGCCTGGATAGGTAGAAAAATGGATGGAGGCCAACGGATTGGTAAATAGATGAATGAATGAGTGAATGAATGGGTAGAAAGATGAAGGTAGTGAAATGAATGGATGGATGGATGGATGGATGGATGTGTGCATGGATGGAGAGGGGTTGGAAGATGGATGGATGGATAGATAGGTGGATGGATGGATGCATGGATGAATGAGTGGGTGGAAGGATGCAGAGATCGTTGGAAGGATGGATATATAGATGAGTGAATGGATGGATGAATGGATGGATGGATGATGGATGGGTGAACCAGTTGATGGACAGAAGAAAGGATAAATGCATGCACGGATGAATGGATGGATGAAAGGACATACAAATACAGACAGATTAAAAGATGAACAGATGGATAGAAGAGGCACAGATGGACAGATGGGTGGACAGAAGAATGGGTAGATGGAAGGGGGGTGGACAGATGGATGAATATCATATTGGACCAGATGGACCTCATAGATATATACAGAACATTCCACCCTAAAACTACAGAATACTCATTCTTCTCAAGTGCACATGGAACTTTCCCCAGAGTAGACCACATACTGGGTCACAAATCAGGACTCAACCGATACCAAAAGACTGAGATTATTCCCTGCACATTCTCAGATCACAATGCTTTGAAACTGGAGCTCAATCACAAGGAAAAGTTCCGAAGGAACTCAAACACCTGGAAGCTAAAGACCACCTTGCTTAAGAATGGTTGGATCAACCAGGAGATCAAGGAAGAACTGAAACAACTCATGGAAACCAATGACAATGAAGACACTTTGATCCAAAACCTATGGGATACAGCAAAGGCAGTCCTAAGGGGGAAATACATAGCCATCCAAGCCTACCTCAAAAAAATTGAAAAATCCAGAATACACCAGCTGTCTCTACACCTTAAAGAACTGGATAATCAACAACAAATCAAACCAACTCCACACATAAGGGAAATAATCAAGATTAGAGCTGAGATCGATGAGGTAGAAACCAGAGATACAGTAGAACGTATCAATGAAACTAGAAGCTGGTTTTTTGAAAGAATCAATAAGATAGATAAACCATTGGCCACACTAATCCAAAAGAAAAGAGAGAAGGCTCAAATACATAAAATTATGATTGAAAAGGGAGAGATCACAATGAACACCAAGGAAGTAGAAACAATCATCAGAAGTTATTATCAACAGTTCTATGCCAATAAGCTTAGCAACCTAGATGAAATGGATGCATTCCTGGAAAACTATAAACTCCCAAAATTGAATCAGGAAGAAATTGACAACCTGAATAGACCAATATCTAGTAATGAGATTGAAGCAGTGATCAAAAAACCTCCCAAAAAACAAGAGCCCAGGACCTGACGGATTCCCTGGGGAATTCTACCAAACTTTCAAAGAAGAAATAACACCTATTTTCCTGAAGCTGTATCAAAAAATTGAAGCAGAAAGAAAACTTCCAGACTCTTTCTATGAAGCCAGCATTACCCTGATCCCCAAACCAGGCAAAGACTCTACCAAAAAGGAGAATTTCAGACCAATATCACTGATGATTATGGATGCTAAGATTCTCAACAAGATCCTAGCAAACAGGATCTAATAGCACATTAAAACGATTATCCACCATGACCAGGTGGGATTCATCCCTGGGCTACAAGGATGGTTCAACATTCGCAAATCAACCAATGTGATAGAAAAAATTAATAAGAGAAGAGAGAAGAACCACATGGTCCTCTCAATTGATGCAGAAAGAGCATTTGACAAAATCCAGCATCCATTCCTGATTAAAACGCTTCAAAGTATAGGGATAGAGGGAATATTCTTGAACTTCATCAAATCTATCTATGAAAGGACCACAGCAAATATCATCCTCAATGGGAAAAAGCTTGCCTCCTTCCCGTTGAGATCAGGAACACGACAGGGATGCCCACTCTCACCACTCTTGTTCAACATAGTATTAGGAGTCCTAGTAAGAGCAATCAAAGGGAAATAAAAGGTATCCAAATTGGTAATGAAGAAGTCAAACTCTCTCTCTTTGCAGATGACATGATTCTTTATATGGAAAACCCAAAATACTCCACCCCCAAACTACTAGAACTCATACAGCAATTCAGCAACGTGGCAGGATACAAAATCAATGTGCAGAAATCAGTGGCTTTCTTATACACTAACAATGAAAATACAGAAAGGGATATTAGAGAATTGATTCCATTTACGATAGCACCAAGAACCATAAGATACCTGAGAATAAACCTAACCAAAGAGGTAAAGGATCTGTACTCAAGGAACTACAGAACAGTCATGAAAGAAATTGAAGACACAAAAAGATGGAAGACCATTCCATGCTCTTGGATCGGAAGAATAAACAATGTTAAAATGTCTATACTGCCTAGAGCAATCTATACTTTTAATGCCATTCTAATAAAATTCCACCGGTATTCTTCAAAGAGCTAGAGCAAATAATCCTAAAATTTGTATGGAATCAGAAGAGACCCCGAATCGCTAAGGAAATGTTAAAAAACAAAAATAAAACTGGGGGCATCATGTTAACTGATTTCAAGCTTTACTACAAAGCTGTGATCACCAAGACAGCATGGTACTGGCATAAAAACAGACACATAGACCAGTGGAACAGCGTAGAGAGCCCAGATATGGACCCTCGACTCTATGGTCAAATAATCTTCGACAAAACAAGAAAAAAATATATAGTGGAAAAAAGACAGTCTCTTAAATAAATGGTGCTGGGAAAACTGGGAAGCTATATGTAGAAGAATGAAACTCGACCATTCTCTTACACCATACACAAAGATAAACTCAAAAGGGATAAAAGACCTCAACGTGAGACAGGAATCCATCAGAACCCTAGAGGAGAATGTAGGCAGTAACCTCTTCAATATCAGCCACAGCAACTTCTTTCAAGATATGTCTCCAAAGGCAAAGGAAACAAAAGCAAAAATGAACTTTTGGGACTTCATCAAGATAAAAAGCTTCTGCACAGCAAAGGACCAGTCAATAAAACAAAGAGGTAACCCACGGAATGAGAGAAGATATTTGCAAATGACAGTATAGACAAAAGGTTGATAACCAGGATCTATAATGAACTCCTCAAACTCAACACACACAAAACAGACAATCATATAAAAAAAAATTGGGCAGAAGATATGAACAGACACTTCTCTAATGAAGACATACAAATGGCTATCAGACACATGAAAAAATGTTCATCATCACTAGCCATCAGGGAGATTCAAATTAAAACCACACTGAGATACCACCTTATACCAGTTAGAATGGCCAAAATTAGCAAGACAGGAAAAAACGTGTTGGAGAGGATATGGAAAAAGGGGAAGCCTCTTCCACTGTTGGTGGGAATGCAAGTTGGTGCAGCCACTTTGGAGAACAGTGTGGAGATTCCCCAAGAAATTAAAAATAGAGCTTCCCTATGACCCTGTAATTGCACTACTGGGTATTTACCCCAAAGATACAGATTTGAAAAGAAGGGCCATCTGTACCCCAATGTTTACAGCAGCAATGGCCACAGTTGCCAAACTGTGGAAAGAACCAAGATGCCCTTCAATGGACAAATGGATAAGGAAGATGTGGTCCATATACACTATGGAGTATTACGCCTCCAGAAGAAAGGATGAATACCCAACTTTTGTAGCAACATGGATGGGACTGGAAGAGATTATGCTGAGTGAGATAAGTCAAGCAGAGAGAGTCAATTATTATATGGTTTCACTTATTTGTGGAGCATAACAAATAGCATGGAGGACAAGGGGAGATGGAGAGGAAAAGGGAGTTTAGGGAAATTGGAAGGGGAGGTGAACCATGAGAGACTATGGACTCTGAAAAACGATCTGAGGGTTTTGAAGGGGTGGGGGTGGGAGGTTGGGGGAACCAGGTGGTGGGTATTAGAGAGGGCATGGATTGCATGGAGCACTGGGTGTGGTGCAAAAACAATGAATACTGTTACACTGAAAAGAAATAAAAAATTTAAAAAAAATAAAGTTTTCCCCCAATGATGACAAGATATGGGGTTTAGAAAAGAAAATGTATGCTGGAGGGGACGGTGGGGAGAAGGAGAACACAAGGAGAAGGGGTTGCCCCCAGCTCTGTCATTTTTCCTTCTCAGAAAGGATGCCTAGGGAACATCAATTAGAATTCATGTAAAGGACTGGAACAGTTTTAAACCTCGATCCACCAGGTACAATTTCCATTTTATTATAAGTTGATAAAATCAAATTTCCTGGTAACTTTTTGAAGGTGTGGCTCTCCCAGGTCTCATCCAGTAACACATTGAACAGCTTTATCCCTTCCAATTAGTGCCTGATGCAGGTATTGATGTACTAAGAATTAAGTGATCTTCATCTGAGAATATAACTAACAAGGCATAATTTTTCTGATCAATTCTATTGATCAATTACCTAATGAAAGAAAAATAAAGGAAGGGCCTCAGCATTTGTATGAACTTATATACCTCCAATACAGCACACCTATACCCCAGGACTGGTTCTCTGTTCAGGACTCTGCATAAGAACAGATAACTTTCATGCACAATGAGAAATTTGTGCTCTGTTCTTTCAAGGAAATCATGTGTGTCTCCAAGAGGGAGGGGAAATCACCTCCTAAAGCAGTCAGCCTTGGGGCACACAGAACTTAGTGCCTGGAATAGATAGGTGAAGCAAGGTGGCCCACTTTACAAGAAGAGGCAGGCATAGGAGGGATACCCACACCTCCACCTGTAGTGGTTTTGCATACAGTTTTATCAAGATCCTCAGTGGAAGCAAGGCCAGGAAATAATAAAGAAGGAAAACATTTTATTTCTCCCCAGTTACAGTCAACCAAGATAAGTCAAGCTCTCAGGACTGTGCTCCATCAGATGAAAATTCTAAGTACGTTTTCACTGTGAAGGCAAAAGGGTGAAATGAGCCAACTCACTTTTTATTTCCTCCCTTGTCCCCACCCCCATCCCATTCTGACTCCTTAGACCAGACTCAGCTGCCAGGTGAGGGGCTCACTTGTAACATGGCAGAGTTTCTTTACTACCCTCCATTAGTGTTTACATTTCAAAATAAAACTCTGGAGAAAGCAATGCTCCCCTGAAGGAATGACTTCCCATTGGAATTCCAAGCAGGAGTATTCCTGTTACTATATGAGTGGGGGTACCCACAGGGGCATTTTATGGTACCCCTGGATTCCCACTGCTCAGGAAGTAACCTCTTCTGTCTAAGCATGAAGCAGCCCCTCTCTGTGCCTCTCAGTGGATTGCAGACACACAGTCATTCATGCATCTCTTCAAAGACACTCTCTGCATGTCCTTGGGATTCCCACACTCTGGATCCCGCAATTCCCACAGGCAGCCTGGAATAACAAGGGGTAGCATCCCATTCCACTGCCCTCACCACTTTCTGCCTCCCCTCCATAAGCACTTGCTGTCCCTTGATGAGGAGAGAAAACTACAATCAAATTCTTCCTAACCCAGATGTCATGAACAAATGTCACCAGATAGTCCAACATCAAAAAAATTATAAAAATAATAAAACTTAATTGGTAGCAATTTTGCTAAGTAGCTTGAGCTCCCTTTGTCTTCATGAACACAGAAAAGGACAATTGGGGCACCTGGGTGGCTCAGTGGATTAAGCCGCTGCCTTCGGCTCAGGTCATGATCTCAGGGTCCTGGGATCAAGCCCTGCATCGGGCTCTCTGCTCGGTGGGGAGCCTGCTCCCCCCCCCCCCGCCTGACCCTCTGTCTACTTGTGATCTCTCTCTCTGTGTCAAATAAATAAATAAAATCTTTAAAAAAAAAAGAAAAGAAAGAAAAGGACAATTGTCACATGAAATTCATGAGCCCATATCTAAACATCACTACCCCATGTTGTATCACTTACTCTGTGGGTAGGAGTGTTTCTCTCTATGGTAACAACAAGGATACTGGACAGAAAATCATTTCACAATAAAAGAAAAAAAGGCACTTCCCAAAAAAAACAAACCCCACTGCACCTTCCTCTAAACAGCCCCACCTAGAACTCGCTGCAATCTACCCGAAATCCAGCAAGCAGAGTTGCTCCTCACCTGCTGTGCCATCAATTTCTGAATGTCAGCCATAATCACGCCTCTTCCCCGGGATCTCATCATTCTTCTCTCCTTTTAATCTCTATCTTGTTTAAACCACTTAACTCGGTCACCATCCGTTCTGGCAGGGAAAGTGTTGATCAGAATCAAGCTACATTGTTTAGAGAGAAATAACCCCATCTCCTGGATGGTCGTGGTTTTTAGTACCCAGGCTGCAATTCTTTGAAGTGGATGGTAAACCGGGTTTTTGACAGGCTTGGAGGAAAAGGACTCCAAGACTCTGGAGGAGGCCGCCAGCCACTGACTCAATCCTTGCATTAGGCTGCCATCTCGTGACACACTGGGGTATGCAGCTGAGGACCCAAGATAGCATGTTACATTCGTGTTCTATCTAACATTCTAAAACCTTCCTCATCCCCAAAATGCAAACCAATAAATAACAGATGCCAATATAACCTGTCTTAGCCTAAATGGTTGATTTAAAGTCAGTTCTTCTTCAGGCATCAAAGAACCTCATTATATAGGAAAATAGATTTCACAGCTGACTCAATGTTTGTCAAGAATCTGAAGTGAGTCCTGTCATTGGCACCTCAGACCACCCAACCCTGTGTCAAATGGGCTGGGCTCTGCTCTTGGCCATGAGCCAGGTGTGGGGGTCTCCCTCACAGCCATCAGTGCACCAAAAGCAAAGACCAGCAGGCCTCCAGGAGTGCTAGAGATGAATCTACCATCGATACCCTCACAGCTCCCTGGTGTCTCCACTGGGTCCAGAGGACTGTGATAAATGGAGGAGCCCCTTCAAGCTCCCAAAGAAGGCTGCTGTCCCCTTTCAGGTCCTGACTGCTCTGGAGTCCAGCACCGGGGATAAAGTGGAGCTGGTCCTCCTATTACTTCATGGACAAACACAAACAACCCTCAGTAATGAGGTCAGACTTGGCTACTGAGAAGACAGAAAATAACTCAGAGTCCAGCCTGGCCCTGGAGCTCTTCTCCAGCTGGCAAGCTCCACATCCCAGATGTACAGATGCCTGAGGCTCTGGGACACAGTTCTCAGGACCCAGAGCTCACAGAGACCATTTCCTGGGAGATGACTTCTCTCCAGTACCGCAGCAGGGGCTTCAGGGGGGCAGGTAAGAGTCCCCAGGGCACCTTTCATTTAACAAGCAAGACACAGGGGCCCAGAGAGCACTCGACAGACAAATATCTATTTATCAGATGATTAAAAAGGAAAGTGTGTGTGGTCTGGGGATATAGCCTCAGTAGTTTTAAAAAGGTTAAGTTTGCACAAGTAGGCCCTGCCGTCACAGGAAACGCTGAAAATATTTTTCAGCTATGGAATTTCTCTGCTGAAACTCCTCCTCTTTTTACCCACTTTGTCCCTCTTTTCCTCTAAATTATTCAATGTACTTACAATCATATTTTTTATGTAGTTGACCTACAAGATACTAGTTTCAGGTGTACAACATGGTGATTCATAAATTCTATACACTACAAAATGCTCACCATGGGAAGTATAGCCATCATATGTAACCATACAAAATTGTTACATTATTGGCTATATTTCCTACTCTGTAGTTTCCATCCTGTAACTGGAAGTCTGTAACTCTTAATTCCTTCACCTATTTGGCCCATTTCTCCACATTCCCTCCCCTCTGAGAACCACTGTTTTGTTCTCTATATTTAATAGTCCAGGTTTTTTCTGTGCCTTTTTTTAGATTCCACATATAAATGAAATCATATGGTATTTGTCTTTCCTGTTCAATTATTTCACTTACCCTTGTACCCTCTAGATCCATCCATCTTGTTGAGAATCATAAGTTTTCATCCTTTTTTATAACTGAGTAATATTCCATTGTATATCATGGTTGATTCTTGAACAACACAGATTTGAACTATATAGGTTTATTTATACATTGATTTTTTTCAATAAATACAATGAAGTACTGTAAATGTATTTTCTACTCCTTAATTTTTAAGTAATTTGCTTTCCTCTAGCTTACTTTATTGTAAGAATACAGTATATAATATACATAACTTACAAAATATGTTTATTGACTTTATGTTATCAGTAAGGCTCCTGGGAAACAGTAGACTTCAGTATTTAAGTTTTGGGGTTGCAAAGAGTACAGGTGCACATTTTCTACAGTGCAGAGAGTTAGCATCTCTAACCTCTGCATTGTTCAAAGTTCAACTTGAACATACTCTTTATCCATTCATGGACTGATGGACATTTGAGTTGCTTCCATATCTTAGCTATTGTAAATAATGCTGCAATATTCAACACTAATTTTCAATTAGTGTTTTTGTTTTCTTTAGGTAAACACCCAGAAATGGAAAACTGGGTCCTGTGCTATTTCTTTTTATTATTATTTGTTATTATTATGTTCAATTAGCCAATGTATTGTACATTAGTTTTTGATGTAGTGTTCAACAATTCATTAGCTGCGTATAACACCCAGTGCTCATTGCAGGATCTTCCCTCCTTAATAGCCATCACCCAATTAAGCCATCCCTACCTTTCTCTCCCTTCTGTAACCTTCAGTTTGTATTCCAGAGTCGAGAGTCTCATGGTTCATCTCCCTCTCTGATTTCTTCCCATTCAGTTTTCCCTCCCTTCCCGCATTATTCCTTATGTTCCACATATGAGTAAAACCACATGATAATTGTCTGCCTCTGCTTGACTTATTTCACTTGGCATAATCCCCTCCAGTTCCATCCATACAGATGCAATGTGGGTATTCATCCTTTCTGATGGACAAGTAACATTCCATTGTATATATGGACTACATCTTCTTTATCCTTTCATCCGCGGAAGGACAACTCAACTCCTTCCACAGTTTGGTTATTGTGCACATTGCTGCTATTAACATTGAGGTGAACATGTCCCTTCTTTTCACTACATCTGTATCTTTTATGTAAATACCTATTAGTGCAATTGCTGGGTCTTAGGGTACCTCTATTTTTAACACCTTGGAGAAACTCCATACTGTTTTCTAGAGTGCCTGTACCAGCCTGGATTCCCACCAACAGTGTAGGGGGATTCCCATGTTTCCACATCCTTACCAATTTTTGTTGTTTCTTACATTGTTAATTTTTGCCTTTCTTTCTTTTTTATTTTTCTTTATTTTTTTTAATTTAATTCAGGATAACAGTATTCATTATTTTTTCACCACACCCAGTGCTCCATGCAATCCGTGCCCTCTATAATACCCACCACCTGGTACCCCAACCTCCCACACCCCCGCCACTTCAAACCCCTCACATTGCTTTTCAGAGTCCATAGTCTCTCATGATTCACCTCCCCTTCCAATTTCCCCCAACTCCCTTCTCCTCTCTAACTCCCCATGTCCTCCATGCTATTTCTTATGCTCCACAAATAAGTGAAACCATATGATAATTGACTCTCTCTGCTTGACTTATTTCACTCAGTATAATCTCTTCCAGTCCCATCCATGTTGCTACAAAAGTTGAGTATTCGTCTTTTCTGATGGAGGCATAATACTTCATAGTGTATATGGACCACATCTTCCTTATCCATTCGTCCGTTGAAGGGCATCTTGGTTCTTTCCACAGTTTGGCAACTGTGGCCATTGCTGCTATAAACATTGTGGTAC
Organism: Mustela erminea; assembly: GCF_009829155.1. Classification (NCBI taxonomy): domain Eukaryota; kingdom Metazoa; phylum Chordata; class Mammalia; order Carnivora; family Mustelidae; genus Mustela; species Mustela erminea. The sequence continues at coordinate 23,255,758 of NC_045632.1, read as the reverse complement.
AGATGACCCTTCTTTTCACGACATCTGTATATTTGGGGTAAATACCCAGGAGTGCAATTGCAGGGTCATAGGGAAGTTCTATTTTTAATTTCTTGAGGAATCTCCACACTGTTCTCCAAAGAGGCTGCACCAACTTTCATTACCACCAACAGTGGAAAAGGGTTCCCCCTTTCTCCACATCCCCTCCAACACATGTTGTTTCCTGTCTTGCTAATTTTGGCCATTCGAACTGGTGTAAGGTGATATCTCAATGTGATTTTAATTTGAATCTCCCTGAGAGCTACTGATGATGAACATTTTTTCATGTGTCTGATAGCCATTTGTATGTATTCATTGGAGAAGTGTCTGTTCATATCTTCTGCCCATTTTTTGATATGATTGTCTGTTTTGTGTGTGTTGAGTTTGGGGAGTTCATTATAGATCCTGGATATCAACCTTTTGTCTGTACTGTCATTTGCAAATATCTTCTCCCATTCCGTGGGTTGCCTCTTTGTTTTCTTGACTGTTTTCTTTGCTGTGCAGAAGCTTTTGATTTTGATGAAGTCCCAAAAGTTTATTTTCGCTTTTGTTTCCTTTGCCTTTGGAGACATATCTTGAAAGAAGTTGCTGTGGCTGATATCGAAGAGATTACTGCCTATGTTCTCCTCTAGGATTCTGATGGATTCCTGTCTCATGTTGAGGTCTTTTATCCATTTTGAGTTTATCTTTGTGTACAGTGTAAGAGAATGGTCGAGTTTCATTCTTCTGCATATAACTGTCCAGTTTTCCCAGAACCATTTATTGAAGAGACTGTCTTTTTTCCACTGTATATTTTTCCTGTTTTGTTGATGATTATTTGACCATAGAGTTGAGGGTCCATATCTGGGCTCTCTACTCTGTTCCACTGGTCTATGTGTCCACCATAACCAGGTGGGAATCATCCCTGGGCTACAAGGATGGTTCAACATTCGCAAATCAATCAATGTGATACAACAAATTAATATGAGAAGAGAGAAGAACCACATGGTCCTTTCATTTGATGCAGTAAAAGCCTTTGACAAAATCCCGCATCCATTCCTGATTAAAACTCTTCAAAGTATAGGGATAGAGGGAACATTCCTGAACTTCATCAAATCTATCTATGAAAGACACACAGCAAATATCATCCTCAATAGGAAAAAGCTTGCATCCTTCCTGTTGAGATCAGGAACAAGACAAGGATGCCCACTTTCACCACTCTTGTTCAATATAGTATTAGAAGTCCTAGCATTAGCAATCAGACAACAAAGAAAAATAAAAGGTATCCAAATTGCCAATGAAGAAGTCAAACTCTCTCTCTTCACAGATGACATGATTCTTTATATGGAAAACCCAAAAGACTCCACCCCCAAACTACTAGAACTCATACAGCAATTCAGCAATGTGACAGGATACAAAGTCAATGTACAGAAATCAGTGGCTTTCTTATACACTAACAATGAAAATACAGAAAGGGAAATTAGAGAATCGATTCCATTTACGATAGCACCAAGAACCATAAGATACCTGGGAATAAACCTAACCAAAGAGGTAAAGGATCTGTACTCGAGGAACTACAGAACACTCATGAAAGAAATTGAAGAAGACACAAAAAGATGGAAGACCATTCCATGCTCTTGGATTGGAAGAATAAACATTGTTAAAATGTCTATACTGCCTAGAGCAATCTAGACTTTTAATGCCATTCTGATCAAAATTCCACCGGTATTCTTCAAAGAGCTGGAGCAAATAATCCTAAAATTTGTATGGAATCAGAAGAGACCCCGAATCACTAAGGAAATGTTGAAAAACAAAAATAAAACTGGGGGCATCATGTTACCTGATTTCAAGCTTTATTACAAAGCTGTGATCACCAAGACAGCATGATACTGGCATAATTTTTGCCTTTCTAACTGGTGTAAGCTGGTATCGCTGTGTGGTTTTGATTTGTATTTGCCGGAAGGCTAGTAATGTTGAACATTTTTTCACGTGTCTGTTGGACACTTGTATGTCTTCTTTGGAGAACTGTCTGTTCATGTCTTCTGCCCATTTCTTGACTGTGTTATGTGTTTTTTGGATGTTGGGTTTGCGAAGTTCTTTATCGATCTTGGATCCCAGCCCTTTATCTGCAATGTCATTTGCAAATATCTTCTCCTATTCTGGGGGTTGCCTCTTAGTTTTATACTGTTTCCTTTGCTGTGCAGAAGCTTCTCAAAATGGATAAGACAGAAATCCATCAAAATCCTTAGATGAGAACATAGGCAGTTTTTTTGTTGCTGTTGTTACCTGTGTATCTTGTTGGGAAGATGCCTATTCAGGAACTCTGTACATTTTTTAATTGAATTATTTGTATTTTTGGTGTTGACTTGTATGAGTTCTTTGTATATTTTGGAAATCAAGCCCTTAGGAGATAGATCATTTGCAAACATCTTCCATTCAGTAGATTGCTTTTCCATTTTGCTGATAGTTTACTTTTTTATGCAAAGGCTTTTAAGTTTAATATAGTCCCAATAGTTTATTTTTGCTTTTGTTTCCCTTGGCTGAGGAGACAGACCCAGAAAAATACTGCTATGACTGATATATAAGAGATTACTGCCTATGTTTTCTTACAGGATTTTTAAGTTTTCAGGACTTACATTTCCATCTGGAATCCACTTTGAATCTATTTTTGTTTATGGTGTACATACGCAAGTATGTATCATTTTCCCAGCACTGTTATTGAAAAGAGGCTTTTTCCCCATTGTATATTCTTATCCCTCTTCTTGTAGATTAATTGACCATATAAGTGTGGATTTATTTCTGGGCTCTCTATTCTGTTCCATTGATCTATGTGTCTATTTGTGCCACTATCATATTGTTTTGATTACTGTAAATTTATAATATAGTTTGAATCTGGGATTGTGATACCTCCAGCTTTGTCTTCATTGACAAGATTACTTTGGCTATTGTCTTTCATGGCTCCATACAAACTTTAGGATTATTTGTTTTAGTTCTGTGAAAAATAACTATTTTATTTTATAGGAATTGCATTGAATTTTTAGGTTGTTTTCAGTAGTGTGGACATTTGGAGAATATTGATTCTTCCAATCCATGGCATATATATCTTTCCATTTGTCTGTCACCTTCAGTTTCTTTCATGAAAGGCTTATAGTTTTCAGAGTAAATGTCTTACAATTTCTTAAATTTATTCTTAGGTATTTTATTCTTCTTTGTGTGATTATAAATAAGATTTTTAAAATTTCTTTTTGCTAGTTTCTTAGTGTGTCAAAGTGCAACAGATTTCTGTGTATTAATTTTGCATCCTGCAACTTTACTGAAAACATTATCTCTAATATTTTTGTGGAGTTTTTAGAGTTTCTTATACATCGTTTTATGTCATCTGTAAATAGTAACAGTTTTACTTCTTTCTTATCAAATTGGATTCCTTTTATTTTTGTCTTGTCTGATTGCTATGGCTAAGACTCCCAGTACTCTGTTGGATAAAAGTGGCAAGAGTGGACACTCTTGTCTTATTCCTGATCTTAAAGGAAAATCTTTCAGTTTTTCACCATTGAGTATGTTAGCTGTTGCTTTGTCATATATGGCTTTTATTATGTTGAGGTATGTTCCCTCTAAGTAATTTCTATTATTGTGTTCTTCGATTCTGATTGATGTTTATTTTAATACTATCTATCCTTTTCTTCTGTTGAAGTCCTCACTGAGTTCATCCACTCTTCTCTAAAGTCTGGTAAACATCATCGTGACCATTATTTTGAACTCTGTATCAGGTAGATTGCCTACCTCTATATCATTTAGTTCATTTGGTTTTTTTGAAGTTTTGCCTTATTCTTTCATTTGGAGCATATTCCTATCTCCTCATTTTGTTTGTGCTTATTTCTGTGAATTAAGCAGAACAGCTAACTCTACCGGTTTTGAAGGAGTAGCCTTGTGTAGGAATGTCCCCTGTGTAGATTACATGTGCCTGGCAACATTGGCTGGCTGGCTAGAGCTGGAATAGCCAGAAGTTGGTGGTTTCTGGGCACTTTGTCCAGGGTCACCCTGCTGAGATGGTTGGAGCTGTAGTAGGTATGAGCCAAAAGGTTCCAGGGGTTCTAACTCAGAGCCACCCTGGCAGGACAGATGAAAACGGGAGTAAAGATAGGCCAGGTACTCCTGTGATGCTCCATAGGGCCATGGTGACAGAACATCTGGAGCTAGTATGGGGGCTAGTATGAGTTCCAAGGTACTCCATACTGGAGCCACTTTGGCAAAACAGCTGAAAGTGGAACAAGCATGGCCCAGGTGGTCCTGGAATGCTCCAGGTTGGTGCCACCCTGGCAGTATAGCTAGAGCTGAGGTGGATGCAGGCTGGGTCCCTCCATGTAGGGGGTGCACTTGTGGGACCACTGCAGCTGAAGTGGGCATGGGCCAGTGGGCCTCAGGGTGTTCTATGCCACAGGCATAGTGGGATGCTGGTGGGATGGCTGAAGCTGGGGAGAGCATGGGCAGGCAGGCCTCTTAGGGGAAATGGCTAGAGCCAGTGTGGGCTAGGAGCCAAGGTTCACTGAGGTGGTGGGCCAGCCAGAATGTCTGGGTGCTGCTCCCATCTGGGCTATCAACAGAGAGGAAACATAAGAGTGGTGCTCGCCAGTGCTGCCAAACGCAGAGACAGTTCCAGAGGTTGCTCCCCAACATAGGTGGACCCTCTCGTACTAGTAAATGTGTTTCCTTACTTATAGTCTAATTGCCCTTGAAACCACTGTTGTTGTTTTTTGTTTGTTTGTTTGTTTGTTTGTTTGTTTGTTTGTTTTTGAGAGGAGGGGAGATGTTGCTTTGCCACAGATCTGGCAAATCTGCACCTGGGTCCCTCAGTGCTGTCCCTATCATAGTTCATGGCATCATGAGTGGGGTCCCCAACATTACTGTGTCTCCATTTCTCCTGCCATTATCTATGTGGTCCTTCTATCCTTCATTGTGCAGCAGCTGTTCCATCTGCCCTTGGTTGCTTCTTCAGCAAGAATTCTTCTACATGTAGGTATAGATTCAGGGTGTCCATGGGAACAGGTGAGTTCAGGATTGTCCTATGCTGACACCTAAGACTCCTCCTCCTGTAACAGCATTGTAAAGGTGACATTTCTGGCATATTCTGGTGACATTTCTTCTTTTGATTTTGGGTGACAGTTCCTGCCTCTTTGCAGATATACTGCTTTTCAAATTGTAAGCTATATGTTGTGTATTAAAGAACAGAGACTGAAGGAAATTAAAAGGTAGACCCATCTCTCAGAAAGGTCTCACCTTTTCCCATCAGGCAGCTATGCTGAGGGCCTGACCTCTTCACTAAATCAGATATTTAAACAGTTTCAGGTCCCCTTCTTGCTTCAAATATCTTGAAAGGGAAGTCTGTCCCCTACCTCCAGCAGGTCTTTGGGACTCAAATAGCAGAAAACCCAGGTTTCTAGCCTTGTCCTAATTCCAGTTGGGGTGACTTTATATCAGCTCCTTTCTCCCACCCACTTTCCCATATTTTGGCCCAGAATGGACTCAGACATGTTAACACACAGCTCTTGGGCCTGGAGTCCATGGCTGCTTCCCCAACATTGAGCACAGGTCAGAACAAGGGAGGGGGAGTGTGAGCTGCATGGAAACATGCTGTATGAAGCCTGCAGAGGTTTCCCTGCAAATCCTTCAAATGACTCAGCAACTATCCCTTGAGTCCAGTGAAGGAGATCTCTTAGGTCCCAAAAAGTCTCCTCTTCAGACACTCTACCATGAAAAGCAAAAATGAGCTTTCCTCAGTGGATTCAGCTGAGAAGGAAACTTCTTCAGGGAACTGGAAGAATCTATAATTTGCATTTTAGACATCTGGGATCAAAGTGGCCTTGAAGAGTGACTTTGGATTTTGAAAGACTGACAAACCTGGGTTTCAGAAACTGATATTTGGCCATACAAGCTAAGCATTGTAGTTCCTGCTGTCTGGAATTGTAAATGGTTGGCTTTAAATCGACTTAGAGCTCAGTGCTGTCTCTTGACCAGAGGGGCTGGTATGTCATCCTCCTAGGAGCATCAGCTCTGATTCTTTTAGCCAAAACACCCAATCACCTAGCTGGAAAGGGCTTCTCTGGCAGGAATGTCCAGCGTTAGAACTGGAACCTTACTGCCTATTCTCCTCACTCTCTGTCACACAGAGAATCTCCTACAGCACTATTAAGCCTAAGGAATGATTGCTGGTGCCATTGTGTCCAGGTCCCCTCCCACCACCACCACCACCACTTGTCAATCAATATGCCACATCTGGACCAACAGACAGATCAAGGGGTGAGAAACATTCTTAATCTTGAGCCTCAGGGACTATGCCAGTTTTATGAGACTACAGATAATGATGGCTGTCCTGTCCAACTGTGTTGTTTGTCGCAGGCTCTCCTGTAACATAGGCATCATCTAACTCTATGCCATATTTGTGTTTTTATTTATAAGGCAGGTCCTAAATATTTTTTTCTTTAAAGATTTTATTCCTTTATTTGACAGAGAGAGACACAAAGAAAGAGGGAACACAGCAGGGGGGATGGGAGAGGAAGAAGCAGGCTTCCCACAAAGCAGGGAGCCGGATGCAGGGATCATCTCCAGGACCGCAGGATCATGACCTGAACCCAAGGCAGAAACTTAATGACTGAGCCACCCAGGTGCCCCAGACCCCAACTTTCCTAGATATGCACTTACTTAATAGTAGTTGAGGGTTAATCTTTTGAGCTTAAATATGAAAATTTTTGAGTACTCAATCTAACAGCCTGACTGTCTTAAAGCAGCAATCAAAAGAAACCTGTCAAATGAGAGCAAAATATAAAACTATAGAACTTAAAAGCATATGGGTGCTCACTGTAGAATTCTTTCCATTTTTCTGCACTTTTGAAATCTTTCACAAGTTGTTCGAGGGGAAGGCGATGATCATTTCAATACTGCTCTTGAACTTTGACTTCCTATGGAAGTTTCACAGAGCCACTAGTGGGAAAACACATGTGTAACCATGTCTGAAAGTTTATCATTCACAGATATAAAAAGAAAAAAATAACAAAGCCTCATTTTCTCTGAATAAAATTTAGAAAATAGACAAAAGAAAAATCTCTTATAAGCTCACTAATGCAGCCATTAAAAACTTCCTCTATATTGTCTTTTCAATCCTGTTTGTGTATATTTAGTTTTGTGCTAATATTTTGTAAACCTTTTAAAAATTGTAACTTGTTTAATGGCTATGTGGTGTTCTACTATATTAAGTTTTATAAATGTACCATACAATAGTTCCCAAAACTAAATCACCTGGGGAAAAAGTTTTTTTTTAAATACAGATTCTTAGAACCCACATACTAAATAAGAATTTCCAGGGATGTTAAGGAATCTGAATTTTTGAGGCTTACCCTGTGATTGCAATGCATTTAATTAACCTTCTTAATTAATTAGCACATACTTCATTTATTTAATCCACTCTTGTTGATTATGGAGCAATTTCCAAGCTTTTTACTATTGTAAACAATAATCACAATAATACCAATATCTGTAAGGACAGGTACCAATCTTCATACACAGACATTTATTTTCCAAGGATACTAGAGTGGTTTGTTTGTTTTAAAAAAAAAAAAAAAAAACATTTAGTGATCATGGAATTGTAAAGTAACTGCAGTTTTCAGTGCTCACCCCACCACAAGCAGGGAACTCCATGGAAGACTGGCTGTCCTCCCAGCTGACTTGACTACTTCAGAAGGGGTCCACTGGGAGATAAAGAGTCCTAATAACCCTTTAAAAAGCAGCTCTCAGGAAGGGAGAGATCTGCCTCCTTCTGCTCGCAATAATCACAAAGTTTCTCTCAAAAGGGCCCCCTTGAGACTACAGCACTGAAGTTGGCTCTTACTATCTTCTGCTGTCTCATGCTGCTCTTTTAAAGTTAATATTTGGTAGTTCACATGGTATGGGTCCCCAAGAGCGGTTTCTCAAGCTTAGTCCCATAGACTCCTAACTATTCTCATTTATCTACAAGCGCAATACATTTAAATGTAATTCCATTTTTACGTTAATATACATACAAGGTTCACGTTCACCACGACAAGCCACATATAGCCACTGAATTCCAGAGCCTGCAGTCCTATGTCGATGATCAAAATGGCTCAAGGTCACCACCCAAAAACAATTAAATCAACGTTTCCCAAACTAGGATCTGTGGACATAAAACCTCAGGGTTCCTAGACAATTTCTGCTCCCTTAAAAGGACTTTCTACCTTACTGGAAGTTTGACCCACTGACTTAAAGTGGAGGGGCTATACTGCTCTCCTGACCCGCACTCCGCAGAAATGAAGGCTGCACTGTGCTGCACACCAGGTCACTTCGGAGACGTCTGCACTGGCCTCCCAGCCGCAATTCTTGACCTTTCCCCAGAACAATGGGCATCAGATCCTTGCCTTTTGACTTCCTGACAGAAACTAACATTCTGGGTCTCAAGAAAACGTTCAGACTATCAGGCCCAACCCACTCAGAGTGCTGGGAAAAGGGACGCTGGAGATGGGAAGTGCCTTAAGCGAGGTCACACAGCTAGTTTAGCAGCAGGACAAAACTAGAGCCTAAGCCGTCCATGCCAACTTCAGGGCCTCGGCTACTCTGTAGACACGGCTGATGGGCGACCCCATGGACCTCATTCCCACCATCTTTGTCCCACTTCCGTAGTCCCCTGATACCCAAAGTCCCCGGAGTCCTCTTCGGGTAGACTGGCCCCGCTCTACTCCAGCTCTTCACAAGCAGTCCACACGCCCGAACCACAACCCCGAGGTTTCTGGCCTTCCCGCGCCTACAGTACACGGGAGCTGAGAACGTCCCACGAAGCATAGACACCTTCAAGTCTAGCCGTGCCCATGGTGTAGCGGAGCCGCCACCCGGCGCATGCGCCACCGTAGGTCGGCGCGCGTCAGTGACGTCACAGAAGACGCCACCGCGCGCACGCGACTCCAGGTAAGAGTTGCAGCGTCTCAGTCTGGCGACTTAGCGTGGCGCGCGAGCTCGGGCACAATACCTCCCTCCAGCCCAAACTTTAACGAGAGTTTTGATGGCCGAGGGCTGCTGAGAAAAGTGAAGAGAGGTAAAGAGAGGGTCGCCCGCAGGAAACGTCATCAGAACGCACCGGAAGCGGCTGGAGGATGAAGAGTAAGCGAGGTTGATGGCCTGTGAGCCGGGGAGGGGTGGGATGTAAAGGGTCGGGAACTTGGTGCTGGTAGGTGGACCGGTTCGCAGCGGAGACCGACTGAAACTGCTAGGGGAATTGTCCCGCCTCGCATCAGGGAAACCGAGGCCCGGAGTCCCGTTGGCCTGGCTCAGTCTCTGCGCTGAAGTTTGATGTCAGAGCTGGCGGCAGGTCCCCTGGGGCCCGCTCAGTGTGCTAAAGGAGGGCAGAGGGCCTTGGGCCGACTTGGCCGCTGCCTGCCACCTGCTGACGGTGGTAAAGGCTCCGATCCTCTCTGCGACCTGGTTTCCCCTTCTGTGAGATGCTGATGGTGGTTCCTGCCCCGCCGGCTGTTCTGTGAACGTCCCTTGTCTGGTGTAAAGCGCTGGGAGCATACTGAGGAATGGTATAACTCCCCGGACTTTGGGAGTTGAGAGGAGAAGAGTTGTGCCTAGGGAGGAAGCAAGCGCCCAGGGCAGTTATAAGCAGGGGAGTGTAGACACCGTTAAAATTGGTCTTTGGACCAGTATGTTCCTTTCCACCACTGCCACTTCCTATCTCTGTAATCAAGTTATGGGTCTCAGCAAATCTGAGCTTCAGTTTTCTCATGTGCATTATAGGAGTAAAGATTGTTCAGAGAATATAATGCGATAAAATGTGTAGCTCTTAGCCAGGTGCATGTCAAGTAATGAGTGCTCAGTAACTGTTAGATGTGGATTGTTCCAGAAAAGACTTCCAAGTCTAATTGGAGCACCCGTGACAGGTGAAGCAAAGTCATTCCTGGGGTTGCTCTTTAGAAACAGATTTTAATGCCACTCTTGCATTTGAAGGAGAATCAGACTCTGTATATAATATAATAATATGATATGTATATAATATAATATACTGTGTATATTATATAATATAAACACTTTGGTTTGCTTGTCCAGATGTACTCAAGGAAGCACAAGCAAGCTGGGATGGAATTTACAGAGTGTCATGTGAACCAAATTTCTAGTCTTTTGACCCTTAAGCCAGGCCTTTGTCTTAAACTTACTACATTTACACCTGTACTCTATCCCCAGAACCATGTTTTTCTTAACACACATGAAGTAAGAAACAGACATGTGGAGTTTTTAGAGGTCGAAAGCACATTGATCTATATATATTTTGAGCTTGAAGAAAGACCTACTGTGTTTTATCAGTGTAGGACACCATCTATTGTATGATACACCCCAATTTCATAGATATTGCAATGCGAAAAGCCTTTTTTTTTTTTTTTTAAACATCTTACAGCCAACAAAATGTAATATTTGCAACCATCTGCGTCCTGGGAAGCTCTGTGATACAACGTTATTATGAGTTACTCAGACTTACAGAGCGACTGTTCAAGGCCCTAACCTGCGGTAGATTAAACCAGTCGACTCCTCGTGTGGTCTATTGACCTGCAGGAGCATCTGAAACTTGTTAGAGATGCAGGGTCTGAGGGCACCTGGGTAGCTCAGCAGGTTAACCCTATGCCTTCAGCTTAGGTCATGGTCCCAGGTTCCTGGGACGGAGCCCTGCATCAGATGCCCTGCTCAGTGGGGAGTTTCTTTCTCAGAAGTCCTACTCTGTGTGTTTGGGGGAGGGGGGGTCTGCTTCTCTTTCTCTCTCTGACTCTCACCTTTGCTTGTGTAGGCTTTCTCTTCTCTTTCTCTCAAGTGAATGAATTTTTTAAAAAGTCTTAAGAAAAAGAAAGAGTTGCTGGATCTGGGAGTAGGACCCAAGTATCTACATATAATAAGAACCTAGAGTTTCCTACATAAATTAATATTTGAGAAGCATTGTTTTATATTTCTTTCTAAAGATTTATTTATTTAATTGAGAGAGAGAGAGTGAGAGCACTCACAGGGGTGGGGAAGAAGGAGAGAGAGATTCTCAAGCAGACTTGCCTGGAATGCAGAACCAGACACGGGCTCAATCCCAGGACCCTGAGATCATGACTTGAGTTGAAATAAAGGGTTGGACACTCAACTAACTAAGCCACACAGGCATCCCGAGAAACACTGTTTGAAAGCACATTCTTGAAATTTAGGGTGGGTGACAAGAGGGTAGAATAAGAGGCATCCAGGAAAGCTTAGAAGTCTGTGCTCTCTGTAGCATTCCTGTCTTCTCCTACCTCTAAATAACCATAGTTAGTTTCATAGTTAGAAAAGTCATGAGTCTTATAGTCATGCCGAACCTGAATTGGTCATATCTTGTTTGTTTGAATCCCCCAGGTGTGATCTACCATGCCTTTTCTCAGAAAGAGGCCAAAGAGCTCGACGTTCAGGTACAGTACATGGCAGGAAGTCTGGGAGCAGCAGAGGTGATGACAAGGATGGCTCGATCCCCTCACACTGCTTTAGATGTCCTTCCCATGTCTTACTCCTCATCCTTCCAGTAGATGTGTTGGGCTCCGTTGAGATCTGCTGTTCTGATGGCCTGTTTCCAGGTGCTGGCCTCTTTTTCCCTTGTTTGGTTAACTGGGACCTCTTGATCCTGTGTCCTCTCCCACTGTGTAGGGGATACTGGCTATGCCCACCTGATGAGCACTGTTATTTGGCTTTGTCACTGTGCCCCCTTCACTCTTGAAGAGGGCAGGCGGTCACATTTCTTAAGTGGCATTTCTGTTATATCTGGATGCTGCCAACATGCTTTGTCAGTTTGGCAGAAGCTCCACTGGGGACTGAAAGACTGATACACTTTTATTTGGTTTCTTCATGAAGAAGGCCACTTAGATATTTAAAAAAAGTAAGTAATTGCCATGTCATGGTAATAATAATGGCGATAATGAATCTTTAGTTAGTATCTAAGGTGCAAAGTCGAAGCTGACTGCCCTCCTGACTGTGAGCTGCCTTGAAGGTCAAGTGTATCACATCATCTCTTCACCGCCTGCTTCTCCATAAGGGAGAGCGTGATTATTGACACATTAGCTTCCCAGGATATACAGCCTGCTTAGCGTAGCAGGGGGTCAGGAAATCCCCAGCCAAGAGGCAGGACCTGCATAGACAGTGCTGCCTGGGCTGTGGCCGACCTAGGACATGGGCAGCTGAATGAGGCGTAGACCAGTGGAACTCCCCACATGAAAGGCAGGGACATTTGAAGTTCTCTCAAGAATTTCACACTATTAGCGCAGTTCTTTTGCCCACATGTCCTAGGAGTCTGTGCTGAGTCACGGTCAAGTGCTGTTGTGCTCTTGGGAGAGAGTGAACCCAGGAGGCTGAGATGCATTGGTACTTCTTTCCCCAAGTGCTGCGGGAACAGACTTAGCGAGTAGCCATGACACATCCATGGGGTCAAACCCAAGTAAAGGGGATTGCCACTTGGGCACCATGTCATTCCTGCCCCCCAAGGTGTGGCCCACCCTGGGGCATCAGGTGGTACTGTTTCGCCAAGTGTTAGGATAATCCCTTCGAGGCCATAGCTTGCCTTCATCTGGTCGTGACTGAATAAGTATTGTTAGCATACGTTTCCACCCTGCCAAAGATCAGAGAAGCCTGTTCTTCCTAATGTGAAGGGTTTGGGGCTTTTTTCTTTGTAATCCCTTCACAATAACCTCAGATGTATAAGTAGGAAGTTGAATTTTGATGTGGTTGTTTTGTGCAAATTGGTGTCCGAATTGGTATTTGAGGGTGCCTTTCACATCTGGACAGCTGCGGGGAGCTCACCTTCAGCAGATGAGAAGCTGTGTGGGGCTCAGTCGGGAGATAGATGGGTCAGGGAAGGCATCTCATCTGCGGTGTTGAGGAGGGCCTGGGGTCTGCGGCTGCCCCCACCAGAACAGTGGGCGCTGTGCCGCCCTGTCCCCATGCAGCTTCCAGGAGCCCAGCAGGCCGAGGCCTTCGTGAGGGCCTTCCTGAAGCGCAGCACACCCCACATGAGCCAGCAAGCCCGCGAGGACCAGCTGCAACGCAAGGCTGTGGTCCTGGAGTACGCCACTCGCCGGAAGCGCAAGGAGAAGAGAAAGAAATCCAAGGGCCTCTCTGCCAGGCAGAGGAGGGAGCTGCACCTCTTTGACATTAAGCCAGAGCAGCAGAGGTATGCCAGGGCTTTCCTGCCTTTCTCCCAAAGGCAGCTTCCTCCTCCTGGAGTGGGTGTGGCTTTGGGAGACCCAGTTCCCCTGAAGCTAAGAGAGCTTCTCCCACTGCCGCCACAAGGGGGCAGCCTCCCTTTACCAACTCAGGCTGGGTTTGCACTTGGCTTTCACAGCAAGGCACAGCCAGGGTCTTGCTGTTTGTCTGTCTGTGCCTTGCTGTGAAAGCCAAGTACAAACCTAGCCTGAATTGCTCCTCAGGGAGCAGTGGTGCAGCAAGACTTAAGTTTAGCTCGTGAAAAGCCATCCAGATAAGCACACCCCGCCCCCCGGGCTGGTGTGGCAGAGACTCGGGCGGTGCTGCCCTGGGAGCACCCGGCTGCTCCCATCTGTGCAGGGTGTCCCGTGGTGTGAGGGGTCTGCTGGAGTGTCGGCCATCCAGGCTGCATGTAGCCAGCAGGAAGGATGTAGGGGTACCAGCAGGGTTCTAGCAGCGGAAACAGGTTCAGGAGAGGGACAAAGTTGTCTGTCAGATTATCTGCTGTGGAACTAGGATCTGCACCAGTTCCCCATGACCCAGGTAGGAGTCCTTGGCATCAGGCTGAGCTCTGTGCCCTATTGAGCCCACAATCCCAAGCTCAGGTTGCCTAACTCTTTACTTCTTTCTACCTTTGCCACAGATACAGTCTTTTTCTCCCTCTACATGAACTCTGGAAGCAGTACATCCGGGACCTGTGCGGTGGTCTCAAGCCAGACACGTGAGTTGCATGCCTGCAGTCCTGCCCTTGGGGGCAGAACCCAAGGCTTACGATGACTGTGAATGCAGCCTTCGGAGCCAGCTGGCTGCAGAAGTTCGTAGACCTGTGTGCCCCTTCAGAACTCTCGCTCATGGTGAACACAGGCCTTCTGCTTACCTTCTAGGCAGCCGCACGTGATCCAGACCAAGCTGTTGAAGGCGGATCTTCACGGGGCTCTCGTTTCAGGTACCTCGCCTATGAGCCCACGGTCCCCCGAACACCCACAGCATCACTCAGCAGCGCGGCTCTGTGCCACAGGGCTAGACACACTCTTGTCACGTGGACGTTTCCAGATCACCAGCGTTGAGGGTGGGAGACGACTAGCTACCCGAGCCAGTTCTGGCCACTTTCTGGATACATTCTAAATGGCTTGTGTGCCTTTCCACACGGGGACCCCTGCTGCTCTCCCACGGGGCACAGCAGCTCCTGACACCTGTCCCCAGCCCTGAGCGGAGAGTCCCTTTCACCCATTTCCCCCGCTCAGTCTCAGCTGCGGACTCCCAGCTCCCAGTGTCCTGTCCGGGGCAGACCGTCCCCTGAGCTTCGTCATTCATCCAGCCGCCCTGCACACAGCTGCCCCCCGTCCAGCAGGCCTCACGACCCGTCCATACCCAGAACAACTCCGGCCTGCTCACATCAGCCCCTGCCCTGGTGTTCCCAGCTCCGATCACGGTACCAGTGTTTACCCTGGTTGTTCACCCAAAACCTGGGCGGTAACACCTTTCTTCTTCCCTGATCCCTCAGCACCATACATCCGCACGTCCTAGCTCCCAAATCCAAGCCACCGCCATCGCCCCTGAATTCCGGTAGAAGCTGCCTAGCCCTCTCCCTGCTGGCACACTGCTTCTCCCCAACCAGGCAGCCGGAGGGAAGGTTTTAGACCAGAACTCGGGCCATGTTTGTCTTATGCTTCCTTACCTAGGTCTAAAAGGACCCTCTCGCTCTACTGAGCACCAGGTCTAACCACATCGGCCTGCTTTCTGCTTCTCACACACTAGGCTTGGCCCCTCATCGGGCCTTTGTTGTTGTTCCTTCCCTCTGCCCAGAGTTCTGTGTGTCACAGACTGATTGCTTCTCAGTATTCAGGTCCCTACTCACACATCACTTCCCCCCAGGGCCTACCATCACGAACAGTGAACCTTCTCTCCATGACCTTGTGTATTTCTTCATAGCAGTTACCACGATCAGAAAATGCAGTTGTCTGGTGTGGCACATATTCCCTCCTACCTTTAGAACATCAGCTTCTTGAGAGCAGAACCGAGAAGAGTCTTAATCACTCTCACCCCCAGCACTGATCTCGGACGGTGCCAGGCACGTGGCAGGTGCTTGGTGACTTGTCTAGAGGCTACATGGGGACATGGGTCATGAGAGCCAAGGGGCCAGCTGCCTGTGGTGGCAGTTCGCCTCAGTCACTGCTTCATCGCCTGTAGCAAGATCCCATTCTGGCCAGAGTTTGGTGGGTCGTGGGAAGGATGTGATGCGCTGGTGTTCCTTCAGATCCCATCGCTGAGACTTGGGCCCATCCCAGCAACCTGTGGATCTTGGTGGTGCTGGACACACATGTGACCTCTTGGCTCCAGAGTCCTTCCCAAGACCCCTGTGGCTGCAGACCCCCCAAAGGACATCTTGTCAGAACAGCCCAAACGCTCCAGAGCCATAGGCAAGGGATCGGGACCCCAGACTCATTCAGCTTGGTCCCTGTCCAGCTGAGGAGCCCCCCACTCCCCACCACCCCCACCTAGCTGATTGTGGCTGCCCAGCACCCCCGAGGCTGAGGCCTTGAATGCCCTTTTCCTTTGCAGTCACAAAGTCCAAATGCCCGTCCTATGTGGGTGTTACAGGAATTCTTCTACAGGAAACAAAGCACGTTTTCAAAATCCTCACCAAAGAAGACCGCCTGAAAGGTACGGAACTGTCTCAGGGTGTGTGGCCTGTGGCCTCCCCAGCTTCATCGGCCCTTTCCTCTTGGCTTCAGTGGGTCCATTTGGCCTCTCTGGTCAGCACAGATTGCAGATCCCTGCTGACCCTGCATCCCATGCCTGCTGAGAGCGCCGCCTGCCCTCACGGCTCTCCCCAGGGCATCTGGAGCCCAGCCAGCAGCCGCAGCCAGATGGGACCGGAGAGAGGGCTGCTGGGCTGCACTTCCAGATATGAGGGTCTGTTTCCATGACTGAGACCCTCCCCTGCCCCAACCTGCTGCCCTGCACCAAGGGGTGGAGCTATGCAGACCCTGAGGGGAGCTAGCTTAGTGCTTGTCCCTGGGGTTCCAGGATCTGGCCCTTTCTGGTAACTCTGGGTTCCAGGAAATCAGTGCAGCCTCCTTTGCTGGGTGTGCCAGAGCTCCTTGTTCTGGCAAAGAAGAGCATAAGCACCTGGGCTCTTGAGATTCTGAGATTGCAAAACCACAATGGGAGGTTTTTGTTCCTTTATTTTGGAGGTA
Organism: Mustela erminea; assembly: GCF_009829155.1. NCBI lineage: Eukaryota > Metazoa > Chordata > Mammalia > Carnivora > Mustelidae > Mustela > Mustela erminea. The sequence continues at coordinate 23,239,313 of NC_045632.1, read as the reverse complement.
TTTTTGTGGTTTTTTGTTGTTGTTTTCTCTCTCTCTGCTTCCTTCTGTTTCCTTGTATGTTCTTGTCTCATTTTCATTTTAAACCTCAGAAAGTGGTGTCTGGGTGCCCTCACGCACAGCATAAAGCCGTGAGTTAGTCTAAAAACCATGCTGGGAGACCTGTTTTTCGGCACTTTTTCTGGGAGTTTGGCTTAGAGTCTTTGACCCTAAAAATTAGTGTTGAGTTTTATTTAAAATCTGAATAAATCGGTCTTATGGCAGAAAAATGCCCTGTCGTCCTGTGCTGCTGAGCTTTGCAGACTCTCCGTTCCTTACTAGCTTATGTTCTAATGCAGACATTTTAGGAAGGTCTTGTGCTTTAGCGTGAGCTTAACCGTCAGGATTTTTTTTTTGCTTTGTCCTTTTTCTCCTGTTTTATTTTTCAGTTATCCCCAAGCTAAACTCTGTGTTCGCAGTGGAAATCGATGGCTTCATCTCCTACATTTATGGAAGCAAATTCCAGCTTCGGTCAAGTGAGCGATCTGCCAAGAAATTCAAAGCAAAGGGAACAGCTGACCTGTAGCTCTCTGCTGCGGAGACGGCTGTTTGGGACCCCAAAGACCGGGGACACCTGTGTGCCCGCCTTTCAGCAGAGACACGGCTGGGCTGGTTCTGGTTCTAGATCACCCCCAGCCCGTTAACACCGGAGTTAATAATAGTTTCATCATCCGGGAAGAAATGCGCCTAACTGAGCAAAGTCAGGGAACGGAGGAGTGTCTGTTTCTAGGTGACGACCGGTGTGCATTGCTCCCACTGAGGAAGTCGCTGCCTTCCCCGTGAAGTGGCTCATTATTCCGCCCATCCGAATGTGCCACACCAGGCACAGCCTGATGCTACGGTTCCCTAATCCACCTGCTCCTGCCCACCCCCCTGTAGGGAAATGGTGGCCAACGTGTAAATATACAACTGCTTCCAGAACCATTGGTGCCACTTGGCTTATGAAATGTTTTTCATGGCTTAGACTCAAGTTTCTCTGTAAATGGCTGTTTCATTAGTAGCCTTCTCTCCCCGCTTACCCGAGGACACTTGACAAGAACACTCACCTGCCATGACGCTGCCACTGTGCCCGCCTGTTTCCAGGATGCCCTGTTGTCCCCACAGCCCACCTTGGGTCACTGGGTCCTATGCCCTGAGGACTGTGCCCCTGAGGGCCCAGGCCAGACGGGATACTGGCTCTCGGTGAGCGTCCTAATAAGGCCACACCAGCTGCTCCCCAGAACAAGGCTGAGGCCTCCGGCGGTGGACCAGGGCTGGCCACGTCCCCACAGCTGTGGTACAGGGCTGGTTGTGGAGGGTGCTTGGTAGCCTGCAGTCCAGGCTCCTACCTCCACTGCCCCAGTAGAGCTGTAGCCTTGGAGGTGTAGGCCTGTGGGAGACAGCTACGTAAGCCTCACTTGTTGGTCTCATGCACTGGAGGAACCAGAGAGGCCCACAGAGCAGCAGAGTGGTGACTGCCTGAGGACGGGACTCAGGAGCCGCAAGGCCATTTCACATCAGCCCAGGCACCCACTGTTCTCCAAAAAGTGAGTGGGCCCATGGGCCCTTTACATTCCCCGGTACCGACTCCGTGTGGGGGACCGGGCCTTCCTGCAGGGACAGAGGACAGGCCAGAGCCCCTCCAGGGGAAGAAAAGGACGAAGCACTTGGAGGGGGAAGCGTTAGCTACGTTAGCTGGGGCTGCCCCAACCAAACTGCAGACGGGCAGTGTAAACAGAACATCCTTCCCCACCGCTGCAGAGGCTGCAAGTCCGAGTTTAAGGTGCCCTCCTGGCTGGGGTCTGGTGAGAGCCTTCTCCTTGGCCCCTTCTTGCTGTGTCCTCCTGTGGCCTTCCTCAGTGCACACCTGCAGGGAAGGATAGCCATCTGGTGTCTCTTCCTCCTCTGATTGGGACACCCGTCCTGTAGGTTAGGGTTCCACTGTATGACTTCATTTCACTGTAATTGCCCCCTTAAAGGTTCTGTTTCTCAGTGCGGTTACACTGGGGATGAGGGCTCTGACAGAATTTGTGGGGACATGATTCAGTCCAGAACAGTGGTGGAGCTGCCCACCCAGAACAGGAGCCCCTAGCAGAGCCCCTCAGAAAGGCTGCAGTAGCCAGCCTGGCTCCCGTCCTCAGACACTGGCCTGGCCGGCCTGCAGCCCTGACTAGGTTGCTGGCGCCACTAGCCGGTTCAGCTGGTCCAGCTGCTGGGCCCTGAGCTCCCCTCAACACTGGGTCCCCTGCCTGGCTCAGACAGGAGCTTAGGTCCAGCGGCCTCTCCACTGCCGGCTTCCCTCGCTTCTGCAAACCACTGAGCTCCTCCGTCACCCTCCCTTCAGGCACAGGGACAGTGGTGGGGGAGGAGACGCACCCACGGGGCGGGGTGGACAGGGAGGCTCCCTGGAGGAGGGGGCTCGATCCAGGCTGCTGTGGGATGTGAAGAGGAACACTGAGGCTCAGGACCAGGCTGGCAGAGCAGTCATGGAGACCCCAGGACAACGCCTGCCCGTGAGACTCAGGACCAGCAGGAAGGAAGGTGGGAGCGGGTGGCAGAGCTCTGGCTACTGATCCCAAACCCATAGGAGGTGCTTCAGCTCCTGCCTGGTTCCGTGGGAGGGGAGAGGTGCTAGAGAAGTTGTAAGCCCCTGGGACGGGGCAAGGTGGGGAATCCTGCTGACCCGTTCACCCAGTCCTGACACACTTGGGGGCCTCCGTGTCACCAGCGGGCAAGTGGGGCCATGAGACCAGATGAGGGTTTCCTGAAGGGGGATCCTGGGACTTCCAGCACATGCATCAGTGTCACCAGGACACCCGTTCGAAGCAGCCAGCTCCTGGGCTGCTGTCAGACTCCAGGGGCCTAGACGACTTCGTGGGTCTGTCAGACCCCAGCTGGCTCCTCCGGTCACTGAAGTGTGAGGATCGTGGATGCCAGATGGTGGCGCAAGTGTCTTCCAGCTCTGACACCTGGACTGTGATTTGAGATTTGGGACTCTCGGGATGGGGTTTTCCGGATGCTGGAAAAGATTTTCAGTGACAGATCTCTCAGGTTCTGAAGAGTAAACATGAACATTCCCCCAAAAAGCCATAAATTATGGTAAAAAGCTGTCTTTCTGGACAATGGCTTTCGTTTTAATTTAGTTTGCATTTCTTAGCTATAATGTCTAATTAAGACATCTGTTAAATGTCTATAATATTAATTTGATGGGGGGTTCTAATAGAACTGTATTGGAATTGTCCATTTAATTAACCTCGTGGGCCTTTAATGGATGTCTTAAATAGACATCATTAACAAGAGTGCTAGACAAATTAAAATTAGAGTCAATAACATTCTTGGTAATTTTTCCTGAGCTGTGAAGGACGAGTGTTGCTAAGTAGACGGACGCAAAGACGGGCTGCACAGAGGAGTGTGGGGGCTGGTGTCCCCAGCAGGGCTCCAGCACGGACGAGGCCCCAGGTCGGGCTCAGCCGTTCTGTGTCCTGGCCTCCCCTTCGTGCACCTCCCACACACGGCGCTTGCTGAGCTGTCAGATCGAGCTCTGATGAGGAGAAGGTAGCGAGGGAGGAAGAGGGACCCAAATCCCAGGTCTCTGCATGGCTCGCATTGAGATGGAACAGACATGAGACAGGACAGACCAGGATGGGGCAGGCTGGGCTGGGCTGGGGGGTGGAGTGCGGTAGGAGGGGAGGAGGTGGCCCATTTCCCCCACCACTCCGCGGAGCAGTCTCCCTCGGGTGAACTACACTCCCAAACCCAGGGCTGGGTTCCCCATCTCCACATCCCAGGTGGCCTCTCAGGGCGGCTGACCGTTAACCACTGCCTCCCTCCTGAGGCACTTGTGTCCCCACACTCCCTGACAGTCCCCCACCTCCTGGCCACTCCCTCTCTGTCCTTTCATGGAACCTCCTCCTCCTCCTCCGAGCTTCTAAATGTTGGAACGCCCTGATCTCTGTCCTTGGACTCCTCACCTTTCCCCTCAGCTGGTCCCACCCACAACCCCCAACACACCTGACTCAGAAGATCCTGTTGGCAGCCCTGCTTCTCCCCAACCCCACTGCCGAATCTGGAGCTTTATCGTCGGCCTCCCCATAATTCCAGTGGGAGCTCCTTTGAGCTCACGGTGGCTCTGTTTTGATGGCTGATGTGTCCCCAGTGATCTAGAAGCACTCGCTGACCTGGAATGGGTGCTCAGTGAACATTCGCCGGAGGAGTGGAAACCACGGCTGGTTGACCAAACCCCTGGGAGTGTAATGGGCTCCTGACCTGAAGAGGCTGGGCAAGAATCAAGGACTCTCTCCCACGAGGACGCTCCCCTTCGACCGCCATCTCAGTGAACAGCCTCTGTCTCTCCATTTAGGTCAGAAACGCAGGAGGCCTCCTACCCCCTGCCTGCTGTTGGCGCCTGCCCCCATCCGGTCTCTCAGGAAGTGCTGGTGGCTCTCCCTTGTCTTCCCTGCGCCCGCTCTCACCCCCCCTCCCACCACCCCTCATGGCCTCCCTGCCTCCACATGTGGCCCCACACAGCTCAGGTGACCGTTGGGAAGCAGGACTCAGATCATGTCACTCTTCTGCTCAAAACCTACAAGTGACTTCCCAGTACACTTAGAACTAAACCCAGTGTCTGACCAGGGTCATCAAGGGCCCCCCAGGACCTAAGCCCAGCCTGCCTCTCCCAGCTCCCCAGTGTCCTGCCCCCGTGCCTTCTCCACAGCTCTGTCCCACTCAGACCACTCGCACCTTCCCGGGACCTGTGAGCACAAGGCAGCCCCCTCCTCTGCACTCAGCTCTGCACCGCTGGCCAGCCTCCCTCTCAGCGGTCCCCCAGCGGTCCCTTAGCATGTGACCTCATTTCACATTGGACACAGCGCCTGTCAGTAACCTTCCCTGCTGGGTCATTGTTTTCTTCCAGCAGAACGTACGCGTCATGAACTCCAAGACTTGGCCTGGCTCGTCCACCCCTGCAACCCTTGTCCCTCAGTGCCCTTTAGAGCACTGCCCTCCATGTAGTAAGTGTTCCATTAAATACTTCTAGTCTGAGAGCGAGCCGAGGGTGTGGCCCTAATGGTAGCTAAGGGTGGCCACACCCAGCCATGGTGACCCCCATCTGGCCCCTACAGAAGCCTTCCCCCACTGTGGCTTTCCACAGCAGAACAGCACCGCGTCCTGTGACCCCCAGGCCACCCCAGCCTTTCAGGCAGGTAGGCGCCCCAGACAGCAGCAGTGCCTGGACACCGTGTGGGTCCTTCTCGCATCCCAGCCAGGTGAGAGCTTACACACTGCGGGCAGCTGTGACCTGCAGCAGGCGTGGCAAAGCCCCTCTGTCATCTCCAACTTTACCCACTGGACCCAAGGTGCAGGGGGAGGCAGGCGGGGCTGGTGCTGGGCAACCCGGCCTGGAGTCCCTGAGTTCAATCAGGAACCTGGCACTCAGGAAACCCAAGTTCAAAGTCAAATTACTCTTGACTTTCATTTTCAACCACAAGGGACAAGGCTGAGTGTGGAGTTTACAATAGATTCATTGAATCTGCAGGAATTAAACTGCAGCCCCTGTCAGGAGGGGGGGAGGGAGCTGCGGGTGCCTTCCCCTCTGTTCCAGGGACATCCGCCTTGTGGTGGCTGAGAAGGAGAAGCACCCCTAGTTGCTCTTCATCTCCCTGGAAGGGGTGTGAGCAGAACGCAGTTCCTAGTTAAACTGCCGCTAACCAGTGCTGTGCTGGCCCGGGGCTGGGGGCTGGGAGCACGAGCACCTCACTGGCGGATAGCTCGTCGGGCTGTAGTTTAGGGTTCGTGACCTTGCTGTGTGTGTTACACTTGGATTAAAACTGTGCTTGTCAATGACCCGCTGAGTCCGCGGTGTGGCTGCTTCCTCACATCCGAAAGGGAAGCGTCTCTCTGTGCTGGTGTGTTGTTCCCGATGGCCATGCCCGTTACCCTCATGACTCTTGCCTGAGAATCAGGGGTTTCTAGCAAGGAAACCCAAAGTGCTCACTGGGGCGTTATGCCCTGAAATTCACCCTCTTAACATCTCCCACCTCTCTCCCCTGGACCTCCAGGGACTATGACGTCAGCAATCCTGTCACAAAGGAGTGGTTGCCACAGACCTGGTCCGCAGGAGGCTCTCAATGAGTGCTGGTAACGGCGGCCATGAGGGGTGTGGGCTGGGCTGGGGAGGGACACAGTGCCCATGTCAAGGGAACCTGACGGGTCTGGAGGTAGAGCAGGCTTCCCTTGGGAAGTGACTTTAAGATGAGGCCAGAGAGCTGAGTGGGCTTCAGGCAGGAAAGGAACCCCCTGCAGAGGAACCTGAGGTAGGAAGTAGGGCCTGGAGTGGACAGCAGGGACTGGCAGCTAGTGCCTGGGGCACTGGGCAGGGTGACAGAAGCCAGGGCAGAGAGGGGCCAGAGTGAGGGCTGGAGACCAGTAAGGAGGCTGAGGGTTGTGAGGGCCATCTGTGGCCTGACCCACGTTGACGGCTTCAGGGATACACAGAAACGGGTTTAAGCGGTGCATATACCACCCCACGAATAAGATCTTAGGTTCACATGCCTCCACAGGTCTGCACCTGACCATCCACTCACAGCCACGTGGCCTGTGAGGTTGGAGTCCAGCTGGGTGAGCAGAGATCGACCCCAGCCTGCCAGGCTGATAAACAGAGGGGGTGAGAGCAAGACCAGCAGGGCCTAGGAGGTAGGGGAAGCCACTGAGGTCTTCTCCGAGAAAAGAAGAGGGGACAGGTGGGCAGATCGGCAGGTAAGGAAGGAAGAAGGAGCCCTGGGTCAGAAATGAGGAAGATGGCAGAGCTGAGCCAGGGATGGGGAGTGGTGTGGGCACATCCCTAGGACGTCCTTAACTGGCTTGGCTCTGTGACCTTAGGCAAGCCACCTCCCAGTGTCTCAGTGTCCTCATCTGTTAAATTTAAGTCTCCTGAATAAAGCAAAAGGAGCAAGGTTTACCGTGTGGTCTCATCTGAAAACTCGGAGTTCAACAGTGTCCCGTCTCATCTTCCAAACACACAGGACCTGTCGCTTGTCAAAGCTGTCCCCTCCAAGCCCACACTCTTGGTGGAGCCTTGGAATATCCCCCCAAGAAGTCAGCCCTACTGGCCTGTGTGCTGACCAAGATCCCCCATTCCAGGATCACCCAGCCAAGGTGTGGCTAGGCCCCCTCCCCAAATCAGAACCCATAGGGCACCCTTTCCCTCTGAATTTCAAGCCCCACTGTCTTCCAGGGTGAGGAAAGGTCTCTGGTTTGCAAGACAGGACCCCTGCCAGCTGCTGGCTCCTAGCGGTGCTTGCTGCGGAATTTAAAGACGGCAATAACTATTGAACATTCTATTACGTGGCTGCCTAATTAATGTAAATGAGAGTTACTGTCCGCTCACAGAGGCTGATGCTTCTCTGAGGAGGCCCTGCCAGCCTCCCGGGTCCCATTCCAGGGCCATTTATGGGGGCAGCCCCATTCTGGCTTGGTTGAGTTACAGGTAAGTCACGGCCCTAAATAATGAAGACAGAGTGCTCATGGGCCCCGGGAGTCAGGCGGCTCGGGCTCCAGTCCCCGAACCAGAGACACTCCCTCCCAGCTGCTTTCCTCAGACCCAAAGGTTCAGCTGTGCCCTGAAGCCCAACGGGCAAGAGACACTCGGCCTTCTGGCAGGGAGGCCCAGGAGCCTGTGCCCTAGTCTCTGCACTTAATACAGTCCTCTGAGGCCTGTAGGGCCAGGCCTCCTTCCTCCAGACTGCCCCCCGCCCCCATCCTGGAGCTGCAGGCCAGGTTTGCTGGGACCAGTCAGGTTTAGCACAGTCCCAGGCAAATCGGGACCATTGGCCATCCTACTCCAGCCCTGCTAGGATGCTCTCTCTGGATCAATATCCAGCAACTTTTAGCTCCTGGGGGGACAAGGATCGCACTGAAGGCCGCCTTCTCTGAGAGGCCTTCCCAGGCAGCCTGTCTTAGTCAGTCCCCTCCCTGCTACTCACCCCTGGCCACATAGTAGAACCCTGTAGCAAGTTTTTCAAATAGTACCAAAGCTCAGAGCTCATCCCCTAAAATTACACCAGAATCCCTGGGTGCGGGAACCAGGTATCTGTAGGTTTTTACTCAGTGGTAGAAAAATCTGTGTTCAATTCCCAGCTCAAACACTGCATGGGCCTGGGCAAGTCACTTGGCCTCTGGGAGTCCGGGCTTCCTTGTTGAAAATAGGAATATCTATCCCATGTAGAAAGAAGCCAAGAGGGCCAGGCACAGAGTAAGTCTCATTAGGTTATGCTATGTCCTGGCTCTTTCTGTTGCTGAATGGTTGGTTCCTGAGCTCCAAGAGCCAGCCTGAGAGCTTGAGCTTTGCCATCTAGGGTGCCTTGTCACGGCAGAAATGTAGCCCCAATATTCAAGGCTGGGCAGGGGCCTCTCCACCCAGAGCCCAGATACCAGGTACCCACATTTGCCATACCCTTTTGTACTACGCAGTAAACACATGGCTGTCTCCCCACCAGGAGTCTGAGAAAACCACCCCAGAGTCCAGGGCTCAGCACAAAGGCGGGCTCAGCATCAGCATTTAGAGAATGAGCAAGTGAATCAGCAAGCGTGCCCACAGCTGGTGTGGTCATTTTGGGGCCACCTCTGTGGCAGGACTGTGCTTCTGAGAGGTGTCTCTTGACACCCTTACCAATTGGCCCATCCACAGGCTGGAGCCCTTCCCAGCATGCCTTGCAGAGGGTGCATGGGGCTGTTTCCTAAAAGTCATTTCCAAACAACCCGAATGAGTCTTTCAATCAATATAGCCCGTGGTGATCAGTGCTCTCTCTCTCTTCACGAAGTAGAAGAGCCTGTAGGATAAAGTACCAAAGCGAATTACACATACCTCTGGTCATTTTATTGCCTCACGTTTTCCTTCAGCTCTCTGTAGAAATGGGCCTCTCTGGACACAAGGAGTACCAGATTGGGTCTAAGCTAGGGAGCTCTACACCAGCACCTGACAGAAGAGATGATGACGGCTATATGCATAAGGAAACAGTGCTGGGAGGAGTGGGGGCCTGTCCAAGGTGTCACAGATGGTCAGGTGCAGAGCTGGATGCCACCCTAGGCTTCTTCTTCCATTGCCCACTCCCGATTTGTCCCCCCTCTGCAGAAGCCCATGATCTTCTCTGGCTCAGGAGCACTGTGGTGTGTATTTTTCTCCAGTATGGTCAGAGCTGTCACACCAAGAGACACTGATTTTGTCTATGGAGCATCTGTTGGGACTACTTTGGTTGCAAGTAACATAAATCCCAGTATAAACTGGTGAAGGGGGCACTTATTGGCCCCCCATAATTGAAAAGTCAGAGTAGAACTGCCTTCAGGAATGGCTTGATCTAGAGGATGAACGTCTTTAGGACCTCTTCTCTCTGGCTGTATCTTTGCTCTGTGCTGCCTCCTTGCTCAGACAGGCTCTCCCTTCACAACAGCAAGGTGCGTGTTCAATGCTCACACTCTCTCAGTCTAGCTGAAATCTAGTTGGAAGGAAGAACATGTTTCTTCCTGGTACCCTTCCTCCCCTCCTAGAATTCCTTCACCCTCATTTGGCCATCTGATCAGACTCTGGCTCAGACATCCGAGGGGCAGATTGGCCAGGCCTGAATCACATGCTCCTGCCCCGACAACATGTGGATTAACTGGGGGAAAGAGATTGCTCCTCCAAAGGCACCAAGGTGCTGTCTTTAAAAGAAGGGAGGATGGATAATGCTGGCGTAATAAGGAGGGAAGAGGTGCCATGTAGCAGAGGGTTCATGGGATGGACTGATGTCATGGCAACTCACCCCAGCTGGACCCACACTTCCCAGCACACTCTCCCAAGCCCTGTTCCCAGTTAGCCCGGGTGGGCCCTTAGGGAACCTTGCCCTGATTTGGGAGGCAGAAGTGTGCCAGCAGCGGGTCCTTCTCAGGGTCCTGGAGGTCGGTGCATGTTTCCAGGTGCTGATGCTGCTCACATTCAGCAGATCTGCTGGGTCATGGGACGGATGCGGGCAGCAGCCTGGCCCACAACACCTCCAGCTGCGGCTGTGACCGCCTTCAGCTTCTCTGGCCCTGGGCCATGAAGAAGAGCGCCAGCATCTCCTGGAGGACACCCTCATGGGTGAAATGGGAGGCTGGGAGCCCAGGAGGGGCTGATGCAGAGCCAGCCTCTCAGGTCCCGGCTGTCCTTGTGTCCTCCACTTCCCATCCCTCCTTCCCTCCCTATCTCCTGCCCCTCAGGCTGCAGGTTCCAGGCCCTGGCAGAGAAGCAGAGTCTGCGTGTATGCTCTTTAACCAGCTCCCACATGTGGTAAGTTCAAATCTCTATAACGAATCCTTAAGGACACAAAATCTCCTAGTGGCTCTGCTCGTCTGATGGAATCCTGACGGAAACAGTCATTGAGCTGCCTGCTCTGAAACGTCCTGGTGAGCACAGGCAGGACACATAGACCAATGGCAGGAGTGGCCTTGCTCCCCCTGCTGTCGGGACTCCCAGGGTCACCCCAAGTGCCGTCAGGGGGTCGACGTCAGCCAAGCTCCCATGTGCATTTTGAAACTAGCTTTCATCCTATCGAAGCCTGGAGTAGAGTCACCCTCTTTGGGACACAGATCATGTGGGCTAAGACCATCTTCCCCACAGCTCCCTCTCTGGCTTCTTCTGACAATACCCTCACCATGTGTATCTCACTAGTGACAGGTGCACTCACAGGCCGCCGGGGCCTCCATGTTGCCTGGCCAGCCTCCGTGCCCCATCCCAACAACTGCTCTGGGCCCAGCACGGTCATCCTGCTCGCCTGGCCAGACACTGGTGTAGAGAGGGGCATGGGGGCCCCATGCCAGACCATGAGAGCTGTTGTTCTGATTGTCTGTGCTATCTGCCCAGTATTTCCAGTTCCCCCCCACTTTGGGCAGTGAAATATTTATTTCCTGGTCTCCTTGTAGTCAGGTGAGGCCATAAAACTAACCCAAGTCAATGAGTCATAAGCGGAAGCCATGTGTGTCATTCTAAGCCAGAGTGTTTGACTGTGAGTACGAGACCCTCCAACCTTCTTCCCTTGGGCACAATCACCAACAGCGTTCAAGACGGCAGCCGATGCCTCAGCCTGGGTTCCTGAGAGGGTTTGGAAACAGAGCCCCTTACTGACCTGCTATGGCCTGTAGCGTCAGTGAAAAGTAAAGCTTTGATGTTTAAAGTCCCTGAGATGTTGAGATTTTCTTGTTACAGCTGTGTAACCTCATTTATCCTGTTACAAAGTTTTACTGGTGGTAAGGGAGCAGTTTGTTCGTAGGAATGAAGCATAGAAAGACAGCCAGTCAGTCCCTTTTCCTCCTCTAGATGGTGCTGGACAGGGGAGGGAAGCTTGGAAATCAGCTGCAACCTTGAAACCAGGCCAGTCTGAGGGAAAGCTCGCACCCTGGGGACCCCGGGCAGAGGAACGGAGAGAAACAGGATCCTGGACGACAAGGCCAAACCCCTGAGTCAACAACCCAGCAGACTCTTCTACTTCTTAGCTTGCTGGGATGTGAAATAAAACTCCTTCTTGTCTAAGCCGACGTAGGTTCGAGTTTCTGCTACTTGTAGCTGAAATCATCTTAACCGATCAATGTAATGGACACATTTCTTCCTCAGGCAACTCCTGGAGGGTTTTAAACCAACTTTGCCCATGAGGAACCTACACCCCAGAGACACAGAGACAGATTCTGTCCTCCCAGTCAGAAAGTGAAGCAGGATTGAATTATGCATGATTCACCCTTGATCAACATGGGTTTAACTGCACAGGTCCACTTACATGTGTTTTTATCCCCATAAATATGGAATGGTACTGTAGATGTATTTTCTCTTCCTTACATCTTCATAATAACAATTTCTCTTCCCCCGCTTCCTTTATTATGGGGCTATGGTATACTATACATATAACATACAAAATATGTGCTACTCAACTGTTTATGTTATATAAGAATTCCGGTCAGCAAGAGATTATCAGTAGCTAAGTCTGGAGGAATCAAAATTATACACAAATTTTCAGCGGCACAGGTAGCTGGCACCCCTAGTCCCCACATTGCTCAAGGGTCAACTGCATTTGCCAGTTGAAGTACAGAAACCGAACTCAAAATTGGCTTATGAAGAAATGGTGGGGGGGGAGGGGTGGATAATGGTCCCTGCAACTGGAAATGGTGGGGCAATTGTAACTTCAGACAGGGCTGGTCTCAGGGACCCAAAGGTGTTGTCCAGAGTCTGCCTTTCTCCTCCTCAGTTATATTTTCTTCCACGTCTACTTACTCTCACTCAGCATCCTGCCGACGGATGGCGGGAAGTATCTGGTTCCCGTGTGAGCAGCCTGAACTTCCCAGTGCGAGGATATGTATTCCCACTTGCAAGCCAAGGGCCTGTGTTTGGGTTCTCGTTGGCCTAGACTGGATCATGTGTATGTCCCCAAACCACCATTAATTGAAGTGCCGGAAGAGAACGGCCTTCAGGAATGGCTTGATCCAGAGGATGAACCATCTATAGGACTGCTTCTCTCTTGCTGTATCTTTGCTCTATGCTGCTAGAGAATGTGGGGCTCTGGTCGTCCAGACTCATGTCTATCTCTGGGCTGGCACTTCGGTCTGTCTTCCTTGAATCAAAGGACCGGAGAGAGAGAAAGGTGGAGTTCCCCAAAGATAATAGGAATTTCTTCCAGAAAGGAGAAAGGTTCCCAGGCTTACAAAAGTAGTAGATAAAGCTGTGTAAGCATAGGCAGGCCTGCGGCCTGCGGTGCCTGGTTTCAATGAGGAGGCTGGGCATGAGGATGGCAATATGACTGTTGTGTCAAGTCCTCACCAACCCCACAGCCGGGAGGGGAGGGATACATCCAGGGGGAAGAAGAGTGGGGGCAGGGATTTGGACCCCAGAAGACTGGCTCGGACTCCTTGCTTTCTCCACCAACCCCCACAAATCCCACAGGGTATTGTAGGCCACCTGAGGCTTCCCAGAGAAGGAAACTAAGCAATCACTTCAGTGACCCTCCAGCGGCCCGCCTTTGCTGATGGTCACTCTGTGGGGTCTCTCCCGTCTTGGGTCCCTGGGGTGCCCCCTGAGATCAGCAGGCAGCTCTTCCCTTCTGAGACCCCAGATTCATGCAGACTTTCTTCTCAGGCATGTTTTTCTGCAGATGCTAATGAACGAACCTGACGTTTCCCAGAAAGGCTCCCCCTTTCTGAAGTGGCTTAAGATCTCCGCTCCTGATTGCAATCTTCCCAGAGCTGATTTTGGCCTCTTGGCTCTTATTTCTGAAGTGTTGATGGACGTGGGAGGAGAGGAGAGTGAGAAGGAGCACACTCAGGGCTCCGCTCTCCTGTAGAAGACGCGATTCCAGGGGTTCGGCTCTCAGAATTGCAGTAGGCAAAAGAACTCTGTTTTCTTTTCAGTTCTAAGCACAATTGATCCCTGGTTTGAACCTGATATGAGGCACTCATTCTGCGTAAATCCTGACTTGTTTTGTGAAGATCAGCCCCTATTTCTTGGCAATTTTGGTTTATCATAGGGACAAAATTCTTCTAGAAGTCTCATCCCTAATTTTTGAAATGAAGGTCTATGGGAAAATGTGAATTGAGTTGGAGAGGTTTCTCTATATGTAATTTTTAAGAAGTCACCTGCACATGCTTACAGGTGTACGAACACTTAGGAAGCACTTGCCAGGCACTATTTTGAGTGTTGTGCACATATTAACTCCTTTCATCCTCGCAACAACCTGGTAAGGTCAATGCTATCATTATTCCCATTTAACAGATAAGAAAATTGAGGCCCAGAGAGGTTGTCACTTGCCCAAGTGGAGCTGAGATTTGAACCCCTGAAGCTTGGCCCCAGATTATGTGGCACAGGGACATCTGGGCCTCTGCAAACACACACTGACACCCACCCACACACATGCACACCTGCCCCAGCACTCCTACAGGCATGAGTGCACACAGCCCTTTTTGCTGGCTCTCCCCAAGGCTGTGCACCCTGGTGCGTCCTGGTACAAAGAAGTAAGAGAATACCTCCCTTCTCGCAGCCCCTCTGGGGAAGCTGGGACTCTCGTGTTCTGTTTAAAACCAAAACTCCTCTGAAACGGTCTTCCTCATCTTCTCTGAGTAGGAGGGAACCCCAGCTTCTCTGGTACCTCTGTCCATCTGGATCCCCCTATGACCTTGGAACACAAGTGGAATCTGTCCCTCCTGTCCCAGGGAGGGACCCAAGACCAGAGCCACCTCACGTGTGGTGGGCAGGTCTTCCTGGGTTGCAGATCACACCTCTGGACGGCCCAAAGCAGGGGCCGGGCCCCACTACTGGCTTCTCCAACAGCCCAAGACAGGCAGATTAAGGCCCAATTAGCTGGTGGCATTTTGGAGGGTCTGGCACAGCCCAGAGCAATAATACCAACACCCCGAGGTCAGGGGCTGAGGGATGGTATCACGTAGTCACCGCAGGTGTCCTGCCCACAGGCCTGCCTCCTTGCTCTTTGTTCCCTAAGACCCTAGAGGCCCAGCCTCCCAGGAAGGCTTTCCATTTAATGGTTTAATGTCAAGCCCGAGTGAGAGCCAAGGTGGCTAACTCAGCAGCCAGAGCTGTAAATCTCAGCTTCCTTTCCCAACTCCCGGGCTTCTCCCTCATCCTTTGTGTGGCTGGCGGCTTTATGGGAAGACAAAAAATAAAAAAATAATAAAAAACAGAAAAATAAATTACTCAGGAATTTGTTTTTAATTAAGCAATAAGGCTCGATGGGGCCTGGCTGCTGCCTCATAAAGCCGCTCCCGGGGTGTTGGGGAGGCATTTGGTCCAGATGAGTGCCTCAAATCAGCCCAGAACGTGATTAGATGATGACTCCCCGGAGTTCCCACAAGATGATCTTCCCCAGAGTTGTCTTACTGCGATTATAAAAAGTCTGCAGGCGGGAGGGGAGCTTGGCTGCTTTGAGAAGATGTAAACGCTGTCAGGGCAGCCATGGGGCCCGAGCGCCCCACCCCCGCCACACCTGCTCCCGGCGGAACCCCGGGGTGGCCTGCCAGGCTGGGTGGGTGCTGGCAGCTTTCCAAATAAGTGGGTCCTGTGCACAGGGAATAGGACGTCTCAACAGAGAAGCAAGGGGGACGGATGCAAGGAAATCTGACTTGGAGACATTTTCTCCTCTTCTGCAAGGAGCGACAAGCCATCAGCCTCATTCTCAGGCCAGCTCAGAACTCACTGGTGCCCCAGAGATGAAAAGTATTCCACCTTCCTCAATTTCTCTCTCTCTCCCCCAGGGCAAGGAGTCTCACTTTCTGAGTCAGACAATGACCTACCGTTGGACATGCTGGATCTGGGCAGTAGACCAAGGAAAAGAGAAAACTGAAGACACCTGAGAGGGGAGGTTGGTCGCAGGATAAAGAGCTGCGATGGGAAAAGATGAGGAAGAAAAGGAACAGCAGCGTCTGGCTGAGTGTCAGGGAGAATCTGGAGGGCCAGGAGACGGAGTGGGGGAGAAAGGGAGTCTTGGGGAGCTGTCACTGTGTTAGGAGGCACAAGGAGTGGTGATGGTGAGGAGGAGTGTTGAACCTTTGCTGGACCGTGAGATCGTGCTTTCTCCTGTAACATTTCTTCCAGCATCTGAGCCTGGATTTGGAAGTTCTCTGAAGTACTTTGTGACTGTGGTTCCATGTTTCTGTGACTGCCACACGCACACACAAACGGAGCCACGTGGGACCCCACTTACCTTTGAGGTACACTAACGAGATGAAGGCAAAATTGGAAGACCTAGAGATGGCAGGGTCAGACAGCAATCCCTAGGACAAGCGTTAGGACCGTCCATACAAGTCATATACGAGTGGGAAATCAGAAGCAGCCGGAAAGAAGCCGAGGCCGACGCAGGGAAGGTAAGGGCTCCTTCGTACATGTAAACAGCCAGGAGCAAGAGCTTTGGGTCGGACAGCCCTGGATGAGAGCGCCCGTTCTGCCACTCTCTAGAGGATGGCTTTGCAAAGTCCTATAAACTCTCCGAGCTTCCCTTTTCCCAGTGCAAAATGAGATGAAATATGGGGCTGATCATGGACTGTCCTCGTTGGGATGTTGCCAGGCTCGAGTGAACTATCAGCCAGAGCACTTGGCACATGGCCTAGAGCATAGAAAGGCCCAGCGGGTGCTCCATGGTGTTACTATTGTTAACGTAGAGCTGCCTGAACCTGTAGATGATTCTGCTCAAACACATGTTTAAGGGGCCCCAGTTCAGACCTGCAAGTCGGAGGTCATGCTTGTGGGGCTTGTGGGACCATAAGGTGTGTTTGGGACTCCCCTGAGGATGGATGGACTAGGAAGAGCCTTGGTGCTGTGCCCTGTGGTCCCGAGGTAGAGACTGGGGATGAAGAAGGCGGATTTTAGATGAGAAATTCACTATCTTTTCATGCTAGAAAAAAATGTAAGTTAAAACAACAGACCCCTGGGTGGCTCAGTGGGTTGAGCCACTGCCTTCGGCTCAGGTCATGATCTCAGAGTCCTGGGATCGAGTCCCGCGTCGGGCTCCTGCTCAGCAGGAGCCTGCTTCCTCCTCTCTCTCTCTGCCTGCCTCTCTGCCTACTCATGATCTCTCTCTGTCAAATAAAAAAATAAAGAAAAAACAAAACAAAACAAAAAAAAAAACAACAGAAAAGATTGTTTGGGCAATATTGGTGTGCCTAAAAGTTGTTTAGCAAACACTAAGAATGGGAAGGGTAGAGTATAATGTTATTAGCTTTAAAAAATAGAATTCAAGGTAAAATCCTTTTTAAAAGACTGTCTCACTTTGATAAAATGAACAATTCATTAAAAAAAAAATAGACCAGATAACAGTTGAAGAACATCATTTAGGTTAATAATATGACAGGTGCTTCCAAAGAGAATGATCTCAATTTCAATGGGTTAAGAAAATTGATAAAATAAGGACACCTGGGTGGCTCAGTCGGTTGGGCATCTATCTTTGGCTCAGGTCATGATCTCTGGGGTTGTGGGGTCGAGCCCCACATCTCTCCCCCTCTTCCCCACCTATGTTCTCTCTATCTAACTCGTCTCTCAGATAAATAAAATCTGTTTTTAAAAAAAGAAAATTGATAAAATAATTAAATGTGTTTGCAAAACTTGACTCTTATGACGAAGAAACAAGAGTCACACATTAAGCGAAGGATATCACATTGAGCAATCACAGATTGTGTCCAGAAACGTATGCCTTCACCAAAGCAACGTGACTCAAGCTTTGATCATTCTAAGAACATTGGGCAGTTGCAAGCGTGACCTATGTTTTGTTAAATGGAAGATAAACACTTTGAGAATTTTATCTCATTTTTGAAGTTGCAGTTACTTTTTCCTTTTCTTGTTTTTCTGTGATTGTGAGTTGACCCTCATTAAGGGATTATTCTCTGAGAACTTTTGTCCTCAGATAAGCAGGAAACCCTGCATGTACCATGAGCTGAGGTGTGGACATGAGGTTTCTTTCTCCGGTAGAAGACCTCAGAGGGAAACAAGTCCCATAAATAGCAGACAGACGCCAGTGCTTTTAAAGAAGGTTTGAACTCTAGATAGTCAAGAGTCAAAAGGATACTTTTTAGAGAAAACAGCTTCTATATTTATGGAGTGTGGTTGAGGGAGGCAGTTGGCCTCAGAACATTTCTATTGTGTTCTCTGACTCTAGCTGTGCTTCTAAGGGGAAATTCAAATCAACGGAAACAATTACTGTGGGTGTGCACATGGGGACTGAGCCCCAGGCCCTTGTCCTCAGGGCCTACGTCTCCAGCGAGGCCAAGTCACAGAAAGACTCAGGACTCTGAGCCACAAAGCAGGACCGGGGACCACCAGGGATGCTGTGGGTGGAAAAGGAGAGTGTGACTAACGGCAAAGAACCACTCCAAAATCCAGTATTGGGCTTTTGGGCTTCCAAGCCTCTGAGGGCTCAGGAAGGAGCAGCTTGAGGGGCTACAGGTGTGTGTGGAAACCACAGCTCTCCCCAACGGCCCAACTCTGGAGATGCAAGGTGGGTGCAGGGTGAGGAGACCAGCATGGTGGAGGCAGCTGAGCCTTCCTGCCCGTCCCCCCACTCGCCTTCCCCTGGGGGGCTTCACTGTCTCCTGCAGCTCTTTCTGAAGGCAATGGAAATAAGGAAGGGCTCTGGTCACTCCCTGCACTCTGACCCGAGACAGGACACAGGCCAAGGCTCCAACACGGAGGTGAGACCTTCCCAAGAGCTGGGCAGCAGCAGCAGCAGACAGGAAATAAGCGTAGACATAGGCATGGGGACAGCTGCCATCGTGGTTACAGTTGGCAATGAGCCAGGCACCCAAAATGGCAACAGGACAATCTGCTTTAGTTGATGATTCTGTTATGTTCATTTTGGATGGAGTTCCTCAACAGCGGCACTGTTGACATTGGGGCTGTACAATTTGTTGTTATGGGGCCGTCCTGTGAATTGTAGGATATTTAGCAGCATCCCTGGCCTCTACCCACTGAAGACAGGAATACCCCAACTTGTGATCACCAAAAATGTCTCCAGACATTGGGTAATGTCCCTGGGGACAGAAATTGTCCCCAGTCAAGATCCGTTGATTCTAAGGATGAATTTCATGAAGACCATCTCCAGGCTGCTCTCCAAGAGACCCAGGAGAATTACCTGCCCACAAAAGCATCAAGGGTTGGTTTATCTAACGTCAAAGCCTACAATAATTGGAAGGGGGTTGTATTGTGGGTAGTGGATAGAAAAAGAATCTCCATCCTCTGCAAATTCCCTTTCTAGACTAACAACTTAAAAAGGGTACCCCCTCTGGGCCGGTGCAGCCTATAGGACACAGCTTATAAAGTGAAGGTTGGATGCTGGCTCTCTCTCATCGCTGCTGAGCCTCTTCGTGCAGTGAACAACCTACCCAACTGTATGCTATGACCTTGAAAGGGAAACTGCCTTCTGGGCTCAGAACTGGGAAATAGTCCAAACCTAAAGGCAAATAAATACATTCCAGGTTTTAGTTAGATGCAGCACTACCCATTGGGAAAATCTGTTCTATGCTTTAAAGGATGAATTCAGGACAGAATGTAAAACTAGCAAGAAGGTTTGAACTCTAGATAGTCAAACCCCCTTTGGCCAGGTGAAGCCCTATGTCTAATCCACCACAACTGCAGCCAGAGCCCCATGTGACCAGTGCTCCTGTCACGAAGGGTGGGGACAAGGGGACAAGGAGTTGAGGGCAGTTTAGCACAAGAGAATGAAAACCAAAAGGGACCCATGTTCTTAAACAGGACATAGATATTCCAAAATCACTCCTGGTCACAATGCAGGACAGAAACAACGCTTCTGGTTCACTAGTCCACATGCTCTGAGGGGGGCTGATCTCTTCTTCGAAAACACTGCAAATTCAGTCTTTAACTTCATGCCCAGTCCCGTGGGATTGAGGGACTCAGAACATGCAGGTAGGGCTGAGACTGACGGCAAGGCTTTAACAAGCCTGCATGGTGCTTACAAACCAGCCAAAAAAAAGCCAAGTGGCTGGCTGGGGGAGGACAGGGGATGAGGGAGGTACTGCAAGGTAAGCCTCTGCGTACTGCACTGTTCGGTTTTTTAAACCTTGCAATTTTTTTTTAATTTTTAATTTTTTATAAACATATAATATATTTTCATCCCCAGGGGTACAGGTCTGTGAATCGCCAGGTTTACACACTTCACAGCACTCACCAAAGCACATACCCTCCCCAAAGTCCATAACCCCACCCCCTTCTTCCAACCCCTCTCCCCGCAGCAACCCTCAGTTTGTTTTGTGAGATTAAGAGTCACTTATGGTTTGTCTCCCTCCCAATCCCATCTTGTTTCATTTATTCTTCTCCTACCCACTTAAGCCCCCATGTTGCATCACCACTTCCTCATATCAGGGAGATCATATGATAGTTGTCTTTCTCCACTTGACTTATTTCGCTAAGCATGATACGCTCTAGTTCCATCCACGTTGTCGCAAATGGCAAGATTTCATTTCTTTTGATGGCTGCATAGTATTCCATTGTGTATATATACCACATCTTCTTGATCCACTCATCTGTTGATGGACATTTAGGTTCTTTCCATACTTTTAAACCTTGCAATTTAAATTGATGAGGCATTTGGGGGATTTTGTTGTTGTTGTTGCTTTTTTGGGGGGGGGTCTGTTTTACAGTATTTTAAAGTTTTGTTAACACACACCCACAAATACACACACACACACACACACACTCACAGACACTTTGTAAAGGGCCCTTATGTAGTGCAAAGGTCAGTCCTGACACTGGGTGTTTTAAGTTCTCTGTACTTTCTTCTCTTAATACCATAACGTCAGGCAACCCTGTGAGCTGGCAATCTGGTGAGGGGGGCTTCAGCGATGGGTTAATGTCTCTCCCTTTGGTGGACTTTTGGATCCCCTATAGTTCCTGCAGGGACCTGGCCAGAGTCTCTAAGCAAAGCCCCTGGATACCAAATAGGCAATGCCTGCTCTGGATGGCAAAGCAGCTGGGATGGTGAGTTCCCACCATCAACAGGTGGACAAGGGCAAGTAGGTCCTGGGTGCAGCTCAGGGCTGACTTTGGTGGGAAATAGGAGCAGTTTTGCCTCTGGGATCTAGAATTCTTTTTTTTTTTTTTCATTATCATCAAAGGAAATCAAAGTACAGGGCAGCTCTAGGTGGGAAGACATTCCGAGGTTTGGTCAGACCCAGAGGCAGCCATCCGTTTCTGAGTCCCTGAGGAATGGGTGGCTGGAGAAAATTAAAGTGATATGACATGATTGTTCTGTCTTCCATCTCTAGCTGTGCTCCCCAACCAGGAAAAATCAACGCAAGGCCAGGTGGTCCGATCTGCCTCCATAAGTCCCTGGAGACTGTGGGGGCGTGGAGGCCACTAATAATTTCTGCATCTCTTCCCTGAGTCACTCAGGGCCTCAGTCTTTCTGTCTTTGATTGGATGGTATCACTGTCCCAGCAGACTCCTACTCTCTCTTTCTTCCCCCTTACAGCTTTGGGGGTTGAGGAGAGGGGTCAGGGCAGTGTTAAGAACTAGACTCATTTCTGAATCTTGTTTCTCATAACTCCAGTTCCCCCTTTAGGAGGATTTTGGCGTGCTATTTTGCCCAGGCCTTCGTAAGGCTGTTTCTATGCCTGGGTTGGTTTTTGTATTGTTTTGTTTTGTTGTTTCTTCCTAGTTGTATTTTATTTCATTTGGTGTGTGAGGTTTTGCTTGTTGTCGTTGTAGGTTGTCTTTGATTTTACAGATTGATTTTGATTTATTCTGCCTTCTGCTTCTCAGGGTTTGGAGGAGGGAGACTGTGAGGCTCTACTTGGGAAGTTCCCTCTGGGGGATTAAGGAAGGGGAGTGAAGTTCTTATCCTGGCCTCCCAGTCAGGAAATAGCTGAAGAATTCCCCCTGAATGTAAGAAGCTCCTGAAAACAGAAGACTGAGCTGGACTTTTTTTTCATCCTCTCTAACAATAGGCAACTTGGAAGTTTTCCAGCATGATTTTCTTTAATACCTAGATGGCTGCCAAACCCCAACTCCCAGACTTTGCCTTTTTTTAAATAAATGTAATACATTAAACTTTTGAAACACACGCACACACAAATTCCAGTGTAATTGGCAACCATATGAAGAACCAATGTGGGAAATGTTCTACGTGCTAGGAGAATAAAAATTACAGATTACACAATTGTGTATTTTACTAATACTTGTTTTTATTTTTTAAATTACACTAAATGTCATTCTGCTAATTTACAGTGTCATGTGTTCTGGTAAAGGTAGACATTGCAACCACTACCACAATGAGAATCTGAAAGCACATCCAAAATTCCCAAAGTTACCCTCATATTGGTCCTTTGCAGTCAGTCCACACCTAACTAGAAACAACGCTGTCTGGTCTTTGTCTTACAGTTTTGCCTTTCAGGATGTCCTATCCATGGAAACATGCAGGATGGAACTTCTGAGTCTTGGATTCTTCTTCTAGCACAACCCCCTCGTGATGCAGCCTTATTGCTGGGTCCGTAAAAGTTTGTGCCTTAGGAGGACTGAGCTCCCTTTCATTCCACTGTATGGATATACCATAGTTTGTTCATCTACTCACCACCTGAAGGCCATTGGGCCATTTCCAATTTTTGGTTTTTATGAATAAAGCTGTTATATGCTTTTGTTAAGGGGTTTGGTGTGAATGAAAGTCTTTATTTCTCCTGAGTAAGCATGATTGAGATGGCTGGGCCATACGGTGAGAGTATGTTTAAGTTCTCCAGATATTGTCACACTGTCTCTCAAATGGTTGTACCATTTTGCAATCCTAGTAGCAAAGTATGAAAGTGTCAGCTGATCCACATCCTCATCGGTACCTGGTATTGTCATTGTTTGTTTTGGGTGTTTTTTTTTTTTAAGATTTTATTTATTTATTTCGTTCGTTAGTTAGCTAGTTATTATTTTTTAAGACTTTAATTTTTTTTAAGTTTTTATTTGTTTAACAGAGAGAGACACAGCGAGAGAGGGAACACAAGCAGGGGGAGTGGGAGAGGGAGAAGGAGTCTTCCTGCCAAACAGGGAGTCTGATGCAGGGCTCAATCCCAGGGCGCTAGGATCACAACCTGAGCTGAAGGCAGATGCTTAATGACTGAGCCACCCAAGCACCCCTTAAGATTTTATATATTTGTTTGGCAGAGAGAGAGAGAGAGAGCACATGAGCAGAGGGAACAGCAGAGGGAGAGGGAGAATCAGGCTGTCCACCAAGCAGGGAGCCCGATGCAGGGCTCGATTTGGGGACTCTGGGATCATGACCTGAACTGAAGCCAGATGCCCAACTGATGGAGCCTCCAAGGTGCCCCTTGCTTTGGTTTTTATAGCCATTCAAATAGGTGTGTAGTGACATCTTGTTATGGTTTTAATTTACATTTCCCTAATGTCTAAAGATGTTGAAAATTTCTTACATGCTTATTTGCCATCTTTATATCTTCCTTGATAAAGCATCTATGGAAATATTTTGACCATTTTTGTATTGGACAGTTTTTTCCCTCTTTGTTCAGTTTTTGGAGTTCTTTATATATTCTGAATATATATCCCTTTGTCAGATATGTGATTTGCAAATACACACCCCTAGCCTGAGGCTTTTCTTTTGAATTGAAAAGTATATCTCACAGAACAAAAGTTGAATTTTGACAAAGTCCAATTCTTCATTTTTTGTCTTTCTGGATCATGTTTTTTATATCTATCTGAGGACTCTTTGCTTAGCCCAAGCTCAAAGATTTTCCCAATTTTTTCTTCTACATGATTTACAGTTCAATGCCTTACATTTAGATCACCAATCCATCATTAGTACATTTTTGTATAAGATATGAGATAGAGCTAGAAGTTGGTTTTTTTGCATTTGGACATCTAGTTATTTCCAGCACCATTAAACACTGTCCCTCCTCATCCTTTTTGTGGAGCCTAAGCACAGAAGTTTGATGAGCCATTTTTTGGAGAAATGCCCCCTGGAGTTTTTCTCAAGAAACAGGAATAGAATGCATCATGAGAGAGGTGATGATTTTTCTGTTTCAAGAAAACTCCCAATAGCCAAAGCAATCTTGGGAAGGAAAATAAAGTTGGGGCATCAAACTCCCTGATTTCAAACTATATTACAAAATCATAGTCATCAAAAGAGTATGGTACTGGCATAAAAACAGACACATGGATCGGTGGAACAGAATCATGAGTGCAAATATAAATTAACACATAAATGATCACTTATTTTATGACAAAGGAGCCAAGAACATTCAATGCAGGAAAAACAATCTCTTTAATAAATGGTGTAGGAAAACTTGGCAGACACATGCAAAAGAATGAAACTAGACCTCTGTGTTATACTATAAATGAAAATTAACTCGAAATGGATTAAGGACTTGACTGTAAGACCTGAAGCCATGGAAGTCCTAGAAGGAAACACGGGTGCTAAGCTAAGCTCCTTGATATCAGTCTTGGTGATGATTTCTTGTATCTGACACCAAAACCAAAGTAAACAAAAATTAAAAGAGGTGGGACTTACTGTGTTGATCACAATATATACAAATATTGAATCATTATGTTGTACACCTGAAAATAACAATATTATATGTCAATGATATCTCAATTAAAAAATAAAATTAAAAACTAATTTTTAAAAAATTCTAATTAAAAAAAGAAAAAAAGTTTCCCTGAGATGTGAAGAGAAATTAATGCTTTTCCATTACCTCAAGTGTAAAGAAGAGAGATGAGGGTTTGAAAACAGGAAGCAAAAGGAAGGCAGAGCAGAGACAGAGAGTCTGGAGATGTTGAAGAGTCTGGAGGCTGGGATCTTGGGTGGTGGGGGGACCACTGGTACATCTGTGTCTAGTTGGGGTCTTCCAATAAGCAGACACTAAGTCAGGAGCAGACATGCAGCCCATGAATTGGAAGGAAGACCACGAAGGATAAAGAAGAGGTTTCCAGGAAAGCTGGGGAGAGCCTGCAGACTACTCTGCTGGTGGGACACCCAGAAAGAGAGGAAGAAGAGCTGGGTAGAAAAAGTCTCAAACTTCAGAACAGTGCCAGGGAAGCTTCGCCAGGCTAATGGGGGAATCCCCAAGCCAACATAGCCTGACATGAACTAAGTGTGTCGCCTCTAAAATTCATACGTTGAGACCTAATCCCAATGTGATAAGATCTGGTCTTCTCAGAGGTACACAGGTCATGAGGGTGGAGCCCTCATGAATGGGATTAGTGCCCCCATGAGAAGAGGCCAGAGAGCTAACTAGCCTCTCCCCGATGTGAGGGTACAAGGAAGAGACGACAGTCTACAGCCCAGACGAAGGCTCTGCCAGAACTAAACCATGATGGCACCCGATCTCAGACTTCCAGCCTCCAGGAGGGTCAGATATATTTTTTTTACTTCTTAAGCTCCCCTGTCTATAACTTGTGACAGCAGCCCAAACTAATACATCGCCCAAGGTCCATATCTCACGGGAACAGACCAGTATTGGCACCCTGCATGCTCAGACATTGGCTGGGAGCAGCCTGGATGAAGTAGGGTCTTGGCATGGAAAAGCAGCTTCTGAACCATCCATCCACCATGATCCCTGCAGCAGGATGAACAGGGCATTAACATTCTGCACCCAGTTCCAAGGTATGGGTTCCCCACCCCCTCCCAGACAAGCAATTCTCAGACACTAGCTGGGTGTCCCACGATTCTGCTCAATTCAGGCACCATCTACCTGGAGACAGCATCAGATCCTATAGGTTAAGGACCCAGTCCCAGAAGACTGATCCTGTCCCACTTCAGACACCAGTCACTAATTCAGGCTGTCACCTGTGCTGGCTGATTGGTTACGGATCAGAGGTTTCAATGAGCCTCTGCTTGGCTTTGATTAATCTACTATTATGAATAACATTCTTGCACATTGACTTTGGGGGACTCATGGCCTCTCTCCTCTCCGATACAGACTTGGGAGTAAACTTGAGCTCAAACTTGAGCTCAGTAGACTCTCCCAAACAGTTTTCCAAAGCACTTGTGTCCATTTATACTCCCTCCAGCAACCTATAAAAGTCCACTTGCTTTATGTCTTTGCCAACACTTGACATCGTCAACATTAACAATTTTAGCAAATCTGGTGGATGTCAAGTTCAGGTTTTAAAATCCAGGATGCCAGCCAAACTGAAAGGGTCTGTGGACTTGCAGGCAGCTGGTATGAAGCTTCTGCTTGTGTGCTGCACATGCACGCACGCACACACACACACACAAACACACACCTGGAAGTCAGCCTCCTCTCCCCTCTCACTGAGCACTTACAGGGAGTCCTACTCAGGAAGGGTTCCTTGCTCTACACTGGTTCCCACCTCTGCACCCCACAACTACCCAGTGCTGATCACCCTGTAGTATCACACACACAGTCGATGTGGTGTAGATGGTTAGGATTATGACCAGCATGATGGTCTGTCCACTGTCTGGACACGCACAGATGCACAAGGTACAACATCTAGAAGGAATAAAAGCACGTAGAACAAACTGATGCACAGCAATCTGTCCCAAAATTTGGTGACTTGAGACAATAAGCATTTGGTATGTCACATGGTTACTGTGGGTGAGGAGTTGGGGAGGGGCTTAGCTGGATGGTTCTGCCTCAAGGTCGCTCAGAAGGTTGCTGTTCAGATGTCAGTCTGGGCTGCAGTAGGAGCTTCCTGGGGGCCAGAGAATCCCTCACAGGGTCGGCCAGCTGCTGCGAAGGTTTCTCACTAAGCGGCCATCTCCCCAGGGCTGCTCGACCAGGCTCAGGTCCAAGGAGCTGCCTTCCCCTGAAGCCAGTGATCCAAGACAGCAAGACTGAAGGGTGGACTGTCACAGGCGGTCATCTCCACAATCTCTGCTGGTTACACAGGGTCACCTGTACAGTGTGGAAAGGAATCAGCAAGGGTAAAAGATGTGAGTCCCTCTACCACAGGTCCACACCGCCCGTTTGCCCCCCCAGAGGAAACTGCTGGGACCAGTTTCTCACCAACTGTGCCGGCAATAATTTTCACACATACTCATGCAGGAAGTCACACGTATACACACACTTTGCACCTTACCTTTTTGCTCAATAGGTCCTGGAAATCCTTCCACATCGGGTCATAGGTTCCTGCCTTCCTCCCTTTCACTGCGCTGAGCCCTGCCACATTGTGGAGGTCCATGATTTAACTAGCTCTCTGCCCATGGATATTTAGGCTGTCCCATTATTTCCTATGGTAAGTGAAGCTGCAATGAATACATATGAGCATATATCCTTTTGCACAAATACAATAATGTCTAAGAATAAGTTTCTAGGAGAACACTAGCGGGACAGAAAGGCCTGTGCCTTTCTCAAGGTGACAGATGTTGCCACATTGGCCGCCGTGGAAGTTGTATATAATAATTCGCATCTGCCAGCAAAGGTGTGGATTTCGTGAAGCTTTGAGGGGTGATGACCCGAAACGTGGGGCATCTCGGGCAGTCCAGCAAGTAATTCAAATGGAATATCACCCGCCCCTATCCTTGGAAGCCTTTCTCAGCTGCCCCAGGCCCACTCCTCAGCCAGAAAGCCTCCGCTGACCTCTCCCACACCACGAGCTGGGCCTCCTTTTCTCTCTCTAGCTTCCATCCTCCCGGTCCCTAAAATTCCTGTCTTGCCTTAAATGCAGCACATGAAGAGTTCTTTGCCAGTCAGGCCACAAGGACTGACTTTTTGGTGCCAAAATTGTGCTCCAAGATGTGGTATCCAACCCAGAAGTTCTCCCGTGAGATGCCCTCTGCTCGGGGTGAGCAGTTCTGGCTCCTCATGGATGAACATATTCTCACAGTTCTGTCCCCTGATCCACTGCAAGCCTCCCAAGGGCAGAGGCCCTGCCCCACTGATCTCTGCCTCCGCCGCTTGGCCGTGCACAGTGTCCAGGAACTGTGGAATGAATGCATGACCCAGATGGAACCTGACAATCCCCTGCTGTCAGAGCCCTCTCGATTTTACCCTCTTCAAGAAAGTAGGTGTGAATAAATCATTCTGAAGATTATCTTTAATGTAACATTTATTTCATCCATCTGAAGTGTTTTTCAAAGGGCAGTGTTTCTCTTCTCGTGTTTCTGGTTTTCCCCTTTGGCCTGGTCAGAGCCTCACAGGGACACCCACGATGGGAAACGGGTCTACAATGCCCGCAAACGTGACAAGGAGGTGCAGACTTGGAGCGACACGCAGGGGCACACACACGCACAGGAAGGAGTAAATATTGACACAGCAGAGGCAGGTGGGGGGAGGGGAAGCCACGGCTATTCAGTGGTTGCACAGAGTACAGGTTTCCTCTCAGTTTCAAATCTGATACTTCAGCAATCCAAAACCCAACACCCTTAAAAAAAAAAAAAATCCAGCAGTTACAAACCTCTCAGGGGCTCCTCCTTTAAAATTAATCCTCCTAACCATTGCATGAGAAATCTTTCCTAATGTCCACGTCTCCGCGGCTTGCGGACTCAGCCTCAGGTGTGTCACTGATAAAGCAAGCAGCGTGCAGAATCGCCGGAAGTGAACCAACCTGAAGTCGAGTTCATGACCTGGCCGTGAGAAGTAGGACAACCACTCTTTCTTTCTTTCTTTCTTTCTTTTTTCTTTACTTGTTTGCCCAACTTTCTGTTTGAATATTTTCAAAGGAGAAGTGTTGTAAGGAACAGTGACGGACATCTGTAAGTCAGGGGGCAGCAAACTCCTGCCTCCAGCCTGTTTTTGCATGACCCGTGAGCTAACAATGGCTTTTATATTTTTAAGTGGCTAGGGAAAAAGTGAAAATGAGAATGAAGTTTCATAACACATGAACCTGATCAGACAGTTGGACGTCAGCGTCGCTGAGTGAAGCTCGCTCACGGGCGGGCGCCCATCTAGGGCTGCTCTCGGTGCAACAGCGGAGCTGCATTGTTGCCAGAGGTCTGGGCACACAGACACTGAACTGTTGATTATTTGACCCTTTATAGAAATTCTGCTGACCCCTGACCTGGCGTCAGCACCTGTTTCTACTTTGCCCCATGTGTTTTCCCTTCCTCTTGCTGCAACATTTGCGCTGATCCAGATCCTTCGCCCTAAATACTTTGTGTCTGCCTCACTTTCTCAAGCCCAATGCAGAGAATGACAGGTCTAGGCTGAGGAGACATAAGATAATATGAAGTATTTAGCTCACAGTACTAGGCACTTAGACAAAACTTAAGAAAAAGATCCAATATAAATTTCTGGCATTGTCCACCAAGCTGATTGCCAGAACTTCCAACCTGAAAATTGTGAGCCTTGGCAGTTTCCTGAAAGCCTGGTTCCAGAACTCTGGAATCCAGCTTTCCCTCAGAAAGGGTTTCTTACCCCAGGAGGAAAACAAAACAAAACAAAACAAAAACACATACACACACAAAAGCCTCGGGAAGCGCTCATTTTTTCCACAGCTTGTGGCTTGGCTGAGTCAACTTCTGCCTTTCCCTGAGTCACGAGTTTTTCCTCTTATTTGGAGGAGCAGGCCCTCCGCCCAGGTCTTCTCCACCCACAGCTGGTCCCTGCTGGGAAGGGGCGGATGGCTAGAGGAGTAGATTCTCTGCTGCCTCCAAGGGATTTCCCAAGGCTCCACCCGGAGACACAGAATGTCAGGCCTGGAACCAGGGACAGAGGAGGAGACTGAGGCCCCAGTGGGTCCTGGACCAGCAGTGAGATAAGGCTAGTTGAGGTCTCCCACCTCCAGACCAATAGGTGTGCCTACTCCCTCCAGTTTCCCAGAACCGTGGAGAGGCCTCCCTTTCTGACACCTGCTGCGTGCCAGGTGCTGTGATAGGTGGCAGGGTGCTGTCTCTAACTGGATAGCCCTGCCCTCAAAGATTTTCTGGTTCCCTTCCATGACCCCAGGCAGGGCCTACCTTCCCCATGAAGCCCCTCTTGCTAGGGAGGTGGGGGGCCTGGTCCTGAAGCAGTCATGGAACATGGCCTTGAAGGCTCAGCACAGTGTCCCAGTCCAGCCCAGCAACAAGCAGGATGTACACTAGGGGTGGCATTTCCCGGTGTCTCAGTGTCCCAACTGACCTTCCCGGTTCTACGTCAGCCTATGAGATGGTTTGGCCTGGTGTCCTTCTCCTCCGATGGTGCAGAGGCCCGGCTGTCCCCTCAGGACTGCTCAGTGCACCTGCTTAGTCGACTGGAAGCACATAAACGGGTAACGTGGGGCAAGAGGGAAGCCACAGAGTGAGGTAGGACTGTGGTGAATGGGGTCATGTGCCCAATCTGACGGGGACAGTTCCACGAGCAGATGGGGGACCATGTTTCAAATCCTCTGATTTACGAGAAGGTGAAAATCCTGAATTTTATGTGAAAGCTCGCAATATGAAGGTTGACAATGCATTTCATACGTGTTTACTTCTCTGAGGCCATAAACTCAGTAAGCACTGTCTGTGCTGCTGCGGAGCTAACAGCTGAAGGTGGTGGAGGGGGGCTCTCCAAGGCCACAACTGGTGGCCCTCTCACTGGTCCACCCCCTCCACCCCTCTTCTTTCTGCGGGCCTCTCCCTCCCTTCTCCTCCCTTTTCTCATCCCCTTTCCTTCTTAGCCCATGTCCTGTGCTGGGAGAGGCCAGCTCCCAACTCACAGGTCCTGCCTGCACCACCCAGGAGGGCAGATCACCCCTGTCCAGCTCAGACCTCCTTGCTGCAGCCTCCAGGTGGGATCAGCTCTTGCTCCTGCTGCTGTCTCTGGTCGCGGTCCTGGCCAGCAGACACTGCGCCGGCCAGAGCTGGCTCCTCTCCAAAGTGCCCAGCGACTGCCCAATTTGGCAAGACAAACTGCATCTGGGGGACAGACAGTGACCGCATTTCTACTAAGTGCTCAACTCGGTTCTGGGCACTGGAGATAAAGGAACAAGATCAATATAGTCCAGTCCGTGGGGCTCACTGCCTAGGTGAGGGAGACAAGCCAAGAACACGTAAACAAGTCACTGAATAAGATGACTTCAGGCTGTAGAAATACTTTACAAAATAATACAACTGGGTGAGGTAGTTGAGGGTGGTGGGGTGGAGGCGGGGAGCTGCTTTGGGTGGTCAGGGAAGACTGAGGAGATGGCAGTTTGAGCTGAGGCTTGAATGCCAAAAATGCAGCCATGGGAAGAGCTGCAGGCAAGGGACGTGCAAAGGCCCAGAGGTGGGAACAACCTTGAGGGTTTGAGGAACAGGAAGAAGCCAGTGTGAGATGAGGTGCTGGGAGTGGACCAGAGGGAGGCTGGGACAGGCCTCCTGGAGCGGTGAGGCCTGGAATTTCATTCCAGTGTCCCAAGAGAGGCGGGAGAGGATCCGGGTGGGGCAGCAGTGTCAGGTGCTGGGAATGCTGGAGGGCGTGAGGAGTGCATGCAGTCCACTGAACTGGGCTCTCCTTCAGTGTAGGTTTGCAAGCTTCCTCTATAAGAAGTTTAAAATATAAAAAGCATTAAGTTTTGCTGATTTTTAAGTTTATGATTGTTAGTTTCTCGATGGCGGAGAGGAGATAACTGTGTCAGAGAGCAACAATGAGGCTCGCCAGAGGCAGCACAAAGCACAGTAATTCCAAGGCCTCCCTTAGAAGTCCAGCAAGGATGGTTTCCAGGGAGGTTCGAGCAGGAAGGGTGCGGAGCTGTGGCGGGCCCCACAAGAAACTGGGCAGTGGCTGGGGGAGTCCGACTGGAGAACCAGCCCCGGGAGATCCCGAAAGGTACCTTGGCCTAGGTTCGGCCGGCGGCGGCCACTTACTGCCAGCCCATTCTAACCGCCGGTGCTCTGCTCTCTTCCCGGGAACTCCCGCCGGGAGAGTGGGGAGCCCAGGCTCCGCCCCGGCCCGCGCTCCGGGGCTCTGACTGGTGGAGCCTACGCGAGGGGCGTGTCCGGAGAGAGTGGGACAGCGGCGGAGTCCGCCGCGCCGCCGGGCCCGGACCCGAGCAGAACGCAACGACGAAAGTGGGCTCGCGGAGCGGGTGCCGGCGGGGTGCAGACGCGCAGGGACCCAGCGGAGGAGGTAAGGTCCTCGGACCCGGCAGGGACGCGCGGGGAGGGCGGGTTGCCTGCCCACCGCTTCCAAAGTCTCCTGGCCGCCCTGTCGAGGTGGCTCCGGACTCGGCAGCACAGGCACGCAGCAGCAGGAGCCACCTCGGACTCTGACCCAGAGCAGAGGCGCGGGGAAGGGCGCTTACTGCTGGTTGGGAGTGCAGGAGGCAAGGTGGAGGCTGCAGGGGCTCCAGAGAGAGCGGGTGAGCACAGATAAAGAAGCTCTGGGGTCTAAGCCATGTCCCAGGGGGATGCGAGACGTGGGAGCAGAAGAGGTTCGGAGGCGCCCGAGGGTGCTGCCCCCTGGGGCGGCAGGGATCTCCGCACCCCCTTCGTCCCTTGGCAGAGAGTCCTGCCCTGAGGCCGCCATCAGGACCTCACATCTTGGTCCCAGTTTTTGAGGGTCTGCACAAGTGAGCAGAGTCAGCTGCCCCGGTGGACCTGGGAGATGGGGGGGGGGGGGGGTAGGGTGACAGTGCTTTCTGGGCGGCCTTGGTCCTCTCTGTCCTCTCTCACTGTGGAACAGCCTGGCCCCCGAAGCATTGGAGTTTGTGATTTTGGTTAAAGTTGTCTAAGGAAATGGCACTAAGGCAGGCCCATAGAGATGGCTGTTCTTTCCCAGCCTGGAATCAGCTGGACTCTCCTTTCCTTTCTCGCTCCCTGAACACTGAGGGGTTAAGGAGGAGTGTCTTCAGTTTAGGAATTGAGGAGTTAAGGAGTGGTGACTTCAGCCTCCTTTACATGGGGAGAACAGGAAGGTTCCGAAGGTTCCAGAAATTTCCAAAGTTCAGAGGCACTCTGAGCCTCCATCTTCACAGTTCAAGGAAAATACTGGTTTGCAATTTGAACAAAGTTCTTACCTCACCCCAGAGGGTCAGAAGTCTGCAAGGAGGGTAGGATCATTGCTGGGGTCATTCTGCGCACAGTTTCCACTTAGTACTGGGCTGTTCCTGGGCACATAATTTCCACTGGGGTCTGTGCAGGCTGAGAGATGACTCTGACATTGGCCTGTGTCCCTGCACACAACAGCCCTCAGGGCTGCCAAAACAAGAGGGGAGGCAGCCCAGCCCAGCTAAGGGACCTGCCCTGGCCACCCCCAAGGGATCCTTGAGTTGGATGGGGTTGGGGGTGGGGCAGGGCATCAGGCATTTAGAGAGGGACCCTGCCCTTTGAACTTGAGGATTTCTGATTCTGTCTTTGGTCAAGAACAGCCTTCTTGGAGCTGGGCTCCTGCATCACTCTGCTGGGCCCTTGGTAGTAATTTTGATGATGGGGGTAGTACTTTCCCGCATGGGGCTTTCTTGAGGATTAAGTGAGAGAATACTTATGTGCTTACTGCTGTAACTGGTGAGCTATAAGCTCCTAGTTAATAGCACCTTTGGTTTATTTTCCTTATTACTATTTTTTTTTTTTTTTCATGGAGAAGGGCCTCCAGGAAGCACAGGGTTAGACACAGCTGAGGGGCAGCCCCTCTGGAAGGAAGGGACCTGGATCATGTCACTCTGTTCAGTGTACTTGGAGAAAAATCTCGGCCTGTGGACCTTGAAGACTGGCCTCTGCTGGCCCCTTTGACCTTAACTCTTACCCTCACTCCTTTCTCCGTGGCCTCCATGGATCAGATTCTTGAGCTGTTCCCAAGGCCCAGAACATTCTTTCCTCCAGCCTTTGCATGACTGGCTCTTTCACGCAGCCTAAGGTTTGTGCAAAGTTGCTTCCTCACCAGGTCTTGCCTGACCCCCACCCCCACCCCAGCTCTGCCGGTCAGATCAGCTTTTTGCTTCATGGCAGTTAATCACGCTAACGAGCAGACATTATCTTGTTGACTTACGTACTAGTCTGACTGTCCCACTCGGGAGTCTGTTACTCAAGGGCCTGGTCCCTACTTCTTTGCTGTTACCTGGTGCCAAGCACAGTAGGACTTACAGTACACATTTGGAAGGTGAAATCCAGAAGGACTGGGAGCACAGTGGACCTGGTTGGGGCTAGAGGGAAGGAGGGGCGGCGATGAATCAGCCTGGCTCCAATCAGTAGAAGCCAGAGGGACCAGCGTCCTGACTCCCCACCTCTGTGATCTTGGCCAGATACCTCCCTTTCTGATATCCCCAACTATAGCTCTCACAAGAGAGCTGGGTCCCACCTGCTTTCCAGGGTTCCCAAGGTGGGATCCCAGATATCTCTCTTAAATCACACAAACTGTTTCTGAGTGGAGGAGACGAGAGAACAAGTTCACTCAGGACACAGCCCTGTGTCAGGTGTGTCCCTGGAGTAGGTGTTGTTACACATCTGACTGCATGGGGTGGTACAGATCAGGCATAGATGAGGGTCTGCACATTTTTCCTATAAGGGGCCAAATGGTAAATGTTTTCAGCTTTGTAAGCCAGTCTCTGTCATGGCATTCCAATGAATTGGATTTAGAAAAGTGGGCACTGGATCAGACTTGACGTGGGCTGGCCAGCCCTGGTGTAGATCACATGTGACACCTCAGCCGTCATGCACAGAACCCTGGCCATCAAGCAACTGTCGCATCCTGGCTCCCCAGATCCCCATGCTCACCACGTACCTTTAGCCCACTCAGGTGGTGGGATCACTTGTGTTCAGGAGGGCCAGCCCAGGAGCCTAGCAGCCTCCCAAACCCTCCCCCCGAAAGCAGCTCTGTTCATTGCCTCACTGCCAGACACTCACCCTTCAGAAGTGTCCACTCTCTGCCAGCACCCTGGTGCTGGGTACCCCGCCCAGAGGCAACACATGCAGTATCCCAAAGCCAGAGGCTGTCCTGAGGCAGGTCGGCCTCAGGAGGCATGGGTTAGCTCTCTCCTCCCCTGTCCTAAGGAGACAGTGTTGTAGGCTCTCTCTTGCCTAAACCTCTCCCCTCCCTGGGTGCCGCTCTTCACTTCTTGCAGGCTGCCCCCCTGGGTGGCGTCGGGTCAGAGGGGGACCTGGGCAAGCTGGCCTCTCAAGCTCACCAAACCCCCAGGACCGGATGGGGGCCGTCTGCTGGCTGCTGTCTCAGCACATAGTCTGTCTGTCTGTCCCAGCTGCCAAATGTGTTAAGTAAGCCTTGGTCTGTGGCCACAAGACTGGGTGACACATAGGTGAGCTTGAAGGGAACGGAGTGGCATCCTTTCTCAGGGCTCCCTCCCCCCGGCGTCGCCTCTGTCCCTGGATGGTCAGGGGAGGCCCCACCAGATGACCCGTCGTGAGCCCCGCAGCATGGAGCAGGAGAGCTCAGGGCTCTGGGTGCAGACTCTGTCCTGTGGCTTGTCTTTTTGAGGACCTTACATTTAGACAGAGAGAAAGAAAAAGACGCCTATGTTCCCACTTCCTGGAATTGTGTTTTATCACTTTGTTGCTGCTTTTTTTTTTTTTAAAATGAAAGAAAGAATATTATAAAGGGGAAGTCCTGCTTGATCCCCCCTCCCCGCCATTGCTGGTTACATCCAGGTGCCCCTTCTCCAGGCCACTTTCTTTGGTTTGGGTCCATCATTTGATTTTAACCTGTCTTAACCATTTTTAAGTGTACAGTTCAATGGTATTAAGTATATTTCCATTGCTGTGAAACATCTCCAGAATTCTTTTCGTCTTGCAGAACTGAAACTCTCTACCCATTAAATAACAGCTCTTCTTCCTCCCGCCGCCCCCCAACCTGGGCCACCACCTTTCTACTTTCTGTCTCCATGCATTTGACTACTTGCAATGCCGCATGGGAATGGAACCGGACGAGTACTTGTCGTTTGGTGACCGACTTATTTCACAGAGCATAAATGTCCTCGGGATTCATCCACGTGGTAGCAGGGGTCAGAATTTCCTTCCTTTTATGGCTGAATTACCTTCTGTTTGCACATTTTGTCCAGCCTTTCAGCCGTCGATGGACATGCAGGTTCCTTCCACCTCTCGGCTGCTGTGAATAACGCCGCCGTGAACGTGGGTGTACTGTACCACTTTGAGACCCTGCTTCCCGTCTTGTGGGGAGACACCCAGGAATGGAATTACTGGGTCAGATGGTATTTCTGTGTTTGATCTCTCAAGGAGCTTCCCTAATCTTTTCCGTACCAGTTTACATCCCTCCCCCGCAATAAGCGCACCAGGGTTTCAACTTCTCCAGGTCCTTCCCCACCCTTGTTATTACCTGGGGGTTTTAGGGGTTTATTTATTGACTGACTTATTTATTTTGACAGTTAGGCACCCTCGTGAGTGTGAAGCTCCGTCCTCTCCATCTTCGTTCGTAGATCTAGTGTCTTGAACACTTCTGCAGCGCTGTGTAATGTCTGCACATGAGCTGTCACATGCCGTTTGGCAGGCTGCTTTCTCCACTCAGTGTTTGATGTCTGTGCTCACTCCACATTGACCCGCGTGGATTGGGTGTCATCATAGCTGCTGGCACTCTTCCCGCGTGTGAGTGGCCCAGCTGTGGGACCCGTTCCCCCACTGCTAGGCATGTCTCTTGTCTCTGCAGCAGGTCATGAACTCACGGCCCTTGGGGATCTCCCTCGGCTGCACTCTGAGCTCCTCCGGTGGAGCCCTCAGCCAGCCCATTCCAGCCCTCAGCCCAGCCCGGGGGGCCGGGGGTGGCCTCTGGAATTTTGCCAGATTGTCCACAACAGGGACCCACTGATCCCTCCTAGCAGGACAGCCCAGGGCTGTCACCAACAATCAGCGAGGTTTGCAACACAAAACCAAGATTAGCAACCTAAAAATAGTGGTTCTTACATAAGGTGGTGTGGGCAGCACTTCTCAGGATGCCCTGTGGCCTGAAGGGGGCAAGCGGTATGTGACTCAGGGGGCCGAGCACCCCTCTTGTGCAATGCATTCAGCCTCCGCACTGGGCCCCACTCTCGTTTCCCATACGTGGTCTGACTTCTAGAACTGCAGTGTGGTGACCCAACAATACCACATGCGTGATCAGCTCAGCCAGGGTCATGCTGTGTGTGCCTGGGCACCCTTATGCACATGGTGGTGGCGGTGGCAGTGAGGTCAGGTCTCGTTTTTTCCTCAGAAGTAAGGCTGACTCACGCATGGCAGACCCTCGGGGAGCTTTGGAAAGGCTCCTTCATTCACCAGCAACTTACAAAACACCTACTGTGTGCTCGGCACTGTTTCAAGCACCGGGGATACTGTAGTGAACAAGAAAAGGCTCCTGTTCTCATGCTTACAACCCGGTGAGGGAAATAGAAAACATGTAAGCAAATGATAAACAAGAAAATATTAGGTCCTGGTAAGTCCTGGAAGAAAAATAGGGTAATGTCTTAGAGAAACTGGCAGTAAACTTTATCTGTAAAGGGCCAGGTAGTAAAGATTTCAGGCTTTATAGCCTACGGTGTCTGTCACCATGAGTCATCTCTGCCATTGCAGCATGAAAACAGCCACAGACAATTTTAAATGAATGAGTGTGGCTGTGTTCCAATAAAACTTTATTTACAAAAACTGGCTATGGGCCAGATTTGACCCTCAGGCCATAGTTTGCCAACCCTGTACTTGAGATGGGGTTGTCAGAGACCCTTTCTGAAGGGAGATGAGAGCCGAGAGCCCAGGGACAGCCTATTTCAGGCAAGACCTCATGGCGCCTTGCTGTTGATTCAGTCATGTAGCTGTGTGATGAGAAGTCCTTGATTTGGGGCTTGAACAGATGGGTGAACAGTGGTTCTGCTTATGGAAAAGAGGAACTGGAGGGAAAAGCTGGGTTTATGTTTGGCATGTTGAATTTGAGAACCTTCTTAGATGAGCGGGTGGGAAATCATGTGGGCAGGTGGATATCCAGGCTTAACAGTGCAGCAGAGAAGCCACAGCTGGAGGCTTGATCCGGGGAGTCAGGGGGATGTGGGTGGTCTCCAAAGCTGCGAGTCCCGAGGGTCAAAGGGAGGGTGTGTGAACAGAATAAGGGGGCTCCTGGATGAGATTTGGGCCACTGACATTTCATGCTTGGCAGAGGAGGACAGAGAGGACCCCACACTCCACGGAGGAAGGCACTGTCCCCCCCTGGGGAATAAGCTCTGGGCCCCCTACTTACTCACAGAGCCTCAGTTTCCCCCCTCTGTCAGTGGGGGATTCTGCCTCCTCGGGTTGGTGTGGGGACTAAATAAGAGAATCATGCTTGACATGGAGGAGGCAGCCAGCACATGGTACCTGTGACAGGGGAAGTGGTGCCCACTGAGCCAGAGGCTGAGGGAGCGGGTGCAGGTCTGTGATGGTTTGGCTTGGGTGGCAGAGGCCATGGTGGGTTAGGGGCGCAGGTGCCTGGCACTTGCTGTCCTGGTACACGCCCCTGCACCCTTCCACCTGGGACAGGCCCAAGTGCCAGGTCTCTGGTGTTGGACAGAGGTTGGGGTTCAGTATCCTTGCCCCTTGGGTAGACGCCAGTAGGGACTGTTCTCCTCTGGCTCCCAAGGAGTTGACCCCTCCCCCCCACCCAGGCCACAGCCGTGGCCTGGATTAGTCACCGCTCTCTTCTCTTCGCTGCTGTCCCCCCAACCCTGGCTGACTTCCACCTGCCCGCCCCCGACTGGGGACTCCTCCACCTCTCAGCAGCTCCTTGTGGAAGAGCTGGCTCTGGCCACTGGGGCAGCAGGTCTGTGGTTGGCTGGCCGTCTGGGCGCTGTGGGTTCCAGTGGGGGTAATGGCTGGGGCGTGGGGATGATCAGTGAGCTGGGGAGAGCCGTGTGGTTCCCACCCCCGCCAGCTGCCGCCTCCCTCACCCGCCGCCCCTCCCGCAGCCCCGCGGCCAGAGAAGATGGTGGATTCCCTGGCCAACACGGAGATCAACAGCCAGCGCATCGCGGCGGTGGAGAGCTGCTTCGGGGCGTCGGGGCAGCCGCTGGCCCTGCCGGGCCGGGTGCTGCTGGGCGAGGGCGTGCTCACCAAGGAGTGCCGCAAGAAGGCCAAGCCGCGCATCTTCTTCCTGTTCAACGACATCCTGGTGTACGGCAGCGTGGTGCTCCCCAAGCGCAAGTACCGCAGCCAGCACGTCATCCCGCTGGAGGAGGTGACCCTCGAGCCGCTGCCGGAGACACCGCGGGCCAAGAACCGCTGGATGATCAAGACGGCCAGGAAGTCCTTCGTGGTATCGGCCGCCTCCGCCACGGAGCGCCAGGAGTGGATCAGCCACATCGAGGAGTGCGTGCGGCGGCAGCTGCGGGCCACGGGCCGCCCGCCCAGCACGGAGCACGCGGCGCCCTGGATCCCCGACAAGGCCACGGACATCTGCATGCGCTGCACGCAGACCCGCTTCTCCGCCCTCACGCGGCGCCACCACTGCCGCAAGTGCGGCTTCGTGGTGTGTGCCGAGTGCTCGCGGGAGCGCTTCCTCCTGCCGCGCCTGTCGCCCAAGCCCCTGCGCGTCTGCAGCCTGTGCTACCGCGAGCTGGCCGCCTGCAAGCGGAGGGAGGAGGAGGAGGAGGAGCCGGGCGTGGGGTCCCCCGGGCAGCCGTCCTACCTCTCCGGGGCCGGCGCCGGGGCGTCCAGCGGGGACGAGGAGGACTCTGACGAGGACAAGGAGGGCAGTGGGGACGGCGACTGGCCCAGCCGCGTGGAGTTCTATGCCTCGGGCGTCTCCTGGTCAGCCTTCCACAGCTGACCGTGTCTGCGGCCATGACGGAGGGGCTTCCAGGCCCTTCTGCATCCAGGCAGATTCCATGGTCCAGGCCCAGGCGAGGGCAGAGGTCCCAGGCTGCCCCCCGGCCCCCAGGACCCTTCCCCCACAGGTGGCAGGTGCAGTGGGAATGGCTCTTTCTCTCTGGATCCTAGTGCCTTTGTGCTGGACGTTGGCACCCTTCTTTTCTACTTCAGGTAGTTGTCTGTCCACCTAGCAAACCCAAAAGCTTTGGCCTCTTAGGAACAAATAGTGCCTTTTCTCAGCCCTAGGAGCCGTAGTCCCAGATGATCCCTTGAGCTAGACAACCCGAGGCACCTTTCAGAGGACCAGAGGGAAGATAGGACTGGAATGAGGTCCCCTGAGGCCATGCACCCCAGCACCTGCCCCACAGAAAAGCACACCCCCAGGGAAGACTGAGAGGGCTGGAAACAAGATCTGCCCTCGCACCTTGCCTGGCTAGCTGGGCCTTCTCAGGCCAGGCATGTGGGCTCACCTTGAGCCAGACAGACTGCCATGCTGTGGGTGCCCACCAGGCGTGGGACTGCCCCCTGGCTCCCCGGGGGTCCCAGGCATGTGCCCAGGCCTCTGGCCCCATCTCCCTTCTCTCCAGGTGTCTAGGTGTCTGATGCCCCTCACTCCAGCCCTCGTCTCTCTATGGCTGAGGAAAGCGGTGTTTTCTGTTAGAACCCTTCACTGCCAGTGACAGAAACCCCACCCAGACTGACTTCACAATAAAAAGAACGTTTATTCACTCGTGTGGTCAAAAAGTTCAGGAGTGTCTTGCTTCAGACACGGCTCATCAGGGGTTGAAACCATGCGAGGTGGCAGATGTCCACAACTGGGAACACTGGCAGCACAGTGGGTTGGGACATTCAGGCCACACCTGGGCTGCTTCCTGAGAACATGGCCCCATCACCCTGGAGGCTCTGCCCATGGCCCAGTGCCTGGAACCCTGTCCCCTAGGTGTGAATCATCTGAACAGAGGCACAGAGCACAAACCCAGAGCCACTCGTCCAGCTCTGCCTGGGCCTTCCTGGCATAAAGCTGTCCCAGGCAGCCTCCTGCTTGGCCTGCCCCTGGGGAGGGTGCCGCTGACTGGGGAAGCCCCCCGTGCAGTGACTGGCCTTGCTCAGAGTGAGTGTGTCGAGGCTGGAGCTTCAATGCCAGCCTCCTGAGGCCTGGCCCGCAGCTGGCGACACGGTCTCCTGATTTGCTCCTGCTCTCATCTCCCTGTTGCCTGGCTGAACTTGGCCAGAGCCCGCTGCGGAGGGGGAGGTCACTGTCAGCTAGAAGTAGTGACTCTGGGACCAGGAAAGCCTCTCCCAGCCCACATGGCCCCGTGCCTAAAACCCCTTCGTCAGGGCTCCAGGCCCCAGGGGAAGAATCCCACTCTGGCTAATTCTCAAGTTCTGCGGACAGAACCGGAGGGTCTGGCTAGAGCACCACGTCTGACTCAGCGGGTCGCTGGCTCCCAGCCCGTTGTGGACAGAGAGCCACCCCTGTGAGGGAGGGTAGAAGCGGTAAAGTGCCAGCACCCGGGCCTGCCTGTGGCCTTCTTGCATGGGCAGGAGCGGGTGGGGGAGAGTCAGAGGTGTGTCCAAGAACAACTTGCTGGTTTTCAAGCCCTTGGCCTCCCTGAGCCGCACAAACAGGTCCAGGCCGGTTCCGCCCAGCCACTGGGCTCAGGGCAGGACAGGTGACGGGATAAGGGGCAACTTCCTGAAGACAGATCACATACCCTCTCACAGCTAGGCCTGGCAGCCCCATCCCTTCACCCCAGGGTAGGTGCCCGGCTCCAACCACTGGCCTCCTGGTCACAGCCCCACTCTCCTCGAGCCTCTCTTGCCGGGTAAAGGGGGAGTAGAAGCACCAGGGAGCATCCCTGTGAAGAGGAAGAAGGACCGCCTACAGCTGGGTGCCGCCAGCCTTCTCTACAGGGACCCGCCACAGGGGCACAGACAAGACCCTAGGTGTGCAGGACAGGTGGCCAAGAGACATGCCCTCCTCACCAGGGCTGGGCAGCTGCTGGCTCGGCCCTCAGCCCAGAGCCCTTACCCCTGCTTCCCTACTAGCCCCCACCTATTGGGGCCTGCAAGGACTCAAGGGCTTGAATGGCCAACAAGCTTTGAGGGGGAGTCTGGGCCATGCCAGGTGCTGGGAACAAGCCATGGGTGAGACACACAAGATCCCCACTCTTAAGGTGTCTCCTCTGGCCAAAGAGACAAGTAACAGGAGCAGGTGGTGTCAGTCCCCATGTATGCTGTGATGGGGACAGGGACTGAGGCATGATGTGGTGGGCAGGTGGACAGAAGCACCCCACAGAGGTAAGCTCCCCCCAAATGGTGAGAAGGAGTGAGCAGTGCCACCTGGGGAGGTGGCATTCCAGAAGGAGGGAATGGCAAGTACAAAGGCCCTGAGGAGAGGAGCTGTTCCAGAGCAGTATGGCTGCACTGAGGCCACACAGGTGGTGGGGCCAGCTCTGAAAAGCCGGGAGCCACTGGAACCTGCCATAAGGCAGCAAATCTGCTCTTTGCTTTCCAGAGCTTGCCTGACAGCTGTGTGCAGGTGGCTGAGGCAGAGAGAGCATCTGGTCAGCCACCCCAGACTCCTAGGATCCCTGAGAGGGGAACCAGGCTCCGCTGAGGCCACATCTGCCTGCGGTGGTGGGTGGTAGACGGCAAGCCCGGGCTGTCACCATCTCCTCCTAAAGGCCTGGTCCCTCCCCTGTTCTGGATTACAGCAGAGGGTGCACCAGGAAGCAAGGTAAATCGGGCTGAACATTTGCCCTGGGCCAGTATGAGAGGTCGATGCTCTCCACTGAAGCCCAGAGGGGAATATGTTAGGAGGAAGCAGGACCTCTCAGAAAAGAAGCCCAAGAAGGGAAGGTGCTGCCTCAGGAGACCCCAACTCTGACTCCTTTAGGTCTGGTACCCCTGCAGAGACAGGCTCGCCATTCTGGCTTGGGTCACAGGTCAGGCCGGGCCCTGCCTGCACCTGCCCCCCAGGCTGTTCCGAGAAGGGGCTGGCTGCCCTCCAGGCTGCTGGGGGATTCTGCTTTCTCTCACTGACTTCCCCAGCAGGTGTGGTCTTGCGAGGTACCGGAGCTGCCCCTAGTCGAGGCCACACAGCTGACCCCTGCCCTTGGCCACGAGGCCACCCCTGCGCGTGGAGAAGTTCAGGAGTTCTCACGCTGAATCAGTGCCTCTGCTTTTTGTGATGTTCCCTCTTCCCGGAATGAAGCTTGAGGTCTGGCCGCAGGGCTGGATCTGCTGGGCCGACATCCCAGCCCTTGCTGTCTCCTGGGGCTTTTGCTTACTAGGCCTGGCGAGGACAGGGAACCCACTGTCCTGCCAGCCAAGTGCTCCCTTCCACAGCCCAGGATTCCTTCCTCCCAGCTGTGCAGGGACTCCGTGTTCCTGCCAGAGGTGGATCCTTAAGCCCTGGGAGAGGCCCGCCCTGCCCCTCCTCCTGGGAAGTGGACACAGGCCAGGGGAGGGTCCGAGGACCAGGCCCATGCATTTGTGGGGCACCAAGGCCCCCACCACCTCCGCCTTGCCTGAGGCGCCCCTGAAGCGCATCAGTCCTGACCAAAGTCGCTCCAG
This sequence comes from Mustela erminea, assembly GCF_009829155.1. Lineage (NCBI taxonomy): Eukaryota > Metazoa > Chordata > Mammalia > Carnivora > Mustelidae > Mustela > Mustela erminea. Next base: position 23,196,609 of record NC_045632.1, on the reverse strand, counting down.
GTGGAAAGTGAAGTCTCAGCAGTGACCTCAGGGCATTGGGGAACGAATTGACAGGCAGGCTTTCCTTTAGAGTTTGACGTTCCCCTGGGCAAGGCTGCAGCGGTCCTGTGGGACTCGGATACTGAGGGAGGCCTCTGTGGGCAGCAAGCCAGAGACCCCTGCCTGGGAGTTGTGACTTGGGATTTTCCGATGTCGAGTTTTCTTAAATAGGGCTCGCCTGCACGGGAGCTGCTCACAACTGCGCACTGTGTGCCAGAGGCAGGGAGCCAGGCAAGGGGTTGGCAGGACTGGAGGAACCTTATCCCTCCTTGGTGATGATGGAGGGTGGGCGGCATGGATGCTGATGGTGACAGTGGCTGCCTCTTACTGAGACCCATCTGGCCACTGGTCTCAGAGGGCAGGGCCAGGTTACACAAGGCCATCCTGAGGGGGATGCAGCCCGAGTCCTGAGAGACAGATAGATAAAGCCAGTGGCCAGAGGGATAGTTGTATGATCAGGGAGGGCTTGCCAGAGAAGATGATGTTTGGCTGAGCCCCGGGAAGGCACAACTTTATCAGAGAGGACAGTGGTCTCCTCCGGGGCTCGGAGGCTGAGTCTTTTGTTCACTGTCCCCTCCTGTCCTTGGCACTGAACCTTTATGGATTGAAGAAATGAATCAAGTAAGAAATGAGGTTGGGGGCCTTCAGGCGGAAGGGATGGTAATGAAATGGCCAATGAGCCTCATATTTGGAGCCTCCGGTCAAGGTGCTAGATGAGAACTGGTGGGCCTGCCTGGCCTCTTTTTGGAGGGTAAGGAAGCCTCCCCTTCCCCCAGACACTGACTGCTGCCCTGTCAGCAGGGACAGGAAACGCCTATCCACCCCCTCCCAGGCAGAACTTCCTGGAGACGGGAGGTCAGACCTGTTTGCAGGGGGACAGCCTCCTGGTTGGCCTCAGGGGATGTCAGCTGGCCCAGCTTCTGCCCAGCCCCAGCCTCTTCTTGGAGACTCAGTCAGAAAGGGGCTGCTTCTGGCTGGCCCCAGCCTGTTCTTTTTTTTTTTTTTAAGATTTTATTTATTTATTTGATTGAGGCAGGCAGAGAGAGGGGGAAGCAGGCTCCCTGCTGAGCAGAGAGCCTGATGCGGGGCTCGATCCCAGTACCCTGGGATCATGACCTGAGCCGAAGGCAGAGGCTTTAACCCACTGAGCCACCCAGGCACCCCTGGCCGCAGCCTGTTCTTGGGGACTCAGCCAGAAAGGGGCTATAGAGGAAGTCAGGGCCCCTGCTGGGTGCAGCTACCAGGCAGGTGGGGAGTGATTGCAGGGCTGACCCAGTTCTCAGGCAGGATCCTGGGGCTCTCAGGCCACTCACAAACCAAGGCAGCCACTTCCGCTGGCCTGCCTCCGACCCAGGCCTTCAGGAAGTAACCCTCCCGAGGCCTGTGGGCAGGGGAGAGGCTGCCTCCAAGTCAGAGGCGTTGCACACGTGGCGCCAGCAGGCTCTGGGCTGCCCGAAGCCTCCCTCCTCAATGCTTGCCAGCTGTCTCCCTGCCTCTCTGCATCCGGGCTCCATCTGTGAAGGGGCCCACACACTCTCCGTGTGCTTGCTCAGCCTTAGCCCTGAGCAGACTCTGTGAGATACCTGTGCCCAGAGGACAGAGCTTGGGGCGAGGGCTGTGGGCCGGAGGAAGGATTCTGCCTCACCAAGCCCAACAGGGCTACACCCTGGTCTTCTCTGGGCTACTTGCTGACTCTGGAGGTTCATCTGCTTTTGTGCATGAACTTTGTGCCCCCCTGTAAGCCCCAGTGCTGCAGCCACCTCCCTTCTGCAGCCTTCCTGGTTGCCCCAGGGCAGCATGGCTCCCCCATCTGTGCTCCCAGAGCACCTGCAGCCCCAGCTGTGGCTCCCACCCCGCATCTTGCGTGAGGTGCCCGAGTGCGCCTTCCAGTCGGGCTGCTTGAGGGCAGGGGGCCCCTCATTCGTCGTTCACCTGCAGCCCCCACAACTCTCAGCTGGGTTCCACTGATGCCATTTTTAGAAGGTGACTTTGGGACTTCCCCTAGGTTCTGGGGGAGGGGGAGTCTGCAAGATGCTGGGGTCACGGGGACCTCACAACTCCTGTGTCCAAACTGACCCCGTCACCTTCCCCTAACCAGCTAGTGCTGCCTCCATCAGTGCCTGCACCCAGGTCCTTGAGCCTGATATTGGGGGGGTCTCCAACCCTTCCTTGCCTGTCCCCCACCCTCCTGTGCCTTTCTAGATAATCCACGCTGAACTGGGGGAGCCTGTGGAGCACTGGGGGAGCCAGAAGGAGCTTCCGTAGAGCCCTGGAGGACGTGGTTTAGGCAAGACCGCAGAGGTGGGCCTGAGTCAGGACCTGCGAGGTAGAGTCCTTATCCCAGTGGACAGCGAGCCCTGTACACCCGCGCGCACACACCCCTCCCGCCCCTCCCAGACTCCCCATGTTACAGCCTCAGGCTAGCTTTTGGAGCAGTCTAGAAGGGAGGAATCAAGAGTGAGGACAGGGGCTCCCACTTGGGAAGGGAGAGTGAACACACAGGGGCTCTCCGGGGGCTCTTCCCCATTTCGTTCCCTCTTTGCGCTGGGAAGCTGAGGCCCCCAGGGCCAGGGCGCCCTTGACACTCATGAATCAGTGCCGGTGGAGAGGCTGTGGCCAGTCTTGTCCCGTGTCCTCCCAGAGTCCTTCTCCTGCTGGCTCCCCTCACCACCACAGAGCCCAGCTCTGACTGGAATGTTCCAATGTTGAAAACAGAGAGGCAGGCGGGCGGGCAGGGAGGGAGAGAAACGGGTTGGGGGGGAGACCAAGCCAGACATTTCTGGGCAAAAACAAGGGGAAATTTCAATCCCTGGAGTGTCACTTTAGGGGGTCCTGCCAGATGTTCTGACCCCAAAGAACAGGCTTTCTGAAGAACAGTTCTGCTCACAGTAGCTCCCAAGCTGGAGCGGGATAGGAGGGGGTGGGTAGAGTTGGGTTCCTGGAGCCAGTCATCTGTGCCGCTGTTTCTCCGCACAGTGGGACTTCACGTGACCCCTAGCTGCCCACAGCAACACCCCGGTGTGGGAACCCAGGCTCCCAGGATTCTGGAACTGCACACACACACACACACACACACACACACATACACACACGTTTTCCTTTGTGCATACAAAAGGAAACTTCATACAGTTGCACATAGCCAGCATTCTTTAAATGCCAAAATGCCTTCCTTTGTATCCCAATGAAGCCTCCTGGAGTCCCCACTCCCACCCAGAACGTAGAGGAACCCTCTCAGCCTTGGGCCAACCTAGCCCCTGGCTCATTGCTTTCCCCCAGCCTTGACCTAGAGCTGGCTTAAGAGAGTAGAGTCAAGGCAGAGGCTCCCAAAGAGAGGGAGTCTGGCTGAGGGCCGGGATATAGTCATCACAGCCAGGACAGGCAGAGGCTCCCCACACCCTTCTGTTCTGTGCTCATGTCCTCACCTTGAAACACAGGCCAGCCCCCAACTCCTTGCCCCTTGCTGCTGGAGGGGGTTCCCGGAGTGGTGGACACCTGTGGCTCACCTGTGTATGTTTGTTCTTTGGGTGCCCTCACCCTAGAATTCCCTGGTGCAAAATAATACAAAAAAAAAAAAAAAAGGAGGATTGGTTTCTATTCCCAAATCCTGGCACAGAGCTTCCAAATACCTTGGAATTTCCCGGATGGCAGGAGTGCCTGGTGTCCTAATGAGGCAGAACTTGTGGGCACCAGAAAGAGCAAGCTGTGATTAAAAGCTTAGAACTTTTGGTCCCACCCCTTATTCTCCCAGAAGGGGAGGGGGACCAGAAACTGCGCTAATGATCAGTCATGATGAAGGTTCCAAATCATCAAACCCACGGGGATCACAGTCAGTGAGAAGGACAGGTGACACCCCATGACTTGTGATTGCCATCCAAAGAGGGGACAGTCTGGTCTGTGGCATCTGCACTGACGTCGGGGAGAGAGCGTCAGAACCAAATGAACTGTAGGACACCGAGCTGGCGTTGTAGAGAACCGCTTGGTGTGGGGAGCCCCCAACATGTGATGTCAGAGCATTGTGACTGGGAATAAAGGCAAGCACAGGACTGTTCCTCCCACACCCCTGGGGGAACCTCTTCCTTTCTTTGGCCACTGGCTTCAGTGCCACTGAGCCGTCCATATCCTGGCTCTGGAAATGAGCCAGGATCCGGGTCAGAACAACCAGAACAGCCAGTAGGACTGAACGGAGGTACCAAGAGCTCTGAGGTTGCGTGTCCACTTCTCTCACCTGTGCAGAGAGAGCGGTCCTGAATCACGTGTCAGGGGGCCACAGGGGCTCTCCCGAGGGTCTCAGGAAAGGGCTCAGGGGCCCTACATTCATCCCAGAACGAGGCTGTCACAAAGACACTGTGCAGAATTCAATTCAATTAGGGAGAAACCCACCCAATGATGAACAGCTCCAAGATATGAAAACAGAGCATTCAAAAGCACAATGGACACAGTGATTGTTTCTTTTATTCAAGTCAGGAACAATGCGACATCTCACTCAGGCACAAGCTGATTATCACATGAGTCAAAACTCTGAGGAACAAACATAATTCAGATGCAAACCTGATTTGGGGAAACAAAGCCGTCCAGTCCTTGTCAAGTTAGGACAACAATGACGCAGAAACGCTGAGCTCTGCAAGGAGGGGCTTCCTGGGAGTACCCAGGTCCTCTACAGTTCTGTCCAAGGCCTTTGCACATTGATCTGCTCTCCAAAGGTCAAGGAGTAAGCAGTTAGGAGAATCAGTAAGTCTTCAGAGCAGTATGAAGAGGAAATTAGCATGGGGGACACATAGTTCATAAGAGGGGGCAGTCAGCCATCTGGAGCACCCCCTGGGACTTTGAGGGTTTTTTTTTATTGAGTTCTAACCTACATCTAGTAAAGTGCACAAATCTGAAGTTAGTGAAACTTCAGCTCAGTGAGACTTCACACACATACACACACGCACACACACACACAAACACGGGCGCTCACGGAAGTGTGCGTGTGTATGAGCACCGCCTCTAGAGAGATGGCTCCCTCAGGCACTCCCCAGGGCTCCTGCCTCCAAGGGTAACCAGTGTTCACTGAAGTTTTCCCTTGTTGTTGTTGAGTTTTTTTTTTTAATTCGTATAAATAGAATATGACGTATGCATTTTTTTGGTTCAGAATTCTTCATTCAAATCCGTGTGTATGACACCCCCCCCATGTTGGCGTGAGCATCTGTACTTGGTGCTTTTCCAGTGGTGGAATATACTGTTGAGTGAGCCCTGCACAACTGTGTGTCTGCTCTCCCGGGGACATGCATTTGCATTGTTTCCAGCTGGGGTTTGGCATGAATAAAGCTGCTGTGACCATTCCCAGGGATGGTTTTGGTGGACGAAGCTCTCCCTTCTGTCAGGTGCATGACAGGTACTGCTGGGCCCACGGGACACTGGTACATGTGGCTTTAGCAGATGCCGCCCGAGAGCTCCCTGCAGGAGTTAGACCAGGTTGCACCCTCTCAGCAGAGGAGGCTGTAGGTACTCCCCGTCCTCACCAACACCGGGCACTGTGGGTCGCTCTCACTGCAGTGACTCTGGAGGGTCACTTGGAATAAGGGCACAGACACCAGCCTGACTTCGGAGCTCCCCTCACCAAGCTGGCGGGAGGCAGCCTTTCCTCCAGCACCGGGAGAGGCAGGGACTGAGGTGGTGCGGGTGTTCGGCCCGCCCCACATGTAGGTGAGATGGAAAATGAAATCCAAAAAAACCTGCCTGCCACCTTATTTTCTTCCCTCCTTCTACGAGAGTTTACTGAGCACCTACAGCACTGGGGCCACGGCTGTGAAGCAAACAGACAAAAATCCCTCCCCTCATGGAGCTCGCACTAGTGAAGAGAGACAGACCACAAACACAGCTGAATGGGTGGTATACGCTCTCACGTCTGTGGGGTCTTTGCCAGCACCAGGAAGCTGTCCAATCCAGAGGGGCTCACTGTGGAAAGGCTCTCGCCTGCCCCGCATTAGCTCTGCTCCCTCGATGTGCCTTTATCCATTTGCTTTCTGGAAAGGTGATCTCAGTACTCTTCTTGATGTAGGTCCTCTCCGTGGGGGTAGGTGGGAATAAGTATATAATGGAGGACGTTACAAGGACTGAGTCTACAGATAACAACAATGCAGAGACGGGGACATTGGGGGCTGGGTGGCTACAATCTCAGATCGAGTGGCCAGGCAAGGGGTCACTGAAAATGTGAACTTGAGTCAAGACCTGAAGGAAATGACTCAGATATCTGGGAGGAGAACGTCCAAGACAGAGGAAGCAACAAGTGCAAATGCCCTGGGGTGGGAATGTCCCCAGCCTGGTGATGGAGCTGGGAGAGGCCAGTGTGGCTAGAGAGAAGGAGAGCAGCCAGAGGTGACTGAGAGGACAGGGAGATGAAGCAGGGCCCGGTCTGTTGTGGGGGCTGTGGGTAGCAGGAGCTGTTTCCAAGTGTAAAGTTGGAGACCGAGTGGGTGATTGTGCAGGAGGGACCAGAGCCAGGGGGAACATGGGCTGAGGCACTAGAGCCCCACAGCAGAGAATGGACATGGGGGCAGCAGAGGTGAAGGAGGAGCAGCCGGCGAGGGGGAGGAGGTCTAGGACAGTGTAACAGAGGTGGGCATAAGGGAGCAGCCTGCCAGATGCTGCCTAGAAGGCGCTCAGGGGGCAGGAGGACTGAGAACCACCTGTGTTCAGTAACACGGATGTCATTGCAGTGTCGCCTACAGGGTGGCCACCATGATCAGAGACCATTTGTGGGGTGGTGGAAGCAGGGGACTGCTGGAAAGCACCCAGAGAACAGGAGCCAAACTGGCGAAGTCATTTGAGGAATTTCACTGCAAAGGACGAGAGAGAAATGGAGCAGTGGCTAGAGATGGAAAAGTTGCTTTTTAAACAACTTTACTGGGATATAATTCACATCCCATAAAATCCACCCACCCTTTAAAGTTTGCAGTTCTGTGATTGCTAGTGTGTTTGCACAATCGTGCACCCATCCCACTCTCTAATTCCAGGGGATTTTCACCACCCCAGAGAGAAACCCCATATCCATGAGAGTTCACTGCCCATTCTCCCCTCCCCTAGCCCCTGACTACCACCCATCTGCCTTCAGTCTCTATGGATTTGCCTACTCTGACAATTCATACAAGTGCAGTCCTTTACTGTGTGGTCTTTTGTGACTGGCTTCTTCCACTTAGCATCTCTCCAAGTTTGTCCATTATACCATGTATCTGTATATAATTCCTCTTTATTTCTGAATAATATCCAGTTGCATATTATATACAGTGTATAAACCACATCCTGTTTATCCATTCTTCAGGCGATGGGCACCTAGATTGTGAACACCTTTTAGCTGTTACAAAAAATGCTGCTAATGGATGTTCATATACAAGGTTTTGTGCAGACATGTTTTCAGTTCTCTGGAGCATACACCTAGGACTGGACTTGCTGGGGCATATGGTAACTTTATGTCTAATATTTTGAGGAACTGCTGAATTGTTTTCCAAAGTGACTGCCCCATTTTATGTACCCACCAACAACATATAAAAGTTCCAATTTCTTCCCAACCTCACCAACATTTATCACTTTCTTTTGTATTTAGCCATCAGTGTGGGGGAGAAGCAGCACCACACTGTGGTTTTGATGACCATGATGCTGAGCACCTTCTCATGTGCTTATTGGCCATCTGAATATCATTTTTGGAGAAATATCTATACAAATCCTTTGACTGTTTTAAAATTGGATTGTGTGTCTCTTTACTGTGAGAGTTCTTTATATATTCTAGATACTAGTCCCTTATCAGATACATGACTCTTTTCTCCCATCCTGTGTGTGTGTGTGTGTGTGTGTGTGTGTGTGTTTCACTTTCTCAGTTGTGAAGCACAAGTTTTTAATCTTGATGTAGTCCCATTTGTCAAATTTTTTGGTCGTTTGTGTTTTTGTGTCATATCTAGGAAACCATTGTTTCATACAAGGTCATAAAGAGTTATCCCATGTTTTCATCTAAGAAACAATCTATTTTGAGTTAATTTTTTATATGGTATAAGGTAGGGGGTTGTCCAACTTCACTTTTTTCCATGTGGTTATACATCTGTCCCAGAGCCATCTGTTGAAAAGACAATTACTCCCTGTGGAATTATTCTGATAACTTGTTGACATATTTCTTGTTTTTTCTTTTAAAGACTTTATTTATTTATTTGACAGAGAGATAGAGAGAACACAAGTAGACAGAGCCACAGGCAGAGGTAGAGGGACAAGCAGGCTTTCTGCTGAGCAGGGAGCCTGATGTGGGGCTCGATCCCAGGACCCTGGGATCATGACCTGAGCTGAAGGCAGCCGCTTAACTGACCGAGCCACCCAGGCGCCCCTCTTGTTTTTTTACTATGGGAGAAATAACCCAGGTGTGTGTTGCTGGGCCACACCGTGCACAGATCTGGGAATGGTGATGAAGGGGAAGGAGGAGAATGACTGGAGCAGCAGCCTCCAGAGGGAGAGGGGTGCCCAGTGGAGGGGCTGGCATCGTCAAGTTCAAGGTCAGTGTGTAGTAGCAGGAGAAGGGATGGGCACTGATGTCAGCAGTGAACTTTCTCTCCTTTCTGCAGTGACACAGGCACCAAGTCAGCACTGCAGAGAAGCAGAGGACGAGGGTTGGGAGCTGGAGGAAGAGGTTCGTGGGAGTGGAAGTAGACTGGGAAAATGCAGGATACGTGCCAGCAACATTGCCGCCCCCTCTGAGCTTAGCGATGATGAACTGAAACAGGTGCAGAGGGAGAGAGTGGAGGGATCCAAGGCCTCTGAGGGCTCTCTGTGCTGGGATGTAAGGGGAAAGCTGGTTCTTAGTGGCTGCAGGTAGCAGCTCTCTCGTGACGATGGTCAGGGTCATTCCAAGGAGGAGATCTTTAGTCATGCAGAGGCCAGCCTGTCCTCTCAACACAGGAAGATGAGGCCATCGCCTCCAAATCTAATTAGAGAGGGTGGGGAGGGGGTCACCAGTAGTCCTCAACTCCGCCAATGCCCCATCTGTCTCAGTGGGCTTGGGCTGCCACAACAAATACCAAAGACTGGGTACTTAACTAACAGTGGACTTGTACTTAACAATGGATATTTATTATTCCCAGTCTGGAGGCTGGGAGCCCCAGAAGAGGTTGCCAGCATGGTTGGATTCTGACGGGAGCCCTTGCTTGCAGACAGCTGTCCTCCTGCTGTGTCCTCACAAGGCAGAGAGATAGTGAGTGAGGGCTCTGGTGTCTCTTCTCATAAGGGCACTCACTAATCCCTTCTTGAGGGTCCCCACCATGACCTCATCAACCCTCATCACCTCCCAAAGATCCCACATTCAGCACATTAATTTAGGGCACACACAGTTCAGTCCACACCACCATCCAAGCTGCTCTTGGCCTCCAAGAAGCCCAGATGCTGAACTTCAAAACAGAGAAGGGACAAAAAGAGGTTCCCAGCCCTTACAGTGATGTCCACATCACTGGCAACCCACGTGGAAAATCTTTCATCTTTACACTTCCTATCATGTATCTTACAGAGTTGTGAGGCCTAACATGCTAGCCACAGGCCACACGTGGATTGACATGTCGGTAGTCAGAATGGAGATGTGCTGCAAGTGCAAAACATATGCACCAGGTTCCAAAGACTTAATATTTTTAAAAAAGGAAAATATCTCAATAATCATTTATAGCAATTACATGTTGAAATGATAATATGTTGGGATATTGGGTTAAATTATTAAATGAATTTCATCTGTTTCTTCTTAGTTTTAAAAATGTGGTTACTAGAAAATCTAAAATTATAAATGTGGTTCACATTTGTGGATTGTATGAGATTCTGTTGGAGAGACACTGGAGAAAGGAACCCACATTGAAAATGGCCCCAGCATGGCAGGCCCTCCTGCCTCAGTCCATGGGCACCTGTGCTGTCGCCCGGGGATGAACCCTACAAGTGTGTCTTACAGTGGGGCCATGTCTCCAAGGAGGTAGGACCCCCAGGGCAGGCTCATGAGGACACAGCCTTGTGGGAACACAGCTGGAGCCCAGTGCAGGTGGCCTTGGACAGTCCCTGGGAGGCAGCCCCGGGGAGCTGGGGACCGGGTCGGTTCTTGTTTGGTTTAGGGACAGGAAAGTAACACCCATTTTCCAACACCGGAGTCGCCCCAGGCACAAGATGCCGAACCTGGAGATTCTTGGCTGCCTCTGCTTCCTCTGAGCCATGGTCTCATTGCCTGGGAAGCCGGTAGGTCCCCAGCACCTGTTACAATTGGTCTTTCTCTTTATTCTCCTCCCACATGCACGCTTGTGTGAGATTGCTGTAAGGTAAATAAGGTGTGCGGAGCAGTGTTACTGAACTTCGTAGACCCATCCCGTTTACTACTTATTAAAATCGGCCATGGTACTGCACAAAGATAGCTTGACTGTGTCCCGGTTGCTCAGCCCTGGGCTGGCTCCCTTCTCTCCTGCTGCCGTAAACCTCAATGCTATGACTATCTCTATCTTCTTTCCACTTGAATTATTTTATGGGAATGTTTCCCCTGAAGTGAAATGTGTTGGCTGGAAAATATATACAGTTTTATGGTTCCTGTGACTTCTTTTCTTCAAGTCACCCTCCCAGCGGAAGGCATCACCATGTACGTTCTCCGGCCCCGTGCGGTGTGCACCTGCGCCCCATGGTGCGTGCCTGTGCTCTGTGTGGTGACTTCCTCCAGCCTTGCCAGTTCTGGGATTGAGCATTTGTTTTTATTTGTACCAATTGATTGTTACATAACAGACACTGCCTGGATATTATCCTGGCATTTTCTTAATTGCAGATGAGAATGAGTAACATCCTTCCATTAAAATTTACACAAATTTAAGGAACAGCCACCATCTCGATAGTCGAGAGAAACCCTTTTCTGCTCCTTCTGCTTGCCGGCATGTGGGGAACCCACAGCTGCCCCGAGGCTGCAAGTCAGCCGGCCAGACCCCAGCTTCACCTTCTGACCCACCGTTATCACAGTCGTCCAAGAAGCCTCCTCCAGCTAATAGTCATTTATCCCCTCCAACAAACTGAGAATGCATCAGACAGTCCCCTATCCCTGTGTGATATAGACGAATTCTTGGTATTTCTTAGTTGCCATATGTTGATTGTTCAGAATTACACACATTCAGGTTTATCCGCAAGAAACCTTGCAGAAGATGTGGCTGATGTTCCGTTCATGGCTTATTAAAACCTCAGGAAGACCCCAGCCCCCTCCCCAGGGAAACTCATAAAAGGTCTCCTTGCGGAGCCACATGCTGGTCTGGCAGGTGACCCAGGAAGGCAGGGAGGGAAAAGAGAGAGGATGCCCTACTTGCCCACTAGATGGCACCTCGCAATAATTAATGAGGAGAGGACCACTTCCTTCCAAACCTGGAGCCCCACCTCCACCCCAGTCCCGCACTGCAACACACCCCAGTCATGTTTACTTCCAAGCTAGACATCTCAAAAAACAGAAAAATAAAAAAGTTCATTCTAGATAAAAATACACCATCTGCCTGTGAAAAATCTTGCTCATCGCTGTCATGTCAACACCCAAAGCAGGTTAATAACTGGCCCAGAACAGATGGTTTCTTTTTATAATTACTGGGTCCCCCCACCAAGGCTTCCTCCTCAGCTGCCTCCTTGCCCTGCTGGCAGCCCCCTGCTGTTTCCTGCCTACCTTGCGGCCACTGCCCAGCCAGACACCGCCCTGCCAGCCACAGGGGCCAGCCCTCTGCTCAAGCCGGGGCCCCCTCACCCTCTGCTGGGAATCAGGCACGGGGGCCCAGAGGGCTTCAACCCCATCTGGGAAGATGGCCACCAGCAGGCGACCCCGGCCTCGTCACCCCCACTAGCAAAGAAAAACTAATCAAACCAAGATGGTGGGAGTTACCCACCAAATCAATAAAGGTTCAAGACTCTATCATCCTATTTCTTGGTGAGGACATAGTAAGATGCATACCCCCAAACCCTGTGTCAGGAGAGCAAGTGATCGACACTCACTGTCCAGAATGAATTTTGACTGAATGTAACAACCTGCACAATATCGCATACTTTTTAATCCAGCACTCTCACTTGGAGGAATCTCTCCAAAAGACTGTCAGGGTAGTAGTGAGTAAGACTTCACTCAGCAAGGCCTGCTCCGTCTGACCCGGAACTCCTGAGGAGTTAGGTCAGGGTTTTTCCCAAGAATAAAGGCAGGCTGGCCAGGGGAAGGACTTCAAGTGGACATCAGGGCAGGACCTCCCAAGTAGGATCCTGTGTCTGTGAGTCTCAAGAAAGGTGAATGGGGGGTTGGGGGAAGCCTCACCCATTCATTGCTCATGTGTTGGGCCCAACGCTCCCAGACCCAGGGGACAGGCGGTCCTGGTTCAGAGGTCCTGCCCTGACGTCTGCCGAAGTCCCTCCCTGGCCTTAGTCAGGTGTGTTCTCATTCATCCTCAAGTTTTCTCTACACACACAGAGGTGTCAGAACACCAACTCTCCTCAGCGGGTTGCCTGCTTCGATACTCCAGGGAGGCCTGCGCTGTTTCCCATCAGAGGGAGCCCTAAGTCGCTGTCCTGCCCTGGGGCCTGGGGACCTGGGGGCGGCTCGAGCCTGTGCGCACACTGACAGCACAGAGGGGCCAAAGCAGGAAAGCTCGTCTCAGGCACTGGTCTTGGGGAGCTTCTGTCATTCTTTAAAGCCACAAATCCCGAACCTTCCCTTGTATGCTGTGTGTATGACCCTGGGTATGAGAGATGCTTTGACACAAAATGTGTGAGAAAAGTCCTGTTCAGAAAACATTTATTGCAATTGATGATACCTAGTCAAGTTAGGGTTCTGAAAGCCAAGGGAATACAGTATTAGGGGAAATTCAGGGTGGACGCATTGCTTAGATCCCACCACATCAGAAAGAGTCATTTTCTTTGCTGTAAGTACTTCATTTTAAAAGCAAAATTCAAGAACTACCACGACTTGTCCGATGATGAGACGAAGCCCCTGGGAAGAGGAGGGCCCAGGTGTGCTGCGTAGACAAGGGCTGGGTGCCTGGATGCTTTTGGCTTTGCTCCCCAGGCAACTGCCCCTCCATGGGGCCACTCAGCCACTGGTCAGGGAGGCGACACATGAGGTAAACATGATTCCGGCACGGGGCAGCTCTTGGCCCTAAGCCCCTGAGCCCCAGGGGAGGAACCAGTCCTGTAATAGGTGCTTCAGACAGGGCTCATCGTCACAGATGAGGAGACGGAACACAGAGGCCTCCTGCCGTGCCCCCATATGAATGACCGTGGATTCAAGAAGCTGTCATCCACGTCTGCAGCAGGCACGGCTTCACTTTTCACCAGCCTCCAAGCAAAAGGGGTGTCACTATGCATTATTAGTGCACACGACCCAAAATCCAGTGTCTTCATAAATAATTTCCAGAACATGATACAGCACAATAGGAGCTTCTCCAGCAGGTTTCACTCCATTTAGGTAATACATGATGGTGTGGGGCTTCCCCAACTCCCCGTCCCCGCCTGGGAGGCCCAGGAATCATCTAAATGAGATCCCCACTTCCAGGAGGAACGACCTAGTCATCATACTGAACTTCGGCGCGGAGCTCCTTGGTGACGTAGTTGACCAGCATGGCCAGCAGCTGCTGCTTCAGGGCCTCGCTGCCCATGACCAGTGTGGTCAGCTGCACAGCGTCCGTCCAGTCCAGGTGCCTGAGGATGGTGGAGGCTTCATTAAAGAGCTTTTGCTGCTCACTGGGTGGCAGCTCCATTATGATCTGAGGAATTGGCTTGAACCGTCCACTTGTCATCCATGCACCTAAGAGGCCCCCGACAGCCCCCCCTTGAAAACAAGGAAGGTTCAGTTAGTTGGTCCTTATTCATAAATGGTGACCTCAGACCCTTGCTGGGAGCACGTCCACTGCCATGATGAGTGAGCACATTCACACACGGGTGGGAACAGGCTCGGCTTCATGTCTGCTCCACCCCATAGTGCGGCGGGCAAGGGTTTCTGGGGTCCTCAGTCCATTTGGCTCAGATAATTGACACCCAATGTGCCCTTCCCTAAGCTGTGCACTCACAGACGCAGCACAAAGCATCTCCCACCGCACAGCTCTGAGAACTGAAATCTTCTCCAGGGCCCACAGGTTTCCTGCTTCCCATGAAACTCTCATCTTAAAAGACAGAGCTGAGAAGCCAGTGCATTTGCAAGGAGAATCATCTCAGTGGTGAGGCTGAGCTTTCTCCGTACTATGCTCTTTGCCCCTGAACTCTGGAAATTTCCAGTGAAATCCTGTGGCTAACAGACCCTGGGGACACAGAAGGAGACCTTTACCCGGGTAGCAACTATTTTTCATGCCAGCCCTCGAGAGCTGTATGATGATAACTATCAAATATAACTCACTCAACTATTTTTCTTCCTGTGACCCCAAAAGGGCATAACCATTATTTTTAAAGGTAAATTTATGATCAAATTTCAGGTGCACAACATTGGGACTTATAGGACTTATGGGAATAAGATGCACAAGGCTGAAGCCCTTATGTCCACAGAAACTTCTATATGATTGGGGGTGGGGGGCAGGTCTGCTAAGGAAGGCGCCCTGGGGCAGGGGTCTCAAACTCAGGCGCCCTCTGGGGACAGGCAGGTAGCTGAGAGGAGTGAAGAGGACTGAGTGAGCCTGTGGGTGATGAAGAACAGGGTCGTGTCTAAGGGGTGGGGGCTACCCCTCGCCAGCCCACTGCTACCACACGGAATCCCACATGTGTATCCTGGAAAAAGTTTCATGATTATTAAAAATCAGTCATCAGATATTAATAGATGCAGTCCAGCTGGACTTAGTGACTCTCTCTCTGAAAGAGCAGAGTGTGGAAAGGGGAGACACTGACTCCACAGGGGATAAACCGGCAAACACCACCTTAACCGGTGGATCAAGGTGGACATAGGGAGGCTGTGGGTGTCACATGTCCCTGAAATGGCACTATGAGACAGGCACTCCACCGCTGTCTGCGGTATGCTTTCCCAAGGTCCACAACCCTGGGCTAAGCATGAGCAACCATCAGGCCGACCCAAACAGAGAGGCATTCTACAAGTACATGCCCAGGACTCCTCACCAGTACCCAGGCCATGAACACAGCTAAGTCCGAGCAACTGTCACAGAGCTGGGGAGACGGAGTAAGGAGACATGAGGATTAAATGCTCTGTGATCCCTTGAGCTGGATTCTGGGACAGGAAAAGATCGTAATGCAAAAACGGGCAAAGTACAAAGAAAGTCTGGAGACCAGTTAGTAGGGACACGTCAGTGTTGGTTTCTTACTTTTCACAAATGCACCGTGGTGGTAATGTTATGGGAACTGGGTGAGGAATATGTGGGCGTTCTCTGCACAGTCTCACCAACGTGTCTGTAATTCTACTACTGTTGCAGAATTAGAGGTTTATCTGAGAGAATACAGCCCAGGCCGGAGAGAACCCGGTTGTGGGCTGGACCCCGCCAGCAGGCAGTAAAAGCTGCACCCTCTCAGGAAGCCAAGTGTGGAGGCATCTGGAGGCACACAGCTCCCCTGGGGCTGAGCCCAGGCCAGCATCAGGCCCAAGAGAATGAGCGCTGCCCCTAGTCAGCCTTCCCCTCTGCTCCAAAAGAAGGGAGGATTTGGGGAAGGGAAACCGGTCATTTACAGGTTTTACTGAACTTTAGCCCACGACACCCATGAAGAGCTCAGAGCTGACAAACATTTCAATCAACTGCACTAAACCTTTATGAGAATGTCAATATTTGATTTAAAGCAGCACTTCATGCAAACAATCACCAGGAATATCGACCAGCAAATTACTAACTCTTTGGACAAGAGAAAATTCCTTGGTTTTCTGGGTAAAATGATACTCCGCCCACGACTAGTGGCTTCAAGGAGCAAATCCCCGGGTTCCCCTGGCAGACGTCCTGTTCTCTACCAGCTCTGACAGAATCTGAGTAAGATATGTGCTCCCACAATGGCATCTGGGAACAGCTCTAGGATAAATGAGCCCATCAAGCCCTCCCCTGAGCACATTAGATGGGGGGACAGGGACAGAGATAAAGAATGTCACTGAGGAAGGAGGCCGTGGCCACGTCTCCTCCCCAACTGGCTGCTTCTTGGATGGTGAGAAGCTGAAGTCACGACTCCCTAATTTACGGGTGGGAAAGGGAAATGTATAGTGGAAGGTCTGGGGTCACCCACACACTGATTTACTCCCCAGTGTGAGCTCTGCATCATGAAACGTCCTTGAACACCAATCCTGCCACAGAAAGGCAGAACAGGGCAGGAAGTCATGCCGGGAGCTGGAAACAGAAGCAGACAGGCAGTCACCTCTCCAGCCTGTGTTCATGGGAGGACTGTAGCAGTGCTGTGAGCTCTCCCACGTCCCCAGCACGGGCTGCCCAGCACAGAGCAGGCATTCAGTGAGGTATCTGCCGAGCCCAATGCAGCAGACCATGCCTTTATCACTCCCTTGTGCTGCAGGGTCCATGTGAGGCACCTCACAGGAGGCCTAATCCAGCCCCTCCTCACGTCAGACCCACACAGCAGCCCGCTCTCTGGTGCCACCCTGGCCGAAGGGGAGACCACACCAGAATCCTTCCTACTCTAAGATGTAGGAAGCAACCTTTTCTGGCTCCAAGAAATGGTGGGAAAATCAGCCAAACCTTCATTCATAGCCAAAAACTTGCTCTCAAGTAGAAGGTGGCAAGAACGGGGGACCGGGATGACCATCCTAGGACTGTTTGCTGCTTTTGCTGCATTAGACTGTTGGTTTCAGAATGGGATGGTCTCCATGAATGAGCTCATGTAACATGACCAGACAGCATCTGCTCCTAGGAGGTGCTCAGCACCTCCCAGCTTCCTCCCTGCTTCCCTTCTGCAGTGACATGCAATGGTGACAGGGGAAGGAGACCATCCAAGGGACCCAGGACACCCTGATATCTTCAGAGGTCCAGACACATCCCTGAGGGGAGAGGCGCCCTCCAGGTCTGCATGAGTCATATGTCATTTGCAAGAATGCCCTGCGTGTCTGAGACCTTCACACTCAGAAGCCCGTGTTTTCAATGGGATGAATTCGGGCCACAAAGACCATGTCACAGAAGCAACCTCAACTTGACAAACATCTCCCACAGGACAGGGACTTCTGTAAGGTCTCTGTGGTAACAAAGGCCTTTTTTACAACACCCCTGAGCTGGCTGCCCCTGCAGGAAGCTTACACTTACCAACAGCTAGTCCAGGTGGACCTCCGACCAGACCACCAACGAAGGCCACAGCCCCTGTGACCAGGGCACCTGTACCAGAGTGCTTGACGGCCGCCTTCATTTTCCTCTCCCCAGAGATGGAGCACAGCAGCTTCATGACATCTTCCATCACGATGGGCATCTTGGCGAGCCCTGAAGGAAGCATTTCAAAGGGAAACTCTTAATGAGTGTCAGAGTATTTGCACCCAAATGTCACTCTTGCTAGAGTTTGGAGGACAGCCTCACGCAGAGAACAGGAGCTCTGCTGTATGTGGAACCAACACACCCAGTGATGCGATGGGTTCCTTGTCATAGAAGAAGTTGGGGAGCCGCTAGTTAATAAGCACACAGAACCCGCAGAATGCATGAGAGGTCTTCCTTGCATAACTTCTCATTCATGACAGATTACGGAACAGGCCCAGCCACAAGCTGCATCTGTTCATCACAAGTGAGGCAAGCGTGCCCTCTCTTCTGTCTGTGGCCTTCCTGCTGGCTCAGGCAGCCCCAGTGCACAGAGCCTGGCAGAGGGCAGAACATCCCAGCCTCGAGTCCTCTGTCGTGTGACAGGACAGTGGAGCTCATGCCAAGCCCGAGAAGGGGAAAGTACTGGGCTCTGTGACCACCCTGGCCTGTACCCACACCTGCCTGCCCCGTGACCCTAAGCCGAGTGTCAGACTCCTCACCTGTAAAGGGAGATAAGCCACCTACAAGCTGGATTCTGGAAAGGTCTGAGGGGAATGGATGCAAAGTACCTGTTGTGAGTCTGGAACACGCGGCCCTGAGACCTGATGGCTCTAAATGAATGTTTGTTACTGATACACACCACTGACTTTTCTATAAGCAACCGCTCCTAACACCCATCCAGTTCTGTGTGGGGCATAGTAAAGGTAGGGACAGGATGGCCCTAAGGATGACCAGTAAGAGGGAACAACCAGAGAAGAAAATAAACCAAAGAATTCCAGAGGTCTTCATGTGTTTGGATAGACAGACAGATGGACCTTTGGAACAATGACCTTAGAATAACTCTTGTGGTCAGGAAAGTGTTGGCCACACTGGTGGGAAACTGGCAGGCACACAGGGCAAAGGCAGGGTGGGCTCTGCCCCAGGGTCAGGGGGAATAGAGAGCCACAACACTGACAGGACACCTGACAGGACCCGGAAGTAAAATCAAAGAGACCATGGGCTGGTGGTTCTCCTCGTGGCTTCAGCTGGACCCAAGGCTGGAAGGCACTTCCTTTCCTTCACTCCCCTTTTCATGCAAGCAGTGCCTAAAGGAACTTGGCAAAGTTTGGGGCAGACCCTTTGCTCAAGAACTCTTGGTTACGTCTCCTTTTGACCCAACAAAAATCCAGAACCAGACACTCATGTAGAATCATCCTCTCGATCCTGGAAGAGAATTTTGAGCCCCTAGAACAAGCCTGTGGGTCTGCTGGGTCACCACAGTGGGGGTTCAAAATTTCTCTGTAGTCCTAGGAGAGGTAAGAAGTGTCCTGGGCTCTCGCCCCGGCCATGTTCTGAATCAGTGATTCTCCACACGTGCACCCCACTTCGGACAGTAAGACTCTAAGAGACCATGACCCAGACACCTGACAATGGCTGCTTAGTCCTCGAGTTCAGAAAGTGAAAACAAGCACCCCCCAAAGTGTCTGTTTGACCAAGTGGGGTGTAGAGGCAATGGAGGGTCAGACCCTGCAGGGGTGCTCAAGGGACTAGAGGAGAAGTCAGAAATGCCTGCCCCCGCTCTGGCACCATGTGTCCTGGACCTGCCAGCACACCTCCGGGCTTCCTGCCCCTTTGCTCACTACTGCAACCCCTTGTAGACAGAGTCCATGCCACCTTCTCCACCGTGGAAGAGAGCCCACGTGAGGGTCATGACTTGTCCACACACGAAGGCCACAATAATAAAATAGCCTTATAACAGCAAAGGGACTGCACATGGCAGAAGTCACTGAGAAATGAGGGAATGGAAGCTGTGACTTGATTTACCCAGTAGCCATGGTGCTGTAAAGCTATGCAAATGAGTTTTATTTCAAATACTAATTTAATTCACATATTGATAATCAAAGGAATTAATTCCATGGTAAAACTTTGAAAAAGCTAACAATTCTCCTGTAAAACACCTAATCATCAGATAGTTTATATCTGGTTTCTATCCAGCTTTCTATCTGTCCATTATGCTGGGAAAAAGGGAGATGAAATTCGGACCCAGGAAGGCCCCTTTGGGGGTGGCAGTGAGCTTCCCGTTTCCAGGCACATGAAGACCCCAAGCATGGCTGCCAAGTTGGCTTCTTGGCCAGGGCACTCTGCCCAGACACTGCTCTTAAAGCAGGGTTTCTGCACGATTGTAGACCTACACTCTGGAAACACTTTCTGCACAGCAAGAAAATGCACAGATAGGAGGCAGGAAACAGCCACTTCACACTCTGCGGTCTATCTAAAAACCTAGCTTCCCACCTACTCTGAATGACTTCATACAAACCCACAGGGGCTAATAAAACATCATCATGCAAAGACTACTTACTCCCAACCTCCACTCAGCCCAGGCAGACCAGCCCAAGGCAGGAGCCCAGGGCTCTGTAGACCTGGAGGGCCAGCAGGTGTCCTGGTGTGTGGGAGGGCACGAGAGGATGTGGCCCACCTCTGGCTGGGTTCAACAGCTTCACACCACAGCAAGACGTGGCACTGTGGCTGCCTCAATGCAAGACAGAGCTGGTTTAATTTCCATGTGAAAATCATTTTAGACTTCAGAGCATCAACAGACTCTTGGAGAAGAAAGGTTTGTCACCCCAACTCCTGAGTCCTTGCTGGAAAGCCCAGCCTCCTGACTTCTTGGGGACTGCCAGATTGAGGAAGGAAGCCAGTCCTGCTTCCCCTCCCACTCCAAGATTGCCTTTGTCCGTGAGCAGCAAGGAATCCAGTAAGGAGGGAGGAGGGAGGAAGAGTACTCTGATGGGGACAGACCTCAGAGGGTGGGAATGGGGTCTCCACTCCCCATATCACACCTATTTCAGAATCAGATTTGTCCACAACACGGGCTCTGGTCACAGAAAGCCCATCTGCCAGCCACAGGGAAGGCAAATGCCAATTGAAGCTCTGGTTTCTTGCAAGTACCAGGCTGGTCTGCTGGTGACAGCAAGGTTCTGGGGAAGAGGGAGATGAGCCCATCCCTGGGACTGCAGCCTGGCTTTTTGAGATGGACCAGATTGTGAGAGAGCAGCGAGAGGAAGGCTTCAGAGCTAACGGAGACCCACATGCACTGTGTTTAAAAAAAAAAAAAAAAAAAAAAGGAAAAGCAGAGCCTCTTAAGGAGTCAGAGTGATCTTGCTCACCTGCCATCCTCAGTACTTTCTACTTCTCTTTTGGAATTTATGAAACTCCTCTGTGTGGCCTGACTCTTGCAAGTCTTGTGTCCTCACCAGGCCGTGGTGCAAAGGTCCCATGTGGACCCTACCAGCACTGTCGGATTAGCCCCCCAGACTTTTCAATGACCGAAGTGTTGCCAGTATTTAAAAATAAGATTTCGCATCCATCTGATTCCTGATTTCTCTCGAAAAATCAAAAGAGCAAGTCCCCTGGACCATCTTCATAGCCACAGAGGCCAAAGCTGAGCAGGTCTTGCCTTCTGTCTTCCATAGGCGCTGGCAGGGCGACCTTACCTGACCAGGGACCCATAAGTAGGTCATCTGCAACCTCTCAAAGTCCCTCGCTTCCTCTTTTAAAGGCTAAAGAAGCCACCAGTCCCCACCGTAGGAATTGTCCCCTGGGAGATCCCTGACATCCACTCCTGATGATCTCTGAACTTTCCCCGCAGGGCGAGGCCAGGGGTGCTGACTCACCGAGTATCCTTCTAGGACTCTGTCCCGCAGTTCTAACACGTGCCGCCCCACCCACGCACCTGGGACGCAGAGGAGGGTGACGCGCACCCCGGGTTACTGAGGAGGGCAGGGACAGGCGGGTAGCTGGGGAGCTCATACACACATCCGGGTCACTACGTGGCGCCCCGCTGGGAGCCACAGCCCTACCAGGCCGCTAGGGTTGTGACCCCAGCTACCGCGGCCGCTTCCTTCTGGCGTGACGTCAGCCTCTCCGTGCCCCGGGGTCTTCATGAGAAAAATGAATACCCTAGCGGCGTGGACCCGGCTCCGCAGCCCCCCGGGCCCCGCGCCCCAGCGCTCCGCCTCCCCCGCGCCGCGCCCGCGCACCGAGCCCTTCACCTGCTGGGACCGGTCCGTCCCCCGCGCCCTCCGGCCCCCGCCCGCCCAGGGTCTCCGCGCCCCCGCGGCCGCCCCGGCGCGCAGACCCCACCCCCCACCGCCTTCCGGCTCGGCAGCGCTGGGTCTTCCGGTCTCCGCTCACCGGGCGCCGCGCCGCGCCTGCGTAGCCGCCGGCCGGGCCCCGCCGAGGAGCCCGAGGGTTCAGGCGGCGCCTCTCCTCCTCCGGCCACGGCTGGGCCCGGGTGTGGCGGGCGGACTGCAGTCCCGGTGCCCTAAGGCTGCGCTGTGTCGCGCCGGCGCCAGGCCCCCACCGCAGCCCGCGCGCGTGTTACGGGGGCTCCCCTTGCCCCTTCCCGCAGCTGGAGGAGGCCTTCAGCCCGGGATTCAGTATCCCTGCTCCTGCGGCCCACAGGCCCTCCTCCTTGCCCTCGGCCCGCGCGGAAGACAGCCCCGTGACCCGTGGAAGTCCCAGGGGCTAAACTCCTGTTTGCTGAATGTATGGGCCGAAGTCCAGCATGTGGTGCCACCCCCTCCAGGTGCGGTCACTGGTGGGGGGCCCTGGGTCAGCAGTCTCAGCTCTGGCACAAAGGGGGAGTCCAGCTTCCAGGACAAAGCTGAGGTCGGGGAACCTGTTGGGAGGGGGCAGAGGTGTGTGTGGTGGGCTTGCAGGCAGTCCTTCAGAGGGAGCACGGAGAAGGTTCCCTCCACACCGCGCACCCTGAAACACACACACACACACACACACACACACACACACACACAGAGGCTGGCCTTGAACCATCAGAAATCTGAAAAAGGCTCTGGGGGCTTTCCATGGATGAGCCCTGACACTTAATCCTGCCACCTAGGCATGGTCGCCCCTGCCACTTGATGGATAGAAGTGAGGCAGGGGGGTTAGTCTGCCCAGGCCACCCAGGTAGGGAGTGTCAGGGTCCAGACTCTAACCTGGGTCCAGCCGGTTCAAAGCCCTCGCGGTAACCAGCGCTCGACTTGGCTTTCCTGGATGCCCTGCGCACCCGGCGGATGGGCCTCTTTCAACTGCCAGAGTCATCGTTTTGTTTTCTTCTTTTTTCCTCTTTTAAATGGGAAGGTACTTTGGGAGTATGTGAGTATATACATACATACACATATACATACACACACATACTGCAGTGTATATGTGCCCCAATAAGATGTTTCTTTTTAAAAAAAAGTTACATTTTTGCTGACTTACAGAAAGCTGTACGTATTTAATGTATATAACTCAGAGTTTGTGGTTAAGTGTACACCTGTGAGACCATCATCCCAATCTATACCATAAAATTATCCATCACTCTGGAAGTTTCTTCCTGCCCTTTTTATTATTATCACTTCTGTGTGTATGTGTGTGCCTGCAGTAAGAACACTTTTTATAAGAGTTACCCTCCTTAGTACACATTCAGTATACAACAATATTAATAGCTATAGGCTATTATTTTATATTTATTATTTATATTTATTTATAGCTATAGGCTATTATAATAGGCAGTATGCTGTGTAGATTCCCAGCACTTACTTATCTTCCAGAACTGAAACTTTGTACCCTTTAACTATCATCATTTTGTTACTTCCTTATCCCTCCTGTCCTCATGGTGAGAAAGGGGCTCAAGCATTAACCAGGGTTCCTGGCCACAGTGAAATAGCCCCACCCACTTCTGAACAGCAGCTTACACTTGAGTTTGGGTGACTTTCAACAGTGAAGTTCACTGAGGCAAGAATAGCTCAAGCATCTCCAGCTCAGGCTTGGGGGAGATTCTCCCATTTCTCTGTGGGGAGCTCCCTCTAGCGGCTTCTTAAAGAATTGGGCTGCTGACTCCCCCAGAGGTGGGAAGGGGAGCACTGGTAGACAAGAAAGATGCTGGAAGGGAAAAAAAACTGCAAAGTCAGGGCCCTCCAGAGAAGATGAGCTGTGAGAAGTCCAGTAAACGTTGCACCTGTTGACAACCTGGGACGTTCATTCTGACATGAATGAAGTCATAAAATGGAAGCCGACTCCAAAGCCCATGGATGTAACACATGATACCACAGTCTCCTAGTGACAGCCAGGCCTCCTGCAGCATGGTCCTGTGAATGACAGGCGCACAGTGGTGTCCCCATCATGGTGACTGCGCACTGACCCAGCATCCAGACAGTGCTCTCATCATGCTTACCATGCTGAGGTCTGGCTGAGTGACCTCAGGAGGGTCATTCAGCTTCTCTAGGCCTCAGTTTGCTCATTTGGGAAATGACGACAACAATCGTGCCTTCCCTCAGGGTTATTCTGAAGGTTAAAGGAGGTAACATGTAGGGATCTAGATTATTTTTGTTTATACCATAGTGTGTGAAAATGAAAAACATCCCCAGAGTCCCAAAAGTGAGCCTCATGTCCAGAGAGGCAGGGAATCAGATCCCACCCCCACTGTCACAACCCACCATCCACAATCCACCATTCTGGGGGTCCAAGAATCCCCCAGCATGCGAGACTGCGTTCACAGAGCTGGCGGGGACTTGGGCCCGTACATTCACCAAACATTAACGTAGCACCTTGAGCTTCCCAAGGTCCCTGGGCTCTCTCCTGGGCCTGCTGAGTGAGGGGAGGGAGGAGCAGCCCTAGGCCTAAGGGTCAGAGATCCTGAATCAAAGGCCAAAGGGAGACAGGGTCCCCAGGAAGCATCTGCAGGCTTGAGGAAGACACAAGGTGAAGTGTCCATCTAGCATGTGTGTGGGTTGGGGTAGAGGGCAGAGGCTGGATGCTAAGAGTGTAGTGTGGGGGCCACAGGACCCTCTGAGGCCAGAGCCTGGTTCCCCCCACCTCTTCCAGAGTTCCAGTCAGCAGCTCCTAACTTATGTGGCTTTTTCAGGATAATCCCACTCAGCCCCAGGGCTGGATAATGCCACACATGGGCCACACACACAGAAAAAAACCCTGTGACTTCTTAATTAAGCATATGAGTAAGCTTGATGTCACTTTGAAAACTAAAGTCTTATGGTCTATGTTCTTTTTACTTTAAATTACCTCTAAGAAGGCTTAGGGGCCCCAGGACTCTGGATCCAGACTTGTAGACAGTCATTTTTCCCAAGGCAGCCAGAGAGCCAGGGTTTGGGGTCCGGAGAAGTTCCAGCCCCATATGGTGGGCCTAGGACCCACTTCCTTCCTTGGTCCCGGGTGGATGAGGTCTCCGCAGCCCCCAGTCTTTTCCCCAGGATTCATGCCATCTTTTTGGTATGTGAAGTGTTCAGTGCAGTGGGAGGCACCTATCAGGAGGATTGATTGATTAGTTTGCTAGGGCCCTATAACCAAGAACCACAATGTGGGGGGCCTAAAACAGGACTTTATTGTCTCTGTTTTGGAGATGAGTCCACGAGTCTACAGGCCCCAGCTCCCTCTGAAATCCGTGGGGGAGAATCATTCCTTGCCTCTTCCTAGCTTTGGGGAGTTGCTGGCATTCCTTGGCAATCCCTTGGCTTGAATCTGTGTCTTTGTATCTGTCATCACTTGCCATCCCCCCATGTGTCTGTGTCTGTGCCCCAGGTTCCCTCTGCTTATAGGGACACCAGTCATACCCACCCTGGATTGAACGCCCACCCTGGAGACCTCATCATAACTCGATTACACCTGCTGACTCTATTGTCAAATAAGGTCACATTTACAAGTACCAGGGGTTAGGACTACAAATATCCGTTTGGGGCGACACAATTCAACGCCAATCACCAGGAAGTCAACAAATGCCAGCCGTGATGATAAGCACGTGAGTGTGCACACGGTCCGTGCTGGCACAAGGAAACTACAGGCTCAGCCCAGCCTTGTGTCAAAGTCACCGTGCACAGAGGGACCCTCGGGCCTTTGGTCTTGGAGGAGCTGCATTCTGCAAGGACTGTTGCCAGACAAGCTGGCTTTGGGGGTGGTAATGAGCCGGTCCCGGCTTCATCGTTGTTCTTCTGAATGTTTAAGTTTTTCTCTTCCTTGGTGTTTACATCCTTCAGATATTTGCAGACCACTGTCCTGCCCCTCGGTCATTAGCGCCTGTCTGCATATTTGCCATGGTGTGGTGTTGTTATTATTGTTGTTGTTCCTATGTCTTCCCTGCACGCTCACTTGGTCCCTCAGCCACCATCACTGCTGCCTGAATTTCCTGCAGGTTCCCAGCCCTGCAAGCACCGAGTTACCGGGATGGAGCATCAGCAGTCAGTAGTCAGGTGACAGGGGACAGCTCACAGGCCCTCTGGCTCCCTTCTCCTCTGTTGTTTTTGTCTGTTTCCTTTACGAGCTAAGTGAAAAACAGCGTGCTTACAGTGCGAATGCAGTTTCCAGACAAATCCCCTGCCCCTGCTTCCATCCAGACAATCCCCAGTTTCCTCAGCTATGAAATGAGGATAAGAACCCTTGCCCTCAACACCCTGGGATTGCTGTGAGGACGGATGAGAGCAGAGCGGAAAGTGCCTTGTACACTACAAAGCGGGGAGAGAGTGATGGTACCAGCAATGCCTTCAATGCATGAGTGGATCTCTGCAGAATGTTCCAGGGGTCTGCTGCTCTAAAAGCTAGAGATTCCAAATTAGAATTTACAAAATGAACTCGATAGAACTGAGATTGACCCTAAAATCTGTTTGTTGAAAGAATAGAGAGGTGCCCTACTTGAAAATCTACCGTCAGATTTTAGTATTCCAAATCAGTGTGGAACTCAGAGCCGGATGGGCTCTTCGAGACGAGCTGGAGATGCCCTGAGGGGGCTCTGGAAGGTTATGCTGCTATAAAAGACTTGGGAACAAAACCCCACCTTGTCTTCCATCTGAGATCTCACTGAAGAGTTCTCTGTATGGGGAAGACTTATTTCCAGTCTGACAAGAATGATTTTCAATGGTTCGGTTGAACACACAATTCTCATGCAGGTATTTCTATAATTATCCTGTTTCAGTTAGAATACAGTTTCTGGAACAATGGGACTCTTATTGTATTGTCATATCTGTTATAATAAATGTTTTATTACAGAAAATGATGGTAGGGTCACTATTATGATTCTGGAGTTTTCATTTCAAACTGCTCATAGGATGGAAATTCTCTTTCCCCAGTAGTTTTCACTTTAATGCTGCTTTGGTTGTTTTTGTTTTCTGTATTAAACTTCGGTGTGTCCGGGAATTTGTTCCGTGGCAGAATATGGGGTGTTTGTTTGTTTTTCTGTTTGTTTGCTCCGTACAGACTGTGGCCGAGTCCCCCTGGTGTGTGTTTGTTTCTGTGTTGTTGGCATGTGGTGCACATGGTTTCTTTAACCTGACAGCTGTGTTGTTGTACACGTGTGTGTGCTTCAGTCTGCTCAAGTTGCCATAGACTGGGGGCCTGAAACAACACTGATTCCCTGTGGTTTGGGAGGCTGGAAGCCCAAGATCGAGGTGCTGGCAAGGCAGGATTCATTCAGAGACCTTCTGGCTCGCAGGCCTGCCATCCTGCGGTGGCCTCATAGAACTCTTCTTTGTGTCTGTGTCAGGGAGGGAGGATCCAAGTCCCTGGTGTCTCTTCTGAGAACAGGACTCCTATCACATCAGGGCTCCACCTTGGGACCTTTTCGAACCTTAATTACCCCCTATCAGCTCCATCTCCAAAGACAGTCACACTGGGTCTAGGGCCTCAACGTGAATTTGGGGACACACAATTTAGTGGATAGCCCTGAATTTGTTTATTTATTGCTGAAGAAATACCCAGAGATCTTGTATTGAATGAGCCTGATAAACAATATTTCAGGAAGGAGTAAATAGTGTTAGTGAAGATAGGATAGAGACCTTGGAACTTGGGGCATAGTTCAATTAAGCAATATCCTATTTCGGATGGTAGTCCACTGTGAGAGTGGAAAAGTGGAAGGGGGAGGGGGCAGGAGTCCCCATCTTAATTCACTGGTCTCAGACCCCCAGTTGTTGGAAGCCCAGCTTGGATCTGGAAGCACGTTCCTTGACTCCAGCACAATGGTCTTAGCTGCCAGGAACTCACCACCTGCAGGAAGGCTCACAAACCTTGGACATCAAATCTAACTAAAGTTAGGCCCAGGGGACCTCTCCACAATGAAAAGATTTAAGGACCATGAAAATCCCCAAATACCTGCCCACACACTCCCACACTATCAGACCACCTCTGAGACCAGCCACCATTTCCACATGTCCCTGGTGAAACACACTCTCTGCTTAGAGTCCAGAACTGCTAGTGGGGGTACAGGTCCTGAGCCCTTGGGAGAGCCATGGCTCCCCGATCACAGTCTTTAACTAGACAGAGCTCAAATCTTCTAGGGGCCCTGGTTCCCAGATGATTTCTTGGACTCCCCAAGAAAGGAGAGGACTCTCCATGGTTAGTTACACTTTAGTAACAGAAACAGAACAAAACCCCAAACCTCTTATCTTCCCAGCCTCTGTTCCCCCCACAGCACACTCTCTAGCAGGGAGGATGGAGACCACTGTCTTGTGGGTGCTGGGAGGGACGGAGCAGGGAAGATGAGGTGGGTAAAACACAGACACACATCATGAATATGGGCACAAGCAGACAGGAGAATGTTCTGGGAATTCTCCAGCATGAAAACAATCCCATATTTGGAGCTTCTAGAAGAGAGGCACCCTGGAATTCACAGAGCATTCCTTTGAGGCTCAGCGGTGTTAGGAGGTACCTGGGGTCTCACCTTCTCTTCCATATCCTTTCCCATCTCACAGCTGGCTGTCCACCCCAAAATTTCAACTGTGTTTGGGGAGAACATGCCTGATGTCAGGATGGAAACCAGAGGGGACAGGCGTCCTCTGGGCACACATCCCTTTCCAGCTGTGAGAACACAGACTCACCCTATTACCATGGGTGTTTATCCGCTGGGGTAAATGATGCCCCACTCTCCTCAATGCTCAGGCCCTGATGACGGGAGTTTGGGGTGAAGGTCTGGGAAGATAAACAGCTACCATCTCTGGCAGTTTCTGTGGGTCAGGAATTCCGTGATGCAGAGAGGACGTCCAGCACCCCCAGCAGTCATTTCTACCAGGCCCCCCTCCTCTGACCACGACCAAGCTTCCCACCCAGACCGGGCCTCAAGTACTTGTTCCCCCTTCCTTGGTTGAAATTCCCACCCCCAGGATTTTCTTTTTCAGTTGCCATCAGGCTTTGCTATAGTGGAGTCCGAGGTAAGAGCCTGCCCCTGTTGGTGGACAGCAGGGTCCGCAGAGTCCCACCCTGGTAATCAGAGGCCTGTGCCTTACTGGCCTTGATGGTGGCCCTGTCAGAGTCTGGGATGCATGGAGAGTGATCTGAGGAGCCAAGGCATTTCTCTCAGGTGAGCTCCTCAAAGCATCCCCAGGAACCTCAAAGACTACAGCACCCATACAATGGGAGCAAAGCAGCTTCCAATAAGGAAACAGACAATCTGAGGACGGTACAGGAAGGGACCTCAGCTTCTGCACGACCATGGTCTGGAGTTGGGGACCCCGCTTTGCTTCATTCTAAAAACAAAAGCCCTGGGCTCATCTGTTCTGGGCTGGGGAGGGAGCTACACTGGTTCCCACCTAAAAGCAAGCCAGACAAAGGGTCCAGCCGGGCCAGTGTGCACCTGACAAGCAATGAAGCCCCAGTGGAAAGTCGTGTGTGGGGTTTGTTCAAGGAATGTGACCTCACTCCCAAGGCTTCTCCTTTTCACTTTGCTGCTTTATGCTAAGGTCCAGCAAGTAATTTGCATGTCGTTTCAGTAAAAATGAATTGTGGCTGAATTTTTGTTTTATTTAGATAACATACAGCCTTCCTTCCCTTTATGATTGAAATAATTCAGCCCAGAGCAGGATGCACAGTGGGCAAAGGGATGGTCTCTTCCCAGCCAGATCCCAGCTTCGGTTCTCTGAGCCAGACAGCCAACTCCTGCTGTCCACCACGGCTGTGGGAATAAACTAGACCACCAATGCTCTCACTTTATTCAGCCTACTTCTCTTGCAGGGAAAGCTCCAGAATCTGTGTAGGAGCCTCAGGGGCAGCCATGTCTTGGGAAGGAGCTGGAGGCCGAGGAGCTTCTCTGAAGCGTATTTGCAAAGTGAGCACACTGCCAAGGTTTGATGTTACAACTTTAAAAATGTAACACTTTCTAAAGTTCCTTTTCTAAATTATACACCAGACCAAGGAAATGTCAATAGTTGGATCAAGAATCAAAACCAACACCACCTTATCTGTGATTATTGCTGCATGATGGGTTAATGCAAAACTTAGTGGCTTAAGACAACAATAAAGGGCTCATTCATCTCAAGGTTTCTATGGCTCAATTATTTGGAAGTGCCTTTCCCGGGCCGTTCTAGCTGGCATTCTGTCATGAGACTGCCATCATCCGAAGGCTCGACTGGGGCTGGAGGAGGGGCTTCCCCCATGGCACACTTACACAGCTGTTGCAGGCATCTGCTTCTCCACCCATGGCCACTCCAGAGGGCTGCCTGAGCATCCTCATGACGAAGGAGTGGGCTTCCTCCAGAGAAAATGATCCAAGATGCAGAGTAGAAGCCACATCTCTTTATGATCTAGCTTTGAAAGTTTTACACCGTCACTTCCTCAACATCATGGTCATGCAGCCCAACGTTTGTCAATGTGGCAGTGACTACACAAAGGTATGAATCCAGTATGTGAGGATCACTGAGAGCTCTCTTGGACACTGGTCACCACAAGTGATTATCGTTAATATGATTTGGCAGGGGTGTTTGGAGGCTCTGGAGGAAAGTACTACATGGCTAAATCCACCATTTCTTATTTTGTAACCAATGCAAACCAAGTGGTCAGTTGCTGCTAGTGGTATCCCATGTCATGGCCAAGGCAGCCATCTGTCCAACCAACATGGATCAGCACCTCCTTCCAGATTGGGGAATAGAACAGTAGTGAAGAGAGGGAAGAGTCCTCAGTGTGGGTCCCTTAGGTTGTGGAGAGGAAAGACAGAAGGAGACAAATGGATGGCAATAGTGCAATAGAGGAGACTATAGCTGGTGCTGTCAATTGGGGATTCAGAAAGGACACCAAGCCCTGAGGGCCATAGCTGAGGATCTGCATGCCTTCATAGGAAATCGGAAATCTGCAAGTAGCTATGCATTGCAATGAGGGGGCTGCAAGCCAAACCTTTTAGTAGACAAACAGCCTGGATAAGAATGACTTTGAAAGCATCACACTCTTCATGGGGCACCCCCCCATCTACACAACTCCCCCTCCCGAATGTGAGATCCACGGGTTGGAGAGGAATTTTCTGTCTTCTTTACCCCATATCTTTGGCACGTAAAGAATGACTAGTACAAATATGGTGTTCACTACTGACTATCATTTATAATAGTTACTTAATACTTATCAGCCTTTTTGGTGTCTGCAAGCCTTTCCGGTTTAACAGAAGTCACCCTTCATGTTAATAGATAAAAGTGGCTGAATCTCTCAGTCCACTTACAGTAGAATGTCAGCACAGTTTCCTAAAGACTGCCAGACGGGGTGGGGGGACAAAGCAGGAGCCCCAGGAACCTGTGTCCTCCTGGTTCATCTCTCAGGCTCCTCTCTCAGGCTCTTGTCTCAGCTCCTGCATCAGAAGTCCTCTCTGCTCAGCTTGCCTGGCCCGAATGAATGGGGAGTCCAGATCTTCCCAGGACATCCCCAAAGCCTCTCTAATACAAAGTGCTTGGTGCCCCAGACTTTGAGGGTTTGCAGCAACCAGAGAGGGTGAGAGGTGAGAGCATGAGCCATCAAGTGGCCTGAGAGAGACTACTGAGACTTCCTGGTTCTTGAAAGGCTCTCCCCACCTTGCTACTCTCTTCCTGATGGGCCGACCTCAGTGCAATCCCACAGTCTTGCTGGGTTCCCCCCATCTGTAGCTGGTGTCAGTTAGACGCTCATCCACGCCAGCTGTCAGCATTTGGGGGTCCAAAGCTCCAAACGAACACCTCATCTTTAGCATGGTTGCATGTTAAGGCTTGGTGCCGGCCTTTCTTCTAAATGGAGGGCCGCCATGGGTATAACGGTTTAGTGTATTCCCATCATGAATTATGCAACACCCCCTTCCTCTTAGAAGACACAAGGATCCTAGTCAATTATTATGGGTTTGTTTACTAGCGATTTTTAATTCTAGCCCCTCATAGATATACATGCATGCCCACAAGACTGCTGATTAACACAAAGAAAGAATCATCTTGAGAAAACTGACAAGTCTTGAGTACTTATATATTTATTAAGATTTTATTTCTTTATTTTAGGGGGAAAGGGGCAGAGGGGAGGCAGAGAGCATTTCAAGCAGGCTCCCCACTGAGTGTGGAGCCTGACGTGGGGCTCGATCTCAGGATTGAGATCATGAGATCGTAACCTAAATGGAAATCAAGGGTTGGATGCTTAACTGACTGCACCATCCAGGAGTCCCAAAACTTGAGTACTTCTTCTTCTTCTTCTTCTTCTTTTTTTTTAAACTGGTCTTTATCTTCTTCTTTTTTTTTTTTAAACTGGTCTTTATCTTTTTTTTTTTTTAAATTTCTTTTCAGTGTAACAGTATTCACTGTTTCTGCACCACACCCAGTGCTCCATGCAATCCGTGCCCTCTCTAATACCCACCACCTGGTTCCCCCAACCTCCCACACCCCCCTTCAACAATCTGAGGGTTTTGAAGTTCTGAACTTGAGTACTTCTTAAGAAAGATCTCTTGGTGTATTCACTTTGCAGAGCAGTTTATTGTCCCTGCGGTGTTTTGAGGAGTTTTCTAAGATTGTGTGTTCTCCAAAGACTATTTATTGGAGAGGTGGCCCAGCAGCGTGAGTCCCAGCCATTTTGTGGACAGGTGGACTGAGGGAGAAGATCAGAGGGCATTCTGCAGTGATTTGCAACGTCTCAAACAGAAATATAACATCTTCTTTCATCCTCTGCAGAGTCTGGAGCTAAATTCACACCTTTTTTTTTTTCCTTCCCATCACTTAAAATCAAATTCTCGCCCTTAATACTTCCTTTCAAAACGGCACCAAAAATGATAACGTCTTCTTATGCATATGAATTACCCAAAGTGTATGAGAATGGGCCCCACTGGAGTATGCTAAAGCCTTAACCCAACTAAATTTAAAGCTGCTAAGCCCCACTTAAGGTAAAGTTGTCTTTTTGTTTTATAAGACATTTAGGACAGTTCACATCACCTTGTACTGAAATGCACTGAAACCGATCGTGGGCAAACTAGGAGGAGAGCATATGCTCCCTGTATCTGTCCCTGAGCTGGGGAGGGTGATGAATTCCGATCTGGGATTGAAGCAAACAGTGGCATCTGTCTCCCCTGCACACACCTGCTTGGATACTACATTAACTCCCTCCTTTGCTGTTCATCTGTGGAAAGGTGGTTACATTTTCCTTGGAAATCTCGTGCTCTGCAGGACCCTCGGACACTCAACGGTTACTTGTTAGGGGGAACCAACAAAGCCTAAGACATGATAATTTATTCTAAACACCTGATGATTTCTCTCCAGAGAAAAGGCTCTAAAAGGAGCTTCTGCCACCCATTTCCACTAATCCTAGTTTTTGTGGAGGCCAGGTTTTTGAGCTTCGCGGCTAAGCTCAGAGCGTGAATCGAAGACACCACGAGGGGGAGGTAGAGATCAGGAAATCCGGGAGCATCGGCGCTGCAGGGAGCTCCAGGTGCCGCTCTGGACTTGAACCCAACAGAGGAAGCCTGTCACTTGGGTGGGAACTGTCCAGCCACAATGACTCCTCTCTTCACCGTTTTTGCTGTGATGGGGTTATTCTCTATATGCCCAATTTTTATAAATATGCACATCCTGTGATTCCCCAGAACTTCCAGACTGACTACAAGTTCTAGAACCCAGGTCTCTATAACAAACATGGATCTTAAATACTTTGTGTTCTTATCCTTTTTAACCAGACAGAAATCCCGCTCATCTATCTCAGTGCTTTTCCAGGGGAAGCTGGAATTTGGAGACACTGTATCAACCTAGGTCCTTCCTCAAAAGCAGAGCCCGAGAAAAGTCCTTGAACAAGGATGGCTTCTTGGAGAGGCTACCCCAGGAACAGGGATGAGGAACGGGAGGAAGGGGCATGGAGGGAAGGAGAGAAAGCCCGGGCAAGGATGAGTTATCAAGGCTGCGGGGTCACTGCTGTAGGCAGCCAGGGCTCAGCCCCATGCAGACTTCCCAGCAGCGCGCAAAAGGCCTCCCAGAATTCTCTGCTTCTCCCACCCTCCACCCCACCCCCACCAATGCTGCCACAGCCTCCCAACCTAGACCCCCCACCGCACCCTCACCCCAAGTCCCCCACCCTCCACCTCCCCCCAAACCCAGACTCCCCATTCTCCACTCCACACCCCCGCTCTCCACGTAAACCCCACCCCACCCCAATCCCCCACCCTCCACCTCCACCACACCCCACCCCCCTCAACTCCCCCCAAAGTTCCCATGATTGATAATCTCCTGCTCTTCTAGACTGCACCTGTGCCGTGCATGCTGAACGGGCTCTTTCTGGATCCCCTGCCACGGCATTAGAGAAACCCTGGGGCCCAAAGCAAAAAGCACCCTTGAGACAAGGAGCTATCAGCACAGGGTAAGCTGAGGCTCACACCCCAGCTGCAGCTGGCATCAGATTTGAGGCCAGGGGGACGTGGGGCAGTGCATAAGACATGTCTGAGACAGTCCACACTCCTACCCCTCAGACACACTCGTGCCCCGCAGTAACTCCAACCTGCCACCGAGTCTTGAAGGCGGAGACCAGACACAATCTCTACTGCAGATGGCCCTAGAGCCACAAGTGATACTCACCACCTCCCTCCCATTCTAGCCATTCTAGATTTCCTCCCTCTTGGCCAGCACTGCAGCTGGTCTCAACCGCGTGCCTAGTGAGGGGACCACACATCCACCCGGAGCTTTCTCACTCCTTACTTGCCCATTTTAGCCCAGGGTTGCTGTAATCACCCAGTTATCTTGCCAGGAGATGCCCCAGTGACTCCCCTCTGTTGGGACACGCCTGGCCCGCCCTCACATCGCTATCCTTCATGATAACCAGGGTTGATTTCCCCTCTACTGTAATCGTCACTTTTCACTATTGTGGTACACACGGCACAAAATTCACTATTTTTAAGTATACAGTTCAATGGTATTAATTACATTCACAATATGGTAGAAGCATCACCACTGCTTCCAAAACATTTTTTTAAATCACCCAACCAGAAACCCTATATGCATTAAGTAATAACTCCTCATTCCCCCTTCCCCCAGCCCCTGGTAACCTAATGTACCTGCTGCCTCAGTGAATTTGCCTCTTCTAGGTATTCTGTATGAGCAGAATCATACGATCTCTGTCCTTCTGTGTGGCTGGTTGATTTTACTCAGCATAGTATTTCCAGGGTTCATCTGTGTCACAGCATGTCTTAGAATCGCATTCTTTTTTCATGGCTGACTAATATGCCATTGTGTGTCAACACAAACTTTTGTTTGTTCCTTTATCTGTTGACAGACACTTGTGTTGTTCCCACGTTTTGGGCAGCTGTGAGTAGTGCTGCAGAGAACATTGGCATACAAGTATTTGCTGAAGTCCCTGCTTCCAATTCTTTTGGATATATACCTGCGAAAGAAATTGCTGGCATTCTATTTTTAATTTTTTGATGACCCACCATATTGCTGTTTTCCATAGCAGCTGTGTCATTGTACCTTCCCACCGACAGTGCTCAAGGGCTCCAATGTGTCTACATTGTCACTAACACTTGTTCTGTGTTTTCTTCTATACTAGCCTTTCTACTGGGCATGAAGTGTTATCTTGTTAATGGTTTGATTTTCATTCCCCTCAGGACTAGTGTTGAATATCTTTTCACATCTTTCAGACCTGCTTATTATAAGGTCAGGTCTATTAAGTCTTTTGCCCATTTTTTTCATTGAGTTGTTTGTCTTTCTATTGTTGGGTTGCAGGAGCTCTTTATATATGACTGACCCTTAAAAACACACTTTGAACTGTGTGGGTCCACCTCCATGTGGATTTAAAAAAAAAAAGACTTTTATTTATTTGAGAAAGAGAGAGGGGAGAGCGCAGAGGGAGAAGCAGACTCCCTGCTGAGCAGAGAGTACAGTGCGGGACTCAATTCCAGGACCCTGAGATCTGGACCTGAGCTAAAGGCAGATGCTTAACCAACTGAGCCATCCAGGCTCTCACATGTGGATTGTTTTGGTAAATATATTACAGACTATGAATGTAGTTTTTCTTCCTTGTGATTTTCTTTCTTTTTTTTAAAATTTTATTTATTTATTTGACAGACAGAGATCACAAGTAGGCAGAGAGGCAGGCAGAGAGAGGGGGAGGAAACAGGCTCCCTGCTGAGCAGAGAACCTGATGCGGGGCTTGATCCCAGGACCCTGAGATAATGACCTGAGCCAAATGCAGAGGCTTTAACCCACTGAGCCACCCAGGTGCCCCATTCCTTGTGATTTTCTTAATAACATTTTTATTCTCCAGCTGACCCTGTTGTTACGAATACAGTATGTAATACATAGTATGTGTTAATCGACTGTTTATGTCATTGATAAGGTCAATAGTAGGATACCAAAAATTGAGTTTTGAGAGTCAAAAGTTATACATGGATTTTAGGGGGCATCTGGGTGGCTCAGTCAGCTGAGTGCCAATCTTTGGTCTCAGCTTGGGTCCTGATTTCAAGGTCATGGGATAGAGGCCCAGAGGGGGTTCCAAGCTCAGCATGGGGTCTACTTGTCCCTCTACTCCACTTCTCCCCCAGCTTTCTCTCTCTCTCATATACATAAATAAAATCTTTTAAAAAAAGGCTTTCAAAAAAAAGGTATACGTAGATTTTCAACTATGTTGGGGGTCGGTGTCCCAACCCCTACCTTGTTCAAAAGTCAACTGTATTCTGGATATTAAACTCTTATTAGATGTATCTTTACAAATATTTTTTCATTCCATAGATTACCTTTTCTCTTTCTTGCTAATGTCCTTTCATGCACACATTTAAGTTTTGATGAAGCCCAATTTATTTTTTTTCTTGTGTTGCTCCTGTTTTTGGTGTCAAAATCTAAGAACCCATTTCCAAATCCGAGGTCATGAAGATTTAGTCCTATGTTTTCTTTTTAGAGTTTTATAGTTTCAGCTCTTCTATGCATTGGTCATTGATCCATTTTGAGTTAATTTTTGTGTATAATGTGAGGTAGAGGGTCCCTCTTCATTCTTTTGCATGTAGAAATCTAGTTGTGCTAGCCAGTCCTCCCCCACACACACTCTCCCCACTTACCTGTGAAACCCAAGGTGACAAGGCAATAGTTATGTGTTTAAATTCAGTGACATTTATGATGCCCCCTAGTAGGAGAGTGCGTCCTCCACTCCCTCCACCCTCATCAAGAATCAAGACCACTAATTTGCCAGAGAGCACGCGACCCACGGAGTGGGGTCAAGAAGCACAGATTTCTTAAGTCAATCACCGAGAGTGATGGTGACAGAAGTCACTCTCACCCCCACCCCTTGGTTCTCAGACCCATATATTTCAGCATAGGACCAACATGTGGTTTTGCACATATACTGTAGTCTAAAGGATAGCTCCCCAACTACACAGGGTGTTGTCCCCAGGATCTCCCCTTCATGGTCTTCTAATAAGCCATTTTGATTTTCCGTCAGGCCAGCTGCTTCTGGACAAATCCTGTGGTCGTGAGCCCTCTGCCCACATCCTTTGTTGTAAAACAGATCTTAAGCTTGAGGCAATGTTTGAACCTCATGCCAATAAACCATGCATCTGTATGGCCTTGGGTGGTTATGCTGGTGAAGGCGCCATGGCAGGGAAGGAAATCCATATCTAGAAGCAGTGTGAGTTCCAGCAGAAAGACTGATCACTGCCCCCTCTAGGGCAGAAGGAATCTGATGTAATTAATTTCTCATCAGTGGCCTGGTCTCCTTAAGAATGGTATTGTATAGAGGAGTGGTTTAAACTCTTGGCAGATAAGGTATTCAGCACTGACAGTAGCCAGATCACTTTTTTTTTTTAAGATTTTATTTATTTATTTGACAGAGAGAGAAGGAGAGAGAGAGAGGGAACACAAGCTGGGGAAGTGGGAGAGGGAGAAGCCAGTTTCCCTCTGAGCAGGGAGCCCAACACAGACCTCGATTACAGGACCACAGGACTATGACCCAAGCCAAAGGCAGACACCGAACAACTGAGCCACCCAGATACCCCCAGATCATCCTTAATAAGAGGGAAGTCATAAGTTGGGCCCCATGTAGAGCCTGATCTTTGTCACCTTGGCCATGCCATTCATGAAACTATGGTGGATCCACAGGATGAATCATCTTATCTATCCAGATGCCAGTGCTTCCTCTGCAGAAGATGCTTTCTGGGGTCGAGGGGCCGTAACATAAATCCAAAGATTGGTGTACTGGTGCCCATTGCCATAGATTAGTATCACTGATTTTTCCTTTTGCATCAAGGTCCAAAATAGCCCAACACAGTTCTGTTATTGATCCTGTGTTTATTGCAAATTTTGGTATTTTACTTATCATGGATTTTTTTTCATTAATTTTGACTTTTTAAATATTACAGTAAGATTTATATTCACTACTGAAATTTTTTTCACCCAAGGTGAGTGCCACTGTTGTCCCAGCCTGAGGGCAATCGTTTATTTTTACTTAACGCCCACATATTAAACCAGGTACAAGTTTTCTCCTCCTCCATCAGCGGGACACAGGCACACTCATTCCCCCACCCCACCATGTGCCCACAAGACCGTATCTTAGTCCTTTGGGATTGCTATAACAAAACATCAGAACCAGTCTTTATTTCTCATAGTTCTGAAGGCTGCGAAGTCCAGTCTCATGGTGCCAGTAGTTCCGGTGTCTTGTGACAGTCTTGTCCAGGTGGCAGACCGTCAACTTCTCCCTGTGTCCCTACATGGTGGAAAGGGCTATGGAGCTGTCTGGGGTTTCTTTTACAAGAGGACTAATCCCATTTATGAGAGCCCATCCTCATGGCCTCCCAAAGCCCCCACCTACTAATACCATCCCCTTTAGAGGTTAGGAATTCAATATATGAACTGGGGGGGAGGGCACAAACATTCCGACCATAGCACGCTACAAGTGTGAGCTGAGGGAGAAATGTCATTGCATCAGAGATAGATGATCTAAGTGTCTAGGCCACCTGTTCACATAAGTTATATGTTCCTACTAGACTTCCTTGGGCCTGATCCCAAATATACCATTTTCATCGCATGATGGATTGCTACTATGCCCTCCCAATCAATGGCTTGATGACTCTGACCATTGCCAACTCATTACTGTTAGCCCAGTAGCAGTCACTGCTCTCCCATGAATGGGTACTAAGTCTCTACCAGACCCAGTTGCACAACAGGACCTCATTTTCAAACTGAATAGTTATCTGCAGCAGAAGGAATGGTCCTTCTCCAGAATGCTGAAGGTCAATATGGTGACTCTTCCACTGGGGCTTTCCAGAGACTCAATACAGTGGAACCCTTCTCCATCATAGTGGATACTGAGTCTATCACCATTGGTTCATCCAGGGCACATAACCTTAGTAGAAGGGCAGATTTCTGGATAGCCCTCCCTTGCTCTGGAATCCCACAAAAATGGCAAACTTCCAAGTTATCTGAGTAATGGATTAGGAGAAATATTACCAAGTATGTTGCTCCTAGAATCCCAGGAATGCACCCAGCACTATGCTTCTTTCTCAGTAGGAGATGATACAACATTGTCACTGTTCGTGTTTTACCTTAGAAGGGAGGCCTGCCATGTCCCAGCCACTGGAACCTCTAAAAAACTTGCCAATATGGCAGTCCCCTGAATATTTCTAGGGTATACCTTCTACCATTGATACGCAAGCATCTTCTTATTATAACGTCCAGTGCTTGTCACTTACTGCTTACCAGATCCACTTGGCCTAATGTCATAATGGGGCACCATTGTGCTCTTCAGACTATATTGTGATAGATAGTACTGAGGTGTTATTTTATTTGTGACATTTTGGTTCTTAGTTTAATAAAATCATTTTT
Organism: Mustela erminea; assembly: GCF_009829155.1. NCBI lineage: Eukaryota > Metazoa > Chordata > Mammalia > Carnivora > Mustelidae > Mustela > Mustela erminea. The sequence continues at coordinate 23,157,167 of NC_045632.1, read as the reverse complement.
AAAGATTTTTATTTAATTTTTATTTATTTATTTGACACACACACACACAGAGAGAGATCACAACTAGGCAGAGAGGCAGGCAGAGAGAGAAGGGGAAGCAGACTCCCCATTGAGCAGAGAGCCTGATGTGGGGCTCAATCCCAGGACCCTGAGATTATGACCTGAGCTGAAGGCAGAGGCTTAACCCACTGAGCCACCCAGGCACCCCTAATAAAATTTTGAGGACAGGGTCTATGTAGAATCCCTTTCTAGTTTCCAACCCCTGCATGTTCCCTGGCACATGGAAAGGGGTCAGTAAAGTTAGTTAGTTAGTTGCTTAGTTAGTTGGTTGGTTGGTTGGTTGGTTGGTTGGATGAATACATGAGTGGATTTCTATCTCTTTGGAACTTCTCCCAAGATATCAGTAGGTCGCACAGGGTCAAAAAGAGCAACTTACAGTATAATTTGAACAAGATCTATAGATTAGATGACACTATTATATCAGCAGTTATTCCTGATTTTGATAATTGAACTGTGGTTGTATAAGAGAATGTCTCTGTTTTTAGAAAATATACACAAAAATATGTAAAAAGAAAGGGGAAGATCTGCAACTTATTCTCAAATGTTTTAGGAAAGAAATTATACATCTATTTCTATCTATCTATCAGTTAAGAGAGAATGATAAGACAGATGTGGTAACATGAAAACATTTGGAGAATCTGAGTGAGGGACAGATACACAGGAGTTCATTCTATTTGCAACTTTTATATAGGTTTAAGATAATTTCAAAATAAAATTTAGAAATAAATATGTTAATACTTTTGTTAGCAATATGATGAGTTATAAATGATAATTTTCATTAAAATCCAAAACAGGCAGCACCTGGGTGGCTCAGTCAGTTAAGTATCTGCCTTCAGCTCAAGTCATGATCCCAGGGTCCTGGGATCAAGCCCCGCATTAGGCTCCTTGCTCAGAGGGGAGCCTGCTTCTCCTTCTGCCTGCTGCGCTTGCTCGCTTTCTCTGACAAATAAATAAATAAAATCTTTTTTAAAAATCAAAAGAAAAAGAAACAACAGATCTGACTCTCTGGGACATCTTTGTTCACTCAGAACTAGACAAAAAGCCCCAAACAGAAGCCACTTAAAATGGATACAAAATACAATTTGGTTATTGTCTTCAAAATTGAACCTGTCAACTATTGAAAATAAGGTTTTTCTCAATGTTTTACTAAATTTAACTAAAATATAGATTATTATGGGCACTTTGTTCTAAATCTTAGGACAAAGAGTGAATCCACTATTTTCTATTTATAAGTTACTTATTTTATTTCATCATATTTTATTTATAACTTTCGTATTGTTATTCATAACTTTTATTTTTAGGGGGGAACGCTTTTCTGGCAAAAGGGCATGATGACAGGTTACTTATGACTTCCACAGGGTAATCACAAAACTATCATTCTTCTAAAAACATGTGAGGCTTCAACTATTTGATATTCGAATCATTCTCCTTTGAACTCCTACAAGTCAACATTTTTGTCGATTTTCTTTCTTTTGATCCTTATCTGATCTAACTTGGCCAGAGGCTCAGGGCTTTCCACATGATCCCAGAAACTTTCCAACACTATTTTCATCAACTTCATGAAGTCCTTGGTCTTCGTCAGGATTTTCAGCCTCACTTCATCAACAATTTGCTTCCCATCTCCTCTTTACTGGTGGACGTGCTATCGCCAGAACAAGGTGCTGACATGCTGGGCGGGGAGAAATTCTGGTGTCAAAAAGAAAATGAAGTTTGTGTCATCGGTGCACACAGAGGGGGTCTCTGTTTCCCCTTCCCCTGTGCCTGTCATAGCAGTGGGGGGCAGGGGTTTGGGGGGAAGGGAAGGTCCCTGCCCGCTCTCGTGCTGTCTACACAGAGGAAGCCATGGGACTGTGCGGGACAGTGGAGACTTTTCTTCTGCAGAATTGGCAGGAAGCTTGGCATTCACCAGGTTTCCTAGTTCTATGGATTCAGGGACCCCATGAGGTCTGCTGGAGGAGAGAGAGAGAGAAATTTGTCAAAGACCAGCAGCTTCTCTGGTAAATGGTTCTACCCCTGGAGTCAAAATCCTCCTGCCTGCTTCCTGGGAGTTCCTCAATTCCTAACACTCAAGACAGTGAGTGTTAGGTGAAGGTTGGGGTCTTTGAAAAAGTGGTTTTTAAAAAGGGAGGTCTGGGAGGGATGACTAGGTAGGGCACAGAGGACAGATACCCTGTACGAGACCATAATAATGGATGCAGTTATTACACATTTTCAAAACCCATCGAACGCACAGCTCCGAGAGCGAACCGGAGACAGTGGATGCTGGGGAGGACGCTGCGCCAGCCTCATTCAGAGTGACAAACGCACCACTGCGGTGGGGTCCGGCTGGCAGCGGTGGGCGTGGGAGCGGGAGGTGGTGCACCAGGCAGGGGCAGGGCGTAACCAGCAAATCTCTAGCCGTCAGTCACTTTTGTTGTAAACCTAAAACTGCTCTAAAAAAATAAGTCTTAAACAAGAGGAGGATTTGGAGGATTTGTTTTAGGTCGATTCAGCACTTGAACTTGGAGACCAGGAGGATCATTGACTGTGGTTTTGCCAGCTCGGGGCTGTGAGCTTTATGTCTCCCAGCACTTCTGGGCAGCATCGCCTCTCACTGATGGAAAATGTAAACTCGGTGCATTTTACCAAGTACCACCTCCAGTCCCCATTCCTCCCGGTTCTCTATGGGGAATAATATGTCCACATCACCTTGGCCCCTTCTGGACCCACAGGCCCCTTCCACGAGGCAATCCGGGATCCCTTCCGCCCCGCCACGGGCTGCCTTCTGATCTGCACATCCATCCCAGGCCTCCTGCCTCTTCTGTCCTCCATGCTCCTTTTCCTGGAGCCTGGGGACCTGCTGAGGTTCTCACTCTCAGGGGACTGCAGGGACCTGGGGTAGGCAGAGGCCCCCATCTTTCTTCCCAGACTTACGCCACAGTGGTCCCTTCCAGCTTCCCTGCTCAGAAAGGACACCTCAATGTCCTCCATCCTTTGACCTGGGATTGTCCCCATCACTGTGTCCTTGTTAGCTTCCTGGCTCCCAGGAACACACTCCCCAGTTGGCTTCTTCTGCTGAGCCTGCCGGTTCCGAGCTCAGCCAAGCACCTAGGTGGGATTCCTACGGGCACCCCAGTGTCTACATGTGGCTGACTCCCTCAAGCTCAGCACCCCGCACATGAGCCCAGGGCGTGTTGCACAGGGTCAAGTTCCCCTTGGGTAGCAAGAGAAAAACCGTCTCACAGACCAGGATCCTCTTGTTTGTGTGGCCAGTTTCCTTTCTCTGGGACACAGACCTGCCCAAGAAGCCAGACCTCCAGGTAACAGGAAGTCTACCTGCTCCTGGTGCATCCCCACGGACCCCAGTGTCACTGGAAATAGTCCTGGGCACGACAGCTAATACGACTGCAGACTGGGCTCTGAGGCTGCCCTCCTATGTGCCCCAGGCTGGCCAGGCCCCCTCCCAACTGGCCTCCTCTTTCTTTTTTATGCATGCTGCCAAGCAGGTGGCCAGAGAGGCCTCTCACCCAGAGCCCCGAGGCTCCTTTCGCACCGGGCACCTGTCACAGATGTACTCTCAAGGGCAGTCTTGCTCAGCTGGAAAGTAAACTGTGGGGGTCCTGGAGATTGGGCAGCAGTGTCCTCTTGCTGCCATCTCTCACTCTTGTTCAGATGGGGTGAAAATGAAGCTCAGACTGGGAGTCACACAGTCACACAGCTGGTTGCCTTGCTGAGCTGAGTCATTGACGAGGTCGGTTTCACTCCACCTGCCCTGTTCCCCCCGACCCACACGCTCCGCCTCTGTGCCAGTCTGCACACATCCGGTGCCTTTCAGGTCCAGGCTTCCAGGGGTCCAACCAACGGGGCTGCTCTGACGCCCAGCCCCTCCTCCCAGAGTCCCACTGGGGACGTGGGCATATTGAGGCCAAGGCCAGTCCTGTCACTGGATCCTCTTTCCTAATACATACTTTGATTGAGGGGTAAAGAAGGTCCCCTTTCATTATTTTTTTTTATTATTTTATTTGACAGAGAGAGATTACAAGTAGGCAGAGAGGCAAAGGAGGAAGCAGGCTCCCTGCTGAGCAGAGAGCCCGATGCGGGACTCGATCCCAGGACCCTGAGATCACGACCTGAGCCGAAGGCAGCGGCTTAACCCACTGAGCCACCCAGGTGCCCCTCCCCTTTCATTATTTTGCTTTGAGTAACCAAGATCAACTTTAGACTACAAGAAGTTCCTAGTAAAATACCTTTTGCTCACAGACCACCACCATTCAGTTGGGTCTGATGTGTTACCCTGAACCCCACCATTGCGCTGGTCCTCCATTGAGACCCAGTAGCCGCCCCCCCCACCCCCAGTCCCAGTTAAAGACAAGAGTGTGACCTGCTCAGGCAGTCCCGTCCCCCATTAGCTCACAGTGTTTATTTGATTAGGTGCCTGTCTCATAGGGTCCTAAAGGGACTGCACACAGGAGAGAGCTTTGAAGGTATGAGAAGAGGTGGGGAAATTGTCCACGAGAGGTGGAAGACGGCTGGGGGAGGGGCAGGGCAGCCGCCTGCAGAACAGGGTGAAGGGCTGCCTCTCGGGGTTGTAGAGTCAGGGCCTGGGGAACGGGGGTAGGCAGGAAAAATCAGGGCCTCATTACATTCTGTTACTGTGGCTGTGTGGCTATCTCAAGTCCCTTAAACACTTTGTGCCTCCGTGTCCTGGGGGTGAGGGGGAGACAGGAGCAGCTGGGGCAGGAGAGAGCAGGCCGGGCCTGCAGGGCCTTCTGGACCCACTAGGTCATGGGGCTTCGTCCTTGATGCTACAGGAGGCCACTAGGCGGGGGTTGGGGGGGACAGGTCAGGGCCTGCAGGAAAGCGGATCAGACTGACTTTTAAACCGGGGCCCCGAGTGAGGAGCAGGGTCTGCAGAGTCAAGGAGTCTGGGAGGAGGTGTCGTGGACGGAACGAATGTCTGTACCCACCCCGTTTCATATATTGAGGCTTTAATGCCCAAAATGATGTATTGGGGGGGGGCCCTTGGAGGTGACTGGGGTTGGATGAGGTCACAAGGGCGGACCCCTCGTGAGGGGATTCGTGTCCTTATCAGAGCGGACACCAGAGTGCTCCCCTCCCTCGGGGGTCCTCCCTGAGGACAGGGAGAAGGCAGGTTCTGCGGGCCAGGAAGAGAGCTCCCACCAGAACCTGACTGTGCCAGCACCCTCAGCTCAGACTGCCAGCCTCCAGAACTGGGAGAAAATAAATTTTCGTTGCATACACCACCCACTCTGTGGCATATCTGTGCAGCATCCGGAGCTAAGACCGGAGGCTAGGAGCAGAGGCTTGGAGCAGAGTGGCAGCCAGGAGCCAGCTGTGAGACACACGCGATGGCAGGACCCCACTGATCACACTTTGCATGTGGGCACAGCAGAAAAGGGGTGTCGGGAATGACTCCCAGGGCTCAGCCGGAGCCCCAGGGTGGACGAAGCTGCAGTGCTCTGGGAAGGGAGGCTGGAGGGCAGCAGGTGGGGGCAGAGGGTCCCCTGCATGGAGCACATGCCATCTGATCAGGTCAGGGAGGGACCCAGGGGATGGGAGGCAGCCAGGATGGCTGGGCTGCACACAGGGAGCCCCCCCAAAGAAAGCAGCAGTGGATTACCATGGTAAGAGGAGGCCTGGCCTTCACGACCTGCTTGTTGAACATAGAGGGCCCCAAACTTCCTCCCCCAAGCCTGAGTGGCCACTCAAGCATGCTCCACCCTGGACAAAAGGATGCTCCCGTGGGTGCATGTCTGTGCGGAGGGCCCAGCAACCGCAAAGCAGCCCCCCATCACCGCGATCCTGCAGATTCATGCTGTGTCCGACCTCCGCGGCCGCCCCCAGTGGCCCCACTTCCTTCCTCTGAGCTTCCCCAGCACCCCAGTGCCCCTCTTCTGTCTGACACAAGAGCTGTGTGTGCTCTCGCCTACTTCCCAGGAACGGAGGTGAGCTCCCCCCGAGCAGGGGTCACCCTTCCTTCCTTCTCCTCTGAGTCCTGGCAAAGGGGTCAGGCACCCGGTAAACACACACGGAGGGCTGTCAGCACAGTGAAACACGGCACTGGTAGAGTGGGTTACGTAACCCAGAGCATCTTCTGGGGCTCAGAACAGGCCCGCCTGGAATGCGCTGTGCCTTTGAAGGGATGAACGGCCCATCCCCAGAGGCGTCCCTGAGCACACAGACCCTGTCTGGGCTGGGAAGTGGGACAGAGACGCCTGCTGTGGGGGAAGGTCAGACCTCGCGGCCCCGAGGGACAGTGGCTGCCTGCTCTGAGGGGCTCCCGGCCTAAGAACAAGGCAAGAAGAATGATCACGGAAAGCTGAAGGATTCACTGTCATAATTCCAGAGTTTGGCACTTAGCTTAATCTGAAAATATTTGCCAACCTATTATGAATAACAATATTTGCAGCTTAAAATGCTTACCCTCCACAGCTTCCGAGTGCGAAGATGAGCTTCTACCCTGACAAAGACGTGCTCGCTGCTTTCAGAGCAAATTGACACAGGGAGCTTACAAACCTAATTGTTGGCATCTCTGTCACATTTGTCTCTCCCGGGGCCATCCTGATAACCCGGCTGACTAGTGCAGTGGGGGGCAGCAGGGCAAGCGTCCCGGGCCAGAGGGCTCAGAGGGCCCCCAACTCCACCTCCTGCCAGCCCCACACACCCTTATTTTGTCATGGGTCCCTCCCCCCATCTCTCCTTGGCCCCCTACGTGGTTCTCAGGGATATCCATACCGCTATGTACGTGGTCTGGCAAGGTCCCGCCATCGGCCAAAGTGGGTGACTAAGGCCACTGGAGTTCTCAGGTGCTGAATGCCTCTGCACACATGCGGGGAGGGCCCTCTCTTTCGTGGGGAATGGCCAAGACCACCCCGAGCTCTGCGGACACAGGGAAAGATGTCTGCATAGAACACGGGCTGAGGGCAGGCACGTATCCATCAGGGGCCTCCCGAGAGCATGGGGGCAGAAGGGGCAAGTCACACTGGCCTCAGCATGGAAGGAAATTCACGTTCGTAACTGAAAAGCCCATGGCTGAGGCTCGCTTCAGGGCCGGCCTGATCCAGGGCCTCTCTCCTCCGGCCTAGAAGCCACAGCTGTGGCTCAAATCCCAGGGTCCTCCCCTTGCTGGGTAGAACCAGGCCACTTGCAAGCCTCCTCTGTGGCAGAAGGATGGGACGTGATCACAGGCCGTCCCCACAGGGCAGCGTCTGAGAGAGGAGAGAGATGGTTCCTCAAAGGAAAGCTGGGGGGCTCCACGCAATGCTGGGCAGGGAAGGAGAAGAGACCAGAGGCGGCCAGACAGCAAAGCAGGGGCTGGCAGGCACCACAAAGACTCGGAGCAGGAGAGGAGTCCTTATGGCTCTGGCCGGTCCTCCGTGACCTAACTGGAGAATTAAGGCAAACAGAGTGAGATCAATAATTTTAAAACTCACCCTCTAGCCAACACGTACACCCCAGGAACTAGATCAGCATCTCTCAGGGAGAGAGGACTAAGGATGAGGAGGGTCCCACAGCCCAGAGTCCCGCTTTTCTGTCCCAGCCACGTGCACATCAAGGCCAATCTCTGCAGCAAGCCTCTCCTTCGCGCCACAGACATCTACCAAGGCTCCTGCCATGGCCATGGGGCCCTGTTCCCACCATGGGTCTGAGCCATTGGCACACAGAGAGGTTGCTGCTGTCACAGAGCCTACATTCTGCCTGGGGGAGGTGGCCAACAGATGGGACAATTCAGACAACAGTACAGGCACAGAAAAAGTAAAGTGAGGTGAGAGGCTGGGAAGCAGGGCACTTTGAAGCAGTGGTCAAAGGAAGATCTCCCTGAGGAGGTGACATCTGTACTCAGCACCATGTGACAGGAGACCCAGGAGGATCTGGGGAAGAGGACAGAGCCGAGGGAACAGCCAGGGCAAAGGTACAGAGGATGGGAGTGATTCTGGGGTTCCTGGGGGGCCCCCGCTGGGTCTCTCCCGCAGGGCTCTCTGGCCCTCTGCTGAGCCCCCTAACAAGGGCTCTCAGAGCAGAGAGGATACCCACACCTGCCACCAGGGGAACCAGAGGCCGAGGCTGAGCCAGCATCTCGAGGCGGTCCCAAAAACAAGACCCACGCATTTTCAAGCACTGTTGTTCAGACAAGAAAACAGATATTTATTTTTTTAAATTTTTTTTAATAAACGTATAATATATTTTTATCCCCAGGGGTACAGGTCTGTGAATCACCAGGTTTACACACTTCACAGCACTCACCATAGCACATGCCCTCTCCAATGTCCATGTCCCCCATTCTCCCAACCCCCCTCCCCCCAGCAACCCTCAGTTTGTTTTGTGAGATTAAGAGTCACTTATGGTTTATCTCCCTCCCAATCCCATAAGAAAGCAGATATTTAAAGGAAACAAACAATAAGGCACTGCAGAATCGTCGAGTTGGTCGTTTGTTATTTCTTACCCAGAACATCCCCTTTACATCTTCAGCAGGACAGGGCAGGACCCTGGGAGTCTTGTCAATTCTCCGACTTTACGAGATAATCTAACCATCCCAGGCCTGAAAGCAGCTCCCGCTCAGGCCCTGGGAGGAACAGGGACCAAGACACGTCTTCTTTTCCATTACTGGTCATTGTAGCCCGTCTGGTGTTTGGATGCACACCTTTACAGAACAGAACCTGCTGAAAGCTTTAAAGCCCAGCACACTTTTACATAAATATCTGCCTCACAGCATGGACAGGAAGCCAGCTGCTCTGTGGCCTAAGCAGTCATCAGGCACAGGACTCCAGGTCTCCAGTATGCTGGGCAGTGACGGCTACGGGAAGGTAGAAGCAGCACAGGAAGGCACAGAAGCAGGTCACCAAGCCTTGTTCTGGGCCAACTGGAAACAGAATGGGGGCTGGCCCCACCTGTAGTGGCTGAGGTCCTCGAGCCGAGGCTGGGCCCACTCTGCAGGTGATTTTACATGGCTCTTAGCATGTCCCTTTTGGCACATTTGTGTCACAGGGATGCCCCCCCCCCCACCCTGCCTGCCTCACTGAGTCTGCCTACCACTCAACTTTCAACAAAACATTGGAAACACCTACTGTGCGCCCAGCTTCAGGGTCCAAGGAGTAGAGTTTGGATGAAGGTTTCAAAGAAGTGCTCTGGCTTCCCTAGCACTTGACAGCAGCTGACTTGTGTCATGGATAATCCCACCTTGTCACCATCAGTCTGTTCATCTGCCCCAGACATGGAGCCTACTTAGGGGGCAGGGACTGAGCATGGTTTGATCAACGTGTGTCACTGCAAAGCCAGCACAGGCTTACAGAGATCTTTCTCTTGTACAGGATGGTCAGTGTCACCAGATCCAAAGGTGTTTGAGGATCAGGTCTGCTTGTTTTGCTTAGTGTCTGGCGAAAGGCTGCATTCCTAGGGGAGTCCTGGGAGTTTGGGGAGAGAATGGAGGCTCTGATAGGCCTCCTGGTTCTGCATGACCAGATGGTCTGAATCAGTATGTGGGCCCAGCAAATGGGACACTTCTGATCACCAGCCTCAGGGCCTCTGCTGGCAGGATTTAGGACCTCAGATTCTTTTCAGATTCCAAAGATTCTCTGAGACTCACCCCCGTTCCCCTGTCCACAGAGACTCATTCCTGATGGTGTAGCCTTGTCTGCTTCCTCCCAGGCAAGCTCTAGATCACGGGCCCTCATGGAGCTCTCAGTCCTGTCCCCCACGGCCCAGGCTCCCAGGTCCTAGACGGTCACTGTTCCTGGCCTCCAGTCCCGGCTCCTTGGCCCTTGAACAAGGACAGAGAAGGAGCAGGCAGTAGAGGACAGTGAGCTGCCTGCCTGGGGCCCTGCCGTCCCCACTGTGGGCCAGATTGGGTGGCCCGGCGAGGGGGTAGGGAGTCGGCCCATCCCGGTCTGTGCTAGGCCTCAGAGGTCCTGCCACGCACACCGGGTTAGGGAGCCCTCGGATTTCTGCTCCGTACTTTTACATTCTGATTTATATCATATACGGTCTTCTGATGGACTCATTTACTGGGAAGCTAAAGATACTCTTAAAGGCCTAAAAATAACCCTGATCTGCTAAAAATTCAGCATTTCTCTCCCTCGCCTCCACCAGCTGGGCCTGTCTGCTTTCACTCCAACACCATCAGGAGCTACAAACAAGATTTACAAAAGCGAGCAAGTTTACACGGGCCTGATTAGCAGATTCTCTTTTCTCTTCAATTTGCCAAAACATTTTGGGGATGTTATTATTGAGACACTTTCTTGTCACTCTCTCTCTCTCTCCTTCCGTACTCCCCCCCCCCCCCCGCCCAACCCCCAATCATCTCAGGTTTTGTAACTTGTGCTCTTTTATTTAGCAGTTAGGAGAACTTTTGTCAGAAAGCAGGCTTCCAAAATTCTCGCCCACTGGCCTGTAGCATCTCCCTCTTCAATTATTTTAAGAAACTCTCCTGGGTTCTGTGAACACCACGCGGGTTGCCTGAAGGCCAGTTAAGAATAAACGTGCTAAAGCCAATAAATTACATTCACCCTCATTTCCAGAGGAACCCTTTTACATAAATATCTGCCACGGAAATAAATCAGATAAATTAATAAGAACTCTCTCCTCCCCCCAAACCAAACAGTGAACAGTAATGGTTATCAGACCAGTTAAAAGAATAAACCTATTAAATAAATAAATTTGCTCTACACCAATTTATGTCACCGATGTACTTAAGGGGAAACCTTTTAAAGGAGTAGATTTACAGTGCACACACACAGATCTCCACTGGGTATGTGTAATTACGCATAAGAAAGGCATTACTTTTAAAGTGGATGAATGGGCGATACTTTTTTGATTTACTGTTAGAAACAGAAAAATGGTAATGGCATGAAATAAGCGTTTGCAAACCCATTTCGGAAGACAGGAAATGCTTGATTTACCTCGGGCACCCATCATGTTCTGTATCTCAGATCGAAGTAGATAAATGGCAAGGCAAATGGATATTTGGGGGGAAATCTATAGCTTTTCTGTCAAGTCTGCAAGTTAAATATTTGGAATGGAATCGCAGAGAGTGTCTATGAGTGAGGAAGAACTCACGATTTATCAGCGACCTGGCAGTCGAGAGTGGGCAGGGCCTACCTGAGAAGGTGAGGCTTCCCCCATGCAAGGAGCCTCGCGTCCTTCCGATGGGTCCCGATGGGGTCCTGGTCTATGACACCCAGGGTCCAGCTAGCACTGCCCTCCCCCCAGACTCCCCAAACGCTGCTCTTGCTTGGGTTCCCTTTCTTGCACTTAAACACCCTGCTTGCCCTCTCAGGGATGGACGCCCAATTATTTTCACAGGGGCCACGTGGAGCTGTGGACCTCAGTGTCACTCACTGGCCAATACCGGCCACAAGCCAACTGTGTCCATTCCCCTGTGCCATTGGTGCTTACAGACGCTTGCAAGATTTCTGCATTTCGCACAACGCAGTATCTCCCAAGGCAGAAATCAATATCCAGAAACTGGCCACGATGTCTGGAGCTGTGTCTACACTCAATGAGAGGACTGAAACTGGCACCCAAACCCCGTTTTCCTAAACAGCCACCCCTCCTTTCCTGAATCACCCAAGTCACTTCAGGAACTGTTCCCTCTGCTTGTGCTCCCCTTTCGCACATAGCCCTGGAGGGATGTGCCAAGCAGGGTGGGACGGTGGCCCAGATTTCAGTCCCAGCCACGTTGTGTCTCCAAGCCTGAGTGTCTGCCTCTCCAAAGTGAGTATAAGCCGCCCGTAGCCAGCAAAATTTAAATGAGATCATGAGGAAAGGGACTTACCAAGTCAGGCAGGCAGAAAATAGTGACAGTCACTGTTGTGGCAATTGTCACCACCAGGGACACGCTGACAGGCTGTGTGCCGGCTCTGTCCTAGGTGCTCTGAGGGCCAAGAGATCTCCAGCACAGGCTCTGCCTCAAGGAGATTACATTTGCTTTCTGGGACAAGAAAGAAGAAATGCCCGGTGCTCTCAGTGCTAGAGCTGCTCAGAGAGAAGGGTGTGGGTTGAACCCGACCGTATAGATGGGGAGAACAGGGTCTTCTGTGTTGGCAGCGTCTGGGAGACAAAACGAGTGTCTCTGGAGGAGTCACGGTCGGAACACTAGGGCTGCTTCTCAGTAGGTGGTCCTCGAAGGGTTCACATGGGCTCATTCTCAGCCACCACGGGAAGTCCGGCTCCTTCCCACAGGTGCGCCCCCCTCAAGCAGTCAGACCCAGCGGGCCTCTCTCGCGGCTCTCCCAGCCCCAGGGACCGTTCCGTGGGAAGGTCTGCCCCGACCCGGCCACAGCCTGCCCTGGTCCCGCCTGTATGCCCCAGGCACCCGGCAGGTGCCCCCATCTCAGCCCAGCGTCCTCAGCCCCAGCTGGGACGTCCTGCCGACTCATGCCCTGCTCGGAGTGCATTCCGGGGGGCCACGGAGGAATCCAGGGGCTGGCCGACTTACACAGGCAAATGCGCTAATATCTGCTGACCAGCTTAAGAATAAATATGGCCCAACACCATGTCATTTTTATGGATAATGACAACCAAGACACTTTGTAAACCTAAGAACCAATATTTCCCAGACGAACTCTGCCTCTTGATTCTTGATAAATTATTGGAAATTTAAACTAGCCCTAGTTCTGAGGTTTCTCTGTATTTTGGAGCCAGAGGTGTGGCTGGCGATAGATGTGGCTGCCCCGGGGCTGAGTCACAGGCACGCATGAGCAGCCTCGTGGTGCTTCAGTGATCGACCAGCAGCAGTAACCACAGGCACTTACATAACGGCTCCTGGGCCCCAAGCACTCTTCCGAGGCCCTTCCCGAGCAGTGGCTCTTGAAATTACCATAAGCAACCTATGACGTAGGGGCTGCTATCGTCCCCATTTCACAGATGAGCACACTGAGGCAGAACATTACAGTAAAATTCAGGAAGAGCATCTAGAGGTATAAGAGATGCCAACTCCAGAGTCCTTGGGGGCTTGCTTTCTGTTACAAGGCAGGGAGGCCAAGTGAAACTGACGTGGATGCAATAAAGGAAATGTATTAGCTCAGAGCAGGGCCACAGGCTGCCTCAACTACCCCCTGACTTTTCCTCTGCTTGCCCCGCCATCCTCACATCCGCTCACCATTCTGCTAAAGCTATCCCCCACCCCCCGACTTTTAAAAATTCCCTCCCATTCAAATGGAGCAGGAGCAGGAGCAGGAGGTGAGGACCTCATTGAGCCTGGGGCTACCACACCTCACAGGGGTTGAAGGACCCAGGGTGGGGTTGCTGTCCCAGAAGGCCTGCTGTCCTCCTAGCAACTCAGTCAACCTCCAGCATGGGGACAGGGTCTGGGTGCTGTGTCCCTCCAGGTCTGGCCCCTTCCCCAGTTTTGGGGCCAGTTGTCTGCCTGATCCTCTAATGGCCGGGAGGACCACACCTGCCTCCCATCCCCACTCCTCTGCCCGCCGGCTTCTGGGGGAGGGGGAGGCAGATGGTCCTGAGGCCGTGCCACCCCCAGCAGCCAGAGAGCCTTGAGCAAAGAGATTGTTACCAGATTTCTCTCTCCCACCCTCTAATACCCTGGAATCACAGTGCATCTTAGGATCAACGTGCACCTGGTTTTATTTCTTTTATTTTCCCCAGTCTGGTACCGCCAATAATCCGTTTGACAATTGATGACACAAAGTGTCACTTAGGCGCAGCTGCCACACAGAGTGGGGGGAGTTGGTGCAAGCGGAACAGCCAGAGAGCAAGCTCTCCATCGCCAAGATCAGGCTCTGCCTGCGGGAGGCTGGGTGGGCTGTAAGGAGGAACAGCGCCAGGCTCCACGCCGCCGTGTATTACACCCGTGCCATGAGGCCCGGACAGAAGGGCAGGCTGCTGGCCGGGGGCCGTGCTGTGGGCTCCCGAATCAGTCAAGCCCAGGTGCTGGCCTCCAGGAACACAGCCAGGCCAGCCAACCCTGGAAGCTCCAGCCGCCCCCCACCCCCACTCGCTGCCCACCCTCCTGGTTGTGCAGAACAGGCATTTCCACCCCCTCCAGTGTTGTTCTAGGGAACAACAATCCAAAACAAATATGCAGACTCGGCAAACATACTTTTTTGACAGCTTGAACACTAAAAAAAAAAAAAAAAAAAAAAAATTCAAAAGCCCACAAACGTTGCACAAATGAAACACAGCCCTCCTTCCACAGTGCTCAGTGTGGGGACTCCCTGGGTCACTGCTGAGGGATGTGGGGACCTCCGTTCTGGGGGTCTGACACCGGGCCCCCACTCACCCCACTCACTCACAACCAGGGGTTCTCGTTCCCAGGGGTCCTGGAGGAGGGGCATCTTCACGCAGATTCTGCCCAGAGCTGTGGGCTGGCAGACAGAGGAGGAGATAGGGAAGCAAGCGGATGGCACTGCTGTGACAGACTGGGACGGCAACCTCTGCTGGGCTGAGCCACAGCCACACAGCGCCCAGGAGGAGCCAGAGCCGGCAATGCCCAATGCTGGACTGAGAGACGGGAGGCTGGGCTGGGAGCTGGACTCCTCACGGTCCTGGGACAGATCCTGATGGGGTGGAGAAGACAAACGACCCAGAGACAGAGACCGATGGGGTGGGGGAGGAGCATGGACTCGAGGATGCTGCCGGTACTCTGGGGACATAAACATGACAGCTGAAAATTCACGAGGACAGGCTCAGTCCCTCTAACCAACTGGGACACATTGAGAGACCAGCGGTGTGTCTCCGGCGACGTGGTTGAGGGTGGGCTGGGGTTGTATAAGAACACGAAGGGCACAGGCTGGGCAGTCCCAGGGGGCACGGTCTCCCTTTTTGAGCAAGTGGAAGGACAACTACCCTTGAGCTCTGTACCTGGGCTGGGCTGGGGGGGGTGGGCTATGGTCTAGTTGCATCCCTTCTAGGATCCATATGCCCCCAGAACCTCAGAATGGGACTGTATTTGGGAGCAGTCTTTGAAGAGGTAATTGCATTTAAATGAGGTCATTGCAGGGCCAGAAGGCAATATGACCGGAGTCCTCACCAGAAGAGATCGGGACTCTGACACAGATGAGGAAGGCTGTATGAAGACAGGACATCTCCATGCCAAGGGAAAATCCTCAGTAGAACCAAGCCTGCCAACACCCACTCTTGGACTTTGCAGAAATGTGGGGAAATACATTTCTGTTGTTTAAGCCACTGTGGTGTGTCATTATGTCAGCCCTACAAAACGAACCCAGGAGATTCAGAAGCTCCCCCAAGGAGGACTGGAGGAATGAGGTCCCTCCCCACCTGCTTCCCTTCTCTTGCCTCCCCCACCCCCTGGCAGCAAGGCCAGAGCACCCAGGTGAGGGGTCTCAGGCTGTTTCAGTGACCAGCAAAGGAGCTCCTCCTGTCCCACTCCCTCGGCTCCCCACTGGGCAGGGATAGGCGGTGGGCAAGGCTGGCTTCCAGCTTCCTCGGTCATTGTCCATGACGTCATTTGAACAGTGTCAGGACCTTGATACACTTTGTGCATCCTTCCATAGACAGGGCCAGAGCTTCAGCTGTGCTTTGGACAGCCTAGCAGGAAGAAAGCTTTCACCTCCCTTACCTCAGAGGTTGTGCTTCTGTTAATGCAACCAAATCAAGCACTGGTTCTCTTAATCAGTCCTTCCTCTGTAGCCCCACATCAGCTGCTCTGGCTGAACACCTAGCACTCCATTTTACACATAGCTCTGTTATTGAGCCTGTTCCCCTTCTGCATCATACACTTCATGGGCCCAGATGTTGGGCTTACTTTACATTCAAGAGTGGACACAGCTGTGAACTTCAGCATGGGGAGCTGGGGCGGTGGGGGAGGCAGATACTAGAAGGCCCTGAACTCCTGTCTCCTACAAAGCAGCATCTGCCATGTCTGCGAGTGTCCCTTTATACAACCCCAGCAACCCCCACGTGGGGCCAGCCCCCTTGTTCTGGTCCTTGCCAGTAGGAGGGACTGGGCCTTCTCCGCCTGAGTTCATTTGCTCTGTGAAGCTAGGTATGCTCCCTTTAGGCCAAGAGTTATTTGGTTCCCCTGACATCTAGCTTGGAGAAGAAAGGTAGGATAATGTTCATGCATTTGCTTTATCTACCAGTTTTCAAAAACTGTATCCCGCATAGTTAGCTGCATCCTGCAGAGCTGCGGATGACCATATAACTCATTATGAACAAGTCACGCAAAGTAGGACAGTTCTTTGAGTGAAGGAGCAACAGGCAAAAACTGGGACACTAGGGGTCAACGTCTCTGAGAGTGACCAATGAGGTTTCCTTTGTTTTGTTTTGTTTTTACTTTTTAAAATTTTTTTCAGGATTTATTTATTTTAGAGAGGGTAGGGGAGGACCAGAGGGAGAGGGAAAGAATCTCAAGCAGACTCCACGCTGAGCACGGAGCCCGACGTGGAGCTCGATCCTACGACCCTGAGATCATGACCTGAGCCAAAACCAAGAGTCAGAAGGTAAACTGACTGAGCACCCCAGGTGCCCACAGGTTTCCTTTTAAGTGTCATTATAAAGTCACAGACCTCAGCACTGCTCATTTGTTTCTATTCACTGGAGCCATTATTCCTGATATTCAGATCATGCTATCTTTGGCCACTAGGAAGTCAACACTTCTAAACTCCCATCCTTTCTTAAGACACCACTGACATCATAGGCCTGATTTGCTATTTTTCTCTACGTACATATGCAAAGCACTTGGAACTATTAAAATAAGCATCGTTCACCCATGTGTTGCCAAGACTTATTCTGGGTGCCCGGAGAGGCCCCGCACCCCCCTGGGGGCAAACTGTAGGAATCAGGGACTTCGGGGAGGAAGGAGCCCTTATGCTCTAGGATCAGGGCTCGCCGCTGGGGTGTGGGACACAGGGGAGGGGTTCAGTTTCATTCTGAAAACACACTGAGCTGGTCAGAGTCGACCATGAGAGAAGCCGCTGGCTCCGTGGGCTCCCTGTCCCTAGAGGGATGCAAGCGGACAGTGTGGGCTGAAGACAGCCTTCACTGGGCCTGTTCCTCCCCACGGGGTGACAATCCGACCTGGCCAAGGGGATGTGCCCACACAAAGACTGGGTCCCTTCCTGACCACGCTCTGGGTGCCTAGCAACCTGGAATGCCAGGCCCAAACAGCCCGAGGCCTGTTTCTGGGGCCCAAGCAGAACTCAGGACTGTGAACCTCTAGGTCAGTGCTGCTTAAGGGGGTTGGGGGAGTGACTCTGCCTCCCCCAGGGAACATTTGGCAATGTCCAGAGACATTTTTGGTTTTCGCAACTGGAGGAGGGGTGCTCCTGGCCTCTAGTGGGTAGAGGTAGGGTGTTCGCATTCTGCAATACACCAGTGGGCCCCACAACAAAGAATTACTAGACCTAAAGTGTCAATAGTGTCCAGATTGAAAAGCTCTGCCCTAGGCCCTGGGGACAGCTGAGGGGCAGAGTTTGTGGGAAAGAGAGTCAGCACTGGGGTGCAGGCTGAGGTGTCCCTGTGCACAAGTGGGACAAGACGGCGCAGAGTAGAGGGTGAGGAGACAAGGAGTGTGGGTGGGAGGAAGGGGCAGGGCGGGGTCCCCCAGCTGCCATGATACAGCGTGGGGCTCCGAAGAGTAAGGGATTTCTAAAACAGAACGTGGCTTCCCAGTCTTTTCAATGACATGTTCATCAAGGCAGGTGGAACACATTTTGTTTAGGCCTTTGAAAGCTTGATTGAAAACAAATACTGAGATACGTGGTCTACAGCCTCTGCGTCTGCCCTTGCTCCCAGTGAGGACCTGTGACATGTGTGTTCACAAACTCCGATCGGTCAGAGACCTGGGGAGGGGTGAGGTGTGGAGGTGTGGACTCCACAAGGGGTCCCGGGGGGTCCTGTACACAGGGGCTCAGGTTGGGATGAGTCTTGGGGTTCATGGCTCATTCAGCAAGTACGTGTTGAACCCCAGCTGTGTGCAGACAACTTGCTGGGTGCAGGGGATGGTCAGAGTCTCAGACAAGAGGCCAATGTTGGATAAAAAGCCCCCGGTGATGAGCATCACGGGGAGGTGGGGGGATGTTTTGCGATCCCAGGCTTTGGGGCGAGCGCATGTGGGGTTCCAGGTTCCTCCTGCAGAGTCCTTACCTCACATGACCCTCTTGTGTCCACAGCTGGAGACTCTCCTTTTTAGACCATCGTTGGGCGCTGCCAGGACCTCCCTAAGGAGCAGTGTTCATTGGAATCTGAGTCCAGACACACAACACAGTAATCTCGGAGATCACCGGTGTGCCCATTACAGAGATAAGGAAACCAAGGCTCCAACTTGTACAAGACCATGCACAGAGGGAGTGGCAAGAGCCTGGCTTAGCCAGATCAGCCAGTTTCCATAGCATTCTTGCTGCCTGCCAGAAACCTTCCCACCTGGGCTGCCTCCAGGGGTTGGGTGGGGTGAACTTTCACAAATATCAGAGTGCTTGAATCTTTGGGAGCTGGTCCTGGTTCTGTTTCTCTAGATTAAAGGGCAGCTAGGGTTCCCCCTGTCCTGGCCTGGCCTGTGTTAGAAGCCACCACTGACTCTAATGACGGAGGCCCTAACTTGCGGAGGGCACAAGGATGAGCTTGTTAGGGGCCTTCCTCCTCAGTGGGCATCCCGGGGTGACCATGAGTCAGGGGTAGTACCCACCTCTCTACCCCACCTTCCTCTCCCCACTGGAAGGGCCTTCTTTGCCTGGTGCACGCCCCAGGCCCCAGCTTTCCAGGGACCTCTCTGCCCCAGGGAGAGATCGGCTGAATTACCACCACTGATCATCAGAGGGCGCCAGGCTGGGACACTCCTAAGGAGGGCCGAAGTCAGTAGATGGCTCAGGACGGTCCTTATTCCGGGGAGCCAACCTGAAGCATCTTCAAAAGGAGAGCAGCTGGGACTGGACCCCAGGCCTCCGGACCGCCTCCGCACACACCCGCACACTGGCCCAATGGAAGCTTCCAGTTCTGTTTATCAGGCTTTCTGCCATTGTCTCCTATTATGCGTTAACCCCGCCTCTCCCCCTCCAGGTCCCGAGGTCGTGCCCCATTTTGCAAAAATTAAAATGAAATCCCTCGCAGAGAGCCCTATGTCAACCTACGAAGACCCACAGAACCTTGGCTCTGTCCCGAGGGCCAGGCTGGAAGTCATGGGAGAGATGAGAGTTACACCCCCCACCCGTGAAGCTCCAGGAAGAGGGGATCTTGTTGGCCATGGGCGAGAGGCTGGGGGTAGGAGGGAGCATCTGAGCTTTGCTGTAAGAGTTAGAGACTGACTCTGGACGCCCTCTGCCTGGACTCAGACCCCACTTTTCAGCTGTGTGGCCTCGGACAAGTCACGACCCTCTCTGTGCCTTAATTCCCCTTGTATCAAATGAGGGTAATTGGATGCTTCTCAGGGGGATTCAGCAGGACATCACAGGGAAGGTCTGAGCATAGATGTCCACACATAAGAAATCTTAGTTCTCATCCTGACACTTGGGCTGTGCCTTAATGAAAGGGGACTGGAATCTGCTAGCCAGAAGGAAGGAGGCATAGCCTCTATAAAGGCACGGAGTGGGCTGAATATCTCTGAGCAAAAGGGCAAGAGCAAGCATGCTGGAGATGGGGGCTGGGTTTCAGAACGCGGGGCTCTCTCAGGCAATGGGGGCGAGAGGAGGTGGGGGGGCTGCCCAGTGCACGCCACCCCCCCCCCAGCATTGGTTCCAAACAGGCTGCTCTTCCCTTGCCTTCTTCTTATTCCTTCTTTTTCTTTTCCTTCTCTTGCTTTTTTAAAAAGACAACTCATCTTGCTCTAGTATGCGGCAGCCAGTAAAAACACGTTAATCTTTAACGTGTTAGCAAAACAGCCTCCAATTTGAATACCGGCTCTTCCTCCCATCTGTGGCAGTTTGCACAGACTTTTTTTAGAGTGGCAGAATGCCTCATCTACCCGCCAGCCGGCTGCAGGCTCCCTCCATCGCAACAGAGCCTCCCCCCGGAAGGTGCAGACCCCTCTCCCAGACCTCCCGCTCCAGCCCAACCCCCCACCCAGGTCTGCACACATGGGGCCCAGAGTTGTGGAGTTTGCAGACCACTGAAGCTAAGCCCCCAAACCAACTGGACCATTCATGATTTTGCCAAGGAAAGCTATCGGAGAGAAAACAAAAAAACTGAAAAGCTAGCATCCCAAACCTTCTTCAGCTCACCTAAGAAAGGAAATTTTGACATGAGGAAGGGAAAGAAGACAGAATTTAAGAATAAAAGTTCTTTAAATTGAGCAAATCCAGCTTCATGAAGACCATGTTGTTTTTATTTTTCTCCTTTGGAGTTAAAAATAACCCTACAGACTCCATGGCTCCTCCACAGGGGCATTGATGACCTCGGACGCTGCAGGTCCAGCGGTGACCCCTAGACCTGGTTTCCCGCGGGCCCACCTGCCTCCTGTTCCCTGCCCCCTCCAACACAACCACCACGGAAAACTCAGTCCTCGGGAACCAGAGCTTGTCGAGTGGCAAAGAATCAAGGCAGGAATAAATAGCAATATTTTATAAGTCTTAAAATGCTATTTTAACACAAATACCAGAGCAACTATAGCATAAATCAACAGAGACACCCAAAAGTATGTTTGTACAAGAAATGTAATAAGCTGGTATGAAAAACAGTGTCGACTGGTGCAGATGGCAGAAAAAGCCAATATTCAAATGTATGCTGTTTTACTAACACATTAAAGATCAACATTTTGCTACCTGCTGCTCACGATAGCAGGATTAAAAAAACACACAACACACACATATACTCACGCGTGATATTCTAACCCAGAGAATGAGAGAGTCTTAAAGACATTGTCAAGCACTTTCTATACTTCATCTGGTGGTTTTAAAGCTTCTGCGGTTCAGAGCAGAAATTTACATCTGAAAATGCAGCTTTTCCCCTACTGTGCCTGATGTTTGCGAAAATTAGCCAAGGAGGATGAGAAAGTGTCGGTGCGGCCCTTCGAGGTCTCCTGGATTAGTAACAGGAACAGCAGGAACAGAGCTATCCCACATGCATGCTGATGCTGCCTCTCTCCGTGCACAGCCCAGGGGTGGGGGGTGGTGGTCTAGGTGCCTTCTCGGCATGGTAGCCCTGGGCACCCCCAAAGAACCCTCCCCATGAGGTGAGCGGGCTGGGGAGCATCAGCCCCACACTGCCGGTGGTGAACTCAGCCATGGTGAACAGATGGCCAAGGCTCAAAATGCCTAAGGGAAGTGGTTCAGGGTTACAGATGGAGCCCATAATCCAGCTAGGAAGTTCCAAGGAATTCTCAACGGCCTTGGGGTGTTTGCTCTTAAACCCATCAGCTTTGGAATCAAGCAGCCCGAGCTCAAATTCCAGCTCCACCCGACCTGACCTTGGACAGGTGACCTCCCCTCTAAGCATTCGCGGCTTAGTCTGAGATGAGAACAAGAAGACCCTTCCCACAGGGGTGACCGAAGTCCGATGGGGATGTGGAGAAAGTGCTCACCAGGGTCTGGGGAGGGCTGAGCGGGACCAGAGGGAGAGAGCAGGGCTGGCTGTGCAATGCTCCGCCTAGAACGGAGACGGCAAACTGGCCATGGAGACACAGCTGGTCAATGATCATTTATTTATCTGAGCCCTGTATATGAGCCAGAGATCTCACTTAAAGATCCTGAGTGCTTCTTGTCTTAATCACATTCAGAAACTCTGGCAACAAGCAGCCAAAGCTTCTGAGGGGTGGCTGCTCCTCTGGAAGGTGGACAGGACAGGGGCCACCCTCCAGGCTTTCCTGGGGGATGCTGATCCGGGAGAGTAGGGGGCTGAGGACAAGGACTGGGCCACAGCAGGGCCAGATGGGCACT
Organism: Mustela erminea; assembly: GCF_009829155.1. Lineage (NCBI taxonomy): Eukaryota > Metazoa > Chordata > Mammalia > Carnivora > Mustelidae > Mustela > Mustela erminea. The sequence goes on along the minus strand of NC_045632.1, from coordinate 23,135,328 downwards.
GTCGTGGATGAATGGTGGGTCCCCAGAAAGACAGGCCACATCCTAGAAGCCGTGCATGTGACCTGGCTTGTTGAAAGGGTCTTGGAGATGAGTTCGGGCTCAAACAGTGTTGAGCGTTATTTCTGGGACCATAGGGAAGACATGGAGAAGGGCCCAGGAACACGGACCAGACCAGAGACTGGAGCTATGCAGCCACCAGCTGTGAGCCCCATGGGAGCCGGACAAGACAAGGAAGGAATACAGGCCCGCTGATACCATGCTTTTGGACTACCAGCCTCCACAACTGACAAAGGACACATTTCTACCATTTTAAGCCCCCAGTTTTCCGTACTTTGTTGGAACAGCCCCAGAAAACTCATCTGGGCATGGTGGGCAGCTCAGACGCTCAACGACGAGTGGCTCCAACACATGCCCCCTCTGGTTCTGTGAGTGCCTGATGTCCTTGGCAAAGACCCTTTGGAGGCTCCCGTGGCCAGGTCCTCAGGACCCCAACTCTGGCTGCCAGCGTTCCCTAAACTCTGCCCTGCTCAGCTGGCCCAGGCTCCCCGTGCTCCAGGCTTCACAGCCCGCCGGACCGGGCCTCCGCTCCCTCTGCCTGGACACTCTCTCCTCCCCACCCCACCTCCTCTGAGCAGTGGGCCCTGACCTTGAGCCTGACCTCTCTGTCCACCCCACTGTAGGCAGGAGCTGTTTCTGGTTTCCGGAGAATCCAGTAGAGAGACAGACAGGCGTGAGGAGCACGCCGACAAATTAATGCACAAATACCAGTGAATGGAACAAGGGGACACCATGTTTTACCCACAGAATTGACAAAAACGTGAAAGTAGGATAATCTCACATGTTGAAGAGGGTGGTGGGGAGGTACGCCCCCTGTCAAGGGTGGGAGTATAAACTGGGACTGTTCTGACGCACATTGGGGTGTATTTGAGCATTCTAAGCAAATGTGCTCTATGATACAGCAGTTCCATTCTTCATATCTACCCTGGAGAAATCTTAGAGAATAAAGAATGACGATGCCTATTATAATAAGACTATATTCTGGGGTGCCTGGGTGGCTCAGTCGGTGAGTGTCTGCCTTCAGCTCAGGTCATGACCCTGGGGTCCTGGAATCGAATCCCACATCGGGCTCCCTGCTCAGCGGAAAGTCTGCTTCTCCCTCTCCTGCTCCCCCAGCTTGTGTTCCCTTTCTGGCTGTGTCTCTCTCTCTCTGTGTCAAATAAATAAATAAAATCTTTAAAAATATATATGTAAGACTATATTCTTATTTCTATTTATTTATTTATTTATTTTTAACAAATCCATCCCACAAAGTAATACTGCCAATCATCTGGGCAGTGGTTCTGTGATACTGTATAAATCACAGTATCACTATAAATCACTAAGAATATATATTGGGTCTCTGTCCCAGTTTTCCACAGAGAGCTCCTAAAACCCTTGGAATTTCCAAGTGATGATAACTTGGAAGGTGTCTTTTTTCCTATTAGGGAGGTGATCTTGGGAAAGCCCCTAGGTGACCCAAGGATGGGAGCTGGTTACTAAGCGGCACCAATCTTGTCATGTGAGGGGGGCAACTTTCAGTGCCCCCCCACCCCGCCCCCCAGCCTCCAGGGAGGGGACAGGGGCTGGAGGTTGAGCCAATCCCAATGGCCAGTTATTTAATCCATCATAACTATGTAATGAAGTCACCATAAAAACCCAAAGAACAGGGTTAGGAAAGCTTCTGGGCTGGTGGACACGTGGAGATGTGGGGGGCATGGCGGACTGGGAGAAAACGAGGGAACTCTGATCCCCTTCCCCGAACTTCATTCTGTGCATCTCTTCCATCTGGCTGCTCCTGAGTTATATCCTTTTGTAATAAACCAGTGATCTAGTAAGTTAAAGTGCAGGAGACAACCGACTCGGGACTGGCCTCTGAAGGTGAAGGGGCCGCGCCAGCTTTGTGGGCCCGAGCTCCTGACCTATGGGATCCAACTCTGGTCTCCCAGTAAGTAGTGTCAGAGCTGGGTTGAATGGCAGGGCACTCGGCTGGTGTGGGAGCATTGCATGTTGTTGGGGGACCCCCCCAACACACACACACACATGTTGGGAATTGGGTATAGAACTGGGTAGGTTCACACAGAAAGTGATATTGTCCACCCACCCCACCACTGGACATGAAGCAGTGTCTGGAGATATTTTGGTCATCACAACTAGGCAGGAGGTATGACCGGCTCCTAGCAGATAGAGGCCAGGCATAACGCTAAAAAAATCCTACAAATCTCGGGGCGGTCCCCACAACCCAGAATCACCCAGCCCCAAAGGTCAGTAGAGCCAAGGTTGAAAAGCCTGCTCTAAAAGAGGAAAGTAACTGGAAGCGCACAAATTAAACTGGTACAAAGTTTGGGTACTGGTCAAAAAGAACTTTCATCCTGGGGGTAATCTCTCCCCTTTATTTCCCAGAATGCATTTGTACACTGTTGCATAAATGAAGGGACAGGGACAGAAGGAAGGAAGGAGGGTCAGAGTGGACCACAGTGGGCCTGGGCTTGGGGTGCCCCTCCATGTCTCCAGGGCAGTAGGGGGATGGGAGGGGATAGGAGGAATACCAGAAGCTCACTGGGTCACGGCTATCCCCACACTCCAGTCCAAAGGGCCTTGGCTTGGGGAAGGCTGTAAGTACTCAGGCCCTCCTTCCCGGGACTCCCAGGAATGTTGTGACTCCACACCAGCAACATAATTGATTTTCAACTCCCCATAATGAATGTGACTTTTAGCAACTTTGCTAAGTGTTTTTAACAACAGCCTCTTTCCCCAAAGCATCATACTAGCAAACTTGTTATGGCTTCCACACCAACTTCCCGTTAGCTCACTGAAGCTACTAAGTGCCCCCAACCTCATGGGCTTCTGCAGAATTCCCCCTGACAATTGGTGGGGAAGGAGTGACATTTGTAGTGTCATCCGAACATTCCGCAAGGCGCAGCTTTCTCCTCTGATCCAGAAGGTACCAAGACCTGGGCTGGGGATGGCCCATGATGTTTTCTTACTGTTTAAGCTCTTGCTTGAAACCTGAATCTGGTGTTCTCTTAGGACAAATGAAAACTTCCATAAGGCCCACCGTACCCCTAACCTCTGCACTCTTAACCCAATGTGGGGGGTATCACTGCTGGATCTGTATCCCAATGTGTTTACATAGATACAGACATACATACATGAATGCATACACACACACACACACACACACACACACACACATACATACAGGTGAGTGAGGGCTGAAATCAGCCTTGCTCTATGGCCAAATGAGTCTCTGTCAGCCTAGAGGCAGGGCGTCTCCTTGTAATTCGCCTGCTCAGAGGAGGCTCCTTTCTGAGACCCACACAGTGCCATGGGGCTGGCTAGCATATGGGGGCTGCCTGGTACCCATTGCTTCAATTGCTGACCATTTAGGGTATTTCTAAAGGTTTGCCATAAGTGATTCCATCACGAGCAAACATGTCCTTGCCTCCTTGGACACATGTGTCACTATCTATACCCTCCTTGAGCTTGCCAGAGCGGCCACACATGTGATCTCTTGTATGCATCCTCTGCCGTTTGAGGAAGGCAGCCTGGGGACTGTAACTTATGGACAATGGAGGAGGAGCTTGAGCTCAAGGAGCAGAGATGTTCCTGAGCTCGCCTAGTGAGGGAGGAGTAGCACCGGACCAAGGCCCAGGCACCAAGGTCAGGTGTCTCCTCAGCTCTAGGAAAGCAGCCAGGGTCAGAGGACCTCTTCTGAGCAACAGCATTCCATACCTACTTACACACCTACTTTCCAGCACAAGCCCAAGCCTGGAAACACTGCACATGGCTTCCGTGGCTTCTAGCTCAACCTAGCTGACCCTCCTGCGTCCCAGGACTCACCTTCCTCTTTCCAACTCTGTCCATCTGTTTGTTCATCCCTGTCTATGCATTCATCTACCCATCAATCTATCATCCATCATCCGTCATCCATCTATCACTTATCATCCATCCATCCATCCACGTCTGGTCCATCCATCCATTCATCCATCCATCCATCCATCCATCCATCCATCCATCCATCCACGTCTGGCCCATCCATCTCTGTTCATCCATCCATCCAATCATCCATCCATCCATCCATCCATCCATCCATCCATCCATCTATTATGCATCATTCACAGAACACATAATTACTGAGTATGTACAATGTAGAAGGCACTCTTCTAGGTACAGGGGGTAGAGCAGTGAACAGATAGTCCAAGATCCCTGAATTCACCGAACTGATATTCCTGGGGCATGAAGGTCACAACAAGCATGATACATTTCCAGACCAGTAGGTCTTATGCAGATAACACAACAAGGTACACAATAGATGGGGATGGAGGGAGATCAGGGAAGCACATTCTGTGGGGTAATGCCTCCTGCGTGTGGAGAAGGGACCAGTCATGTGACATTCTGGAGGAAGGGCGTCCCAGGCAGAGGAACAGCAGGTGCAAGGTCTAGGGCTGGCATGCGCTCAGTGTAGGCCATTCGAGGGGCACAATCTCTGCGGCTGAGCTGTGGTGAGGGAGAGGACACAGAGAGGTCAGAGGGTTGGCAGGTCCGGGGTCTATGTGCTCAGCAATGGCCATGCCTGGACCAACACTGGGATGACAATGACACCAAGACTTTCCTCTCAGATCCCTCCTGGGGACAGGAGGGAAGCTCCTGAGTGTGTGTTGGGGGGGGGGGGGTCTCAGTTGCTTACTCCCCACGCTCCCCACAAATCCTTTCCAAAGCAAGTATGATTTCCACCAAAACCTCCTGGAATTCCCAGGCCCGAGGCTGAATTCCTCCTCCGGGGCTCAGACCCAGTCAAGGCTACATTTGATTGGTGCCCACCTGTTGCTTTTAAAACAGGGTTTTAGAAGAGTTCAAAATAGTTGACAGCGATTAAACATTGGGAGAAATGACATTAAAAATGGAAGATTCCCTGCTTCTCTGGGAAAACACAAAGATTGGGTGTTCTTGTCCCTGCTGAAGTCCACACAGCTGCCGTGACATCTGGGCGCTGTTGAGGGGCCTCTGCGGGGTGTCCTTTGAGCTCAGCACCCGCCCCATCACCCCTGCAGCCACACCCACTCATTCCCCTGCCCCAGCCTCAGGCACAGGAAGCAGAGAGGGAGGTTCCCAAGCCTGGAGAACTCAGATTCCGGAGCCCAGCTTCTTTCTCAGCAGCTGTCAGGACCTCATCGAGGAGTGGGTGCTGCTGGGCCTCAGCCTGGAGGCACCAAGCTCCAAAAGCCCCATGCCTGGGGGGAGCAGTGGAGACTTCCAAGGCCAGCAGCGAGCATCGCGATGTAACCAGGGCAACCCTAAGACTGGAGGGTGCCCCCCAAAATTTGTATAAAGACACGGAGCACTTTGCATGATACAGAGGATGGGGAGCCCTAAAATGAAGAAACTTTCTCACAGGCAGGTGGGACGAGCACCTAGAGTCACATGACACAAAAATTAAATTTACACAAAATAAAGCAATGCATATCCCAGCTGGGACAAAAGGGTCGTGTCAGATGGGTGATAGTCATGTGCCTGATCTCAGAGTTCCAGCCTCCAGAACTACAGGGACCTCAATGTCTGGTGTTTAAGCCACTCACTTTGTGCGCCGTGGTCTGGTGGCCCGAGGTAATACAGTGACCACGTGTACACACACCAAGCCCCAACAACGACCCCCTTGCACACATGCACCCACATTGAGACCCCAAACTCCCACTGGCCCTTCCACACGTACACATGCACACGCACACAGTCACCCCTTACACACACTGGGGCCCCTCTCCATTCTAACTGGACGATGGGATTAGGCCAGTTTCAGGCCATCTCTTGATTCTTGTTCATGGTTGGATCAGTGAACTCATCGCCACGTAATCGGTGTGTCTTCATTTGTCCAACGGGTACCTGAGGTCCCTTCAGGGAAGCAGCCACGACTCATAATCCTGGAGTGTCGGGAGGACAAGAGTACACGTCCCCCCGAAGGGGCGGCTCTGGGCACCCACGGCTGCTGCGTTAGCACAACTCTAGGGGGTCTGGATGGTGTGACCAGTTTCAAAAACCAACTGACTAGGGATACAAGCAATAGCTTACTGAACATATGTGGAACTTTTTTTAAATGTTTTGCTGGTAATTCAGCAGAAGCTCCACGAGCCTGCAGGTCCCTGGGGTCACGACGCCGTTCGCAGCAGCATGGACACTGAGAAGTGCTGGAGAACTGGGAGTTCTGCTTACGGGCCTGTCAGATGCGCTCCCTTCCCAGTGTTTCACGCAACCAGATTAAACTAGATATTAGCCAGAGGGAATCCAAAGATGAGGCATTCTTGATTCATACATCTACACCATCTTTTTTCCAGTAGCTGGGAAGTTAAAGTGTCGAAGTCATCAAAAGTTGCGTTGACATATTTGATCGTCTCCAGATACTCCTTCAGGATCAGGCAGGGCACTTCCTCACAGCAGCCATCCCAAGCAGGCCAGGTCCCACCCAGGTTGGCCATCCCACTGTCCGTAGATGACAAAATGTTCTGGAGCAGTGGCCTATATGGCTATGGACTGTGGGAGCTCAGAAACCAGGAGGGGTAGACCTCCTTTCCCAAACCAAGCTTAGATCTTGACCTTTCTGCCCCTCAGGGTGTGTGTGCTCTATTCAGCTGGAACCTGACCCACGTGAGACAAATAGGGCCCAAACTCCAGGCCAGATCTGTGGCTATGCCATGTCTGGCTGGGGCCTCTTACCAACCCTTCGCAACCAAACCCCTCCTCCATCCACCTGGGGCCCATGACTCCACAGTGGGGTGACCTGGACCTCAGGACTATTTCAGGATGCCCAGGATATATGGGACTTCCGGTCCCAACTGGAAGTCATCTGAGACTAGTGGATCAAATTACTTGTAAAGACATTCTCCAGGCAAAACAAAAATGTCATAGCCACGGAGAGTTCTCCCTGACCATTATCCTGATGCTGGCATCTTTGGGGACGTCTGTCCCAGCCTGATTTCGATGTGCCCACCTACATATGAGCCTGAGGAAGAGGCTCACATGAACACTGCACCTTGTCCCCTGCTTTCCAGACTAGAAATGTCCCTGCTCCTTCCTACCCTGCAGGCAGGGGCCTGGAGTGTGTCTAGCTGGTCTTCCACAGCTCACGGGCATGAGCCTGGTACAGTGTCCATCCTTGGCATCTCCTTGTGCCCATGGGAGAGTTCCTCCATACGAGCACCGAGAGGTGTGCATGCTGCCTCACATGTAGTGCATTTCCAATTTTAGTGGATTCTGTGTAATGAGGTTTCAAGGGTAATAAGAGCTTCTCTAGCAAACACCGAGGCTATCCCCACCTCCTCCCCAGACTACATGGAAAATTTCTGGATGGGAGTGTTGGGGGTTGAATTGTGTCCCTTAGAGAGACCCATCCCCCCACCCCGTACCTATGAATGTGACCTCATTTGGAAGTAGAGTCATTGCAGAGGTACTGAAGTTTAGCCCCGGCCATCCTGGAGCGGGATGGGTCCTCAATCCAATGACTGGTGTCCCTATAAGGCGAGGGAGATTGGACAGAAACATGGAAACACACATAGGGAAGAAGGCAGAGGCCAAAATGGAAATGATGCAGTGACAAGCCAAGGGATGCCAAGGATTTGGGGAGATAATAGAAACTGGAAGAGGCAAGGAAGAGCCCCCCAGGAGCCCCCAGAGGGAGTGTGGCCCCATTGACAGCTCAACCGCAGGCTGATAATCTCTGTAAGTGTGACAGAGTAAATCTGTTGTTCTAAGGCCACCAAGTTTGTGGTCATTCGTTCCAACAACTCTAGGCACTTCATACCCAGAACGTGTCAGGAAGCGACCATACATCCCTCCACTATTGCAGAAACAGGCTGGAGACTTCAGATGAAATCCCCTTGCGCCCAAGGTGTCAATACAGTTCTCTGCCCTAGGACTCCAGCAAGGGGCTGAAAGCCCCTAGAATCCAGAAAGAGGGTCACACGAGCCTGGTAAAGTGACCTGCTCAGCATGCCTCACAAGGGTGGCCTCCCTGCTCCAAAGGATGTCCTTCAGGGAGAGCCCTCTGTGCCACCTTCCATGGTCTGCCCTTCCTGTCCTGCCCTGTGGGTCCTCCTCCTCTGGGCAGCCCAGGCTTGGGTCAGGAAAACCTCATCCCCATCATTCCCCACAACTCCCTCTCTTCATCCCCCCTCCTATTCTAGGAGAAGTCGAAAGCACCTACACATACATTTTGGCCCTATGATTCTCCTGGGTCCCCCAGGCCTGAGTAAGGACGACCTGGTGAGATTCCTTCCCCAGCTGATGGATATGGAAGCCACGCCTCGGAGGTGTGCTGGGGCTGGGGGTGTGCAGGTGTCCGCAGTGGAAGAAGGGGTGCTGTCCCAGCTCTGCCCAGGGCCCTGTTCCGGGTCCTCAATGAAGAGCCCAGCTGGCTGGCATCTATCATCCAGAAAGGTGGCCAGGAGATGACAGGACAGGGTGGAGCCAAAGAGGACAGGAGGAATCTTTTGGTCAGTGGTCTTGGAGGGTAGTCAGGGCTTCTAGAAGAACCCTCAGGGCCACAACAGTCTTGGCCCACCTCTTTGAAGGCTGAGGTTTAGGCAAGTCTTCACATAGTAGCCACAGATGACAGTAGCCAGCGAGACACACATCACATCTTCTGTGCCACCAAACACACACACTTGAAACCTCAGGGCCTTCCAAGAGACCAGCTTACAAGGTTCTGCAGAGTCTAGACTCACCCAACCCTCAGCCTTTCCTTATTCTACCTCCCTAGGCTCCACGCCCCAGCCACACCCACCTTTAGTTTCTAGAATATGCTCACACCTGCTACAGGGCCTTTGCACACTGTTCTCTCTGTAACTAGATCCTCTTCACTCCCCTTCCTCCTCTCCTAAGCAATTTCTATACATCCTGCAGGTCCTAAGTCATAGCTCACTTCCTCTGGAAGCCTTCCCTGACTGCCCTCTTACCTCCCCCATGCCCAACCACTCAAATCTCCCCTTAGGCTCTCATGAAATCCAAACCTTCTTCATAGCAACATTTATCACAACCCCAACTACATGCTGATAGTGGTAATGAAAGCCCTTGTTGGTCTAAGCTGCATCACAGGACCAGTCCAGGGCTGACCTTATATCCAGGGGATAGGAAAACTCTGACTAGCAAGGCCATAGGCTCACCTTGAAATGGTGGAGGACCGTGGGAAAAGCCCCCCATGAGCCACTTAGACTGAAAGTGGGGAAGATGTCTCTGTGGGGCTGAGGGTCTTTTTAAGGGTGGAAAACAGGGATCCATGGGCCAGCTGCCAGGAGGGACAGAGAGAGCCCAGTTCCTGCTCAGGTCAGAGCTGCTAAATGACACCTGGGCCTCTGCCAAGAGGCAGCGATCGAGAGGCACAGGAAGGAAACTGCGGAGGGCCCAGGCTGCACCCCCACGGTGCCAGAGCCGTGTCCCTGTCTGAGCGTGGCGGTGCTTACATCTTGGTCCCTTCCACTCAGTGGACAGCTATTGAGCTGGGGGTGCTAAGGGCGCACCAGCCCTTGCTGTCACTGAGGCCACATCTGGCTGCAAGGGTACCGATGGCCAATACACAGATGAACCCCGGAAAGCAGGTGGAAAGAAGGGTGCTGTTGGAACCAAAGCATAGCGGGGGGCGGGGGCGCGACAGACTGACTGGGGTGAGGGCAGTTCGTTTCAATCAGAAAGGGTTCTGACCAGGAGAAAGAGGCAGTCATAGCAACGCCTGGGGGACAAGCTCTCCTGACGGGAAACAGCCAACGCAAAGGCCCTTTGGTAGAAATGAGTGTAGCAAGAGTGTAGGAAGGCAGAGGTTTGGAGTGGCCAGACCCTGGCCGTGCGGGAGCCCTGGGAAGGAGCTGGATTGTATGCCAAGAGCTGTGAGAATCTGGGGCGGGGGGGTGGTCAGTGGAGGAGAAGGCCCTTTAGGCTCTGAGGTGCCAAGATTCTGCAGTGGGAGAGTGGGTGTCTGGTGGGAAGCCCCCCGGTTTGCAGCCTTTGGAAACACATGGGACTCCTCACAGGCTCCCGCTGCCACTGAGCAAAGTTCTGACACTTCTTCTGTGTGAGGCGGTGCAGACATCTGCTACATTGTAGACACAATTGGACACTTTTCAACATATTGCTTAGCCTATAATTTCCGCAGGCTGCATCTAATTCCGCCTGCACAGGGCAGGGGTGGGGTGTCGCCGGGGGCTGAGAGAGGGGAGACGTCCCCTTGTCCTCCTGTGGCTCCTAGGTAAGAGGCGGGTGCACAGGAGGACTACTCCCAGGAGGGTCAAGGCATCGTGGCAGGCAAGCGGAGGGTGCATATGGTCAGGAAAGAGCCGAGGGCCAAAAGAACAGCGCCTGTCTCCAGAAGGAGAGGACAGTGTGCCCGAGTGCCTGGTGTTCTCCCACACTAGTTTGCCTCCTCCCGACCCAGCCCTGCCCCTGCCCATTTGTCAGGGGACCCAGAGCCTGGGAGAGGTAAGCGATCTGCATGAGCTCACACAGCCACAGGTGGCAGAACCCGTCACCTGACCCCACCTGGGCCCAGCTCTAGAGGCCTGAGCCCCGGCACCTCAGGCTTCTCACCCACTCCTGGACACCTACAGCACAGGCATCACCCGTGTCCACGGGACCCGGAGCACTACTCCTGACGCTCCAGCCCAGCCCTTGGATATAGGCTGAGAAAGGCTGACAATAGCCCTGGGAATTCGCAAGAAGATTCCGTGTGGTCTTGTCAATGGTTTGTTTTTGTCTGTGCCCATCTGAAAGGGAAGGAGGGGAGTTGGGGTACAGTAGGCTGTCAGGGTGGGAGAAGCGGGGCTCTTCTCTTTGACCCACCTTCCCTCCACACCCCTTGCAGGCTCCTGGGTTGTCCCCAGTCTGCAGATAGGCATGATTTCTGGAGCCTGAGAGGGCAATGTCCAGGGACAGGCCCTGAGCAGAGTAGACATTTCTGGGCCAGGGTACAGCCTGAGGGGTCAGGACTGCCTGCCTTTGCATTTCTCATATTTTCTAAGGCTGACCTCCCTACCAGGGAAGGAAGCAAGTCTCCTGGAGGCTCTTCTATCATTATCGCTCACACAAGGACCAATCTGTCCTTCCAGCTGCGGGTTCAGGACAGCCCAGGGAACAGCTTCCTGGGGCCTGGCTGGGGTCCTGGGCCCAACTGGGGCCAATCAACTGCTTCAGGGATCATGGGGGGCGGGGGCAGGGAAGGTGACTGTGGCCTCTGCCAGACCACGGGAATGGACTGAGGACAAGCCATTTCCCAAAAAGAGCAAGTGTGTGAGCAGAGGTGGAGTTGAGGGGAGGAGGTACTGTTTCCAGAAAGAATACACAAAGGACTTGGCGGAAAGTGTCTTTTGCTTGGGCTTCAAAGGGTGGGCAGCAGTCCACAGCACAGAGAGGTGAGGAATACCAGCTGAAGGAACTGGTATGTGGGGGCAGGGGCTGTAACCGGGTGTGGCTGCAGTGTTGGGGTACGGTTGGAGCCACAACACCAGAACCACGTCTCTGAGAGCTGGCATGGTGCCCTTTGCAAAAGGTGCCCTTCTGAGCTAGTACAATCCCAGGGTTCATGGCATGGCAAATGGAAAGCAGCATGGATTTGGGCCTGGTTGTGCAGTGCACAACATGCACAACTGTGTGTAACAACCCTGACGAGAATGTCAGGACTATACTGGCTGGACCTCAGCAATCCACCTGAGACTTCCTTTCTGGAGCTGAACAGTGTGGTGTGTGTGTGTGTGTGTGTGTGTATGTTCTACAGCCCTGGCTAGGACCCATCCTCCTGCAGCAACAAGATGCAATAGAAATAAGAACATCCCACCACCCACCACCCTGCCCCCGCCGCAGAGGGCGAGAAGCCCAGAGCCAGGCAGGCAGCTCCCCAGCCAGCTGCAGACAAGACCTGCCAGAAGTGAGTGCTGTTCAGGGCAGCCTGGGTGCAGAACAGCAGGAAGGGCTTCCGTCAGCGGAGTGGGCCTGCGTAGACCCCCACCCTGCTCATGGGCCGTATGGCCTCTGTTGCCGTGGACAGGCCTTGGATTCCCCCAGCCCACTAGGAGGCTAGGGCAGTACCATGCACCAATGACCAAGCCAATGAATTCACACTTCCCAGAGTTATTTTCTCTTGCTGTGCACAAGCAAGGGCATGAAGCCCTGATTCCTCTCCTGGGTTCCATCCTGCACTCTGTTCTCTGCTCTCGGAACACTCAGCAGCCCCTGCTGCAGAGCCCAGGCCAGGTCTGTGTGGCCCATGCCCCACCAACAATCTGGCGAGGAGGCCACCGACTCCGGCTGTTTACACTTCCCTCTCCCCTCCGCAGCTCCCACAAGTTTCCATAAAAACAGATGTAGGTAATCAAAGACTTCCCAGCCCCAACAGCTCTGCTCCTGAAGGCTTCTGCACAGCCTGCTCCCTCTGCTGGGCCTAGTGGCTCCAAAAGGCTCTTAAACCAGCCCTCAAATCTCTCCCCAGGAAGGAAGACTCCTTCTCGCCCTCAGATCCGCAATCATTTGTCGAGTATTTTATGGTCAGTAATAATAGTAATAACACCTTCAGTGTCTCTGGGGCCTTTTCCAATGATGCTTGGAGCACATGGTGTGGGCCCCCCACAGCATCCAGCTGCTGTCACATTCTCAGTGTGTGGGTGGAAAGGGGGGGTCACCCTAACTGCCGTGTCCCCCAGAGGCTAAATGCTCCAGGAGAAAGGTGGGTGTTCTCCCCTTCCTCGTGCGGGCATACTCCTTAAGCGGTGTGCCTTCATCAAGGGCAAGGATGAGCTGCTCAGCCTGCAGCCTGGAGCTCATCGAAGGGTGAGGAGGTGGATCCGGGACCCCAGGTGTGATGCTGATTGGACCCCAGGACCTCAGACTGTCTCATGGCTCCAAAGCCTGGGCCCAAGCCCCAGGTTGCACAGATGAGACTCTCAGGGTCGGTGCCCGGAGGAACCAAGCCCCAGGCTGCCCCATCCATGACGCTTCTCCCTGCAGGCCACCGTGTGTGTGTGCCAGTGCCAGCAGCAGCTGAGCAGTGGATGAAAAATGACTTGTGAACCTAACAGCCAGAGTACACAGGTGTGGGACTGGGTTTCCAGTGTCCCCCTTATTTCAGAAATCTGCCCCTTTAGGGGAATTTCCTCATGGGTATAGTCTCGACAAGGGATCTTGTCAAGAGGGCCCCTTCCTGCCCTTTCACACCACAGAGACGAGAGTGGGCTCTGGCCTAATTGCACCCACCCTGGGTGGACCCAGACAGCAGGGCCTGTGCTAGGCATAGCTGATCACAATCCTGTTCCCAGGGCCTGGGAGTCTGAAGCAGGAGCTACGGTGAGGAAGGGAGTGTCCTTTGGGAAGTCAGATATCTCCACGGGTGCCCTTGTTCTTTGAGATGGCTGGAGTCAGTTACTATCAGCTGGCACCAAACCTCGGCCCGGCATGCCCCACGCTCCGTCACACCTGATGAAGACCAGAGCTAGTGTGGGGGGAGCACCTGCTACGTCCCCGGCACCTGCTGAGTTACTTCGGTTGGGCTTTCCAGCAGCAGTAGCCCCACCTCACTGATGAGGATTCTGAAGCACAGAAAGGTTAAGGAGCCCATCCAAGGTCACACAGCGAGCACCTCAGGCCATCTGTCCCCAGAGCCTGCATTCTAGATGAGCACGTTGGTCTGACTCAAAAGAGCACAGTGGCTTCTTGGCGTCTCGCAGGCAGAAGTAGGACAGAGGCAAGGGGAGGCGGATAAAGTGACTTCCCCCTATTACACCTCCTCTACCACGGGACTATGAGGGCCTTGGCACAATCTTGGTCCCCCACAAAGAAGGAGGATGTCATGTAGCTTAGGCCGGCTCCCCAGGCACGGTGTGTGTGTGATGACAAAAGCTACTCTGGCCCAGCCCTCAGTGTGGCTGCGGATGCTGGGGAAGGGTCTGTAGGGTCATTACCAGAGGGAGCCAGTACAGACAGTCGGGGGGTGGGGGTGACCACTGAGGCAGGGAGCACAGCTGTGGTTGCCAGAGCTCTGTCAGAAGCTACTGCCAAGTCTCAAGGGAAGAGGACAGTGAGCAGAAGGGACTTCCCCAACTTCAGCCACGGCACCTCCTTCTTGGTCTGGCTTACCTCTGGGACTCCCACAAGGAGTCTCATTTGGGCAAAGACTGTTCCTCAGCTGACAGGAGGTTAAGTCTGAAAGTGCCAATGGCATCTCTTCCACCACATGGGGACCTTCTGCCTGAGAATGAAGTCGGCACAGACGAAAGTAGAGACAAAGCAAAAAAGATTCCTTTCGATATTGTTTAAGCCCCTGGATCCAGCTATGACTGAAACCCCTAGACTTTCTGACAGCAAGGGCCAGTAATTTGTTGATACTCTTTCAAGTTTCACTTGAGCCTGGTGACTTGGGTTTCCACCATTTTCATGTGAATGAATCTGGACAAATACGGGTCCACACTAGAGTAAGTCCCCTGCTTTCCCCCGCCCTCGGGATTCTCCAGCCATCACACGGAGCGAACAGCCTTAGCTATTCTGGAAGGACTGTCCTTCCTTGTGTTCCATCAGGAGAAGAAGTGGCAGCTGGCACAGAGCCACCCACGCTCCCCGACGCCTTGGGAGCCGGGATGAAGGACCAGAAGTGCATTGACTCCCAGAGGCTCCCTCTCCTAGCATGGCATCTCTGCTGAGAGTCCACTACATGGCAGCCTGAGGAAGCCTCTAGCAACAACCAGGCACGTCTCTCCCTCACTCAAAACTATCCAGTTCTCATGCACTTCAATTGTCCCCAACCCAGGCCAGCCTCTCCACTCGCCCTTCCTCCCTGGGCTCCAGGCTTCCTGCCCTATTCTCTCAAGCCCAGCTTTCTTGACCTCCAGGCCTCATACTTGCAGTGGCTTAGCACAGTGGGAAGGCCACTCACCTGTCATGTCTGGTTCCTCCTCTTTGTGTTGCTCAATCCCACAGTCACCCTCATCCCAGGGCCTTCTCTGATGAGCCCCCACCAGTCCCTCTGCCTTCACTCCTTTGCAGCTAAGATGGATGCTTGTCTTTGTCCTTGTTGATTGGCTGCTTCTCTCCACTGGAACAGAAAATCTTAGCATTGCTGTGACCACATGGCTTGGAAGAGGGCCCCTCCCCCACCCCTTAGGCACTCAGTAAACCCTTGTTGAATGAATGAATGAATGAGTTAATGAATGAATGAATGAATGCCTCCAGTGCCTTGCCAGCAACCTCTCTCCTGGTTTCCTACATCTCATCTTCACGCCACACATCCAGAGCAGCCCAACCTCATTACCCATCCTCCTTCCAAAGCAGGCCCAGCGTCCATGATCAGGAGTCTTTCTTCTCCCCCACAAGCTGTCTCAGTAACCCATGGCAGCAACCTGGTCACCCGGGGAGGAAAAGGCCTCCTGCCGTGTCTCTGGCCGCAGTCACTCTGGGACACAGCTTCACCCATCCCGCCGTCCCCATGGGAGGTAAGCTGGCAGAGCCTGATCTAAAGAGCAGTGGCCCAGGATAGTGGTGGGTTTTTTTCCATATGAGGAAAAAATTAGCCTTCCTTACCAGACAAGAATGACAATTTACAGAAAATTATGCCCTGAATTCATAATTCGGAATGAGCGGAAATGGTATTCTATAGTAATCCATCCCAACTGACTCGCTATTGTATACGCACCTGCTAACATTTTTTAAGCCGGGACTTTACGGAAAGGACATTTTGATCGCTTCTGAAGTTTGCTGAGCAATTCCCCTCGCTCTCAGGCATACGGTCTTTGTGCTGGAAATTTCCCTCGTGGCTTCCCACAGGCTCCAGCAGCCGGGCACGTGGGCTCGCACACGGGCACGCACACACACACAGCCGCAGCCCCCTCTTGTTGGCACGACTCTGATGGGGGGCCTTGCAGGTGCTGAGCTGCGGAAATGGAAGCTGGGAGAGTGCACTAACAGTTGGCACCTGTGCCGAGTTTGCCCGCGGAGGAGCTGCAGACTGTGGTGCCCACCGGAATTAGAGATGCTTTCCGGCCCTGGAGGAGAGGAGGGGCGGAGGAGAGCAGAGGCATGGAGGGCCAAGCCGGGCTGCCTCCAAGCCATGCAGAGGTGAGCTCAGCAGAGCTGGCCATGGGCTGTAGTGATGCTACACAGGAGGGGGCCAGGTGATACCAGTACCCTCATGCCCTAGGTCTCTGTGCTCCTGTAGAAGCCACTCATTCCAGGACCCTGTGGGCAGCCACCCCACCTCATCCTTCCCTCAAACCTCCAGCACAAGACTGATACAAACACATGGTGGACTGAGAGCTCATGAGGTAGGAATGGGGCCACTAACATGTTCTGTTCCTCACCCTGGGTCTGGCACATCGTGGGTATTGGGGAAGTACCTCAAGTCTGAATTAAGGCCAGGTCAGAAGACTCCTTCTCTGGGGAGTGGGACCTTCCTGCTGACATTCAGGCTGTGTGGTCTCCTGGGTCTCCAGTGCTGCAAGCTGTAGGCAGGGAGGGGGCCTTCTTTCCACTGCAATCATCAGGAAAGGGATAGTCATGCCAATCTATGACGGGGCAATGTCAAGAGGACGTGAGAAGCTGGTTCCAAGAACACTCACTGAAGCACTCTCTTTGTGAACAAATATTTCAGAACATCCCAAATTGACAGCAAAACGGGAGAGGCTAAAAGAACTACAGAACCTCAGTCCACAACAGCAGCAAGGAGAAGAATGAGATGTGTTCTCCTATAGAGGAAGCTCCAGGAAATGTTACTCCAGGAAAAGAAAATAAGTTTAAAATAAAGTAAGATGCAAACAATACTTGGAATGTAATTCCACTTCTTTGTTAATCTTTTTTTAAAAAAGATTTATTTATTCATGACACAGAGAGAGAGTCTGGGGGGAGGGCAGAGGGAGAGAAGCAGACACTCCGCATGGAGTCCAAAGCGGGGCTCGAGCTCACAACCCTGAGATCATAACCTGAGCTAAAATCGAGAGTCCGATGCTTAACTCACGGAGCCATCCAGGGACCTCAATGGCTTTTCCTAGTGCTACGCCATATACTGCAATCAGTGCTTCCACACACTCGCACACACGTGCACATATAAATATGTGAAATGCACAGAGAAAGCTGTGGAAGGGAACATTCTACACCATCAACCATGCCCACTTTGGGGGTGAGAAGGGAACTGGTGAGAAAGGAGTATGTTGGCCTTATCTGCAATATTTGCATTACTCTCATTATGACAAGGATGTATTCATGCATGCTTCTGTAATTAAAGTTAATCATTTAAAAAGTAATGAAATGTAAAATAAGCTGGTTTCCACCCTCACTTTCCTGATCATAGTCTGAGGGACAATGGCAGTTGTTGTCCCTCACCCTTGAGTTGAAGGATGGGGAAAGAAGGAGAATAGTAAGTAGGCTGTCCCAGAGATGCAGGAAATGGGATGACATATGGCCATTCCCTCTCCTTACAAAGCCCCTTCCATAAGTCCTGGGTTTATGGACTGTACTCAGCCTTCAGGCTGGGTTCAAATGTCCCTCTTCTCAGAAGCCCTGCCTAGCACCCTCATTCTTGCCCCCAGCCACATGGGATTTCTCCCTCCACTAAGATTCCTGCAGTAGCTCCAGGTCAAATTCACAAACTGGCAGCCAGCAGGCAGAGGGGGATATTTTGTGATATCAGCCTGGTGGGCTGAGAGGATCCATACACTATAGGCACCGTGCCTGGTGTCTCTTTCTGCCAGCACCTGACCTTGTAGTCTCCAATTAACACTATATCTGTGAGTGCATTTTTCTTATTCCTCCACCCACCACCCACCTGTTGTGTGACATCGATCCAGGGCCAGTCCATGCCTAGTGGATGGATGGATAGATGGATGGACTACAGGATGGAAAGATGGGTGGATGGAGGGATGGATGGATGAATGGGTAGATGGATGGACACATGAATTGGTGGACAGGTACATAGATGGATACATGGATGAGTAGATGGATGAAGAGATGGATGGATGGGTGGATGGATGGACAGATAAAAGGATGCACGGATGGATGGATGGATGGATGGGCTGATGGATGGAAATATATGAATGAATGAATAAATGAACAGAGAGACAGATGGGGAGAAGGATGATAGAGAGATGGTTAGATGGATATATGGACAGATGAAAGGATGAATGCATAAATGGATGGATGGATGGGCAGATGAATGGAAGCAGATGAATGGATGAATGATGGATGTATAGACAGATAGATGGAGAAATGGGTCAATAAAGAGATGGATGGGCAGACAAATGGATAGAGATAATTGAATGGATGGATGGATGGATGGATGGATGCGAAAGATGAATGTATGGATAGATGGATGGATGAATGGATGGATGGGTAGACAGAAGGATGGAGACAGATGAATGAATGAAGGGATGGATGGATGGGTGGATGGATGGATGAACAGATGGATGGGTAGACAGATGGATGGAGATAGATGAATGAATGGATGGATGGATGAGTGAATGGATGGATGGGTGGATGAGTTGATGGATGGATAGATAGATGGATAGCTGAATGGATGCATGATGCATGGATGAATTGATGGACAAAGGAGTGGGTAGACAGATGGTTGGATGAGTGGGTGGTTGGGTGGGTGGATAGAAGAATGGGGAGGATGGATGGATGAACAGATGGATGGACAGTTGGATGGACAAATGATGGATGACTACATGGATGGGTGGACAGATAGATGAATGGATGAATGGATGGACAGACAGAAGGATGGATGGATGGATGGATGAGTGGGTGAAGAAGCAGATGCATGAATAGGTGGGTGCATGGATGAATGGGTGGATGGACTGATTAGTGGTTGCATAGATGAACCAAATGAAACAGAAAGAGTACATGGACACCTACATACTCTGCATTAGGAACCTCAGGGCTAGAAGAAAATAATCAGTAAGGGTTTGGGTTTGCATTTCCTTTTCATTCCCAAGAAAAGGAAAATGTTGTAAGTGGAATCAGTCAGCAGATAACTGGTGCACATGCTGTATGCCACCTGCTGTGCAGTGGATGAGGAAGATGAAAGGAGTAAGGGGGAAAGATAAGGAAAGAGAGAAGAACAAGGAGAGAGGACAGGAAAGAGACGGCAAGCCCCAAGTCTGCAAGGACAGGATGGTGAGGTTGGGGATGACTGAGCAAGCCTAGCAGTTCAGCAAAAAGGAGGACAGATCTGAGAAAGCTCACCCTTCCCACTCCCACCTGCAGATTCATCTTCTTTGTCATTGTTGATGGTTTTGCTGAGAATTAAGTCTTAAGATTAAGACTTAAGAATTAAGAACCTGGAATGAATCATTTCTTCTTTCAATGGAATAGCCTCTTCCAGCCAAAGGCTTGGAGTAGACAGGGGTCTCTGGCGGGGAGAATCACCAACCACATTGGAACTTCTCCCAGTTTGGCATCAGCCCCTTGAACCTGGGAACCATAAATATTCTCCCCAAAGATAGGTCAAATGCCCCAGCCAGGGAGTTCATTCATTTAGTGAATATTTATTGGGTCCTTTTAGTGTGGGGTACTGTGCCCAGTACCAGGATATGGCCAGTACTAAAATTTGCTCTGGTGGAGCTGACAGGTCATAGACATGGCGGTTGGAAGAGAGATGGTAAGTAAACACACAGAAGAACAATAGCCAAGCTAAAGGTTAGGAAGAAAGTGAAAGCAGTCCTACAATACAGTAAGGTAGCAGAAGGAAGCCCATCATGGGGGCGGGGCAGGTAGAGGAGGGGCATATAAGACCAGGGCTGAACATGTCCAGGCAGGAACCTTGCAACTCTGTTTTGCCAAGGGTAGGCAGGGCCCACCCAGGATCCTCATTCCCTTGGGTTCTCTGACCTGTCTTTAGTCACTGCTCAGAATACATCACTGGGCCTAGCACCAGGATCAGCCCTAGGAAGATAGATGGGAAGAAGTACCTAAAGGGAAAGCAAGGGCCAGAGAGCATGATCCTCAGAATCAGCCTAGTTCAGAGAGGTGAACAGATATGGGCACCAAGCAGAAGTGCTCTTATGTGTTCAGGGAAGTCCTAGAGGCCTTCCTGGATAAGGGGATACCTGAGCTGTGTATTAAAAAGGAAGAGTCTGCCAGTCAGACCAGCTGGGAAAGGGCATCCTAGGCAGAAGCATGGGGAAATTCGAGATGGTTTGAAGAACATGGAACATAAGCCCCAGAGGGAGGAAGAAGCAGAGAGAGAGAGGGCTGGAGGGCCAGATCATCAACGATGGACATGCTTTTCTCAGAAGAATGGACTTCATCCAAGGGGCAATGGGGCACCATCAAGGTTTTTAATTAGGATATGATCAGCGTTTGTTTTAGGAAGACCCTTCTTTGCTGTTGCAGGGAGAGTGAACAGTGATAGGCCAGGAGAAGGAGAGAAGCGGGGGCAAGTTACTGATGAGAACAAGGAACAGGGGTGAGAAATATCCAGGAGGAAGGTAAATAAGACCTACAGATGAGAGGGAGGGAGGAGTCCAAGAAAATCATCTCCAGGGAGTTGTTTTGCCCACCTAGTGGCCAGGATTTGCCTTGGAAAGCACCCCTCTCCCCCGCGCCCAACAACTGGTCCATGACAACACCCCTAATCCTAAAATGGGACTATGACACAAACCTGGCCAATCAGAGCTGGCTTCTCCTTGGGCAGCCACTGACGCAGGAGTGAGCATATGACCCAAGCCAGACCAATGGACCTCCAGTCTGGGATCCCGCCAGGATAGCTGAGTTAGCCACCTTTGCCAGCACCCAAGAAGAGCCTGCCGACAGCAGGACCAGGAGATGGGCACAGCCAAAACAAATGGGTCCTGGACCCAGCTGTACCTGATGCTCCTGGATTTTCAGTAACATGCACCAGTGGATCCTTTTCCTTAGGTCAATCTGAGCTAATGTTACTGGTGGCCAAAACAATTCTGACCAAATCAATAAAGAAAGAAAAGGAGAGCCAGACTCGGGCCCTGCCCTCAAGGAGAACCCAGAGTATCTCTTAAGACCAGAAGTCACAGCCCTGATACCAAGAACACAGAACCATAGGACGCTGGGTCAGTGTGTGAAGGAGGCACAGATGTTCTACTACACAGACCTTCAGACAAGGGCAGAGCAGGACTGCTCCAAAGAGGAGGTGATATCTGGCCAGGCCTTGAATCTGATGTCGGCAATTGAAGATGGGCCAGAAAGAAAACAGGTGAACAGAAGAGGTTAGAGTCCCAGAAGCACAGGGTTGGGGCAGGTGGGCTGGGAGACTTGAACCTTAGGGGAGGCCTTCGCTGCCTGGGTGAACAGCTGCCTGCCCTAGCCTAACCCGGTCATGGGGAGCAGACACACCCTGCAGCCACCCCGGGAAGGCAGCTTAGCCACCCAGGTGCCCTCTGGGCGACTTCATGTTTAACTGTTGGAGGAACTGCCAGACAGCTTCTCAAAGCCACTGAAACATTTTCTATTCCTGTTGGCGGCAAATGAGGCAGACTTCTCTGCAGCCTGACCAGTGCTTGCTACTCTCTGACTTTCTGATACAGACCTTCTCAGTGCTCCTCAGGGGAGGTTTTGCTCTAAGTCCGGCTGGCATTCTGCTCCCGCAGCCTCTCCCCAGCAGACTTGGCCTCCCGGATCCGGAAAAGCAAATACAGCAAAGTATTAACAACTGCTTGTTTAGATGAAGTCAACAGATATTTCTGATGCTACTATCCCTTCAGTGTTTTGATGTTTGAGGTACAAAAAATTTCTAAATGTTGCTTTTGTCTTTGTGTTACCGCTCAGGACCCGAATGTCCCTTTTCACTCTAGTGAAAGGTCTCGTGCCAGTCCAGTTCTGCAGGCCAGAAACTCTGGGTCTCTGGACCCTGCCCGGACCCTTGCTCCCCACTGCAAATCCACTCTAGCCACATTGATCTTACTCCAAATAACTCTGAATCCAGCCGCTTCCCGCGGCGCCTGCCCTATGGCTCTCCCCATGCCTGGGGCAGTCTCCAGCACCTGGCCGCCCAGGAGCCCGTGCTCCACGAGGCAGCTTGAGGAGTCTTTCCAAGGTGGAAAACAACAAGGTGGCCTCTGTGGCTCTCAGGATGAAGAAGGAGGGACTCATTGTGGGCTGTGCCCCCAGCCTGCAAGTCCCAGCACCCCAGCCACTTCCCAGTTCCCCAGATGAGCATCGGTCTCGGCAATCCCAGGGCCTCTTCCAAGCCCTTCCTTCCACTCCAACGCCTCCCGTCTCTGTCACTCCTTCTCATCCCTTCCCCATCCGCACTAGCATCTACGCCTCAAGGGGCACCATTCGTGACCTCCTCCCCACGTCCCCTCCGCAGTCCAGATCAGGTTCCAAAGAACAGGTCCTGATCTCAGAGCACACCTGTGCACTCTACTGTGTCCTTGCTGGTGACCTTGAGGGCTGCCCGTGACCTCTCCATCGCTGTGTCATGACTAGAAGTGAAGCTAACTATAACCCAGAATCGGGCATTTGGGGACGGCATGGCCTTAGTCCTCGCCCTTGCCGAGACATGATTTAACGCGTGAAAACAGGAAGCGTCTGCTGTCGCCAGTACTCATGATGAGCTCCTCTGTGTGGGCATTCGATTGGTGTCCCCCAAACCTGTGGACTCCACAGGGAAGGACAGTTGGGAGTCTCTGCTCCTCCCAGCCTGAGCACTGGAGAGACACACAGTGCATGTTTCTAAAGGACATTAAAGAACAGATTGGATGAACACGGCGCTGTGTGATACTAACCTGTCTAGATGGAGAGGATAGGACATGTGTCTTTCTCCAGTGGCTGGTGGCCTATAAAGGGAGCCCCTTCCGAGTTTCAGAGCTGTCAGCTCACGACTTTGGGCCTTTGGCTATTCCTGCTTTAGGAGAACCCTATGTCACATTAGCACAACCCCAACTGCTGGTTTATAAATGGGTCATGGCTGAGTTAGTGGGATGGACTGCAGTGGACATGGAGATGCAGCCCCCAAGGCCCCCTGTAGGAGGTGCTAGTGCCCCGGCTGCTGGGGTGCCACCAGCACTCAGCCTCCAGCTGCCAGCCTTCCTGGACTGCCTCAGCCTTGCCAGGGCCACATGCTGCCACACAGTGGCTGATGGAGGCAGAGATAGAAAGGCCTGGTCACTCTGGCCAAAGCAGGACAGCCCTTGGGCCACATCAACTCCAGGGTCCTCTTCCCACTCCTACTTCTACACTCCCCTGTCCTTAGTCATGGCTTCTCGGCAGTCCCTCCTCACCTCCCACATGCTCCACTCTGCTTCTGGGGTCTGCACACTGCCATGTGCAGTTTCCCACTATTCCAGGAGAAGCCAACAGGGTGCTCTCACAACGAAGTTGGAAAGCCCTGCCACTTGCTGTGGGCTACGTGGGAATGTGTGTTGTTGCTGGTATGGGTGGAACTACCCTCCGCTGCCAGCCGGGATGAAGGATACTCAGGTGGATGCTGACTAACACCCCAAAGCTTCATTCATGCAGTCTATGGAGAAGAGTCCTCCTGAGGTGCCTCTTGTCCTGTGTGATCCTAGGCAGTGACTTCCTCTCTCTACACTTCCACCTGGCAGGAGAATGCCAGTGACGTGTCACTATGCTTATGACCATGGAGGTGAAGGGACAGGAAAGAAAAGCCAGGCCTTCCATGGGGATGACACACATGGGGCTCCTCACCTGCAGAGAGCAGGGAAGCTGTGCTGTCAGCCACCATGGACCAAAGGTCACAGGTCTGCATTCTTAACAGGCCATGGGCAGCCCTCCCTCACTCTATTTGCAAACACATCTGACCTCTGTGTCCACCTCCACCTTGTCCCCACTTTGGCCAAGATGCCATCTTCCCTGGCTTGAGTGACCAGCCTCTTAGACCCTGGGATATGACTGCTTCCCCATCCACACGCCCCTCAGCTGCAGAGTGACCCATAAACAGGTAAATCAGAGGAGTTACTCTCCTGCTTCAAACCCTTCAAGGTCTTCTAATAGCACCAGAGTAAAACTCAGAACTCCCTACAAGCCTGTAATTCCCTACTGCCCATCTCCCAGCTATCTTGTTGCCTTGTCCCACTCTCCCTCACTCACTCTACTCCAGCCTTCTAGCAGTTCCACTAAAGTGCTAGTTCATTCCCACCTCAGGGCCTTTGCACATACTGTTCCCTCTGCCTGGGCTACTTTCTTCACAGCAATTCTTGCTGGATTTTCATCATGCTTCAGAGCTTGGCTCTGTTGCCTCCTCCTGAGAAACGTCTTCCTGCAGTCACCTTATCCTTAGTGACAGGCCTCTGCTCCACTTCCTATCCCATTGCCCTGTTACTTTTCAGGAGTTCTCATAACTGGAGGTGATCATCGTGTCTTTCTCATGTGTTTTGCTTACCTATGTCCTGACTCCTTCTCCCTCCCTGAGGACAGACCTCTGCCTGTCTAGGTTCCTCTGTCGTGGTGAGGGAACGCTTCCTGGTCCATGACAGGAATTCAAAGAATATTTGATGAATGAATGAATGAATGGAATGGATGGATAGACGGATGGATGGAAGCGAGCTGGCCTCGACCGGGACACACAGGCTGGAGGAGTCCGTGGCCCTGGCTTGCAGAGGCAGCTCTTCAGACGAAGGCAGAGATAATGCACTTCTGTTGCCTTCCGTCCCATGTTTTCGCCATATGGCTTGCTGCACATTGGGCTGAATTGCAGATGCTCTAACTTGGAGCTTTCTTGCTTTTGTGTGTTAATAACATAAAGATGGAACATAGCTTACCACACATTTTGTGTTTGCTGACTATCTATATGTGTATAAAACAGACGTCGGTGTTACTAGCCAACCCACTTGTGAAGTGGAAGGAAAACAGAGCAATTAGAGAGGGAGGGAGGAGGCGGGTGCTGCCTGAGACCATGGCCAAGTCTCCAGAATTATGTGTGCCTCCCGTGGAGGGCGGGCTCTACCCAGGAGGTCATGGCCACGTAGGGCCGAGCACAGAGATCTTACGGCCCCACGGCCCCCAGGATAGGGTCCAGCTCCTCATGAAGCATGACACAGAGTGTGCTCCCTGCGCTCCTGCCCGAGTCTACTTCGGCCTCTGTGCTTTCCTTTCCCACCTCCACTCAGCCCCAGACACACCTGACGACTGTCACTTCCAGGACATGCAATGAAGAATAAAAATATGGGGCTTAATTAAAAAGACAGAATTAAGCGTTCATGCCACCATAGTAGCCACATTGCAGGGCAACCAAATAACCCTAATTGATATAGAATATTACTTTAAAGAAGATTCCAGTGAGTAGACTGAACAGAGGTGCGTCGAGGCCGGGGTGAAGCAGGGGTCCTGGGGCCTGGGGAGGAGCAGTATTCCATCCCAGACATTGTTTGGAATGGCAAGGCTGTGGGAATGATGTGACTAAGATGACTCTTAGTCCATTTCTCTTTTTTTAAGTTCTTTACAGACAATGCATTCCCCTATCGCCTGCATCAGGGCCGAGGGCTCTCACACACCATCCCCCTGGTTATGCATGCCTCTAATTTGGAAGAAATGAAGGAAATACAAAATCGCCATTTTGCAGACCCTAATCAAATAACTGATTCAGGAAACAATATGAATGGATGAAACTAAGAGATGAGAGCTGACAGGGGATGGTATTATGGACAGAGAAGGCTGTCACCACCTGACCCCACTGATCAGTCCCAGCCTTACAAGAGTGGACGGCCAGGCACACGGGGTCTGGAGCATACAGCCTCGCACACAGCATCACTGATGGACATGAACCTAATCAGCTAGGAGAGCTGGCTTCCGCATACAGGACTACAGGGGGGAGAGGAACGAGTCAAACGACTCCGTGGAGAAGCAAAAGGGGCAAATGCAGGAAGCAACGTGATTCTGCAGGAGACTGAGCTGCCTTCTGCAGCAAATGTGGAACCGAAGAGGCTACTCCAGAGTGAAGAGCGGAGGACACAGTAGGCAGATGCGGTGTGGGGAGCCTGTTCAGAGCGTCATTCACACCAGTGGTTAAAAGACACATTGGAGACAACTGGAAAATGTGACTGTAGATTGAGTATTAAATGCTACCAAGAATTGTTCATTCTGTTAGGTGTCCTACTAGCATTGTGGTTATGGAAGAATATGGCCACACTTTTAGAGATGCATACTCAGACATGTAAAAATGAAATGATAATGTTTGGAATCTGCCGTAAAATCTTTTAGCAAAGAAAAAAAAAAAAGAGCCACAAGGTCCATGAAACAAATAGGACAAAATCTTTAGTATTAAATCTGTAGGATAAGTATATGAGGTGTACTATCATTTCTCCAGTGTATGTTTGACATGTTTATAGTTAAAAACAAAAACAAAAACAAAAACAAAAACAAATCAGGCTGCGAGAGAAAGCAGCGAGCCCCGCCAGAGAGACCCTGATGTAGGCAGGTGGCCGGCAAGGCCTCCTCTGGGAGGAGCGGCTGCAGCCTGAGTTGGCCCCTGAGAAGGAGTGGGGGGGGGCAGGGAGCCGGTGAACAGGTGCAAACACACCCCAGAAACCGAGCCCACAGCGTGTCAGAGAAAGGCTGGAGCCCAGAGAGTGGAGGGTACGTGCCCAGGACCCCAGGACCAGAGGGCTGCGGCAGAAGTCAAGTCGGGCAGGGCCTGGCACTCGTGCAATGTGACTATTTGCGATCAGCGCGAAACTGTCAAATGGTTTCCAGAAGGGGCAGGTTTGATTGGACTCACGCAAGTCAATTATCTTTTAGGGAAAAGAGATGATTCTGGCTGTTTGGTGACAAAGGCATTCTGGTGGGGAAGAGCCTGCGACAGCGGGAAAGCAGTTCAGGACGGGATACACCTGTGCAGGCAGCAGACTGTGGCTCCCTCCAGGGCAGGACAGAAAAGGGACAAGAGACAGACTGGAACTATCTGGAGGACAGAGAGTCTGGGCCTTGCTGATGCACGCAGTACAGAGGATGAGGAGAGGGAGAAAGCAACAAGAACCAGGTTTGTGCCTTGAGCAACTGAGTGAATGGCGGCCCAGATGGAGAGGACAGTGGGACAGGCTGGGGAACCCAGAATCCACCGGTGGGCGTCTTATGCCGAGAGGTCCAAAAGACGGGCAAATAGATATATCAAGTGGGCAGGAAGTAGAAAGAAAAGACCACTTAAGGGAGGAGGGCATGTGGACAAACCAGTCCATCACTTAAGTGGAGGTGAAGGAGGAAGAGGAGCAACCAGGAGACTGCAGTGGTGTCCTCGGGAACGGGGACGGGGCCACTATGGCCAGCACTTCTGACAGGGCCAGGAAAAGAACCCTGAAGAGAGCCCAGGGGAGCTGGTGAGATGGGGGGCACTGGTGTCCTTGGCAAAGGCAGTTTCGGTGACCCTTCTCTTCCCCGCCCTCTCCTCTCCCTGGGCTGGATGAGGACCTCTGCCGCCAGGTGCTTCCTCCGCCTGCATTGCTCTCGCTGCTTGGTAACGAAGGACAGGCTTCTCTTCTCTTCTCTTCCACCGGATCTGAGCATCTTGAAGACAAGATGCTTGGTTCAACCTTCATACCCCTAGAACAGAATTCATCCCTGTAACCATTTAACAGACACTTAATGAGCACCAGCTGTACGCCCATACCTCGTGGGCTCAGCAGAACGGTACAATCACCAATTCTCTCATCTGACGTCTTGAAGGATGTGAAAACAGGGAACTGGGTCAGATGTCCCACGGGACACTGAGTTCACTGACCCCCACCCCCCCCTCCCCGATCTGAATCAAGCTAGGGGACTCTTTATGAGATCCAGGAAACCCTGGGAAGACAGCCATCCAGGACGGCTAGTCCATGGGCACTGAGCCGACCCAAGTACTCTGCCACGGCCAAACTCAGTTCAGCCTCACATGCACCTTTTTTTGGTTGTTTTTGTTTTCTTTTAAGATTTTATTTATTTATTTATTTATTTATTTATTTGAGAGACAGTGTGTGAGCATGAGTAAGGGGAGAGGCAGAAGGAGAAGCAGACTCTGTGCTAGATAAGAACCCAACGTAGACCTCGATTCCAGGACCCTGAGATCTGAGCCCGAAGCAGAGGCTTAACTGACTGAGCCAGCCAGGCCACACCACACACACCCTCTTCATCCCCCTCTGGGCCAGGGGAGAAAGCTGACCCACAGGGAGGGGAGATGTCTTCTCTGAGACCACACTGAGCTGGAACCCAGCAGCCGAGACCCATGCCTCCCAGCGTGGCCCGGGCACCAGCCCCAACTGCTCCAGCTCTGTAGGACGTGGGCCACAAGCCCTTATGGCAGGGGGGCTGTCCCTCTTCCAGCCTGCTTACACCTCTGCCCTGTAGTCAGCCCCTTTCTTACTCTGACCACAGTGGGCCGCGTTTGTTTTAAATAATAGCCCACACACATCATACCGGGAGTGAGTCATTCCCTTTTCAACTTACTCTCACGTGTTCTGCTTCATCGAGGAGAAAGGCTCATTTTGAAGCTGAGATGGCGGACACCTGGCTGCTGTTTCTTCATCTCCTTTCCTAAAAATTGTGGCAAAACACACATGCCATAAAAGGTACCATCTTCACTATGTTTAAGAGTTCCATTCCGTGGCATTACGTACTCTCACGCTGTTGTACCCTTTACTACTATCCGTCTTCAGAAATTTTCCATCTTGCAAAACTGAAACTCTGTACCCATTCAAAACCCCTCGTTCCCCTCTCTCCTGCCCCGGCAACCACCCTTCTGCTTTCGGTCTCTACAAATCCAGCTGCCCCCGTTCCTCACAGAAGTGGAATTAGACCATCATCTCTTCTTTTAAAGAGAGGGAGCTCGGGCCTCCGGGCCCTGGCCTGCCTCTGTTCTATAGTTTCACACCCTTAATGGCTTCCTTTCAATTCGGGGCTGGGGATGCTGGCTTTCCACTTAGAGGAGGTTTTTCTTTTCAAACAGATAAGGAAATATAATGTGTAGTGGAAGGTTGAGGGTGGAGAGGCTCTCAAACAGAGCAGGAGAGAGACGGTGGGGTGGGGGCGGGGGACGGGCGCAGCCCCAGCCTTGGGCCCGGAGGCTGTGTGTTTGGAGCCCTTTGTGACCTCCCACACCAGCCGCAAGGGCCTCAGCACAAGAATGCGCCCCATTCCGTGCGCCCATCCTCCTCAGCTTCCCGTCACCATCTGGGAAACACTTTCTGTGCCTCTCACCTTTGCCCCTATCCATTCACCCACTTATTTATTCTGCAAAATTTTCAGTCCAGACCCTGTGCTGGCTCTGGGGAATCTTCAGGCCTCTGGGCCTGCGTTACTTCCGGTCCACCCCCTCCTTAGGACCTTTTTCTTTTCTTCTTGTGTATGTAATGCTGACCCTCTCTCACCTGACACCCTCCCTCATCCAAGACCCCACTACTCAACTCTGAATTCCTGGGTGGTGGGGGTCCCAAGGTCAGAGAACTAATGCGGCCAGGTTGATACATAAAGGAATAAAGGCATAGGGCGAAGCTGACCCCTTTCCCTCCCCCTTCACCTCCATCCCCCAGGTCAGCTGCCTGCTGTTGCCCTGAGCAGATGTAAGCCCAGTTTGCCAAGCCATCCTACTGCTCAGCGAGTCAGGAGCCCTCCTATGTACAGGAATTCAACTTCTTTGCTAATATCCTACAGGCGAGTCCATGGGTTTGTGACCTCTGTTCACTCACATTTGGACTGAGTCCTGCTCACTTAATGACTCCTGGCCCCCAGAAGGTGTGAAGTGTTCTTGGGAGCTCTTGGAGGCCAGGGTCAAGGCAGTGCACCCCAGGCCCACTGGCACTTGGCGGGGGGCAGGCCCCAGGGGATCCCGAGGCTGCCAGGCTGATTAAGAAGTGGATTCTTATGTGGTTGACATAAGCTAGTGGTTGAGGGATGTTGCCTGGGAAGTCAGGATTCCTGGGGAATTGAGACAGAGAGCCAGGCCTGGCACTCCCAGGGCCATGAGCCCACCAGCCATGCCAGTATGGACTTACGATATTACAGAGCAGTCCTGGTGGGTCCAGGAGAGCACTGGGAGGCTCTCTGGTGGCCACAAATGGACATAGTGGGACCGTCCATCACCCTTTCATGCATACTTTAACACCCAAGACTCTCCTGGTTGCCAAGGATGGGGGACCCAACCTCAACAGGCTAAGTGAGTACATGAAAATTGTTAGCTCCAGCATCTGTAAAGTTCCTAGTGGCCTGGTCTTGGGCTGGACTGGACCCAGGAGCTCGATGACCAGAAGGCTGCCTCCCCTTACCTCTGGCTCTGATTCCCTCTACTCCCAAGACACCCCCTTCTAAGGAAGGTCACCCTGAGTGGCAAGAGGACTTCCTGGTTCCAGACCCACTTCCGGGCAGTTTAGCAACTCCAGAGATTTTTAGTGGTCCAGCTTAGGTCATGTGCCCACCCCTGAACCTATCACACGGTCAGGACTGTGGTTCTCTGATTGGCCAAGCCTCCCTCCCCATCAAAGAGTGGAGTGCAGTGCTTGGAGGAAAATATCCCACAAGGGAGAAGCGGAGATGGGGAGGTTTGAGTGAAATCTGGGAATATGGTGGTCTGACTGAGAACAAAGAACGCTTGTGTCTTAGCCCATGCTGAAGGGGGGCAGGGGCTTGTTTTTGCTTAACTGACCCCCACACCCCCAACCTGATCAGACACTCCCGGTCCCCGAAGTATCTTCTAATTAGTTTCTGTCCTTGGGAACCCTGAGCTTAGCACAGAATACATAAATGTCAGCTGCCACCATGGCTTTATCGTGTACTAAGTTTAAAGGTCAATTTTCCTTTTCATTGGGACTTCTAAACTGATTACAGCCTCTGTCTGAAGAAGTGTGACTGGACTTGATCCCCAGAGTAAAAGAGGGTTATGGGACCACTCACTGGTTTGCCACTCTCCCCCCTGGAGTCCCTAACAGCGTGAGCTTGTTCTGAACCACGACCCCTATGCTTGGGGAGCATGCGCCGGGGCCCTGGACTTGGGCTGACCTGGCAAGCCTGTGCAGACAGATTTCCACGCCTGAGAGAGGGCAGGAGCCAAGCCCCCGGGGCCTTCCCACACTCAGGTTCCCTGGCACTGAGTCCTGCCCATCCTGCCTGGCCCCTACCTCACAGCTCACACTGGTGCAGCCAGTTTGACGCCCCTTTTTCTGGGGTTCCTATGTGTAGCTGAGATGTGTGTTCCGAGATGCCCCTCCCCACCTCCTATAGTTCAGCCAAGTAGCCACATGTGCCCAGCTTTGCTTGATAGCAAGGCCTGGGCCAGCTCTGCTTCTGGGCACAGCCCACACCTTCCCTGATCAACACACTCCAGTACTCCTTAACTTCCTACAGGAGCCTTTAAGGAACTGCTGGAACGTTCTGCACCAGGGGCCCAAGTGCAAATGATGAGCCAACACTGTCAGCAGGCAGTTTCCCGGGGCCCCTGAAGGCTATCTGGGGGCCTCAGGTTAAGGAATCTTATCTCAGAAGGACTTCGCAGAAGGACTTACTTCTTCTTAATCCTTCCATCCTGGCTGCTGTTCTTACCATGTACGAAGCTACACTAATGCCCCCAAATTACTTTATGAATCATAATGACTGTGAACACATGCTGAACACTTACTATGTACTGGATACTACTGCAAATGCATTATGGGTATTACTACATTTGTGCCTCACACCAACCCTGGAGGTTAGGATAAGTAGAATCACCCCCATTTTACAGATGAGGAAATTGAGGTACAAACAAGTCAAGGAACTTTCCCAAAGTCTCATTGCGGAAGCAGGGTGCTACCCTCCCTACCCAGCGGCTGGTTTCCTAGTTCTATCGACGGTCTTCCTCAAGGCTGAGCCAATGCTTGGACACTCTGACCCTGATGCAGGCTGGCATAAAATGAAATGAAACCAAACAGCCAAAGGGGAGCTACCCCAGACAAGTGGCCATTAGTACCTTCCAGAGACTCCAAGCTTTGTGGCAGGCTGTTTCTACTGACGTATCCTTTCTATCATCTCTGCCAAACCCATTCATCCTTCTGGCCTAGCTGATGCTTCCTCCATGAAGCCTTCCCGGCATCCAAGTATAGGTTGGATACCCTCTCCTGCCACCACTCCATGTGATTCTAGACCCTAGAAGTTTCCCATCCCAGCCCTACCACTCTGTATCACAACTGCCCATTTAGCTGCCTCCCTTCCAAACTGGAAATTTCTAAGTGGGCAGGGATTATTAAAGTCTGAGTTTGTTTTAAATGATTATTTTGGAAAATAATTCTTATTTTTTAAAATATATGTTCAATAAAGTGCATACATCATAACTGGGTATTTTTATGTACATAACCGTGTACTCAGATCAAGATATAAAACATAGGTAGTGCCTAGAAGTTCCCTTGGTGCCCTCCTAGTTTTTAACCCCACTCCAGAAGTCTTGTGACCAGTCACTATAGTTCTGCGTTTTCTGAAACTTCAAATAAATGGAATCACACAGTAATACTTTCTGTCTGACTTCTTGTGCTCCCCATGATTCCTCTTGCTACAGGTTTCAATGGTCTGGCCTTTGTACTGCTGTGCAGTATTCTACTGAATGAACATACCAAATTTCTGTATCCCCTGACTGTTGATGAACGTGTCAGCTAGGATACAGAACACCTGGAACTCTCACTCTTTGCTGGCTGCAGTTTAAATTGCTACCACCACTAAGGAAAACTGTCTTATCTACCATCGATAACAATGATATATTTGATATCTATATATTGACATATATATCATCTATCCTTGTCATATAACCATAAGCACTCATTGAGTGCTTAGTATGTGCCAAGCACTGTACTAAGTCTGCATTACCTCACTTAATCCTCCCAATCAACCTAAAAAGTAGATAGTTGCCATCTTTGAAATAAGACCATCATAGTATCAACATGATAGGATTATCATGAAGTTGAACTAACACTCTGAAGGACTTAGCCTAAAGCTGCCATTTTGGAAATGCTGTTTATGGTACCTCTTATTGTTATTACCAAAGGACACAGGGCTGGGAGTTCAGGACCCTGGGATCCATGCCTCCCTGACAACCTGAGTGAGTCATCTCAGCAGCCTTGACCTCAGAGACCCTGGAAGGTCACCTCTGCTAGCAAGGACCTCTGGGGAGGATACAAGGCATACTGTTCAGTAAGACCCAGGCTCTCACTTCAAGAAGAAGTGAGAGGGAACAAGACTGAGACTGTGCATCAGGAAAGGTCTTGGGAGTTTTGGGAGCCCTCTACTACATGCTTCTTGTACAAGTTTAGTAGAGAAGGCACTTTCAAGTGACAATTGCTCCGTATCTCTCTCATAAGCCTGTCAGGACCACAAGGGCTTGGTCAGCGTATGTTTTTCTGGAATTCACCCACAAATAGGAACAAGTGTCTCCCTTCACCCAGGCACTATGCCAAGAGCTGGGGGGATACAGCAGTGACCAAGACAGACAAGGTAGGGAAGGGACACGGAACAAGGAAATGAAAAGCAAGAGTCTTCTGGTGGCAAGTTCTGTGAAGAAAACACAGCAGGACAAATGAGGTGGAGAGAAAGTCCTAGTTAGTGGGGTGCTGCAGATTAAGTGGTCACTGAAGACCTTGAAGTTCTAGGGAAGGAACAACAGCCCGATGGGGGTCCTCGCAGGGCACAAGCTCCAAGGACCTGAGGTGAGAAAGGGCAGACGGTGGTGAGAAGCTGAGCGTGAAGAGGGTTGAAGGGAAGTCTGTGATGATATGAAGGCCAGTTCCAGTGGAACCCCAGACACCAGGACAGAGAGTGCGAATTTGACCCTGAGCCCCACAAGAATTACTCTGAAGGCTTTCGGCTAGAGGGAGCTGCCTGGAATCCCAAGGTCCAAATCAGCTTCTTCTAAGGCCCCTGGAAGAGTCTGTGGGGGAGGGGCAGAGAGGGAAGGTGCTGGGCTGTTCATTGAATGAATGAATACACCCTTGGAAGGATGGGCCGACGCACGTCCAGGAGCAACCACCATGCCACCGGCGTCTCAGACCGGCTGGGGCTGCCAGTGGCACCGGTTGTAGGCCAGCGAGGAGGCGCTGTGACCTTGGGCACATCTCCGCCCCAACTCACACAGCCCGGAACCCTGCGTCTCAGGGGCGGGGTGGACGTGCAAGGAGGGACAGGGCGCGCGCGCGACAGACCGACAGACGGCGGGTCCTACCGCTTGCTCCTGCGCGACCCCTGCCAGACCCCCGCCCAAGCCCGAACTCTCGCCGTCTGCGGTGTTTACATTCCACCCGCGCCGGCCACGCGGCCTTCTGGCTCCCGGGCGCCGCTCGACTCCGCCCACAGAGCCCCTCGGCCCGCCCCTCCGCGGCGCTCGCGCCAGACCTCCCCCGCGTTCTGCCAGCCCGGCGCGGCCCCGCCCTCCACCGCGCGCGCCAGCCGGCCTCCCGCGTCCGGCTCCGCGCGGCGCCGCAGCTCGCGCCGCGCAGGCCCCGCCACGGCCCCAGCCCCGCCCCCTCCAGCGCGCAGGCCCCTGTCACTTAGCCCCGCCCCGCGAAGGCTCCGCCCCGCGAAGGCTCCGCCCCCCAGGCGGTCCCGAGCGCCTGGGCTGGCTTGCGCGGCGGCCGGGGCGGTCCTGAAAGCTGTAGTTGGGCGGGCCCCGGCCCAAGGGCTGCCGCTGAGGGGCTCGGAGCCGGTCGGGGCGGGGCGGAGGGTGGCGGGAGGGTGCGAGGGCGGGCCGGGGGCCGGTTCCGCGCGCAGGGATTTTTAAATGTCCCGCTCTTAGCCGGGCGCAGGAGCAGCCGGCTCGGCCGCCAGCGCGGTGTAGGGGGCAGGCGCGGATCCCGCCACCGCCGCGCGCTCTGCCCGCCGCTGCCTCCCGCCTCCCGGCTTCCCGCTCGCCTCGGCCTGCCTCCGGCCTCGGCTCGTGCCGCCTGCCTGCCGCGGAGACGGCTTCGGGTAAGGGCCCTGTCGCGAGCTGCGGGACGGCGCGGCAGCGAGGACTCCCACAGCTCCCGGGTAGGGCCAGGCCAGGCCGGGCCGGGGTGGGGGTGGGGGTGGGGCGAGGCCGGGTCACCGGGTCCCTGAGGCGTCAGCGCGGGGTGCCCCGGTAGGGTGGCTCAGAGACGGACTAGGAGGAGGTGTTGAGGGGGAGACTGAGGCAGCCCGGGCCGCAAGGGAGGCGGTGGGCCGGCGGGGATTTGGGGGGCCGTCTGGGTCCCCCCCAACCCCGGGTTCGGACCCGGCATCGCAGACTGTTGGCGGCGCCGCGGGTGACAGGCCACCCGGGGCCCATCGGCCATTTTCCTGACCGGCCCGGGAGGCTCCCGCCGCCGCCGCCCGCGCGGGAGGGGGAGGGGTGCCCGGGGTGGGCTGGCCGGCCCTGGCCCCCCACCGCCGGTCGTCTTCACCCCACTGCCCGTTTTGTACCCTCAAGGCCTGAGACCTGATCCCACGCCCCAAGCCATGCCGAGGGAGAGGAGGGAGAGGTGAGTGGCCCTGTCGCTGTGGGGACAGGAAGGGTGTTCAGTCGTGGGGGAGGGGTGAACCCAGATTTGGGGAGAACTCACCCTGACCTCTGTGCCACCCTGACTTTGCAGGGATGCAAAGGAACGGGACACCATGAAGGAGGAAAGTGGCACTGATGTCTCTGTTCGTTCCAGGAAAAGGAAGGCAAATGTGGCTGTTGTGAGTACAAAGGAGACAGGTGGGGGAGGAGGATCCCCCCCCAAAATTTTACCTGAGAACCAGACTGGGCTCTGCCACAGGTTTATTGTAGGGGGTTAATGGGAGTGCATCTGGGAGAAGTGGTGCCCACAACCTAACCAACTTTTTCTTTCTTCTCTCTCTCTGTTTTTGTCTTTGAACTGTTTGGTGTGTTTCCCTGGGGGTGGGTTTGCTTTATTTTAGTTTTTGCAGGATCCAGATGAAGAAATTGCAAAAATGGACAGGACCGTGAGAAGTCAGTGTGGCAGTCAGGTAGGTACACTTGCTGATTGGGCCTAGGTGGAGGGCCTCCTGCTCTTTGTGGGTTAGATTGAATCTTAAGCCCCCTTGCC
This sequence comes from Mustela erminea, assembly GCF_009829155.1. Lineage (NCBI taxonomy): Eukaryota > Metazoa > Chordata > Mammalia > Carnivora > Mustelidae > Mustela > Mustela erminea. Next base: position 23,099,374 of record NC_045632.1, on the reverse strand, counting down.
TCCTGCTGAAGGCTTGTTCTGTACCTATGACCACAGTACATATGGCTGAGCTCTGTACCCATTAGTGGCACTGACCTCCGCCAGCCATGGGATTCCAGAAAGGTCTTGGGTTCCTCACCAGCACCTTTGAGACATCTTTGATGTCTGAAAACACCAGAATGGACATCAAATAACTCAGTTCTCTCCTTTTGCCCTTGAGGAAACCCAGACTCAGAGGAAGAAAGTAACCCAGAGTCCTGTGCAATCCAGGGGCGGAGTCCATCCTAGAACCCTGTTTCTGGGCTGTTGAACTGGGGGGGAGGGCTCCTAACACAGAGATCTCTGGGTAACTGTGATGATGAGGGTTTGTTTGTGTTTGTAAGCAACCACGAATTCTCCCTCTCTGTTCTTCTATTTTTCCATCATGTCATGGTGCTTAAGGACCTCCCACTCCCTTTAGGTCACCCCCTTTAGAATCCTGCTCTGGGGGTTCTGAGCCCATCCAGCAGTTAACCTACAGTGACTTCTGCTGGCTGGGGCTTGACCTGGCCTCAGCCAGAGTATTAGTGGAATATTCTTTGTGACGATACATGTGTCTCAACCCAGTTTTTTAACCGACTAGTCCATTTCTCTTGTCGCTGTGGAATGGAGTTACTGCCAAATTTCCCGCATGCTCATGATAGATATCATTACAATATCAGAAGTTCTAACAGAGAAAGCTTGTGTTATCTCTGTACTTCCAGAAATGGCTGGAGACGGTAGTTACGGCTCTAATAGGGGAAGCAGCCTATCTCCAAACTAGTGGGTCAGGCCTTCTGACCCTATCACAGAGAAAAGCTGAGCAGGAGGAGAATTTGAGCTGAGGGCAATGGTCCCAACTAGGTTAACGATGGGCGGCACATCACTTTGTTGGCCAGTGAGCAACAGCCATAGCAGTTGGTTCTGGAAGAGTGAGGGGCTTTAAGGCAGTGGGTTTGCAGTAACAGTTGTCATTGTACATAGACCTTAGTAAATAGCATTTCTGGGGAGGTCCACTGAATATTGAACAAGGGGTTGATGATTTCCTTCTCATTAGATGAAGAAATATTTCACTTAAGGGAAGGATATAAGACAATGCTTTCTTTCCTTTTCCTCTTCTTTAAAAAAATAAAGAACAAACTTTAAGCAGGGTGATTTGTGTGGGACATGATAAAAATGGACCTCTGCTTTGTGAAACTCAAGATTATTTTGCCAACTGTTTCTGAATTGAAATTTCCAAGTGAAAATGAAACAAAGGCATCCATATTGACTTCTTAGAGTTGCAGAGTAGTTTCTGTTCTCCAGGAGGATCAGCGCAGTGCTCAGGTGCCTAAAATGGGGCTGTGGTCCTATCCCTAAACTGTGGACAGTTAGTTGATCGCTCTGGTATATGAATAGCCGTATCATTTCTCACTAATTAGAAGGAATTTTCATGGTTGTTCCGAGATTAACAACAACAGGTTTCTGCACATTTCGTAGAGCAGATAGCTTGAAAATTGTCCCATCTACTTACGGGGGTAGTTGTTGTCTTGTTATTTCTCTGTGTAGATTCATAAACCTAGGTTTTTGGGGTAGCACAACCTTCTTGCCTATTAATTACACAGAAATTTCTCAGGAGTTATAATTCAACCCAGTACAACACCCTTGAGCTACCTGTGGGCTTTATCCTAAATCCTTATAACTGCTTCATCAGGACCACAGAGAACCTTGAATTCTTTCTTTAGGCCTTTCTTACCAACAGGACTACCCGTTTATCTAAAATCCATTCAACATAATTTGTTCTGTTGTTTAACTTTTTGCACGAGACCCACCTTTTTTACTGAAGTGAATCCTGGCCTTTTTTTGTTGTTACTTCTTAGCCCCTGATTTTGCATAGGTCATCTTATTGTTAATTAAAAATGACATAGAGTTGGGGTGGTTAGAAATAGTCGAAACTGGTATCTTACTCTTACCCTTTTCCTTCTTAAAGTCAGATGGATTTGGGCTTCTTTAAAACCCAGTATCTGCTCAAGAGAAAGGACAGAGACTTCAAATTGTGCTTCACCCCCTGGGTCCTAAAACTTTCTGAACCACATGTCTGCTTGTGGGTCATCCAGTTTGTCTGTGAACTCCAAGTTGGAAACTGCTGCCATTTTCTCCTCAAAACTGCTTTCAGCTCTTTCAGCCATCTGGCTGCGGAGGGTGGCACCCAGCTCCTGCCTTCACAGCTAGAATTCATTCTTGAATGAAGAACAACTTGAAGCAGTTATGTGACCCTTTCTGCGTCAAGGAAATGCTACCAGCACATGATACTAGAGCTGGAAGGGGAGGTTGCCCTTCTGGAACAGCTGTTGGCAGGAGTTGTCATGGTTAATTTGCATGCCCAATTCTTCGCACCCTGGGTGGAGAAGAACTTTATCCTGCTTTGCTCTTCTCAGCATACTGAAAGTGCTCTGGCTGCCTCTGAAAGTGACTGGTGTGTCATGAGAGCCCTGCTCTACCCTATTCTCCAGACAGCACCTGGAGCCCATGTCCCCATGCTCATTTCTAGTTGCCCCATTGTTCCTTTTCTTCTCTAGGCAACTTTAATGAGCTGTCTGCTTTAAAAAAAAAAAAAGTGCCAAGAGTCTCAGACTTTCACAGGGTTTCCATGCTGGCAGGATTTATCTGCCACATTGTCACCAGAATCACTCATCTAATTCAAAAAAATCCAACATAGGCTTCTTTTCTGAGTAGGATGATAAACATAGTAGCTTTAAAAGACGCTTTTCTAAAAGGCAAAAAGACCTTAGTATTCTCCAAATATTGAAAATTGAATAAAATTAACTATCTGGAATTTTTCAAGGAAAAGCATATTTGGGTTTTTAACGATGGTTTATTCACTTATCAGTTATTTGAATCCTTCTGTGCAAGACTTTGGGGAAATGATTCAAAGGTCTTCAGGGGTATCTGGCTTCTATCTCCACAGACTTCATGGTATAGCCTGTGACCATTCCTGGATTTGGTTTTAACTAGGCAGATATTCTTTTTGTTTTGTTTTGAGTTAAGGAAAACAAAAGGTCCCAATTATGTAATATATTAGGCTAGTCTTAGAACCAAAAGATGTCACATTTGATGGGTTTTTAAGATGGGGAGACTTTAAATATAGATGGTAATCAGTTTACATTTTGATCTTTTAGGTCTGTGAATGTGGAGTGCTTATGTAAATACTTTTACTGGAAATCCTTTCACTTTTAAGAAATTTTAGTAGATTAGTTGTACTTGTTAAAAAAAACAAGTCTTCAATTGTGACCAAGCAATCCCACAGCATACCTTAGAAGTTATGCCTAGTATCTCACTGAGCTGCAGATGGATTTGTATTGGTGGTGGTAGTGTCATTTTTTGTAATATAAGAGCTGTTTGCATTTTGTCTTGACCCCTCTTGGGTCCATCTTACTGCTCCGGTACGTGTTTGAGGGTGACAACGTGGAGGACAAAATGCTACTGACCTTCTAGTTGTCTTAGATGTTTACTGCATAGACTCCTAAGCCAATGACAAGTGAAATGAAAGCTTGGAGGCATTACTGTGGCTTTTACTTCATGTTCCATCGTCATCTGAATTTAGTACAGAACATGTATTTAGGCCTGGGGATTGCTCTCAATATGAAGACATTTTCTGTTTTACTGGCTGTTCTACAAATCAGTGGGTGTAAAAATAGCTGGTTCATATCAAATATTTAGAAATTTCTTTTTTCTTTTACAGCCATGGAACGATAATTCTGTGTGTGAAAACCCCTGCTCCTTCATTCCCACACCTGACAAGGAAGAGGGTGAGCCAGCATCCCCAAGTTCCACGTGTGGACTGCAGAGTTTCATGCCCTCCAGAGCCTCACCACTGCCTATATTGAAGTGAGTCACATACCATGTGCCTTCCAGATCTTTTACTCCTTGTGCACAATCTCACCAAGTTAGTGTGGATGCATACTGACACCTACCTTTCGTCTTTCACTTCTTTTGTATTTTGTAGCTGGGCAAATAGAGACGAGGTGTGGAAAATTATGCTAAACAAGGAGAAGACATACTTAAGGGATAAGCACTTTATGCAGCGGCACCCTCTCTTGCAGCCTAAGATGCGAGCAATTCTTCTGGATTGGTTAATGGAGGTGAGCTTGAGCCTTCCTGCTGACTGGAAGCATTGACCACTTCTAGAATCTTCTATGCTATTATGTTCCTTCCTGTGTTTGATCCCGTTGACACATTCTGTGTCTCTGAAGCTGTGGTATGTATTTTGCCATTTTGCTTGCATGCTTCCTTAGAAGAATTTCTGAAGTCTCTTTACCATGAAGATATTTTTAAGTTGGCCTCTAGTTTTATTCTCCAAAGTTCAAATAATTACCAAAGTTCTATTTTCCACTTAACTATAAATATTGATATTTGGTCTTTGTTAATTAAATTGCTTTTTAAACTATCCAGTGGAATGCAGATAACAGCTATTCGATAGCCACTATCATAAATTTTAAAAATATATGAGCAGGCTTATCTTTAACAGCTAGAAAGCTTGCATTGTTCCTTTTTAACACCTTGGAATCCATTTCTCCTTCCCCACAGAATATCATCCTAACAGAATATATTGTTCAAATCTTTTATTGGTCGCACTGTCAGACTTCTCTGCAACAATTGATCAAAAGAACGAGTATTACAAATTGTGATGGGTAATTGTTAAACATAAAAAATGATACTGTGTGGGCCTGCACCTCCCTCTGAGAGGCAGTGTGGGTAACTCAGTGGTGCCTCGATGAAGGGGTGCTTCCTGGACACCTGGAAGCCTTGGGTGATGAGAAATGGGCTCTCTTTGTAATGTTGAAGATATCATATTTATGAAGAAGGACATGGGAAAGCTAAGTGTCTATTCCCTAAAAACAAACTCTGCTGTGTACTCTTTGGAAAGCCTATATTCGAGGGGTATGCGGCCCCCTCTTACGCTCAGCCTAGAATCCAATCCCTTGCTGCCGCCTCACCACATATCCTTCTTGGTCAGGCAAGTCACTGAACTTAGAATCTTGGTTTTCTCATCTGTCACATTTTCTACCAGTACTTTCCTTTCAGAGTTTATAGGGATTAGAAATCGTAGGCAAGAAAAGATAGTTGTTTTTACCATCCTTGATTTGCTTTTCTTTATTGGTCTCTGAAAACATTAACATTTTCTGTACGGAGTTCTTGGCCTTGCCGTTGCCCACTGCAGTCCCACTAATGTCACATAGCCCTTCTGGGCCCTTGGAGACATTCTAGAATCTTCTAGAATGAAGATTCTTAAATCTTCTAGAAGACATGCCTCAAAACATTAGATGTAGTATACTTTACTGTCAGGCTTCACCTCATAAGATGTTGTGATGGAGAACTTCTATTTTGTATAATGCAGGTGATGCTAAATACTTTAGGGAAGGTTTCTCTCTGAAAGTAAATCAAAAAAGTCATATAATACCATTGAAAGGATAGAAAAGAATGGTAACCTTTTTGTCTTCGGTGGAACGAGACTGTAGGCTTGTCTGCAGTGATGCTGTTTCTCAGCCCTGAGCCCAGCCAGAAAGTCTGCGTGCATATGGGAAAGGCAGTGCTCAGGCCATGTGCCTAATTGTGAGCTGGGTGACAGGTTGGAGAGGACAGAAGCTCTAGTTTCACTTCTGATCAGATCATAATAGTATTACTTTATAAAAACAGACTTCAAATATGCCTCAACCTGGACTTTAGAAATACTCTTCAGTGATTGATGGAATTTTCTCTCAATGTTCTGTTGTTTCTCCCGTGCTTTTTCTACTTTTTAACCCCGTAAATTGCACTCACACATGAGAAGGCCTGTGTAGGAATGGCAGGTCTATATGCATAATCAGACATTATAGATTGTGGTGATGAGTGGAGGTCTACTATTTCCGTGGTCCTTTCCTCTTCAGCTCGCCCATGTGCACCATTTTACCCAATCTCTCAGCAATCCTGTGAGGAGGGGAGGGCAGGCATGTCCTAATTTTATAGTTAGAGATTATCATTCACGGTTTTTCCATGAAAACGCTGCTTTACCAGCCTATGCACATTTGCTCTTACTATTACACTTAAGAACACTTAAATCTTTCTGAGTCCCAGCTTTGTACTGTCCTTGTACTTAGGGACAAGCCAGGTAACAGTCCTTTCAGAAAAACAAAGTTCTCTCTCTTGATTTGGTTGTATTGTCCTTCACCAAAACTCATGACAAGTTTTTTTGTCTTTCTTTTTTCCTCAAGTAACTATTCTAAAATGTAATAAATATTTTTTTCAGGTGTGCGAAGTCTATAAACTTCACAGGGAGACATTTTACTTGGCCCAGGATTTCTTTGATCGGTATATGGCAACACAACAAAATATTGTAAAAACACTTCTACAGCTTATTGGGATTTCATCTTTATTTATTGCTGCCAAACTTGAGGTAAATTATTTTCAAATATTTGTTATGTAACACATACTGTTTCTTGAGATCCCCCGAGATTACTGGAAGAGGCCAACTGTTTGTCTACATTTTTCTAATTTGAGGTCATCTAAAGTGAAGATACATGCAGAAAGGGCTAGAAATTAACCAAGAAGTGAGGGAAGTAGTGAGTATGTAAAATGCTTAAGGGAATGTAGTTACTTGAAGCCAAAAAATTGAACTTTTTGATCAGTGGAGTAGCTCCTGTATTTAATCCATGATGTTCCCTCTCTCTTTCTATGCTTGTATACTAAAAACAGTGAATGTGGATGTACACTGTAAACTGAAACTATTAGAGAAATTTGCTAGTCATTTCTCCCTTTTATTTCCTTCTAGGAAATCTACCCTCCAAAGCTGCACCAGTTTGCTTACGTTACAGATGGGGCTTGTTCAGGAGAGGAAATTCTTAGCATGGAATTAATCATTATGAAGGTAGGTTACAAGTTGATTTTTCAGTCCTTTTCTTTAAATGCATACATAATATCTTTTCTACATTCAGTGGAAGTGCCTCTGACTAAGTGTTCTCCAGCTAGACACATTGTGGCATGGAGTGTGGCTGGAGTTTGAACTCCTTTAGAGGCCCAAAGGGAGCAGAAATGTCTTTTTTTCTGTCCCTCTCAACCATTGATCTGACCTTTCTCTCTGTTTTCCCCTAGGCCCTTAAGTGGCACTTAAGTCCCCTGACCATTGTGTCCTGGCTGAATGTGTATATGCAGGTTGCGTATCTAAATGACTTATATGAAGTGCTCCTGCCTCAGTATCCCCAGCACATCTTCATACAGATTGCAGAGGTGAGTGGCTCTGTTACCTCTGGGGGTTCCAACCCCACCGGGAGACGGAGGAACTCAGGATAGGGGCTGGCTGCCTGCTTCAGTGTTCTTTTCTGCTCCGCAGCTTTTAGATCTTTGTGTCCTGGATGTTGGCTGCTTAGAATTTCCCTACGGCGTACTTGCTGCTTCTGCCTTGTATCATTTCTCCTCATCGGAATTGATGCAAAAGGTTTCAGGTATGTTGGCTTTCCAGTTCACTCACAAGAAGTATTGAACTTACAAATCGACGGAGCCTAACATTTACTTTGGTTGCAGGGTATCAGTGGTGTGATATAGAGAAGTGTGTCAAGTGGATGGTTCCATTTGCCATGGTTATAAGGGAGACAGGAAGTTCCAAGCTTAAGCACTTCAGGGGAGTTCCTGCTGAAGATGCGCACAACATCCAGACCCATATAAACAGCTTGGATTTGCTGGTGAGTCGCGTTCTTTGTTCCCCAGATAAACTCCTGAAACCACCTGAGCAGCTTCTCCACTCCTCTTTGGGCAGCCTCCAGCTATCCTCGAAAGCCTCCAATTCCTCTAATTCCTTTGAGAAAGAAAAACTGTGTTTAATAGATGTGATGTCTAGATAGCACCGCAGACCAGTGACTTCAGATTGTTCTTTGCTGTTCTGTTGCCCTCCCCTCCGCAGAGAGGAGCACACAGGACACGAAGCCTAAAGGATGCATTCTTCCATTTTTACCATTTCTCGCTTTTATTTTTACCAGGACAAAGCCCAAGCAAAGAAAGCCATATTGTCTGAACAAAATAGGATTTCTCCCCTCCCCACTGGGGTCCTCACCCCCCCACAGAGCAGTAAGAAGCAGAGCAGTGAGCAGGGGACCGCGTGAGCACACCAGCCTCCTCCACCCAAGACAGTCGTGCGGAAGCGCCCGCCCCAGGTTCTTGGCTGCGCACCGGAGCGGAGGCGTGCGTTAGCTTTTACAGATATTTAAATGGAAGAGCATGTCTCTTCTGCAACCGAAGTGTTTCTGTGGATGGCATTGGACAGGGACAAGTGTTTTTTATTGAATGCTTAGAGTTTTTGAAATAAGTGGGTCAAGTACACCAGCCACCTCCAGAACACCAATGAGTGCTCCAGATGCTGCTAAGGAGGGTGATACTTGACTTGATTGACTGTTCACGCACGGAACAAAGGCTTGAAGTCGTGGAGTGCCACGTTGCCGTGGGCTCCTCTCGGGTGTGCTGGGCTGTGTCGCGTTGAGGGGAACAGGTGGTTGTGAGCATTGTGATGTGGAGCCCACAACCAACTGTGCTGGGGGCCTGCCCTTTTCACACTATCAGTTGACAATGTACAATGCCTTTTATGAACTGTTATTTTGTAAGTGCTGCTACGTCTATCCGTTTTTTTAATAAAGATAACACTGTCTTTGAGACAGCTGGTTTTATGAGCTCTGTGTGATCATTTGAGTTAGAAGTCTTCTTTGAGTGTGGCTGTATCAAGTTCTCCTTTTTCGCTTCATACCTCTTAAAGCTCCCACCTTTCAAGCAAATATATTTAAAAGAAGACTTTGGAAGTGAGCATTAGGGATAGCCACAAATGCCTCCCGAGGGCCTCCTGAGGGGGGAACAACGCCTCGATTTGGCATTTCTCCCACATTGTCCCAGCCCTGCACAGCGGCTGCTCAGGTGGGGCTCACGGGCTGGCTGTGGCAGGACTGGGGAACTCGAGTCTGCAAGAGGATTCTTAGGGATGGTGTCTGCGCTACGACACGCCAGAGGTCATAAAGCATCTCTAGTAAGTGTTCCTCCACACCCTTTTCATCCTTACCCACATCTTAACCTGAAGAGCTTTCATTGGGAGAGCTTGGTAACAAAATGTCATAGCCTAAAACTATACTTTGAGAAAGAAAATGTATAATAAAGTGATATAGAGCTCAAGTGCACAGTCTGTTCCCTGACCGTTGATGGAGTCCCCAAGTGCCATGCTAATGGAGGAAGTCCCTGCCCATTTTAAGGCCTAACATGTAGCGGTCACCCCGCATTTTGTGGAGCATTCTCATCGTGGTGGTCTTTTTTTTTTTTTTTCTTTAAGATTTTATTTATTTATATGACAGAGGCACAGCAGGAGAGGGAACACAAGCAGAGCGAGTGGGACAGGGAGAAGCAGGCTTCCTGCTAAGCAGGGAGCCGGCCCAATGCAGGCCTGGATCCCAGGACCCTGGGATCATGAGCTGAGCTGAGCTGACCGTAGATGCTTAACAACTGAGCCACCCAGGTGTCCCTCATCGTGGTGGTCTTGTGTGTCTCACTTCCTTGCAATGCTTTGGTGTATGGGTTCAGAAAAAGGAAGGGCAAATGAGCAAACAAACCCACTTATTTTTAACTTGGTATTTTATCTCACTTTGCAAAACCCTGTCAGAAGTGGAAAAACAGCCATTTAAAAATCTGTATCATATTTATATAAAGTTGGAGAGAGACCCTACTCCTTCCTGTTGTGACGCTATAGTTCTGGCACGTTTTAATACGGCATTCTGAATGAATGCATTATAAATTTACATGTGCTGGTAGTCAAATGGTTCTCCGAGCTAACTGTTTCTTCATCTCAGGCAGAGATGCTCCCAGCTTAAAAAGCAGTGGATTTTTAACAGCGATCATTCATAAGTGACTTGTTGGAAAAATCCTAAAAGTGGTTAATTCACATTTGGAATTTTCTATGCATTTTTGGGCACCAGAAACATTACTATTTTCAAAGCTATGGATAAGTCTTAGGGCTTGACCGGTGAGGTAACACTGGTCTGAACACACCTTTGAGGCAAACACTACTTCATGGACAGTCTGGCCCACGTGCTGAAATGCGAATGCCTTATATGCAAATTCAAGAGTGCTGCATTTCTGGACCTCGGTGCTTTTTGTTTTTATCAAATAGCAGTGTTTAACCACAGGCAGCTCTAATGAAGGATGTGTCCCGGGTGGATCCTAGGTGGGAAAGTGAAATTCATAGGAACCCATATTTTCTGTGACTTTGCCAGAAACACTAAGAGCCACTAGTAAGTAACATCAAGTTTCCCAGCTCTAAGGAGCTCCTCCCTTTCTAGTAGTCGGCACCAACTTTGCTCCCTCGCTGGTTGGCTCTGCATACTCATTTGCCAAATCATTTTTGTTTTGCCATTCAGCTAAACCCAGCAGAGGCCAGGGGATGCCAAACAAGACATCGGAGGGAAAATGCCAGCTCTGGTCCACCTTGGATGAGTAAATGCTCTGAGGCAGAGGTGGTGAGCAGGAGGACCCAGAGGAGGTGGTGACGTTGTCCCTTAGTCTGACTTCCTTGTGCTAGAGGAGAAGCTAAGAGAGTAACTTATTGACCAACCATAAGGGCTGATTGGATTGTGGTAGAGCAAACCACATCCTCATGTCACACCCTAGCTCACAGTTCACTCGCTAGACCTCCCCAGAATTGCTCTGGTGTCTCTGTCCCCCGTGCGGAAGAAAGAAAACCATGGTTTTCAGGTAGTGGGTATGCAAGGCCTTCCAATGCCATCTTCTCCTCATGGAACTCACCTTCTTACTGCAAGGATTTCACACCAAGTGGATAAATGATGTTGAGGTTCACAGGGACTTGAAGTTCCTAAAGGCAGATAAGTAAAGCTGGTGAGCCCTTTAAGATTTGGAGCACAGAGCAAGATAGACTTCTAGCCTCTAACTCAGATGCAAACGAGATTGGCGTTTATTCGGGCAAAATTAGGCTCTAGCTCAGAGCAGGGTTGGAAAGAGAAATCAAATCTGATAATGTCTAGTCATATTTACCCAACCGTGCATTTCCCTACCACATGTTCAACATTTTGAAATTCAAATCACATTTATACCTTGGACATTGTTAGAAGACTATTTTTATCCCTGCTGTAATCATCTAATTTGCTGATTACAGGTCTCAAATTGCCACAGAGAACTCAATTTTTGAAAGAATTGTCCTGTTTGATCAAATATGTTATTCAAGCAATGCAGTCATTTGTTCCACAAGGTTACCTGCCAGGCAGAGCGAACCAGGAGTAATAGCATTAGAAGCCTATACTTAAAATCAAGCATTAGCTAATCTGCCTGTGACAATAGAGTCTTAAATATAATTTGCTGCAGATACTTCAGTTCCCGCACTGACAGACAATTGCATTTTGTATTCAATGAGCATAGACTTTTCCCTACCTCATCCCAATTCCAAATTTAACTCCCGAAGACGCTGATGTGCTCAGTTTCACAGGCTTACCAGGTACCATTTCCCAGGAGCCTCAGACGGGAGGCCAATGCTGTCCTGTATTGAATAACGACTCCCTTTACACCCTAACCCCCCGCCTGTCTCTTAAATCATTTTTCCTGATCAATGCCAATTCCCAAACTCACGTAGCATCTGACTGCAGTCAGTTCTGGTCTGATGCTGGCTTCCTCATTGTGGTATGTGAGGTGGCCTCAGTCCTGAGCCCCTGCTGTGCACTGGGCACCACCAGTCCTAGAGATGAAAGCACACGGGATGCAATCCTAGAGCTCAGGTGAGCCTGTCTGGAGCCAGGAAGGAGCACGGGGGCATGGGAAGGGCCTGGAGCAGAGCCGGTGTGTCTGTTTGAGAGGGTGCTGCTGTGTCTGCAGCAGTAAAGAGGAGTCACGGTCATGACTCAGTAGAGGAAATAGGAGATGAGGCAGTGCAGGTGACAGAGGCCACGTCATAATGGGCTTTTACACGTCAGGCTGCACATGGGCCAGTGTCCCTGGCAGCAGGGAGCTGGTGTTTGTGAAGGGGACGGTGATGGGCTCAGACCTGCGTCTGGAGGCAGAAATTGAAGAAACAAGCCCAGAGTTCTGCCTCTCAGCATCCTGGGAAAAGGACCGTGCGCTCCATGCATCAGTGATTTCTAAATGGCCCTGCCTCTGTGACTACCCCACCTGTCCTTCCAGGCCACAGTGACTTCTGCACCTGCATCTCGGCCTGTCTGCTCATCCACAGGCAGCTTAGACCCTCAGCTCCCATAGGAGACCAGCCCTGCCTGTCCCACACCGCTGTCCCCAGAACCTCCCCTCTGAAGGGTTCCTCCACCTGCGCATCTCCTCCTAGCAATGCACTTTGCATCTTCTAGGAAAACTTTGCATCCTCTAGGGAAACTGCTTACACCACTTCCCGTTGTTAATACAATGGAAACTAGCAATACACAATACACATAGGAAAACCACTCAATTCCCAAGTCATCAGTGAGATCAGCTCCCACGCATCAGACAGGCAAACACGTTTAAGTGCAGAAAGCAATACAGTAACTTACATGAAGACCCATCCCCAATTTCTCGTCACATTTTTTTTAAAGGACTACAACATTAAGGATGCCACCGAAGGGCCCCCTTGTCTCCCTCCCCTGTCCCATTGTCTTTCCTCCTCAGAGGAAATAATCACCCCGGGATCAGTGTGAATGATTCCCACACATATTTTTAGACTTTTATCTTTTATATTTGGCTCCATAAGCAATAGACTTAGAAAAATACCTCTCTGGGCGTTTTAAAAATCAGCAAGAGTGGCATCCATCCTTACCTATAATAATACCACTTCCTGGGGCACCTGGGTGGCTCAGTGGGTTAAGCTTCTGTCTTTGGCTCAGGTCATAATCTCAGGGTCCTGGGATCGAGCCCCGCATCAAGCTCTCTGCTCAGCAGGGAGCCTGCTTCCCCCTCCCCCTCTGCCTGCCTCTCTGTCTACCTGTGATCTCTCTCTGTCAAATAAATGAATATTTAAAAAAATAATAATAATACCACTTCCTATTCTCTTTCAAAGTTATTTTCAACATTCACCTGCGTGAACATATAGAGGGTTGGATTTATTTATTTTTAACTGTGGTCGAGTTTTCTCTTCTGTGACTGTCCCACGAGGTATAAAGTTCCTCCCAGGCCAGCCCATGAGTAGGTCAGCAATGCCGTCACCGTCACCGACGACGCTGCCATGAACATCTTGCACACGCGTGGGCCATGTGTGTGGGTTTCTCCTGGGCATGTCCCCAGATCTGAAAACCACCACGTCAAAGGGCGTGTGCTCCTGTGGCTTTACTAGGTGTGGTCAGCTAATTCCCCAAATTATGCCGATCAATCCTCCCAGCCAGGGAGCAGGAGAGAGCCTGCCTTCCCGCGGTGGCTCCAGCACTTATGAAGGCCATCTTTTCATCCGTGAAAATTGCTATTATTTAAGTTCCTTGGCTTTTCTCTGATTGTGGATGCAGAACATGTGTGATATGATAAATTAGACTTCTATGGACATGTACAACAGAGAAAGTAAAAATCCCCGAGGTGCCATCCTTAACAGTTTGTATGTTAAAATAGGGTTCGTGGCTCCAGAACCTTTTCTATGCAGACACGAACATATGCATGGACAAAACATTTGCTGGGTTTTATACAGAGCTGTTTCATCTAATTATATCTCTTAAGTTGCTTAAAAACGCACATACCCATACACACCCACCCCCTCCCATTTTTCTTTTTCAGTGATTGCTTGGCAATTGATTTCATTGCTTAGCACATCATTTCAGGGCCTGGCACATGATAGGTGCTTATTAAATATTCACTCCCTGGATGAGCAGGGAGATGGATTGGTTTTTAGATATGTAGTCATTTTCATTAAATTTCTTACTCTTCCATGCCCAGAAGAATACATGCTATCTTTCACTTGGCAAAGACCACATTCAAACTGAGAAGCAAGAAGCAAGACCCGAACAGAGATGCTGCTGCTGTTCTAGTGTTTCTTCTGGGCAAAGGAGCCCCACACCATTGAATTCCAGTTCCTGGAAGGGTCACAAGAGTGGAGTGACACACAAAAGCCCGGACTCCAGTGCATCATCACACAGAGAGCAGAGAGGCAAAGCCATTCTCTGAGTCCTCCAGATGGTTCGTTGTGTCCCTCTTGCCAAGCTAACCAAGTGATTACCTTGTTGTAGAGGAGCAACGAGCAATCCGTCATCGTGTGAGATGATGACTCGGTCTGAAGCCCTCCCCCTGAACTTCGGTGTCCTCCATCCCTCCCCGACTCTGTGCAGGGTCCCTGGGGCTCTCAGGGGGAGAAGAAGAGGCTGCCCATCTGGGCTGCGGGGCTGCTGCCGCCGTGGGGGGCTCTGTGTTTGGGCTGCTAAGAGGTTTTGAAACATTTGAGCCGATGTGTGAAAGGTGGGAGAGCTCACATAGGCTTGTGCCCACCCCCCAGGCTCTGACAGCCTGGCCGGCAAGGCCCATAACGTGCAGACCATCAGAGTGCCCACGGCCCCCTGCCCCTGGCTCGGGAGTCCCTGCCTCTGATTCTCATCCACACGCTGCCGACCTCCCAGAGAAGACAAATGCTTGTGCCCCAAACTGTGAAAAGCAAGCAAAGAGTACAAAGAAAGAGAGCAGAAAGGTTCAAGGAAAGTGACAGAGAGACCAGACTATTTGAGCATGTTCACGATCAGCATTGTGGTGTCCAAAGACATCTTTACCTGTCTGCCTCCCACAGGCATTGGGGTTTCAGATTCCTGGACTTCCGGGAGAGTCTCGGCTCCCCGCGCGATGCTGTGGGGCTTTCGGCTCATCACTGACCCATTTCGGGCTTCACACCCCTCAAGGGACCAGTGAGTGGGAGGCCACAGCATGTTCTCTCAGTGGAAGCCCAGGCTCTCAGGGGTTAAGAGTGGGTTTCTGTTTCTCTTCAAAGGCTGGTCTTCCAGGTGGTGATGAAAGCCGGGGCTGGGGTGTTAGGTTTGCAGTACACTTCAGGGAACTTCCCTGCTTCCTGTCATGCAAAGGAGGTTTCATTTCTCTTGACATCAAGGGTGGGTGGGGGACGAGGGCGACAGTGCACAGAGCAGAGGACAGGTTGGCAAGCAGGTGGGCCGGAAGCTGGCCAGGGACAGAGGGCTGCCCCACATCCCCCAGGTCCTCCAGGAGGCCTGATGACCCTCACGGTGACCTCTGACACTCGGCCCATCTCAGGCATGTCAAGGCCAGACAGGGGATAAGTGTGATTCTGGGGCTGCTTCCAGAAAATGCTCCCACCCCCACCCAAAGGCTGGTGCCTGAAAGGGGCCTGGCTGTGCAGGGTGGCCCTGGACAGGGTCCCCGAGGATGGGGGTGGGGGCAGCTGGGGTCCAGCTTTGTTCTTCCTTGAATAGAACCTGTGCTGTCGGGCTACGAAATGCTCTTTCTACTTCTGCCCTGGGAGGGAGAGCACGGAGGCACCAGAAGACACATTGCAGCAGAAAAAGATGAGTTTTCAGATCCCGGGAGTGATTTTCTGCACCGTTCATTTTAGCGACGTCCAGGGCAGTGGAAGGAGAGGGCTCGTCTGTGGACGAGATAGATGCAGGTGCCAATAAAGAATTCATGGGAGCACAAAAGGCGGGCTGGGCGGGTTTTATTAATTATATTTCTTTTATCCTCCTAACAATGGCGTGTCAGTAATCTTCACTGAATGTGCCCAATTGATGCTAATGATTTCATCCTTTTGTTTCTGTGTCTAAAAAAAAAAAAAAAAAAAAGGTCTGTTTGCCCCAGCAAGTCAGGCCCAGAGTGAGCCTAGAGCCCAGCAGGACCCGGGAAGCTCTCCTCTGGGCCCCTCCCCCTGTGCTTTTGGTACCCGGGCAATGGCAACGGCACTGGCAGTGGCCATTTGTCCTGTCCCCAGGCCCTGCCAGCCTCCTGCTTTGCCATAATCCAGTGGACAGGTACCCTTGCTGACGTGGGTGGCTGGGTGGGTAGGAGTGTGTGTGTTTGGAGCAGCATTTCAGGGCCAAGAACCCTTCTTGGTGCACCTCGAATCACATTCCTCACCCAAGGGTTCTTTTTGAAGAACAAAAAATAGAGGTTATGGATTGCTTTCTTCCCGCAATCCCCGTCTACTGGTATTGCATTTTACTATTTGGCATAAATTGGACAAGGGTGTGTGTGCTGGAACACAGAGATGATTGAAAGAGCCCCAAAGCATTTGCCCCTGTCTGTCACCACCTCCCCCGCTCCCCCAAGCCTGGGAGGAGTGGTCTCGAATGGCATCGAAGTTTCCAAGCAGAGAAGTGCTGAACCTCACGGTCCTCTCCTTCCGGCTGCCTCCCCATCACAGGCTGCCAACATCTGGCCCCGGACAGGTCCGAGGAAAGCATCTAGCGCAGAAACAATGTTTCCTATCACAAATTAACCAGACAAATGTGCTTACCTGGCACTTAGGCTGCTGTGTGGAGATTAACTTCCCTTGCAGGAGATGTGGGCTGGTGCACGACCTGTGAGCAGCCGGGAGCTAAAATGAGAGCCCCGTGTGAGGACTCTCGGCTGCAATGCCTCAGAAAGAGCTTCTAGAATGGGGTTGGGATGACCCTCCTGCCCCCCTTTTCACCTTGACACCCTTCCCCACCATAGCCCTGGTTTGTGGGAAGGTCCTAGAGCGGGGGCCCAAGTGGCCAGCTCCCCCTGCCACTTGGATGGCAAAGTTCTGGTTTCCATGCAGGGGAATTATGGTGTCCTACAGCTGATGACGGGGACCGTGGGCATAGTCGAGGGCGGGTGTGCTGCTGCAAGTTCATAGAGGTTGTTTGGGAGGAACAGGCAACTCCTCACGCTGGCATTGCCCATCTCCTCCTCCACCTGGCTTCCTAACCTCCGGATGGCCTCCTGGCAGGCGACGGGGACCAGTGTGTTCAGCCAGTGCTCCAGGCCCCTCCGGGCAGCCTTGGTGGCACCAGCGCTGAGAAGACCCATTGTCACCATGGGGGTTGATGATGCCCTGGTGGAGGGCCCCACATAGTCGCTCACCTTGAACAGCTGCTGGACCCTGGCACACTCTGCTGCTGGAAGTCTTGTCGCGGCCACCCCAGCTTGGGCAGAAAGTCTCAGCGTGACAGCCTGCAAAGTAATCCTACATTTGAATTTCATCTGCAAATCCTCATTCCTCCAGACAAGCTCAAACCTGCACAGATGGCCCCTCACACCGAAAAGTAAAAATAACAAAGCTTGCGATTCCAGGCCTCCCTTTTTCTCTGGGCAGATGTGCCGCCGCACATTTCGGGAGGCGCACAGCCTGTGGCCCGGCAACAAGCCCTCTCCTCCTGTGTATTCTCGCTCGCCCCTTCTGGCATGATGAGGAGTAGGGGGAGCAGCCATGGCCCCTCTGGGGGTGTTCCTGGATGCAATTCTGGGGTTCCTGAGCCTTTGGAGTGGTGCAAAGGGGTATGGGGCAAGGGATTTAGAGTGAAAGCCCATCCCTCACTCCACTGCCCAAGACGGGCCATACGGCCATCCACAAGATGGTCCAAGGAAGAACTGAGGGACTGGAGCAAGGACTCGGGTAAAGTCATCAGTGAAAGAGGGACAAGGGGATGTCATGAATGCCAAGGGCAGGGGGCAGAGTGAAGAGAGGAAACTCTGGGAGTTCCTGATTTTCTGAACTCCTCCAAACCCCAAAAAGGCACAGGGGTTTTGATGACTCATTAATTCTCTCCCCCCAGTGTTTGCCCAAAGCCTCTACGGCTGGCCCTGAGGTACGGTTATGGACAAGACACACTCAGGGAGCACTGGCCAGAGAATATTCAGTCAAGACTATCTGTGGGCTGGGAGGCTACAGATTCACTGGTCAGGAAGGCCAGAGCAGGAGACTGAGAGAGATTGTAGGAGGCAGGAGCCTCCTGCCAGAGACACTCTCCAGATAACTGTAGCTCAGATCAACCTCTGATAAGCCATGTGGCCTGGAGCCCCCAAGTCTCAGCCTTCTCATCAAGAAATGAGATGGCAAGATGACATAAAGATGTTTAGCTGCAAGTGAAACACAATTCAAACAGGAGAAACAAGGAATTCACGGCTACTTTTAACTAGATAGCCCAGGGGCACACATAGCTTCAGGAATGGCTGGATCTGGGTGTTCATATGCTATCATCAGGAATCTCTCTCCCTTGCTTAGTTCTGCTTTGTTCTGTGTTGACCTCCTCCTCCAGATGGCACCTGCCATTATCTCCAGGGTAATATTCCTACCAGCAAGCACCTCCTTCCCAGAACCTCTAGCCAGAGTCCTGAGGATGACACTCATTGGTCCAGCATGGGTCACATGACCATATTTTCTCTCATCACTGTGGCCAGAGGGAGGCAGTGCTCTGACTGGCCAAATGTGGGCTCCGGCCAGGCCCTGGGGCAGGGTTGGAGTCAGTCTCATCCCAACTACCTGACTCCATGGAGGAAGCAAAGGGATACTGTTCTGAGAAAGCAGCAAATACAGAAACAAACACCAGAAACCCTCTGAAACAGCAAAGATCTGAAGCTGTTGCAAAAATCCCACTTCAGGATCCTTTTTGCTTCAGGTGTGTGGCCACTGCCTGTGCCAGCCCAGCATGCAGGGAAGGTTCCAGACACTCATGTAAGGATGCCTGCCCCAACACCCTGCCTCAGGGGTGGCAGCAACACCCCACTGAGGTCTACCTTCCCGTCCCTCCCCCAATTTTCCCTCTGGCTTTTCTTAGGTCTCCCTGTGTTTTCATTTCCTTCCTTAAACCAGCACCTGTGATCCCCTAGTTTAGCCAGGAGGAAAAAGACAGAGATCCGGAGGGTCCTCACTAGCCAAAGCCCCAGGCCTGGGCCTCTCATGCACAAAGCCTGTTTGCTACCCAGAAAACCACTGTGGTTAGACTTTCCCTCTCCAGTAGAATAAAGGTGCCCCATCCAACTTCACACTGCAGTTCAGGGAGGCTCAGAACGGGTGTGGCCAAACATGCTAGACCTCTGGTCTTCCCATGGGGGTGGGGCAGAGGAAGCGGTATTATCAGAGGGAGACAAGCTGAGGCTGGTCAGTAGGTAGGTGAGTAGGAAGGAGGCAACAAGGAGGGTTCAGCTGCTGGGGCACCACACAGGCCTGTGTCACTGTCTTGACCTGTCAGCGAATGCATCAGGGCAAGTCACTGTTCGAAGGTGCTTGCCAGGAGCCTTCCACGAAACAGATCTTGAGGAAAGAACAGGGGTTGGGCTTGGATTCCAGCAGCAGGAAAACACAGTTCCCAGCCAGAGTATGGGTGCGCACCACGGCGTGCACAGCACTGTCGCCAAGGTTTTATTTAGTCACTTAAGTCTCCCACCACCCCGTTTTAGAGAATAAGAAATTGAGACAGGACGGTTCATGTTCAGCCTCTCGCCCAAGGTCAAATGGAAGGAGGTAGGGGGCTGTTTCAGGTGTCTATACTGCATAAGAAGCCCGGGGTTGGTTAATCCTATTAACCAGCTTAGGTGAACCCCCAAAGCCAACCCAGGGTCCCAACCCTGAGGGAGGCCCCAGTACTCCCTCAGGGACCGGACCTAGGGAGCCCGAGTCGCGCGTGCACTTGCCAGAGCGCTGGGTACTGCCCCTAGAGCGAGGTAGATCCGCCTTTGGGCCAGGACACGCTCTCCTCTGAATCCTGAACACTCTGTCCACCCCTCCCAGGCCTCCGCCAGTCCTGACTCCAGGCGGCGGCCCAGTGCTGATGCTGCGCCTCGGGGTTGCGCGGGGCGGGCGCAGGAGGGGAAGGATGGAGAGGAAGGGGAGGAGGAAGAGGAGGAGGAAGAGGAGGAGAGAAGAGAACGGGCGGCCAGGGTAGGAGGCGGCTCCGGGAATGAGCCCATGAGTGTCTTGGACGCTGCCCAATGCAAGGGTCGCTGACGACCCCCAGCTCCCTGAAGAAACAGGTGGGTCCCAGAAGAAGGGTCTTGCGGCGACGCTGGGCCAGAACCCCCCCCCCATCAAGGTCCACCCCCCCCACGCTTGGGCGGAAGCTACCGCCCCCGTTTGGCGAACGCGGCTTCTGAGCCTCCGGTGGAGGCGGGCACCGCTGCTACCCTGCTGCACAAACGGGGAACCTTAGGCCTTCCCCGAGTGTCCCTGCCAACTCCCAACTCCTCGGGTGGGAACAGGACGTGAGGAACAAGACCTCACAAGACGCACGAAGGAGCCAGGAGGCTCAGGACCTAGGGCGCACCACTTTCTGGCCTCGTGGCTTTGGAAAAGTTTCTTAGGCGCTCCGGTGCCGCTTCTTCCATCTGGGAGATGGGACCGTGCCCACCCCATCTGGCTATCACAGGTTTGCTACGTCCTTTAGGGGGCAGGGCCTGGCGCGGCTAAGCCCGACCTCAGTGCCGCCCAGGAGCAGAATGGGGGGACCTGCACCTCAGCCTAGCTCGCGCGGCCCTTCTAGGCCGCGGCCTCCAGGACCGGCACCGGCCGCACGCTGCAGACTGCTGGCCCCGCGGAGCCAGCCAGCAGCCCGCACCGCCCACAGCGCTCAGGCTCTGCTCCACGTGCAGCGTGTTTACCCACGTGACACCGCCCCGCCCGCCGTCCCCCGGGCCCCGCCCCTGCCTCGCCTCGCCCCGCCCCGCCGCGGCCACGGGAGCGCGGCTGGAACCTTGGCGACGACGGCGGCGGCCGCCAGGCGCTGAGGTCCCCGAGCGCGGCCTCGCGCCGTCCCGACGCCGGCCGTGAAGACTGAGCGGGCCGCTCCCTGTCCAGGCCAGTCGGGCGCGCGCGAAGCGAGGGGGCGAACCTTGGGTCAGTTCGGGCTCCGGTGCTCCGCGGGGTGCGCCCCGCGGCAGGGGCGGGGCCGAAGCAGCTGTGGGCGGGGATGGGGGCGTGGCCGTTTCCGCGCCGGCGCTCCGCGGGGCCGGGGGCGGGGCGGGCCGGGGGCGTGGCCGCTGTCAAGCGCCGCGGGGTTGGAGACTACTGGACCCCAGGGCGGTGGGAGGGGAGGTGCGTGCGTCACAGTGTGCTAGCCCTGGCTCTCCAGAGGCAAGCCCGGGTAAAGCTTGGCCATTCGCGAGAGGGCGCGTTCACTCCCAGATAAACTCTGCAGTCACTCCCTTCTCGGTCCTTCTCCCCTAGGCTTCCCCAGTGCGCCCTTCCTGCTGTCTCTCCTCGGCGTCCTCAGACCCTCCGGTTCTGGTGTCGCCCAGGGCTCCGGCCTCAGCCCCCTTGGCTTCTGGGCTGGCCCTAGGATGTCTGTCCATCCCTGGTTTGAACTCCCACCGCTGTGAGCGTAATCCTGGCAGTTCTACTAGCGGCTGACCCCTATGTGCCCGGCGCTTTGTGAAATTCACTAATACCGCTTGGAGTTGTTAAGCCTAGAACCCTAAATCTTTGTTCTCTCCCAGACCATTGCCCTCGGTTCTATATACTTCTGGTCACACGTCTGGTAGACCCCTCACTGGATGTTCCACAGCCCCAAGTGGGCGAACGCGTCAGAAGTGGAACCCAACTTCCTTCCCCAAATCTGCTTCTCCCCTAAGCTCCCCTCAGTGAAGAGCATCACTATCTCTTCCAGCCCTGTTTGGGGGCAGCCAACCCCCAAATAGGGCTTCAATTTTGGATCCTCACTCAGGAATGTAATCTGTCCCAGAATCCCATCAGTTCTATCCCCACCTCTCTCTGCTACACTCGACTGCCCGGCTTCAGCTTCAAGGATTTCTAGGGGATCCATCCTTCTGCCTCCTGTCTCGCTCTCCTCCATCCAGCCTTCCTTCTCAAGAGCAAATTTCTAATGGCTGCCTTCAAATACTAGACGAAAACTAGACGAAATACTAGACGAAAACCCGAATCTTCTTAGCCTTTTAAAAATCAGAAGGAGAAGTGCCTAGTAAGTGGGATATGCAATCTAGATCTCCGGGTGTGAGTTCAAGCCCCTCCTTGGGTGTAGAGATTACTTAAAGTCAATCAATCAATCAAAAAAAAAAAAGTCAGAAAGAAGACAAGGATGTTTTTCTGGCAGGGCCAGAACATGGTCCTTGATGGTACTGGGCAGTGCAGGAAAGTGAGAACACGCAGATAAAGGATGGGAAGCAAAAAAACAGCGGTTTCTGCTGCTTCTCCTGCTTCTTATTTTGGTCTTTTAGCAAGTTCAGTGTTTATAATACAGTTTTGTTGCCTAATTCCTACAGTGTGTATCAAATCCCCAGGACTTATTTATCTACTATTGATAAGTATGTACTTTTTTTTTTAAGGTATTGTGTGTTTACTTATTTATTTATTTATTTTTATTTTATTTTATTAACATGTAATGTATTATTTGCTTCACGGGTGCAGGTCTGTGAATCATCAGTCTTACACAATTCACAGCACTCACCAGAACACATACCCTTCCCAGTGTCCAATACCCCGCCACCCCACCCCTTCCCCTCACCCCCCAGCAACCCTGTTTGTTTCCTGAGATTATGAGTCTCTTATAATTTGTCTCCCTCCCTGGTCCCATTTTGTATATACTCTTAAACTCTCATTCCCCCGCCTGCAGCTTTTAGTAACTCCCATTCCACACTGTTTTCCAAGGTTTTGTTGTTCGTTTTGATTTTTTAGATTCCACGTATAAGGGATATCATATAGTATTTGTCTTTCTCTGTCTGACTTATCTCACTTAGCATAATGCTCTCAAGGTCCACCGATGTTATGGAACATTGTTTTTGTTTTTTGGTCAAATGATCATCAACATAGAACACAAGAGAATCAACAGATGAATCAATGAACCTAATAACATTGAATAAGAGTAGCTTATATAAGATCAGAATGTAAAGTCAATAATTGATTTCTCTGCAATAAGAATACATTTCTTGAAAATATAATAAAAATAAGATACCTTGCACAATACTGAAGTATTTAGAAATTTGTTAGGGACCTAACAAAAAAATCCACAAGACCTTTAAGGAGTTTAATCTAAAACTCAAATATATGGATGTTTTTTAAAGACCTAAATGTGCAGATACATAGTGGTATAATGCCTTAACTTTAAAAGAACATAAGTGATCAGGGTATTCAGTGAGTTCCAGTAAAAATTCTAGCCTGATGGTGTTGAAACTGGGGAAACTGACTCCATGATATATATGGAAAAATAAAGGCCCATGATCTGCTAAGATAATTTTGAAAAAGAAAAATGAAAGGAAGGTCTTACTTTATAGACATGAAAATAGATTATAAAACCATAGTATTGAAATAATGTGATACTGGTACAGAAACAGATAGTAAGTGGAATAGTTTGGAGGGTCCAGAATAAATTCGTTTAAACATGATAACTTGGCATGTAATAGAGACCATCACAAATTATTAGAGGAAGGCTAGATTATTTTGTAAATGGCACTGGAAATATTGACTTTCCATAATGGAGAAAAAAATTGGATTCCTACCTCATACCATATACATAAACTCCAAAGAGATTAACTATCTAGTTATTACAGGTAAAAATATAAAGCTAATAAGTTAGAATGTAGGAAATATCTCTGTAATAGGAAAGGATTTATCGTTACCTCTAAAGCTCAGTCCATGAGGAGAAATATGATGGATTTGACTGCAGCAAAATAGAAAATACTGCTTAACTTACAAACAAAATCAACATATGGGTGATAAGCTAGGAGGATATGTTCTCCATGGCTTAACCCAACAGAAGGCTCTAGCTAGAATAATCAACGAACTTCTGAAAACCAGTCCAAAATAGAAAAGAAATCTAAAAAAGGCAAAACAAAGGCAAAGGGTATGTATAGGCCTTTCCCAGAGGGAGACTCAGAATGGCTAAGACGGACAAACAAGGCTCATCCCCACTGGGGATCAGAGGAAGGTGGAGTAAAGGAGCGAGAGCCACAGTACCCTTGAACTGACACAGTTGAGCAGGTCAGGTGATATTATTTATTTATTTATTAGAGAAAGAGGGAACACAGCAGGGGGAGGAGGAGAGGGAGAAGCAGGCTTCCCTCGGAGCAGGGAGCCTCACATGGGGCTTGATCCCAGGACCCTGGGATCATGAGCGGGTCAGGTGCTATTAAGGGATGGCAGAGCACATGACAGGTGCAGAGAAATGCAATGCATCCATACCTTTGCAAGGCTCTGATGAGGCCAAGCAAGCGAAGCCCTAGGGAACAAATGTCGGGAGGCCCTTGCCTCCCCTTAGTCCCTGCCCTGTACCTGTGGAGCCAACAGTAGCGCTCTGGGTGTGCGCCTAGGGAAACTGCCTCAGAGGCCTACAGGACATGCATTCTGGTATTGCTCAGGGAAGCAAAGTTGGAGGTATCTCCCACGAGAAACTGGATTAGTATTTGGAAAATGAAGATAATGACAGGGACTTTCACGGCAAACGAGAATTGTCCAGCATTGGGCCTCTGGAAAGAAGGGTAGAAACCTGTTGAACAGAGCTCTGGGCAAGCCAGAAGGACTTCTTTCCTCTTCCTGGGAGTGAGTGGAGACCAGGCATGAGATCTGTGTCAGGGAGGGCTTGGTAGGTATCTGAGCCTTTGTGATGAACCCTCTGCCTCCCCCACCGGGACGGGCACTTGGGTTAGGCAGGGGAGAAAGTTGGAAGGTGCCCTAAGATCCCTCGTGAAGGACTGGGTGTATTTTCACTTTCATATTAAGGAAGCCGTGATTAGAGGCTTCAAGGTTTTGTCCCGGTGTCAAGGCAGAAAGGATTCACAGGGCGGATCCTGGACTTCTGAGTTTATACATGTAGGTTCTAATCCCCTTTCTACCTTTTGGAGTTGTGAACTTGGATGGGAAACCCAGCCACGGTGAACCCTGATTTTCCTCCCAGTGAGATGGAAATAAAAATGAGGCCTAACGCAGAGACTTGGCAAAAGAGAGATGATATCTGAGACCACTCCTCCCCCAACCTCCGGGGAATGCACCTCATGAGCTGCAAACGAAGTCTTCCATCAGATCCGGATAATTCAAGTCTGGACCCCTCCTAGCTGCAGACACTAGGGGGTGCTTTGAGCCAGCTCTGGAAACAGTGGAGCTGCACTCTGTGGAGGTGAGCTGGGATGGAGACCCCAGACCCCAGACCACGGTTCTGACAGCTCTCACTCCGGTTCCAAGAGAGAGGACTACATTTCTTTTATTTAGGGTTATTTTGTATTTAAATGAGAAATAGTACCACACTGCAAAATAATAATGATGGGTAGTTGAAAGGCAGGCAGGCAGGGGCAGGGAGGCCCCACCCTAAGAGGAAATCACCCTTGGAAGGATTTTACACCACACTGGAAGGAGCCCTCCACCCTTTCCCATATGATAGATAGATTTCAAAATCTGATCAGATGACAGGCACGGGAAGGGTTAATCAGATTAAAACAGTCTGCCAACAAGCCCTAGACTTAGAAAACCCCTAGACTTAGAAACTCAGGTGGCAACCCCTTTGGGTCCCTTCTCTCCTTGGGAGCTTTATGCTCTTGCTTTGCTGTCAGTCAGTGAACGTGGCTTTGCTGCCCACTGCTCTGTCGGGTTGGGTCTACCTCTTCATTCTTCGAAGCAGCATGACCAAGACTGGTGGGCACTGATAGAGAAAAAAAAAAATCCTGTAACA
Organism: Mustela erminea; assembly: GCF_009829155.1. NCBI lineage: Eukaryota > Metazoa > Chordata > Mammalia > Carnivora > Mustelidae > Mustela > Mustela erminea. The sequence goes on along the minus strand of NC_045632.1, from coordinate 23,073,842 downwards.
ATCATAGTGTTGGTAATAATAGTAGACCTCACAGTAAATTCAATGACCCTCGCCCCACCGCCATTCGCTTCTATGGCGCACATCTGCTGGCTCTCCGTCCCTTCTGCCTAATAAAAGTTTCCCATTTTCCACTGGGGATCAACCCTCCTATTCTTGGACTATGGGTTTGTACTGGGTTGAACCCAGGACCAGCTAATTTACCAGGACCAGTAATTTGCAGGGCAAATTGGAAATGCAAGGACCCTCATTCAAAAATTACTAGGAACTGCAAGGTAGAGGGACAGCAGAGCATTAATCCTAATTCAGGATGTGTGACCAAGGCTTCACCAGTGAGAATCAAAACTTTTGCCAGATAGACTCTCCATTTTTGCTAAGATTGCTAGGTCAGTGAAAATAGAAACCTGGAGCTGCCGACTGCCCTCTTTGTCTCCCTGGGGAGGAGAGCCCTTGATAGGAAAACCTAGTCTAGAAGGAGGTGGGCCTCTGGTAAGATGAGACCCTTGAGCTACTGCTTTCAGAGGCAGCAAGCCATTTCATTCCTTCCTAAGCTTCAAATGTACTGGATACAGTCAAGAATCAGGACGCCTGGAGCATTTCCTTCTGTCTTTCTATGCATATTCACTAAGTTGTAGGCAAAAGGCTCACAATGTTAAATCCTGCTTAAGAAATGTTCCTCTTTTCTCCCCCCAAATTTTTATTTAAATTCCAATTAGTTAACATACAGTGCAGTATTTGTTTCGGGTGTAGACATTCGTGACCCGACACTTACATACAAGAGCCAGTGCTCATCACAAGTGTCCTCCCTAATCTCCATGACCACTTTCACCCAGCCCCCACCGCCTCCCCTCTGCTCATCATCAGTTTGTTCTCTACAGTTAAGAGTCTGTTTCTTGGTTCGTCTCTCTTACCCCTCCCCCTGCCATGTTTTATTTCTTAAATTCCACAAATGAGTGAAATCATATGGTACTTGTCTTCCTCTCACTGACTTATTTCACTCAGCGTAATACCCTCTAGTTCTATCCATGTCGTTGCAAATGGCGAGATGTCATTCTTTTTTGTGGCTGAGTACTATTCCACTATATATATATACACCTCACATCTTCTTTATCTAGTCATCGGTCAGTGGACACGGCTCTTTCCATAATCTGGCTGTGGTTATCCTGCTTTTATAAAATAACATTATACCATGAGATTTCCTGCTGTTATTATAGTCTTCAAAGGCTATATATATATTCCATTCCCAAGTGATGGTCATTAAGTTATTTACAAGTTGGTGCTTTTAAAAATACTTCTGTGATAAACCACCCAAAGTGTATGATTTGGGAGAACTTTTTTGGTGTGAAATGAGGTTTTCTCAGGGCATGGGGCTTTCCTGACAGTCCAGGAGTAGGGGGAGCTGTGTGCAGGACAGGGACAAGCCCACCACTTTCCTAGCTTGAACACAAACTCCTGGGGGGGCGGTGCTCCAGCTGAGGGGGGGTGTGTGACAATGTGTGAGTGAGTACAGCCCTGGAGCTACAAGTGAAGGGGCAGACATCTCCTGGAATGTGTCGCCACCGTAGGAGACTTCCATCTAGGCCAACCCCCCTTATGTCACAAATGGGGAATGAAAACCCAGAGAAGGGAAGTCAGCACGTTAGTGCAGAGTTGGGGCCTGGAAGCCTGTCTTCAGTATTTGGATGCTCATTTAAGGCAGCCTTGGGCAAGCACTTGTGAACCTTCTTGACACCAGATAAATTACAATCCGATTTCTGACGGGATTGCAAATTGCTAGTATCTCTCTGCACAGTATCTGAGCCCTGAAGCCTTTAAATGTTGCAAACCAACACCCCCATCCCCCTCAAGCTTCAGTGGCCCGGTTCTGCTCCCTTCATAGCCGCCCGGAAAAAGAATGTTTCGTACAAGGATCCCCCTTCCTTACTGGCCAGCCACACTTCTAGTTAGCCTTTTAGCACTTCTGCAAAGAGATCTCTGATACACATGTATGGAAAAGGCATCAGATTTACACAATAATGGGCTGTTGCATTGTTGTTTAGTTTTTCTCTCGCAATTTTCATGTCTATTTATTTTATTTATTTTTTTAAAAGTTTTTATTTATTTACTTGACAGACAGAGATCACAAGTAGGCAGAGAGGCAGGCAGAGAGAGAGGAGGAAGCAGGCTCCCCGCTGAACAGAAAGCCCGACTCGGGGCTCAATCCCAGGACCCTGGGATCATGACCCGAGCCGAAGGCTCCCCCCACTCCTGGACTGTCAGGAAAATTAATCTTAATTTTTAAATTTTTTAATAAACATATAATGTGTTTTTATTCCCAGGGGTACAGGTCTGTGACTCGCCAGGTTTACACATTCCACAGCACTCATCATAGCACATACCCTCCCCAATGTCCATATCCCCACCACCCTCTCCTGTCCCCACTCCCCCCAGCAACCCTCAGTCTGTTTTTTGAGATGGAGTCTTTTATGGTTTGTCTCCCTCACGATCCCATCTTCCTTCATTTTTTCTTTTCCACCCCCCAAACCCCCCATGTTGCATCTCCACTTCCTCATATCAGGAAGATCATATGATAGTTGCCTTTCTCCATTGACTTATTTTGCTAAGCATAATACCCTCTAGTTCCATCCAGGTTGTCACAAATGACAAGATTTCATTTCTTTTGATGGCTGCATAGTACTCCATTCATCTTTATCTATTCATCTGTTGATGGATATCTAGGTTCTTTCCATCGTTTGGCTATTGTGGACATTGCTGCTATAAACATTCGGGAACACGTGCCCCTTTGGAGCACCACGTTTGTGTCTTTAGGATATATACCCAGTAGTGCAATCGCTGGGTCATAGGGTAGCTCTATTTTCAGTTTTTTGAGGAACCTCCACACTGTTTTCCAGAGTGGTTGCACCAGCTTGCATTCCTACCAGCAGTGTAGGAGGGTTCCCCATTCCCCGTATCCTTGCCAGCATCTGTCATTCCCTGATTTGTTAATTTTAGCCATTCCGACTGGTGTGAGGTGGTATCTCATTGTGGTTTTGATTTGTATTTCCCTGATGCCGAGAGATGTGGAGCATTTTTTCATGTGTCTTTTGGCCATCTGGATGTCTTCTTTGCAGAAATGTCTGTTCATGTCCTCTGCCCATTTCTTGATTGGATTATTTGTTCTTTGCGTGTTGAGTTTGCTATGCTCTTTATAGATTTTGGATACTAGCGCTTTATCTGATATGTTATTTGCAAATATCTTGTCCCATTCTGTTAGTTGTCTTTTTTTTTTTTTTTAACTGTTTCCTTTGCTGTGCAAAAGCTTTTGATCTTGATGAAATCCCAGTAGTTCATTTTTGCCCTTGCTTCTGTTGCCTTTGGCGATATTCCTAGGAAGAAGTTGCTGTGGCTGAGGTCAAAGAGATTGCTGCCTGTGTTCTCCTCAAGGATTTTGATGGATTCCTTTCTCATATTGCGGTCCTTCATCCATTTTGACACATAGATCAATGGAATAGAATAGAGAGCCCAGAAATAGACCCTCAACTCTGTGGTCAACTAATCTTCGACAGAGCAGGAAGGAATGTCCAATGTAAAAAAGACAGCCTCTTCAACAAATGGTGCTGGGAAAATTGGACAGCCACATGCAGAAAAATGAAATTGGACCATTTCCTTACACCACACACAAAGGCAGAGGCTTTAACCCACTGAGCCACCCAGGTGCCCCAAGTCTATTTATTTTAAAGATTAAAGTAACATAGGTATATTTAAAAATAAATCAAGGCAGGGGCGCCTGGGTCGCTCAGTGGGTTAAAGCCTCTGCCTTTGGCTCAGGTCATGATCCCAGGGTCCTGGGATCAAGCCCCGCATTGGGATCTCTGCTTAGCAGGGAGCCTGCTTCCTCATCTCTATCTACCTGCCTCTCTGCCTACTTGTGATCTCTGTCTGTCAAATAAATAAAATGTTTTTTAAAAATTAAAAAAATAAAAATAAAATAAAATAAGATAAAATCAAGGCATAATTTACAATGAGTTATATCCATTTCAAGTAAGTTTTCTAAAGGGTTGTATCAGTGTAACCACTACTGTGATCAGGGTACAGAACCTCTATGTTGCCCCAACAATTTTTCTCAGGCTACTTTGCAGTCAGGGTCCACACCCTCCACTGTCAGCCCCAAGCAATCACTGATTCTTTTTGTCTTGTCATAAATTAGATTTGTCTTTCCTGAACCACCTACACTACCACTTTGTGTCTGGTTTCTTTCACTTAGCATGAAGTCTGAGATCTGTCCACACTGTTGCACGTAGCAGTGGTTCTCTGCCTTTTCTTGTCTTATGCCATTGTATGGTTCTGCTACAATTTGCTTATCTGGTCCCCTGTTGATGGACATTTGGGTTGTTTCCAGTTTGGGGCTATTGTGACTAAGCAGCTATGTACATTCATGTAGAAGGCTTTGTGTGGACACATGTTTTCATTTCTCTTAGAAATTCCTTGAATAAGACTGCTGGGTTGTATGGTGAGTCTCTATTTAATCTTTTACCCCATATCCTCATCAACTTTTGGCACTGGTGGTCTTTTTATTCTAGCCATTCTTGTGAGTTTGCAGTAGTTTCTCCTTATGGATTTCATTCCTGTTTCCTGGATGAGCAAAGCATCTTTCCGAGTGCTTTGCAGCCATTTCTATATCTTCTTTTGTGAACTGGCTCTTCAGGTCTTTCTCTAGTTTTTACCTGGGTGATTTGCCTTCTTAGTATTGAGTTGTGAAAGTTTTTTGTATTTGTGATAAAGTCCTTCATATTATCAGTACAAATGTGTACTGATAATATTTTCTCTCTGTCTGTGGCTTGCCCTTTCATTTCCTTAGCAAGAAATTTTGAAAAGTAGGTTTTAATTTTGGTGAAGCCTAAGTTTATAATTTTTTTCTTTAATGGTTCATGCTTTTTTTTTTTTTTTTTTTGGTATTCTATTTTAAAATCTTAGCCTACCCCAAGGTCACAGATATTTTCTCCTACGTATTCTTGTAGTGGTTCTATAGTTCTATTTTTATGTTCCAGTCTACGAACTACTTTGAGTTAAGTTTTTATGTGGTATGAAGTAGGAATCAAAGCTTAGGCTTTTTTCCATATGGATCTCCTGTGTTTCCCAACATCTTTTGTTGTGGAGAGTGTCCTTTCCCTAGGTATATTTATCAAAAATCAGTTCACCATGTATTTGTGGGTTTATTTCTGGACTCTGTTCTATGCCATTAATTTTATTTCTTTATCCATATACCAACACCACACTTCTTGATTACTGTAGAATAAGTCTTTTTCATAAGTCTTAGAATCAGGCAGTGAAACTCCTTCAAACTTGCTTGTCTTTTTTAAAGTGCTTTAGCTATTTTAAATCTCTTACATTTCGATATAAAATTTGAAATCAGCTTGTCATTTGCTACAGAAAAGCCTGCTGGGATATTAATTGGGATTGCATGGAGATCAATCTGGGAAGAACTGATATCTTAACAGGACTGAATCTTCCAATCCATGAACATTGTGTATCTTAATTTACTTAGGTCTTTTAATTTCTTTCAATACGGTTTTAATATTTAAGCATACCAACCTTAAACATATTTTTATAGATTCATCCCTAAATGTTTAACCTTTTTAATGCCATTTTAAGTGGCATTGGTTATAAAATACAGTTTCTAATCTAAATTTTTTTGGTATTTTTTTAGTGACTTTTTACATAGTCATCTGCCATGAATAAAGATAATTTAGATCTTCCTAAATTTAATAAAGTTAATTTAGGTCTTCCTTTTCAATTTGCATACCTTTTATTTCTTTTTCTTTTTTTTTTTAAGAGTTAGTTTATTTATTTATTTATTTATTTGACAGAGAGAGACACAGTGACAGAGAGAACAAAAGCAGGGGGAGTAGGAGAGGGAGAAGTAGGCTTCCTGCTGAGCAGGGAGCAGAGAGCCCGATGTGATGCGGGGCTCGATCCCAGGACCCTGGGATCATGACCTAAGCCAAAAGTAGATGCTTAACGACTGAGCTACTCAAGGGCCCCATACCTTTTATTTCTTTATTTCTTTCCTTGTTTTATTTCATTGACCAGGACTTCTAGTATAATGATGAATATTGGAACATCTCCTTTTTCCTGATCTCAAGAGGAAAGCATTCACTCTTTTCCCATTAAGGACTATGTTAAAGTCTTTTCAAATATGCTTTTATCAGATTGAGGAAATTCCCTTTTATTTCTTGCTTGTTGAGATTGTCAGTTATCTTTTAAAATTATGAATAGGTGTTGAATTTTGGAAATATGTTTTCTGTATCCACTGACATGAGGATATGGTATTCCTCCTTTATTTGGTTATGATGATGTATCCATCAATTTTTAAAATTTTAATTCCAATGCAGTTAACATACAGTGGTATAGGAGTTTCAGGTGTATAATATAGTAGTCCAGCAATTCCATGCGTTGCTCAGTGCTCGTCCAGATAAGTGTACTCTTAATCCCTGTCACCTATTTTACCCTTCCCTGACCTACTTTGCCTCCAGTAACCATCTTTTCTCTGTAGTTAAGAGTCTGCTTTTTAGGGACACCTGGGTGGCTCAGTAGGTTAAGCATCTGCCTTCTGCTCTGGTCATGATCCCAGCATCCTGGGATTGAGTCCTGAGTTGGGCTCCCTGCTCAGCGGGCAGCCTGCTTCTCCCTCTGCCTGCTGCTCCCCCTGCTTGTGCTCTCTCTCTCTGACAAATAAATAACTAAAATCTTAAAATAAAAGAGAGAGAGTCTGCTTTTAGGTTTGTCTTTTTTACCTCTTTGTGGGTTTTGTTTCTTAAATATGAATGAAACCATATGGTATTTGTTTTTCTCTGACTGGCTTATTTTGCTTAGCTTTACAGTCTCTAAATCCATGCGTGTTGTTGTAAATAGCAAGATTTCATTCTTTTTTATGACAGAATAATATTCCATTGTGTATGTATATACCACATCTTGACCATTCTATTATTAATTATTAATGATATTAAACCATTACCAATTAATTGATATTATTATATTATTACTAATTAATTTTTAATAATATGCCATTATGTGTATACACACACATCTTTTTTTATTCATCTATTGATAGATACTTGGGCTGCTTCCATATCTTGGCTGTTGCAAATAATGCTGCAGTAAACAGGAGTGCATATCTCCCTTCAAATTAGTATTTTTGTATTCTTTGGGTAAATTCCCAGTAGTGTGATTACTGGATGATATGGTAGTTCTATTTTTAACTTTTTAAGGAACTTCCATACTGTCTTCCACAGTAACTGCATGATTTTGCATTCCCACCATCAGGACACAGAGGTTCATTTTTTTCTACTTCTTCACCAAACTTGTTATTCCTTGAATTTTTTATTTTAGCCATTTTGACAGATGTAAGGTGATATCTCATTGTAGTTTTAGCATGCATTTCCCTGATGATGAATAGTGTTGAACATTTTTTGTGTGTCTCTTGGCTATCTGGTTGTCTTTTTTGGAGAAATGTCTGTTCATGTCTTCTGCCCATTTTTTAATTGGATTTTTTTTTTTTGGTGTTGAGTTGTATAAGTTCTTTATATATTTTGGATACTAGCCCTTTATTGGATATGTCACTTGCAAATATCTTCTCCTATTCCATAAGTTGTCTTTTTCGTTTTGTTGGTTGTTTCCTTTGCTGTGCAGAGATTTTTATTTTGATGTAGTCCCAACAGCTTATTTTTGCCTTTGTTTCCCTTACCTCAGAAGACATAATATCTGGAAAAATATTGCTACAGCTGATGTCACAGAAGTTACTACTGGTGCTCTTTTCTAAGATTTTTATGGTTTCAGGTCTCACGTTTAGGTCTTTAACCCATTTTGAATCTATTTTTGTGTATGATGTAAGAAATTGGTCCAGTTTCATTCTTTTGTATGTAGCTGTCCAGTTTCCCAACACCATTTGTTGAAGATGGTCTTCTTCCCATTGCATAGTCTTGCCTCCTTTGTCAAAGGTTAGTTGACCATATGATCATGGGTTTATTTCTGGGTTCTCTATTCTGTTTCATTCGTCTGTGTATCTTTTTGTGCTTGTACCACACCGTTTTTTTTTTTTTTAAGATTTTATTTATTTATTTGACAGACAGAGATCACAAGTAGGCAAGAGAGGCAGACAGCAGAGAGAGAGAAGAGGAAGTAGGCTCCCTGGTGAGCATGGAGCCCGATGTGGGGCTCAATCCCAGGACCCTGGGATCATGACCTGAGCTGAAGGCAGAGGCTTAACCCACTGAGCCACCCAGGCACCCCATACCATACTGTTTTGATGACTACAGCTTTGTAATAATGTACATAACTCAAAGTCTGGAAATGTGATGCCTCCAGTTGTTTTTCTTTTTCAAGATTGCTTTAGCTATTTGGCATCTTTCATGGTTCAAATTTTAGGATTGTTTGTTCTAGTTCTATGAAAAATGCTATTGGTATTTTGATAGGGATTGTGTTAAATCTGTAGATTGTTTTAGGTAGCATGGACATGCTGACACTATTTTTTCTTTCAATCCATGAGCATGGAATGTCTTTTCATTTGTTTATGTTATCTTCAATTTCTTTCATCAGTATTTTATTTTTTTCAGAGAAGAGGTCTTTAGTTATTTTTGGTACAGTTGTAAATAGGATTATTTTCTTCATTTCTCTTTCTGCTACATCTTCGTTATTGTATAGAGAATCTATTGATTTTGGACTTTTTTTAAAAAACTATTTACTTATTTGTCAGAGAGAAAGAGAGAACTCAAGCAGGCAGAGCAGCAGGCAGAGGGAGAGGGAGAAACAAACTCCCTGTGGAGCAGAGAGCCCGACCCAGGGCTCCACCCCAGAACCCCAGGATCATGACCTGAGACAAAGGCAGACACTTAACTAACTGAGCCATGTAGGCATCCCAATTTTTGATTTTTAAACAAACCTAGAATTCTTGAAAGAATTCTACTTTCTTTCTTGAAAGAAAGCCTACTTTTGTGTATTTCTTGATTTGATTTGCTGAAGTGTTATGGGTTTGGGGTCTTTGTTCATGAGGGATATTTGTGTGTGTGTGTGTGTGTGTGTGTGTGTGTGTGTGTGTGTGTGTGTGTTTTCTTTGGCCCCAGATTTTGTAAGCTTCAGTCACATATTCCTGTACCCAAGTGAGGTGGGTACAGGAGATGTTTCTCAAAAAGAGGGCTTGTAGATTTCATAGGGCCTCTTATTTTTGAAGAGGAGGATGAAGAGGGGCTAGTATGGTTGGATAACTGTGGATCAGTGAATGAATGGCCTACTCTGCTGATGCCAGCAAGTGTAGATGTCTTGACTATAACCAGTAGGTTTTCCTCCACACATAGGAAGGTGTGACATCAGTTTTTTGGTTTCTTATAGTTTATATTTCTTTCCTGAGAATATTTATCTTTTTTTTGTTCTTACCATATTTTCCTTAAGTTCATATGCATGCTTATAATAACTGCCTTAAAATTATTGCCGATTTCAATATCTAAGGTCGCTTTATGATCTGTAGCCATTGATTATCCTTTCTCCAGACTGTGGGTCATGTTTTCCTGTGTCTTCATATGTCATATAATTTTGGATTTTATCCTGGATGTTGCGATGATATGTTAATAGAGACTGTGGCTTCATTACAGTCCTCTGAAGAATGTTCATTTTTATTTAAGCAGGCAATTAACTTTGTGGAACAGAAACCATAAACTCGTTCCCCGCAGGTGATAGAAGCTGAAATGTCAGTTAAGTTCTTTCAGCATTTGCTGGGCTGCTTGTGACTGCCTTGCTCATCTGTGCATTTGACATTGGCCACAGATTCAGGCATTTTATACACAAATTTTGAGATCCCCCCCTTCTATGGCTTTTTCTTTTTTGTTACTTTTTAAATAACTTTTTAGTTGTTGTAGTTGCCCTGACCCCTGGTTCTTCAAACCAATAGTACTTTTCTATCCAAAATTTTCTGTGCAAGTTTCAGGTGCCCTGCATGGGGCAGACCGGAACTTTCCATCAGGCTAAACCCCTAATGGAAAACTTGTCCAGTGCTCTTCACTTCCTTTGGTATTGACTATCTTTCAGTATCTGCCATTTTGTCCCCTCTCCAGTGCCTTCAGTTAGTGTAGAATTTGTGGTTGTCACCCAAGGAAGACTTAGTCAGATGGGAGGTTTTTTGCCCTGAGCAAGAGCAGAACCTCTGAGGAATGATACCAGCTAACCAACAAAAACTCTCTCCCTGCCAATGTCCCCAGTGCCATCGTTCTGTTAGTCACTGAGACTAGGTGAGGAAGAGGATGGAGAAGAAAATCTAAATTGATTGAGTGTAAATTTGAAATGGCTGAACAGAACACCAAGTGTTTGAGAAACCCCGGCGCTGACTTGACTGACTTTTCTGCCATCCGGTAAAATGGAGGTTCAATTTTAAGTTATAGAATCTTAGAGAAAATTGCATTTTCCCACTTGCATCTTATAGCTGGAAAATATCTTCTGGGGAGCTATGAAGGGAAAGATCTGAAGATGGTCAATATGGTGTGAGGGAGAAGCTGGGTGTAAAGTGGTTATTATCTTCCCAGTATGCAGAGTTTTCATCAGTAGAACGGTGGGGGAGGGGAGGCCTAGTGTGGTTTTTATGAATTTCTGAGTCCACGACCTGTTTTCTTGACAGTCTCTTCTTGTGACAAAAAGGATGTGTCCGAGAGTAGAGGGTCCCAAGCTGTAAGCCCCTCCTCACTGCTGTTGAGGTCCTCCCCTTTCTCAGGTCACAGGTTCCGTTGACTCTCTGCTGCCCCCATCAGGGAAGATTTAAGATTACAAGTAGAGGCGGAGGTGTTCAAGCATGGAGCCGCATAGGGGAGAGCAATTTCCTCTCTAGATTGGATCAAACCTGTGGCTTTGTCAAGAGACAACGCTCAGATGTTTGGGCAGCTGAACCTGACCAGCTTGCCTACTCTACCTATTTTTCCCTTCAAACTTTTTATTTATTTTTAGGATTTCAGTTTCTACCTATTCCCAGGAAAGATGAGTTATCCTTAAGACAGCGTCCACATCTGCCTCAGACTCTCCTGTCAGTAAGTTTTTACCGAGAGTAGGTCAACAGTGAGCTCCAAGTTCTCGGCCTAGCAAGTCTGTCTGGAAAAGAGAGCCACTTACCTAGTAATTCCCCAGATATCTCAGGGCTGAGCCCCATTGGTCTGTCTGGGGCCATGTGACCATCCATGAACCCGCACTGAAGCTAGGGAGATGAAGGGGTCTGGTTGCCCAGCCTTGATCACTGATCACCCCTATAGTCATGGGTGAAATTAACTCCAACCCAAACACCTAGACTGAGAGATAGAAAGAGGGCTTCCTCGAGGAAAAAGCTGGGGGGCTGTTCCCAAGAGAAGGGAGATGAGATGCTAGGTGGGAAATAGTCAAACAGCTTCTACAGGGGCACCTGGGTGGCTCAGTGGGTTAAGCTTCTGCCTTCAGCTCAGGTCATGATCTCATGGTCCTGGGATTGAGCCCTGAGTCAGGCTCTCTGCTCAGCAGGGAGCCTGCTTCCTCTTCTCTCTCTGCCTGCCTCTCTGCCTGCTTGTGATCTCTCTCTGTCAAATAAATAAATAAAATTAAATTTAAAAAGGCTTCTACAGTAAGTTTTTCTCAAAATTCCAGATTGAGGGCTCTTCAAGGGAGCATTGTTGGTGTGCTTGCACTGTGTAGATATTTCTTATTTGATTATCACACCCGCCTTGGGAGGTCAGGGTTGCCCCAGATGGGGAATGTGAGGTTCAGAGAGACTAAGTACCTCCCCACCAGTGAGGTGGCCCCGGGCTTGAACTTCCTGTCTCCTGAAGGCAGAACCTGGGGCTGACCAGCTGACCTGGCCCCCTGATTGTCTCAGACCTGCCACCCCACTCCTTGCCCCTCTCCCTGCAGCCTGGACACCAAGGAGACGGTTCTTGCTTCCAAACAGAGAGGAGAAATTGGCAATAGCCATGAGTTGAAACGATCTGATAAAATATTTCTTGTTTTCTCAAGTTTACATAGACCAAGTTTTCACTGTTGCTATGGGGTGGGTTGGCAGAGAGATGAAAATAAATCTGTGTAATTTATTTTTTCTGTACAGCGAGTATATTTCCGCTCGCTTCACACACACATACACACACAGAGACGCACGCGCACGCACACACACACAGACGTGCACACACATGCCCGCACATATAGGCTTTAATAAAATACTTAAACCCCTTTAATGCTCTCTGTGGAAGGAATAAATATGTACTGTACTTTCAACTTCTGTTCTTTGAAATACCATATGGTCTGCACTGTGAGCTTAAAATACTCTGGTGAGCGGATGCTTTCATGCAGTAGATAGCCAGGTGGAGCTTTCCCCGCCAATCTCACAAGGTTAATTAATCCTTTAAAATACAGTGCGGAGGGGTCCCTGCGTCAGGAACAGGCGCTGTCAGAGGGAGGCGGCCCATTGGCCTGCGCTGGGGCTGAGAAGACAGTACAAAGGCGGCCGCAAGGTGGGCTGGGCCGCTGCCCGATGGCGCCTTTGATGAGAGCTGCTCCGTCACTCAGATACTCACAGTTTGCATCCTGCATAATCAGGGATAACAGGCTGATGGTTTGCATGAATAACTAAGTTTGTCGTTGTGGTTAATTTCCCCTCAAAAAGAGGCCCCCCATCTCTCAGGCCCCATGCATATTTATAAAGGGCAGGGAAATAAGGCAGAAGAGTCTAGATGGCACTGCGTCCCCAGGAGCTGGGAGGGCTGGCTGGACCCCGAAGCCCCAGAGCCCCGGCTTATGCCAGGGCCAGCAGCTTGGAGATGGTGCAGAGATTTGTGGGGCCGGGAGAAAAAGAACTGATGGGGGGGGTGCGCTTAGGTGAGGGGAGGCGGGCTGGTTTGCCAGGCAGATTGGGGCCAGCCTCGTCCCCACTCTGGGCCTCCGTTTGCCATCCATACAAGACACCTGTGGGCTGCTTGCCCAGGCCTCAGGGTCCCAGAACGACTGCCATCTCCAAATGAGGTCGCACTGAGTCAGAGAGGAGGGAGAGAAGCCGGACACCCACTCAACACCTGGAGTATTCCACGAGCAAATATTTTTTAGATACATTCCTCAGTTATCTTGTGAAAAGCATAATTGCATTGCATTGTGTGTGTCTTGGTGTTAAAAATTGTTATTTTGTTCATTGTAGACATTGTAATGGACTATGGATCTTGTAAGTTCTTTGTGGCTTTTCTTTCTCATTCTTTTCCAAAGAATGTCCCAGCAGCCACTGAGTGGGCCGCACTCCCCCTTCCCATGCCTTTCTGGGGAGCCCCAGCGGGAGTGAGGGAGCTTTCAGAGACCCTGCAAGTTCAGGGTTTCCTAGCAGCACCCCAGGCCTTCTCTCTCCAGTGGCCAGTAGGTGGCACTTGGGAGCCTTCCTCCTGGCCAACTCCTTCCCTCCGGTTCCAGGCCTTTGAGCATAGGCTTCTTAGCGCCTGGAGGGCGGTCCCTGCATCCAGGCCCTGCCTGGGAAGCTAGACAGGGCAGCTGAGGGGCTGTCCAGTAGCCCTGGCTTGGATCTGCCTACTCACCTTGCCCATCCTGGGTCCACATTCAAGGCAAGTGGCCTTCCTGGAGGAGCTGACGCCTGAAATGAAATCTGGAGAACAATACAGCATTTCAGGCAGAGAGAATGGAATATGCCAACTTCTCAAGAGAGAACACAGAGCCTGACGCCTTCAGAACCCGAGTGGAGGCTGGTGGGGCTGGGATGTTGGGATATTGGGATCACGGCCGGAGGGTTAAGATAATGCTCATGCAGGCAGCCTGAGGGAAGAGTCCGGACTTGATCTTAAGAACTGCGGGGAACCGCCCAGCTCACCCAAACCATCAGATTTGTCCTGTGGAAAGATCACTGTGGCTGCAGCCTGACATGTCCTTAGAGCCACCGCCCCCCCAACCCTGGGCACACCCACCCCTGTGCCTGCTCCTCCACCTGGACAGGGAAGAGCTACACACCTCCAACCCCAAGGACAATGGGGGAATGACCAGCCTTACAGTCCCCATGGGCTGGGCCAGAAGAAGCTGTCTACAGGAACCTCTCCCACCCGGCCCCCCCACCCCCGCTAGCTGGCAGGGTTGGGGAGTGCCAGGGGGCCACTAAACGAAGGGAAGCTTCATGCTGGGCCATTGGCAAGGAGCTCTTTTCTCCTTTTGAAGCTGTCCAGGGGTTCCCAGTGCCTGGGGGTAATGGCAGGTCAAGGGAAGGGGTCTGAAACTAAGGCGCCAGTCTCTAATGGTGGATTTGGGGCATCTGGACAATTTTCAGAGAGAGGAGGTGGCAGCGTGTGCAGGTGTGTGTGCAGACTGGGGGTGCATCTTGCCACCCAGGTATGGGCTCCTGCCACTTCCACCTCCCTGGCACCCAACAGGAGAGACCCCCACCTGGGTGACACACAACATTCTGAAACAGCAAAGCCCAGTGCAGTCTCACTAATGATGCTCCCCGGGGGCCTCCTGGAGGCTTCTTCACACAGGAGAGGAGGCCCAGGCTGCAGAGGCTCCATTCAGGGGTTTGTTGAATGGCTAAGGGCTATGGAGATGTAGTGTCCACTAAATTTCGTATTTAACATTTAAATATTTAATTAACTAAATGTGACAGATATTTAATTAAACACCAGCAAAGCCACCATGACACTCTACTCCGCATGATTCAAAGGCAAGCTGGCCTTCTCTCCGGGCTCCCCACCCGCCTCCTAAAACTGCTGCCAGTCCCCTTCCCTGCCTGGTGGGAAATAAACCTATTCGGGCAGCCCACGCCCTGGACACTTGTTTGAGTAGGCACGGGGCTGGCTGTGCTCCAGAGGGGGTCTCCCCAGCACCATCCTACCTCCTCTCCTCTCCATGAAGACACAGTGTGGACTTGCTCCCGGGCTCCCCAATCCTGTGGGCGATTACAGATTCTGAGCTTGGCCCCATGGCCAGATGAGTGATCCAGGCTGGGCCATTCTGAATCCTTCACCAGGATACATCCACCTGCATTGAGAAGGGAAAGACTTGTTCTTTCTGGCTCTAGTCTCTGAGAGAGTAAGCTGGGGCCTGCTGGAAGCCATGTCCCGTGACACCCAGAGAAAGTCAAACCATTGAAAGAATGAATCTGACGTGCAAGGAGAAAAGAGAAAGTGGAAGACCGTCCCACAGTGTTCTAGTCTCTGGACGCAGTTCTTCCTGAAGATAGAACCATACCTGTTCTCGCTCGGGTAGGATAGATGAGTCAGTAAGTGCTCTTATTTAAGGCAATTAAAATCCGTTTTCTGTCATCCACAACCAAAAGAGGCTTGACCAACATCCCCAACCAATACCATCAAGTCACTCATATCCAGATAAAAATGACTTTTAATTGTTTAATTGTAAATAATATTTGTTAGTAGGTCATAAACCTTCCAGAAAAGTATGTGGGTTTCCTTAAATATGGCCTCTGCTCTTCAGAATGAAGGGAAGCATCTACCTCCTAAAAGGATGAGTTCCTCTGGCAACTGTTACATCTGCCAAAAAGATCAGCATGCTTCAGGAACTGCTGGATCCAGGGGCTCTAGTGCTCTCTCTCTTCCCCTTCTCAGTCAATTCTCTCCTCCTCTTTCCTTTTCCTTCCCTGTCTTTTCCTCTGTCTTTTCCCTCTGTATTCTACAATGCTGATTTTATTCTCCAGCAAGCCTTCTTCCTTTAACAGCCCAGGAGCTCCAAGCTTATGTTCCCCTTAGGAAGAGAAAGCCCTGTGGAAAAGGGAATCTTTCCTCCCAGAAACACAGAAGTTCCGGGATTACTGATTGGATGAGCTTAGGTTATGTGCCCATGGCTGAGCCACTCACTGTGGCCACTGTTAGAATATACTACTTGGCTCAGTGGAGTAATGTGCCTGCCCCAGAGGAGGAATGAAGTCAAGTGGACCCTGAGAAGGAGGGTGGGTCCCCCAAGAAAAGTTGCAGGGCTCTTACCACAAGATGAGTGAGTGGATGTGGGTGGAAAGGAGTGGCACCCTAGACTAGGGTGACACTGTGCCTGGGGACCTTCATTGCCAAGGTCCCTAAGGTCTCACTGGAGACCTTACCCTGAACAGTGCTCTTGGGCTATGGGGAATGGCGGTGAGGCTGGCACAGGAGGGAGGAACATGAGTAAATGGTGTGATCCACAGCCTGGAGACTGGGGTTAGCATCATGTCTCCTTCCTCTGAGGGAGCAGAGCCAGGGGAGGATAGCTACAGTGTGGACCTTAGCTGACGGGGGGAGGGTTTCTGACAAAGCCAGCCTAATGCATCGAGAAAGCACCTACTATGTACCAGATATGCAGAGAGCTTTGGGACACGTCTTGGAGCCACATGGCTAGGGACTCTTCAACCATCTAATTGTGCCCAAAAGAGAGCGTCCAAGGTGAGGAAGGTTCTGCGTATGAGGCTGTTTAACCCTAAGAAAAGGATGGAGGGTATTCATGGACATAAAGCCAAAGCACTGAAAACTGACAATAAATAAAATCATTAATAATAAATAATGTTTACTCATTATGCTTACTGTTTATTATTATCTGTCTCCCCTCAGTTATCGGTATAGCCACCCCATCAATTAGTGGCTTAAAGCAACATCAGTTTATTATTTCTAATGACTACGTGGGTGCTGGGCTGGCTGGGCAGAGACAGATCTTCTGTCCCGGGTGATGCTGGCTGGGGTCACTCAGGCTGCGTTTAGCTGGGAGCTCGGCTGGAGCTGGAACATCAGGATGGCATGGCTTGTGTGTCTAGTGTCTGGAGTGGCGAAGGGCAGGCTGGGATCCTTTCTGGGCAAGTAGTTGGACTTCTTATACTGGACTCTGAGCCTCCAAGAGACCAAAATCAGAAGCCGCCAATTCTCTCAGTGGCTAGGCCCAGAGCGGCCACAGGTTCACTTCTGCTATGTTCTGTTGGTCAAAGCAAGTCACAGAGCAGGCCCAGGTTCAAGGGCAGGGGAATTAGACCCCTCTTGATTGAAGGAGGAGTGTGTGTCTGTGGGTATGGTGGAATCATTGGCTGCCATCTTTGGAGACCATCTACCACACACACACTACAATGTAACCCCACGAGGGCCGAGATTTTTCTCTTTTGTTCACTTATGTATCCCCAAAGTGGCCACAAACAGTTCCTGGCACATAGGAGATGCTCCACAGATATTTGCTGAATGGATTGAACTCAATTTGCCAATACAGAGTTTCTATCCAAATCCATTCTTGGGACAGAGGCCCAGCATAAAGCAGAGAGTGAATCTGACATGCAAGAAGAAAGGACTGTGCTTCCCAGCTTCTGGCACAACAACCTGTGTGCCTCTCCTCACGTGTGCACAGGTGTAGAAAGAACATGCTGGAAGCCTAGAATAAGGCAAGTGGGGTAGCAGGGAGAGAGGCAGCCATGGCAGCCCTTTGGCCTGGGCTCTAGGCTGCTGAAGCTTCGGGGAGCCCCTGGTCCACCCCTTGGTTTTTCTCTCAAGTGTGTGCAGGGGGCCCTTGACTAAATGGGACTGAGGGGCCTTTTAGATCTGTAGTTCTATGATCACGTTCAAATATGAACTTATTCATTCACAGTTGACGTTGAGTGTCAGGCACTGTGCTAAGTGCTGGGGACAGAGATTTTTCTGTAAGACACAGTCAGGGACTTGACAGGCATGTCGATAGACAGGGACATGTGACCTGTGTATTAGGAGGGTGGACACACCACCCTCAAGATGTAGGTCAGATTGGTTCAGATAACATTCTGGGACCAGTTCTTCTGTTCCTGGCTATCCAGCAGAATCCACCTGCAAAGTTTTTAAAATGCTGATGCTAAAGCCTCCAGAGAGAGTTGATTTAATTGGCCTGAAGGACAGCCTGGGGTCTCATCTATGTTAGAAGCTCCCCCAGGCTCTTCTAATATGCCTCAGGCCCTCCGGTTCGGATTTCCAGCCTGGGCTCCCAGGCTCCCCTCGGCTCCCCAGCTCACACTTAAAGGTAGGTCCAGCCCTTTCCTCTTGATTTCCCTTCCAAGATCCCCTTCCCCTACCTAGAAGCACTTGAGAGAAGTCAGGCTGCTGTGGAGCACTGGGGAGTGAGGAGGCTGGCACCCCACAGCTTCCCATCACTGTGGGAGCCTCTCTGCCCTCCCCTGTCCTGAGTCCCTTCCACCTGCATAATCAGAAACTTGACCTCCTGGAGGCCTGGGAGGCTGCGTTCCTTCATGGCCCGGGAGAACACTGCCAGCACTCGGTGGAAGGGTAACACCATAGCAGTCTTTCACTGCCTCCCTCAAGGGCCGAAGCTACAGGGCTGGTTTGCCACTGCCCAGAAGGGACCAGCAGCCTGGCCCCCAGATGCTTGTTGTTAAAGAAGAAATTATTCATGACACTTGTGAAAAATGGCAAGATGGATTTTATTCAAGGTGGGGCATGGAAATAGACATAGGGAGCCCTGTAAAAGGGGTCTTGACCTGGAGGAGAGCAAGTTGGGGGGGGGGGGTCAGTGGATGGAAAATTACTGACCATGGGGGTTAACAAGGATTCTGGCTAGACTGACCTAACAGGATTCTTGCTGAAGGCTGATGAGACATCACCTGGAAGATGGCGGAGGATGAGGAAGCAGATTTCAAGGGGGATCAGGTATTGAGGGGGCTGGTTCTGGTTAAACTGACTCAGCAGGATTCTTGCTAAAATCGGACAATACAGAGACAAACACAGAAGTCCAAAAGTTGAAGCCTTGTTACAAAAACTCTCAGGGCAGCCCAAGTCAAGTTGGGTTGAGGAAAAAATCCTTCTTAGTGCCCAAAGAACACCCAGCCAAGCAGAACCAGGACCACTGACTCTCTGTCCAAGAGAATTCAGGACCATGATGGAGGTGGTCCAAACTGAAAAGAACAGCGAGCTCTATTGAGGGAGGAAGGAAGAGAGCTAACAAAATAGTTAAAAATTAACTATTTAACAAAATAGTTATATTTAACAAAATAGGTAAAAAAAGAAAAAGAGAAAAAGAGAGAGAGAGAGAGTGTTAACAAAACAGTTAAAATTCTTAAGGAGATGAACTGGGGGTAGCCTGAAATGCCAGAGGACTATCAGTATCAGGAACTTAAAAAAAAAAAAAAAAAAAAAAAAAAAAGATTTCTTAATGTAAAAATCCAACCAATGAGCTCAGAAAAAGAATGATCACTGCTGAGAAGTAAGTCAGTGCCCTGGGAGTTCAAGTGGAAGAAAATCTCATTGCAGTGCAAAACCAGAGAGAGATTTGGAGGACAAATCTGGGCAATCTAATCTAATCTTCAAAGGAGAGGGGTTTCAGAAAAGGGAAAAAAAAAAAAAAGAAGAACATATAAAGGGAAAAACAATAATTGAACAATTAATTAAAGAACATTTTCTGAGCTGAAGAAAGCCTTGATTAAAGGGGCTCATAGAGTTCTAGGAAGGATTAATTAAAAAGACATATACTTAGACGCTAGTGTAATTTCTGAATTATAAACTTCCAAAAAAAAAAAAAAAGGATTACTGACAAAGGAAGGAAAGCTCAGGTTGGTATTGGCTTTCTTGTCTGCCTCCTTGCTATACAATGACAATTGTGATTTCAGAGTCTTGCTGGACAAGGACAATGACCCAAGAATCCCATATCCACACAAGTTTATCATTCACATGTCAGGGTGCCCTCCATCTGAGGAGAATGCTGGAGAGATGCCTCAGCCCAAACCGGATGGATCAGGAAAGCAAAAAATGGCGTGGAAATTGAATACAGAATGATCTCAACAAAATCCAGACATTGGAGCTGGGGAAGAAGGTGGAGAATGGTGAGAAGAAAACACATAATAAAGTGACTCGAGGGCTTTCATCTAGCAGAGAAAACATTTAGATAGAGGGATAGTTACTTGAAACTGATATGGCTATGTGGTGGCTTAAAAAATAATACCCACAAATTCTTTAGTGATCTTCCCCTTAAGAGAGGGAGCTTAATTCCGCTTCCAGGAAGTGTGGAATTGACTTAGTAACTGACTTCTAACCGACAGACAACACAGTGATGGGGTGTGACTCCAAGACTAAGCCATCACAGGCACTGGACTTCCTGCCCCGACTGTCTGTATCCAGAGCAGCCCTGTGGACATCAGTCTATGTGACAAAGAACTGAAACACCCTGCCAATAGTTACACAAGTGAGCTTGGAAGAATATTCTCTGGAAACAGTCAAGCTTCAGATGGCCATAGCCTTGGCTGACACTTGATTATAGCTTTGTGAGAAACCCCGAGCCAGACCACCCACCTCAGCCACTCCTAGATGCCTGACCCACAGAAACTGAAATAATGATTGTCTTTCCCTGTAAACTGCTGAGTTTGGGGATAATTTGTTAGCTATCAATAGTTAACTAATGCAATCTGTTAAGAAATACAGCTTTCTAGAATTGTTAGAGATGGGAAGGTAGCCATTAGTGGAAGTGAAAAGCATCACAGAATTACCAAATTAATAGGAGGAAAGAGTGATTAAAAACCCAAGCAAATCCACAGAGGCAACAAAATGGGAAAGGGAAAATAACAATTAATAAGGTAAACATAAACTAGAAAAACGTTTAATAAAATTAGTTAACATAGAATAAGATTGAAGAAGCTAAACCCAATATATATCATCTATCATAATAAATTATGAATTTTCCTCACAAATGTGAGGAATAGAAATAAAATCCAAATAGATACTGTTTGCATGAGACAGCTCTGAAGCAAAGATACGGAAGAAGGTTGAAAGTTAATTATTGAGCAAAGAGATATCAGATAGATGCAGACAAAAAGAAAGCATAGTGATGATATGAACGTTAATCAGCATAGAATCCAAGGGGCGAAATACTGAAGGACAAAGAAATTATGAAATGTGAAGGTACAATTCACAGAAAAAATAACTTTCATAAACACATATGTACCAAACAATGTAATAGTCAAACACATAGGGCAAAATTCCTAGGAATACACAGAGAGCATGATAAATACACAAATACTATCATTTATAATACAAAAGATTAATTCTCTGAATATCCATCATTCAAATCCCTGTAGTTAAGTGATTGTTTGACAAACAAAAGTAGACTTAATGCAACAACAACAGGAATAATGCTTTTTTATAAAGCAGCAGACATTAAGCACCTACAATGTGCCAGCTAAGGTTCTAAGCACTTTGTATATATTAATCCTTGAGGCCCTTACCACAAAATACATGCCATGATTATTACTGTTTGCTGAAATGGCTGTAATAATTCCTCCCATCCTGGTACGTATAAGCCTTGCAAAGTGACTTTACCATTCCCCCTTTAAAGAGGAATGGTCTAATTTTTTTTTTTTTTTTTTTTTAGTCCATTGACTCTCATCTGGCTTTGTGACATGCTTTGACAATAGAATGTGGCCAAAGTACTTTTTGTGACACTTAAGCTAGGCCTCAAGCGCTGGGCCTTGAAGGTTCACTCTTGCTCTTTTGGAACACTCCCATCATCATGTGAGGAAACCTGAACTAGCCTTCTGAAGACTTGTGGCCAACCACCAGTCACCAGGCACTTGAGTGAGCCCTTTTTCAAATAACCAGCCTCAGATGAATTACCAGATGGCTATAGCTGCATGAGTAACCTCAGGCAAGAGTAGCAGAAGAAACCATCCAGTTTAACACAAATTACTGAGTCACAGAATCATGAGAAAATAAAATAGTTAGTTAAAATTTTTTGGAGTGGCTTATGTTATATAGAGAGATAACTGATAAACCATTTGGCAAATAAGGAAACAACAGGCACAGAGAAGTTGAGTGCTTTGCCCAAATTTTCACAGGTGTTATGAGGTTAAGCCATGATTTGAATCTAGGCACCAATGAACTGAGCTTTTATAAGATTAATCCCCACTCAAACATACCTCTCAGTTTGCAGTTTCCATCTATCCTAGACAAATGCACCAACGTTTTTGATGGTTTTAGAAATGCTATAATAGAATGCAATGCCATTCAATTGCAAAGTGAAACTACAAATATATTTGCATATACAAATATACAAAGTGAAACTACAAATATATTTGTATATACAAATATACAAAAAATATATAGGATATTATGCAATAGGACAAATATATAGGATTTTAATTTTTTAAAAACATTCAAAATTTGTTTTAAAAAGTGATACTGGAGAACTACTAGAATCACATGCAGAACAAGTAAGAGTAGTAAACAATGGACAAGAGAAATTTTATCAAAAAACAAAAAGAGAGAAAGAATATGTTCTGATTATTGTGACAGAAGCTGTTAATGGCCACCTAATAGCCATTCTCTTCTTATCAACAGCAACATAATTTTGTTCAGTGTAATGTGCTCAGTTAAAAATTTTACGTCCCAGATTTCTATGATACAAGGAATAGCCATGTGACATTTTGGCCAATGGGATATGAAAGTCTACTTGTGGGATTTCTGTGGAAGTTATTGTCTTCCTGATTAATAAGGGATAGCCTAAACTAGTGAGAACATTCTTCCACTGTGTCCTGCCCCCCTTCTTTGAGTTGCGACATGGATATGATGCCTGGGGTTGCAGCAGCAGCCCTCTTGAGAATGCAAGGAAGAAAGCAGTACCCCAAAGATGACAGAGCAGGAAACCAGAGGAGACACATCTGCAATGCTTTCTTTCAGCAGTGGCACCCTAGCACATCTATTTGCCCTTGGAGTTTTTGTCATATGAGAAAAATAAGCTCTTAGCCTGTTTAAGTTGCTAAATTGGGTTTCTGTCAAATGCAATCCTGACTGATACAAATAGCAAAGGATTAAGAGAGACCCTTAGGACGATAGCTGAAGCCATCAATTACCTTTTGCAAAACATAATAGCATTGCAGACGTCAAATGTGAAATGAAGGGTGTCTTGTCATGCTATCACACAATTTTATTAGAAACATTATACTTCCAAAAAGTCAACATTAGATTTATTGTTTTTAAGCAAACTTTTCATCCAAGTACAATATACATATGGGAAAGTACACTTGATTTATATTTGTTTGTTCTAAAATTATGACATTACTATTGCAATTATAACCTACATTTTGGTAAATACCCCATAACGTAAATGCCCTTTTCATAATACTTGGTGTTATTTCCCACAATATAATGCCAATAAAACCTTCTTTTTACTTTTTGTATGAAATTCTGCCCATATTCCAAAGTGGATTCACTTTAAGTGGTTTTTTTTTTCCCCTCCAGTACAGTAGTTATTGAATATTGATGATGTCCTGTATATTTTTCAGGAAATTGTAGATAAAGATGTAGAAGATTTTATAATAAAGTTCATTGTTATAGGTTTTACTCTGTACATGGAGAACTTCTCCATGAGAACTTCTCCATGAGAACTTCTCTCATGTCTCCTAGACAGTTGTGAACATCAATTATGTGCTTGGCCACCAGCAAAACCTTAGACAATCTCAATGAAATCAAGATTTTTACATGTCACATTCTCTGATTATATCCCACTGAAAATGAAGCAAGGATGCATGGGTGGTTCAGTCAGCTGAGCATGCGACTCTTGATCTCAGCTCAGGTCTTGATCTCGGGATTGTGAGTGCAAGCCCTGTGTTGGCTTTCTCAAAAAAGAAAAAAAAAAACAATTTTTAAAAAATAATCCCTTCAAAAAAACCACCAAGGAAAACAAATCTGTAATACTTAGAAACTAAATAACCTTTTTCAAGTTATCAGGACCAAAAAGGAATTAAGAAGAACACTTCACACCAATACCTAGGGGTTGAGTTAAAATCAGATGTTTGTAGTAAAGAAACTTTTTTAGTATTAAAAAATGAAGTGAAAAACCCCCACCTAAGTATTTAAGAAATTAGAAAAAGAACAATACAAAAGACCATACTACACACACTCACATAGTAGGAAGAAATATTAAAGGTAAATTTATAAATAATAAGATAGAAAACTGAAAACAATATAAAGATAAATGAACCCAAATATGGCCTTTAAAAAAATGGATTCTTTTCAAGTTAAATTTTGGAAAAAGAAAAACGAAAAGAAAAGATAAAACCAAAAAATATTATTAAAAATTAGCAAGTAGTTCCAAGTACAGACCTCATGGTATGCAACTTTATAATCTAGAGAAAAATGGATAATTTCTAGAAAAAGACTGATCATCAAAGTTTATTCAATTATATGTAGAAAAAGAAATCTACGTTGACCAAAAATCATAAAAGATTTAAGTAGTATAAACAAAAATCTGCCATAGGAAGGTAGCCTATTACTTTACTCCACATTGTTTTGGATACAAGCTAATGCAATAAGAGAAGAAAATGAAACAAGTGGTATACATAAAACACAGAAGAGACAAATATAATTCCAATTACTTTGAAATATAACTTTATTATAGTAAACCTTCTTATCTAAAAACATGATATATTGTGCAAATAATGCTTTTAACCTTTTAATAAGATCTAAAAGCTGTCTGCTTATAAATATTGAACTTTTCTTGTTAAATTTATTCCATATTATTTTCTGGATTTTGTGAACATTGTACTTTTATTTCCCCTCCCCTCCATTTCTATTCATAATCATTTATTGTGGATATTGAGAAAACCATTGGTTTTTTATCTATTTATCCAGAATCTGAGAACCTATGAAAATCTCATTTAAATTTTAAAAAATGAGCATTTTCATGTAAAGTTAATTCTTGATAGCACTATAATTTATTTCCCCATACTGATGGACATTTGAATTATTTCCAATTCTGTCACCTTACATGTAATGATTCAGGAAACATATTTGCCCAGATATCAA
Organism: Mustela erminea; assembly: GCF_009829155.1. Lineage (NCBI taxonomy): Eukaryota > Metazoa > Chordata > Mammalia > Carnivora > Mustelidae > Mustela > Mustela erminea. Next base: position 23,049,102 of record NC_045632.1, on the reverse strand, counting down.
GATATGCTGATATTTTCAGCAGAGTCTGGAGAGGAGGGTTACTGGGTTAAGAAGACATCTGCACTGGGTCTGAGACCCTTGGATGCACAAGAAAGAAAAAGATCTTTCTTTCTTTCTTTTTTTTTTTTTTTAAAGATTTTATTTGTTTATTTGACAGAGAGAAATCACAAGTAGTTGGAGAGGCAGGCAGAGAGAGAGAGAGGAGGAAGCAGGCTCCCTGCTGAGCAGAGAGCCCCATGCGGGACTCGATCCCAGGACCCTGAGATCATGACCTGAGCCGAAGGCAGCGGCTTAACCCACTGAGCCACCCAGGTGCCCCGAAAAAGATCTTTCTACTAAAACTTTATTTCAATGTCATGTAGATAAGAAAGCTTGGTTAATTTGGGGTTCCCCTTCTTCTGGGTGTGAGTCTAAGTTTGAGTCCCCAGAAATGCCCAGGTAGTTCTCTCTCCTGGCTCTGTGTTGGGGAAGGGGAGGGTGAGGAAAGGGATGGGGGACTGGGATTAGCTGGGAAGTCCGGGCAGTTCTCTGGCTGGGCTACGGCAGTCCCGAGGGCCTGTTGCCACCTTACCAACAGAGCCCAGCATCTCAGGAGAGGGCCTGCCTCCCACAGAAAGGCACAGACACCTGGCAGTATTTTTTGCTTTCTCAGGGCTTGGCTTTTGTCACATCCTCTGCCTTTTTCTCTGTCCCCTGCAGGCCCCCCATCTGGACCCGAGTCCAGGGCAATCTTTTCTGAAAGGGAGGGTGGAGGGCTGGAGGGAAGCTTCCATCTCCTTACATCTCTTCTTGCCCTCCTAATATTTCTCCAATATGCTCTCTGGGCCCCGTGCCTTCCCTATTTATGTAAGGGCTTAGTTTTTAAAACCCAAAGCTGTAAAAACACTTGTAGGCTTTCCCCCAACCCCCAACTTCTCTCCTGAGCTAATAAGGGGAGAATGGTGATGTGCCTGCCTCAGATGGGGGTGGAGGAGGAAGGACAGAGGGAACTGGGGGAGGGAGGGAATAGTAAGTGGAAAGAAAGCACGCAATAACCAAAACACACACAAAAAAACAAAACAAAACAAAAAACAAAACAAAAAACAAAACAAAACAAAAAAACAAAAACAAAAACCACCCAAAACAAAAAAACTCCTGCTCCAGACATTTATACATTGTAATAAATAGTGAACTATTCAAAAATATATAGCAATTCACCCTCCCACCAACAGTGACCTCCATAGTTGTCTATTTCCCTCTAACCTCACCTGCTCCAAATGCTACTGTTCTTTTGGATTTTTGTCCCCCTAGTGGGTGCTGTTCTCATCCAAATGTACCGACACTTAGAAATGTTGAGTCTTTCAAGAGCTGCAACTCCTTTTCTGTGAACTGTGTCCTACCTTTGCCCATTTTTCGATCGAATCGGGCTTTTTTCTCCCATCTGCCGGAGGCTTTTGTTTAACCTCAGGTCGCGCAGGGTTGGGAAATAGAGTTGATCAGGGTTCTCCCCAGGGGTACACCCGGTTGTCTGAAAGATGCAGCAGGTCAAGACCCCGCATCCCACATGCACACAGAATGTACAGGACTACGGTAGTGAACGGGGTGGCGGGGATGGGGGTGGGGTGGAGCGGGCTAGACCAGCATCACGCTAACGTCCTTAGAAAGAATAAAAATAATGAATTGGGGGCGCCCATGGGACTCAGTGGGTTCAGGGCGTAGCTCTTGATTTCAGGTCGTGATCTCAGCCTTGTGACCTGAAGCCCCATGTAACGGAGCCTGCTTAAGATTCTCTCTCTCCCTTTCCCTCTGCCCCTCCCCCACCTCAAAAACACAAAAAGCAAAACAGTGCATTAGGTCCAATAAAACACAAGTAAAGGGAGAAGAGAAGAGAAGCCAGTGATGCTCTGGGACAGTCCACAACCCCTTCCCAATCCCACACCCTCTCCCACACTTCCTTTTAATGCGCACGGCAGTCCTCTCCGTGAGAAATCATTCTCCCATTGAGTGGCTGATCCAGAGAGGCCTGGAGAAATGCAGGGACTTGCAGAGAAGTAGATGGGAGAGCCAGGAAAGGGGCTTGAGGCTGCCCTCCACATCACTCAGAAGTCCTTGTTCTCTTATTTCCCTTCATTGTTTTTGTTGAACTTCATTATATTTTGTCTTTGTTTTTTTAAGGACTCCCAAAGAAATGTGTGGCTCAGCAATGTGCACACAGTAGGTGCCTAATCACTGTCTCAGGGACTAACCCAGAGGCGTCTAGTCAGCAGGTCTTCGAAACTGTTCATTCTGCCCCCATCCCAACCTGCCGCCCTGCGGAAGGGCCTGAGCTGAGACCCTCAGGGGCCACAGGGCAGCTGCTGGCTGGCTGGCCCAGCCCTGGCGCCTGCGGGACATTCCCTAGCTGGACATCCTGGCTGCAGGCCCGGGGTGGGTGGGTGGGGGGCCGGCAGCAAAGGGCAGTGAGGGCTGGGCACAAGTGTGACTGGCCAGGTGGGCTTTTTATAGCGTGGCCCAGGGAGGTCATTCTTAATAGTGGCTTTTACACTGATCACACACTTTATTTCTAGCTCCTTAAAGGCTTCAGCAGGAGTCGGCCTCCTGGCTTTCACTATGGCCCCCCTCCCACCTCTCCTCAAGTCCCTGGTGCTGATCTCTCCCAGGGTCTTTTCTGTCTGAAGAGTGCGCAGGAAGTGATGGCCCTGGGAACCCCGATTTGCAGCCCCTTCCCTGGGGAAGAGGATTCTGGCTCCCTGGTCATTATGGCCTTGGCCTAGCAGACTCTACAGCCCATTAGGCGCCAAATGTGCATTGCTCTCGGTGGCAGACTTGAGGCTCTCTCCAATAGCTCGGGGGAGCCCAGCCCTCCGTCCCTCTGTCGACAGCCTCCTGGCCACTGCACCCCACCTTGCTCCAGCTCAGAAAGCGCCCGTGACTTGCTTATGAGGCCTTGCACCCACTCTTTGCTAAAGGCGTCATGTCTAGCATTCCAACCAGGCTCTGGGCGCTTTCGGGTGTGATGGACGCCTTCGGGAGTGGGGTCTGGCGTGGGCCTTGCAGCCGGGAGACCCGCGCAGTCTCCCGCTCTGCCATCAGAGCCTGGAGCTGTCAGTTTGGAGAGGTGACAACCCCCTCCCACTTCCGCTCAGGACAGAGCGGCCAGCTTGTGAACCCCCTGGCCCGAGGGCTCGCTCTCTTCCTTCAGCCCTGGGGATCCCCGGCGCCCGCTGCCCTCGAGGCCTGATTGCTGGAGTAGTCGAGCGTCCCGGGCCTCCTCCAAGCGGATCAGCGCTCCCGCCCCTGGAACGGCCTCTGCCTGGAACAGCCGCCCGAGGGGGCGCCCTGAGGACTGGGTACGGGGTTCGGGGCCAACCCTTCAGCAGCCTGTTACCCGCCACCGAGGGCAGAGGCCCCCGGCGGAGAGGGCCCTGCTCCAAGGTTGCGTCGCGGGTGGGATCCCCGGGCCTGCGTCCCGGCCCCTGCGTGCGCTCCCTCCAGCGGCGCGATCACAAAGCGTCTGCTGCCATCTGGTGGCGGCGTCCGAGCAGCCGTGCGCAGCGCGGGGTGGCGGGGCCAGGGGAGAGGGGCCAGGGTTCACGGATCTGCCATTGTCCCTGGAGCCTCGCACCTCCGCGCCCCGCAGCCAGGAGGCCTCCCGCCTCCGCCCTCAGTGCTGCTCCAGATTTCCCCAGCGAAACGGTGTCCGGACGGAGGCAGTGTGGTCGAATGGTTGGCGCCGGAGCTTTGGTGCCCGCGGCTGGCATCCCAGCTGGGTATCGTGCAGCAGGGCTCTTCAGTGTCTGGATCGTTCTGTCCTGCGTAAAGGGGGCTGAGCCAAATGTGTGCCTTGCAAGGAGCCTGGGCAGATGCTTGTAAAACCCTTGCCCAGGGTAAATCCTAGATGTTACTCTGATAAAATCCCAAACTGATTCTCAGCTTCTCAGACTCCTTCTTCTCTCCCTACCCCCAGATCTCTCTCTGCCTCTCACCAGGGCGCAAAGTTGGCCATGGCATGGATTTTCGGTTTCTCCATCTGTAAACTGGGGATGCCAATGCCGATCTCCCACTCCCAAATAAGGTAAGGGGTATAAAAATGGCTCCGCCTCTCTGCGGACAGGTGTACCTGGCCTCAGAGGTCTCTGGAGCCTCTACTTTTAAGCTCCCAGAGGTTAATTCTCCGCCAAAAAGAAAAGACCCTCCCAGCTGCTGTTTAAACTTGCAGGCTCTGTCCAGAGCCTTGAGGACAGGGCCTATTTCCTGAGCTAAGGGGATCTGGGGGACTTTTCTTCGCTCCCTCCCAGATTACAGACCTGGGGGTCCAAATCAGGGGTCATGATCTCTGACCCCCTTTCACAAAGGCCTCACTGAAGCAGCTGCCTCACCCCTTTAACAATACAGTGGAGTAATTGAGGAAAATAAACTTCCCTTGAAAAAAAGAAAAGGCTGTTTGGAGCCATTCACACACGGGGAACTGTCCATAAGACTTGGGTTTGGTGCATATGTACACGCCGGGTCTTACACACATTCCAGTAGGCTGCAGCTTTAATTACTTCTCAGCAAGCAGCCAGAAGGGGCCTACAGAACCGGGCGTGACAGCCAGGTACGCCACAGGGAGGGGCACGTCTCCAGCCGCCGCCACTCGGCCTGGGAAAGCACCCGCTCCAATTCAAAGGTATCAAATATTTGCCTAGCTGTTCAACATTTCTTCAAATAATATACTCACGGCTAATTCATATCGAGACTCGATGTCTTCATCTCTCCCAGGCCTCCCTCCTGGATTAGCGCGTCTCGTCTATTCTGGGAGAAAGTTGTCCTACATTCTAAAAATAGGCCCTGGAGTCCGGACACTGGCATGCACGGTCAGCGGGCGCTGTTTTGTTTATCTTGAGGGCTGTCCTCTGGGGGCAGCTGCGACAGCCCAGAGGCACACTCATGAGACAGCCAGTGTGTGCAGAAGGTGGGGTCCTCTCCTGGGATGTCTGCTCTGGCCGCTGCCTTCCCAAGGAGGCTGTGATCCACATGTAAGGATGCCGCACCCAGCCTGGCTTTTGACCCCTGAGGGAAGTAAGTGCAAGGTCCTTTCTGCTCCACATACAGGTCCTTTTCTTCCGAAACATTAGAAGCCCAGGATGTCCCTGTAGCAGCCAGGACCAGGCCAGAAGCAGGTGGCATGCTGGTTCAGGCCACTGGGGAGAGCTTAATAAAGGGACTTATTTTCAAAGGGGTCCCGGGAAGGAGGAACAGCACCGCACGCCTAGCAGCAGTGGGGCTCTCGCCCTCATCCCCCTGCAGGTTACAGGGCCCAGAGGGGAGAAGCTACCTGAGTCTGGAAGCCAAGATGGCTGTGGGGGGTGGGGCATCTGACCACAGTAGTGATCTGGGGGCAGGGGAAAGCCTGAAGAATGGCCACCCAAGCACGCCCCAGTCTTGTGCTATGGTTCCCCAAACTCAAACCCACCCAGAAGGCAGAGCAGCATGTCGATGCGTCCAGTAGGGGTGCTGCAGGGGGAGGTACACAGAGCAGGGGAGGGAGGGTGCAGAGGATGAGATGTTCAGTCTCCTGTCCCTTTCTTGGGACCTCTCCACCTCCTGAGAGTCCTCCTGGCTCTCCTTGACCCAGTCATTATGGCTCTCGTGACCTCACCATCTGCATCTCTTTCTAACTCCCCTTCTCTTTGGTTCCCCTGAGCGATATCTCCTCCACTGCCCGTGCCCTGAGGCAGGACGGGGGCGGTGGGCACCATGCCCCTTTCCTGATTGATGGGATTGTAGTGGGCCCAGCAGCTCACCCCCCCTATTACTGGCCACCGCCAGGGCAGGGAGAGCCTCTGTACCCTGGACACTGGCATCAGAGGATTCGTCTCTTCCTTCTCTAAACTGCTCTAAATGAGGCTGATCAGGACTACTTCCATGTATCACTGCAAGGACTTCCTCGTCTGCTTCCTCTTGTCCTGCGTGCCAATGCTGGCTTGGACCGAGTGAGGAGGAGTTGCCGAACCTCTAGCTGCCACAAAGCCCCCAGTGAGAGCCCCTCCTGGGCACCCGGCCTGCACACAGGCGGTGGGGTGTCTGTGCTCTGGGAGCATGGGTCAGGGAAGGCTGGACCCACCACCCATTCACTCTGACATTTGGCGTAAGGGACCCAGAGCCCTGGTGCTTGGACTCTGGGTGAAACCCTGGCTGTGTACACGGCAGGGAAGGATTTAGTGTCTACTCTTGACAGATACAGAAAGGGAGGCCATGGGCATAGTGGATAAACTCCTTGAAGCCTCAGCTTTCTTCTCTGTTAAATAGGATTGACATTCCCTGTCACCAGCCTGGCTTAGGGGTGATGTGAGATCACTGGCAGTTGTTAGGTGACAGCAACTTGTCCATAAACCTCAAATGAAAGGTGGGACCTCCCAGGAGGAGGCTGAGGATGTCACACAGAGAGTAATGGAGGATGTGGGACCTCAGACAGCCAGGGGAGGAACGGATGTGGGCCCAGATGGCCAGCCGTGTCTCTGGATTTAAATGGGATAAAATAACTCCCAGAATGAATATCGCCTCTACGAGGCATGTCCCCTTGTGAGGGCACCCCTACTAACGGATCTCACCATGGCACAAAGAATATTCTACTCTCCCAATCTGAGGATGATATAGACAGCTGGCTAATGCAAAATGAATTTTCATGTTATTTTTGCTTATTTTTTAAGTCCGTTGGGTGCATCGCGGCTGATCGCTGTTCTGACATTTTTCTTCCCTCATTAAGAAAGATGCCCCTGGTGAGTTACCTGTGCTGGGTTCAGAGCGGAAAATAAATATCGCTGGCATCCACTTTCCTGTGCTCTCTGGGTGTAATTAAGAAAGAGACACCTGCAGGAGAGAGAAAGCACAGGACAGAAAACGGCCTAGCGGTTACTCGTCACAAGAACTCCCCGGTTTGGGAGACCATCTCAAGGTCACCCCTTCTACGACCTCCTTCCTGACCTGTTGGGGCTGAGGTATCTGCTTTTCTTTGGGGGACCCACCCTTCACGGGAAGCCCAGGTCGTCTGGATGGACCCAGTCTGTGCCCCAGCGGGGAGCCAAGCCTGGACAGTCAGAACTCGTCTCAGGGCTCACCGGGAACTGCTTCCTGAGATACTCCTGGGCTGAAGCTCAGCCTGAGGCCAGAGCTATTTTGACATTAGGAAGAAATTGTCTTTACAGAGAAGCCAAACGGGGATGCCTGGCTGGCTAAGTCGGGAGAGCATGCGACTCTGATCTCGGGTCTTTGTTGGAGTCTTTTGCTGGGGGTAGAGGTTACTTAAAAAGAAGAAGGAGGGGTGCCTGGGTGGCTCAGTAGGTTGAGCCTCTGCCTTCGGCTCAGGTCATGATCCCAGAGTCCTGGGATCGAGCCCCATATTGGGCTCCCTGCTCGGCGGGGAGCATGTTTCCCCTCCCAACCCCCGCCTGCCTCTCTGCCTACTTGTGATCTCTGTCTGTAAATGGGTAAATAGAATCTTAAAAAAAAAAAGAAGGAGAGGTAGAAGGAGAAGAAGGGGGAAGAGGAGGAGGAGGAGGAGGAAAAAGGAGGGGAAGGGGCAGGAGCTGGACAGCTGGGCCTCTCAGGAGAGTTTGGGATCTGGCGTGCCTTGCGAGCCCTGGGTGCAGGGCTGCTGGACTTTAGCAAACAGGCATGCTAAGTCGGGATGAGGGCCCCCCACCTCGCCTCCCTCTCGCTGGGCCCAGCCACAGCCTATGGCTCAGGGAGCTGGTTGGTGGGTCCGTTGCCAGAGGAGGCAGTGGGCACCAGGGCACAGGCTCAGGGCTGCAGCTCAGGAGCATTGGTTAAGGCCCTGATTTCCTGTTTTACCGCCCCCCCCACCCCCCCGGAGGTCGTCCCCAAATGGCACAGCCAGCTAGCAGCTTCAGTGGGCTGAGCCTCCACTTCCTGCCGGGTCTGAGGTGGGGGTTGACCGTCCTATCCCCTGCCGCACCCCCCCCCACCCCCGTGCTCTCAGAACCCAGGGTGTGAGCTGCAGTCGTCCCCTTTCCTTTATGACCTTCCACCATAGTCACTGTGAGCGTCTGTAAGACACCGGGTGGGCATAGCCTGAGCCCCGTTCACCAGGCTGGCTTAGGGGTGACGTGAGATCACCAACAGTTGTTAGGTGACAACAACTTGTCCACACCGGGTAAGCACCTGACATCCCACTTCCCGTGGGCTGTTGGTTCCCTGATATTCTCTTGCGGGGTGCCCTGCTCCTTTCCTAGACAGCAGAGATCACCCTTTATCATTGTTCAGTGGTTGTCCTGTTTACTGGACTCACTACTGTCTCTTCAGTAATCGTTCAGGTCTCAGAAGATGGAAACTTTTATTGTTTTTCTCCTAATGTGTGTCGGCACCTAAGTCGGGGATTGGCACACCGTGGGCCCTCGAGAAACATCCATGGAGTGACCGAGTGGGCGGGCACGAGTGGGCCAGGGCCCGGGCCTGGTGCTGGAGGGCAGCAGAGCGGAAGGCCGGGCATCCGGGGCCTGGAGCGGTGAGGGCTGAGAGGCGGACCCTGGCCTCCAGAGAACCACGGCAGGAGGCAGAGCGTGTGGAGTGCCCCAGTGTGGCCCGACTCAGAGCCCAGGGCTCTGAGAAGAAGACAGGAAACCTGCTGGGTGGAAATGCTCCCTGGGCAAACTCTTGTGGCTGCAACACAGGGGACTGAAGGGACATGTAGAAACGAGAGAAGGGGGAGTCCTGTCCGCTGCTGGCTCGTGTTCACCTGCTGCTTTGCTCCTGGGTCCCGTCTCCCTGAGTAGAAAGTCAGCTCCCCGGGACAGACACCGGCTGCGATGCCCCCCGCCCGTCCCGTGTCGTTTGGTTCAGGGCTGGTCTGCGTGGCAGGTGACTAACCATGCCCGTCACCCACAGGACTTGGCTTGTGAGTGTTTAGAAAGCATCTACATAATGTCCAAGTGTCCCGTGTGCAGTGCCCACGTACAGGCCTGTGGTGAGTGGGGGGTGGGCAGGGCAGCCCAATGGAGCAAGACTCTACCCAACCAAGGAGTGCAGGGGCCACCTCAGCCCTTCGTCCCTGCACTAGTCACGCCCCACGGCTGGCCACAGGGACCCCCGACATGAGGCTGGTTCTAGCTAGAGGAGAGGTGTAGACCATTAGGCTTTGGTTTGAATCCAACTTTACCACTTAGTGGTGAGCGGTGTGGACGAGTCCCTTGACTTCATCCACTTCCTGCACCTGAGGAAACCCCTGGGGGGAGGAGGAGCCTATGGACACTTGGGGCCCTGAGGAGGCCTCCTCTGCCCCTGTGAGGCCATCTCGCCGGGGCCACCTCATGCCCTCCACAGCATCCGCAGCTCCGGCCCCTGGTGCAACAGGGAGCCGCTGCTTTCTCTGCCTCCCTGTCTGGTCATATGTCTTGAGAGGCAGGACCTGGTACCCCTGGTTGCTCTTCTTCCTCCCTCCTCACTGCCGAGGGCTCAGCACTGGGCCTTGTGTCTTCTTGGTACCCTCAAGGCATTCAATGAATGAACGACATGTGAATGACTCACAGGAATTCAACTGATGTTGTGGAATTACTGAACTATCTTCTAACTTCCCCCAAACTATCTGCCACCTCCCTCAGCAGGGAGGGGGCCTTTACTCCCCACCAGGAGAGGCAGGGAGCCCCACACCTGGAGCCCCAGCTGCAGGACCCACCCCCAGATGCTCCCACAGGGGCACCCTGGGCCCCTCCTGTGAGCAGTTACCTTCAGCCTGGCTCTGGGGAAGCCTGGAGACTGCAGAGGCCCCCTGCCTCCTCCGCTTGCGGACCATCCAGTAGATGGGAGGTTTGCAGCCACCGGCACAGCTCCCACTCCTGCTCATGTGGGACCAACGATCAGCATCCATGATGCCCGAGAAAGGCTTCGTTAGCGAGGCTGCCCATGGGGAACCAGTCTCTGCCACTCGCGGAGCTGGGCAGCCCTGACAGCCAGGGCCCCGGGGGCGGAGGGCTGAGATTCTCACTTTAAATCTGGCCCCTCTGATGTCGGTCCAGTCCCATTCCCCAGAGATAAGCTGGCTCAGTCTGCCATCTTTCCAGATAGTTCCCGTGGAAGCAGAAATAGCCTAAATTCTAAGTGTCTAGACACTGACATATGGGGTTTCTTGATATTGTTTTCATACAGGAAAACTTGCTCTGAAAAACACAGCTACACACAGACACTCACATGCCCCACGTCCCACACACGAAATCCTGACTTTCAAAATGCTCAGGGCCCTTCCTGAACTTGCGGGAGAGATGGCGTCGTTGGTGTTTGTTCCTGGTGAGTTTTAGAGAGCTTTCTTCAAACACACACACACACACACACACCCCTGACAATTTGTCTCTTCTCCTCTTCCCAGCAGCAGGGAGGTCTGGCCCTTGAATACGAATGGGCCTTTGCTGCATGCTGGAAAATGAGGCATCAGTGTCCACGCGGGCCGTGAGCAGAGCACACACAGCCCGAGGCTGGGAGATAGGAACCCTAGACAAGGAGCCAGGACAGGCTCTAGAAAGACAGCCCAGGCAGGATGCTGGGAGTCTCTTCATCCTGGCTTGCCCATCAGGAAACTGGGAATGGTATTTGTGCCCTTGCTGGCCAGAGGTGGAAATCTCCGCAGAGGACTGGGGAAACAGAGGTTGCGGCTCTGACTTGGGAGGTGGGGAGCAGCCAGAATAAGCACGTGGCCTCTGGAACCAGCTGTCTGTGCTTGAGTATTGCCCTGCCCACTGCCAGCCGGGTAACCTCGGTGGAGCTCCGTAAGTTGTTATGCCCTGGTGTCCTCATCTATAAAGTGGGGACGGATCATACGACATCATCGGGTTTGGGTTAGGATGAGAGGAGTTCATAGGCAGAGGTACTGACTGACACCCAGGGCCCAGAGCTCCACCAGGACAGCCTCCTCCTAGCGGGGTCCTATTTCAACCCAGACTCTTCTCTAGCACACAGACCCTGCCCTCAAGACCAGGGCTCCCAAGGGTTAGGAGAAGCCGGAGCTTACTTCCCCTTGTGGAAGCCTCCAGTATATTAAGTCATAACAAAATGCCACGGCAAGGTTACATAAGTTAAGGTAAACTGAATACATTTACATAAAGCAAGTTAATGGCTTTGAACAGACACAACGGAGACTCCCTGGAAACCCTCCGTGGACACAGTGACAACAGTCTGCACTCAATGTTCATCAGGAACAAGTGGCCTGGGGAAAATGGCCCGCCCTCCCTTTGCCCTAGCCTGCCCAGAACAGCGCCTGCCTGGAGGCATTTCTGGGGGGAGGTAGGAAGAACAGAAACAGCCTGGCTCCTAGCCTAGGCTGAGGCAGAGATGAAGGGAGTTCTTTGGAGCATGCTAGCATGCTGGGGAAGCAGGTGGGCTGCCCCACACAGGTGTGCTCCCAGAGGCCATGGGGAGCCAGCCAGGACAGCCACGAGGGGCCAGCCAGGGTCTTGTTGCGGGACCGGCCTCCTTGGGACACATGCTTGCTCCCCAACGATCCCAGGGTGGTCCAAGAGCCCGTGCAGGATGTTTTAAAATGACCTGTAGCTTTAATGACTGAAAAGTCTCAGTTTTGGGTGTGTCCCCACGCTCCCTGGGACTGAGTGGCAGGAGCTCAGCTGTAGCAGCCCAGTCGACACACCGCCTTCAGAATAGGACAGGAAGCTCCAGCTTCCCTCGCCGCCTGGCTGTCTCCTTGACCTCACAGAACCCGGGTAGTTCTCCCTCTGTGTGACCCGCCCTACGGGTGTCTCAGGGCTCCTCCAGGAAGTACCTGGCTGTCAGGACGGGGAGAATCTGGTTCTCACCTTCCTCCCAGAACCCCCACCTAGCTCCTGTGTCTTTCAACCCTGGCTGTGCATGACTGTCACCTGGGGAGGGGGCGGTCTTTAAAATGCGGACACCTGCTCCTTTCCCCACTCCAGAACAGCGGCACCTGCTAAACCAGTCAGGCCCAGGTGTGGCTCCGTTGCAGATCTGACCCACTACAGAACTTCAGCCCAGGCTGGGGGCTGCTCCCGGAGCCAGTCTGAGCAGAGGACTAAGGTGGAGAGAGGCCGCTCTCCAGTGCAGCCACGAGAGAAATGCTAGCCTGGGAAAACGGGCGTCAGGACCCGGAGATTCTTTGCACAGTGAAGGCTGTGGGTCGGATGGAGCAAGACTTAGCTCTGAAGCCAGCCTGTGGACCGCTGTGGACCGAGTGCCTGCTCAGGCGTTCTTTCCCTTCCTTTCTTGCAACAAGGTACACATCTTTTCATGGTCTTGGGCCCAGAGGGACGGGGAGCGTGATACCAGCAGGAGAAGCCTGGGGTTCCAGAGTCTCTCCATCTCCGCTTGCTCTCAGGGAACTGAATGCCCAGACATCTTTTGGAATGGCGTCGAGGTTCCCAAACTCCAGCACATGGTAGTCATGTTCCACGGTGCCCGGAGCGGGTGCCCGGCGCTCCGCTTGGAGACGGGCTGTGGCCGAGGGGGCCTGCATGCGTCTCAGGCACTAGCCTTCTGCAGATGACAAGAGGAGTTGTGGATCAACAGCCCAGCTCCCTTGCCCTTCGCGGGGGTCTGAGAACTGCTCTATGTGTGTCCCAGGTCCCAGGGGTGAGGGTCCCTGCAGCGGCCCTGGCTCATTCCCCCACGCTGGACTGGGTTCCTTCTGCAAACCTTGGTCTCATGATGCCAGCCTCCTCCCCCAGCCCACCAGAGTGTTTGGAAAAGCCCCCCCCTTTTGCTCAGTCTGCCCAGCAGCCTCTCAGTGATGAATCCACCTGGGGCAAAGGAGGCGCCCTAAGGCTCTAATTACTGGATGTGGATATCATGCCCCAAAGAGGACAGCAGAGAGCAGGTGGTTTCCTTCAACCTGGTGTCAGATCTCTGGCTCCTGGGGAAAATGGCTCCTTTGGTTTCCTGGCTCCTGCCCCACGGACAAATTAAATCAAACAGGGTGAAAAAAGTTGTCATTTGGAAAAAAGTCTTGTGGCCATAGGCTGCAGGGGTTGGGGTCTGCAAGACCTGGAGCTGAAGTGCTTGGGAGAAGCAAAGGCCGGGGAACCAGCTCCATCCAGAACAAACTTCACAGCTGGGACAAAAGCGACAGCCACCGGTGGAAGCGAAGAAAGTTTCGTGACTCCTCTCTCCCAGAGATCTTTCCAAGAGCTTTATTTTTCTTGCCAGTTGGTTAAGAAGCAAAAAAGGAACAATAGATTCAAGCTGAAATAATTTGCATTTATGATGAACACAAGGAATATCTACCTTGCATTTTCCTAAAAAAGAAAAATTAAACCCCGTGTTTAATTAACTGATAAACTATTAATCAAATTTTTGCAATGTTAGGTGACACATTATTCATTTAGATAGAATGACTGTGAACTTAAACTAATCAAATCTGATTTGCCCACATAGGCTTGATTGAAATACATTTTAACTAGCATATACAAAGAGAAAATCTTGGATTTCTTACCTAATCTTCAGAGTATACTGCTGAGTTAATAAGGGCAGTTTTTTTTTTTTAAATGAGACCACCATTTCTTCATCTGCATATCAAAATCAAGAGGGACTTAATTGCAAAACACATATTCCTGAAATCTAATCATTACACTGCTTTAGGGTATTTTATTGAAGCATGTTAAATTATGGACAGAATATTAATGATGGAGCTAATCAAACCCAATTAGTCACTTCTAACAATAGTCACATAAATATACAAGTCAGGTACTAAAGTACTGTAGATATGATGTAAAATTGTTAAAATATTAAATGTATGGGATATTTATGAAATATTCATGTGGAATTTAAAGCCCAAAATTATCGGATAAGTCCCTTTAAAGAAAACAAGTTAGGCAGTGTCCTACAATATTTGACTGGAATTCACAAGTTTTCACCTATTCTTCAGGTACATTTGAATCCAGGGGATTAGCGAGTCTATAATCAATCAATCAGCAAATTCTAATAAGATGACTTACCATATTCATGACCCAGGATTTCACTCTTGCATCCAGAGACTTTTTTCGTTCTTTTGTTTTCTGACTTTTTCAGGGCCTGCTGGAAGGGTAGGTCTGGAGTCTTGAGGCCTTGGGGAAGCTGATGGAGAGGTAGACACAGCCATTTGGGGCCAGGCAGGACCCTCCCTCCTCACCACCATCCCCCGGGGCAAAGCCAGGCAGGATGAGGCAGGGAAGCTACTGCTGGTGGGTGTCCTCCTCCTCCCATAGGTGAGGTTTCAGGAAAGGATGCTCAAAGGCCCAGGGCAGTTCTGGTCTTGGCCTGTGAGGGATCTTGGTGGAAGATTCCAGGCCTAGGAGCTGGGCCAAAGCAGGTAGGCAGCATGGGATGTGGGAATCCCCCCTGCAGAGACCTCCCCCGATCCTGTGTTATTTCAAGCAAGGCTGCATGGTCCCAGACCAACATCCACGCATGCCTGTGTGACAGTTTCACCGCGGGCTGGCTCCCAGGACTTCCCTTCATAAAGGAGGCTGTCAAGCCTCACACTTCACCTTACTGGCCCTTACCCTATCCTAGTATCCCATCCAGACCTCTGCTTTCCCCTCTCCTATCCTCTTTCTAGAACACGGTCTTCCTGCCTCTCATGCTGGAGTCTCAGCTCTGGGGCAAGAGTGGTCCTAGGGCACAGGGCCCAGCTCTGGCCAAACGTCCCAAGTGGAGTCCCAGAACCCTAAACCCCACCCCCTCCATCCATCTACCCATCCATCTATCCTACAAACACTTACCAAGAATGAGTACATCCCAGGCCGCATGCAAGACCTTCCGCTCTAAACTTGGGGAGCATAGAAATGAGCAGAAATTATGTAAATCATGTTGCTTTTTCCTGTACATCATGTAGCTCCCACTTCAGATAATGGCACCTCTGTTTTCCTTCAAAGAGCACCCACCCCCACTTTCAGCCTCTGAGGCTTGGGGGCTGCTCTACTTCCGGGACTCACAGTGGGGCAGGTGACCCAGGCCTGGCAGCAATACTCCATCCCTTCATCCCTGGGATCGGCTCGTAGGTGGGAATGTGAGCGGAGGGTAATCTTGAGGGCTTCTCTGGAAGTGCAAGGAAAGACACCCCTTTTCTGCTGGGGTGTCCTGGGAGCAGAGGTTGAGGCCGCAGCATGAACAGAGATGTGTTCACAGAGGAGAAAGTCCTTACAACATTGCTTGAGTCTGAATCCAGCTGTGCCCTGAGCTTTTACTTACCTGAGCCGATAAATCTCCCCTCTTTCTCTTTCTCTCTTTTTTTCCCCTTAGCCAGTTTGAGTTGTGTTTCCTGTCACTCGCAACCCAAAGAGTCATGGCTAATAGAGAAACAGAAGAGATACAGTCTAGGCTCTGAGAGACAATGTGGAGACGGGGGCGGGGGGTGGTGGTGGTGTCAGTAGCAGGACACAGCCTCGCCGCATCTGCAGGCTTGTGCGATGGGAAGCTGGACAGAAATCTGTCTCTGGCCCTCGAAGCACTGGCGGGGCTGCGTCTTCACCCCCGGCTGCCCCTTTGTCACCCGTGACAGATGGCAGTTGGAGTCAATGGTCACCCTGCCGGAGGTGGTCAGGATGTGGACACACTGAGCGTCATGGTGGGGTGAAACGCCCGGCATGTGGCTCAATGAGGAGTTGCAGATGTGTGCAGGTGGATAGATTTCCAGCAAGTTTCCATGCTGCACTAGTCCTGAAAATGCAAGCTCCTTCGGACAAGCTCCCTCTTGCCTGGCACCATGGCCCTCCTGGGGGTAGCTCCTACACCTGTGGCTTTAGTTCCCCTGGTCCAGCTGTTCTTCAGTTTGCTTGCCCTCAAGCACCTTCTCCAGCCTCTGGAAGCCTCCAGTTTTTGTCATTTCCTCCCACAAGTCTCACCTCCATTGCTACTTCCTCCATGAAGCCTGCCCTGGTTCTTCCTAGCTCTGCTGGATTTCTCCCCATTCTTTTTTTTTTTTCTTTAATAGGCTCCACAACCAGCGTGAAGACCAACACAGGGCTTGAACTCTGATGTCAAGACCTGAGCGGATGAGATCAAGAGGCAGACACCTAACCCACTGAGCCACCCAGATGCCCCGGGATCTCTCATGACCTCGGCTTTCCATGCATTGGAGTGGGAAGGGGATATTTTGGTGCAGAAGTTACATCCACATTTGGATGGGGGCAGCAGCAGAAACTAAGGGCTAGACTGACATACCTCTGCCAGAGATGAGCAGGAGAATCAGCAGCAGGGCCATGGGACTCTTCATAAGGACATGGGAGTGCTGTTCACACCATACACTTCTAATCTCCAGGGAGGGGGTGATGCCCTTGACCCAGGGCTGTGACCTGGGTCCCCGCCAGACCACAAGCCCCCATGGGCAAGTGGGGAGCTGGCCTGTTCCTTCAGCCTCCCAGTACCATAGGAAGAGTTGGCTGGTGGACAATTCCGGACTCTGAGGACTTCCTGGAGGCTCTGAGACCCCTCCAGAGGTTCCCAAATCAGGCTCTAATTGACATTTAGTTTTGGGTCTGCATGTGGCCCGCATTTATGGGCCATTGGTACCTTGTTGCACCAGGCTAAGCTGAAATTTCGTAAAGTACTGCATATAATTTTGAATATTTTTTTTAAATCAGATAATCATGCAAAATCATAAACACTAGTTAACATTTTTGCCATTTCCTCCTTGGACTTTTTTTTTTTTTTTTTTGAAATACAAAAAGTAGCAGATGACACGATGTGGTATATTCATTGCCCAATGACAGGCACAGCATGAATTCCAGGTGTCTTGAGTGTCCTTCTGCACATCTTCTTGGGCACGTGTGGAAGCAGTAGCCCCTTCAGCTTTGCTCTTCATTGCCAGATTCTCATTCCACCATCATGCGGGTGAGTTTTCCCAGATCTTCTCTGACACTTGGTATTAGGACTTGATTTTTTTTTTTCTTTTCTCATGGGTGTGAATAGTAGGTCATGGTTGATTTAAGGCAAATCTCCCCAATTGTTAGATGCCCCATGTGCCTTTTCAGGCGATTTTTCATCCCCCCTCCCCCCGTCATCAGGTTGCTGGCCTCCCTCCCAAGATCGGGTCCTTACTGGAGGCAACAACAGCCATTGGGGGTTTTGGGTAAGCAACTTAGCCTCCATGTCCTTGTCTGAGAAAGGGCCAAGTAATGGCTCATTCATGAGTTTTAGACCATGCAGACATGCTCTTTCAGCAATCAGGCCTGGGGTGATGCTTTCATTTTTGTCCAAAAGATGTGAGTCCAGAGTGCCATTTCAATTCAAGTGGAGCTTCTTCGTAAACTGGGGTGGCAGAGAACAGTGAGCCATTTCCCAGAGGAGGCTGGGGAGAAGGTAGGGGTGGAGGAGGAGCACAAGGGCCACCTTCAGAGCTCCATTTTGTGGGGCTGGGGAGAACTTGCACTGCAGAGGCTCCTGTTGCCTCTTGGCAACAGGCTGTCCTCCATGCAGCCCAGGCAACTGACCTCTCCTACTCAGGGTCCTTGGCAGGCCTGTGAAGAGGAGGCAGGGCCCAGGGTCAGGTCAGCTGACATCACCAAAAGGAAGCACCTGCTGTGGGAAGTGCATGTGACAGGTGATTTATTTCTGCCTTAGGTTCCCCAAAAGTCCCGTCTTATCTCTGCTTTGCAAGGCCTCCCGGGCCCAAAAAGCAGAAAAACTCTGCTCCACTCAAGACAGGAGAGAACCATCTAAGTGACTGCCTGAATTTCCTTGGAAAATTTCCCTGGGAACACCATGAAGCAATTTGTCATCCATCAAGTCCCCATCAAGTTACCTAAATTTTGAGTTACCCAGAAAGCAGTATCAAATCACCTTCAAAGGCATCGGTTTCAAGGGTACAATCTGATGAGTTTTGGCAAATATCCACGCTTGTCTAAGCAAACTTATATCTTCCAAAATGCATCATTTCCATGGGTTTTGATCCTATTCGTTGAAAACACAAAACTGCAAGTCTTCCTAATCAGTGAGCGAGAACACTGACCCACATTAGTGAAGACCGGCGTCTGCTGGCTGGATTTTAACAGAAAACCTTTGCATAGTTGGTCGATAGAGTGGAAAGTGAGCCGGTGACTTAGTAATGCCTGTTCCCCACTTGGATCCACATATCTGTCTGAAGTGTCTTTATAGTCATTAAACCGAGGATCAAGAACCAGGCTTCTGAACTGTTGCCTCACAAAGTGTTAATCAAGACTTTCAAAAATAATGAAGCACATTTAATCACATTGCCACTCACAAAGAATATCATAATTAATATGTGGATGAGAGCAAAAAGATTATGTTGTTAATAAATAAGTTATTTTAAATATTGTTTATCTCTATCTTCTCCTTGTAAAATGTGTGTTTTGTCTATGTCTTATAATAGACACAGTGAGATAATACCATAGGATACAGCAGACTCGTGGGCAAGGACTTGGATGCAGGTTGTTGGTTGGGGAGGTGGTTTGGGGAAGCGGGTGGAAAGCCTTGGGGAGGGAGACAGGGGTACACTAGGGATGGTCTGGCTCACTCCCACAGAGGGTACATGAGGCATCACGTGGAATGTGTTCCGATTGTCCCATTGAGGGAGGGGGAAGCTAGGAAAATTTCCACTGGGACACTTGTCTTCTTTTGGTTGGGAGTTGCCCATGGGATGTCAACTTCCCACCACTTCTGGGCTCTCCTGGACATTGGCTAAGCCAATGTTGGACATTGGAAAGGCATTGGAAGGCACTGAAAAAGCCTTAAGTCTAGCAAGCAGTGAGGAGTCAACACCGTGGCCGGAAGCTCTCACCTGTGTGGGAAGGAGCCACAGTTACTGTCACTGAGCTTAGCCGTGAGCTGAGGAGGTGCAGGGTGACCATTTACAGTGTTCGCTAGGAGGTCTGTGTTTGTAAATGTCTGACTGAAAATGTGCTGACACCAACTAGACATGACTAACCTGGAGGCTGTTCGGGAGGGTGTAGATCACCCAGGGACTGGGAATAACCGAATCCAAACTCTACCCTTGTTATTACCCGTGAAAGCATTGCTTTCCTTGGGGCGGTGCACAGCAGGAAGATGGCAACGCAGAGTTCCAGGAAGAGGAAGTTTGTGGCCGATGGGGAGCTGGCTGAAGATGGCTACTCCAGACTTGAGGTCTGAGTTACACCAGCCAGGACAGAAATCATTATCTTGGCTACCAGTACACAGAATGCTCTTGGTGAGAAGGGCTAGCGGATCTGGAAACTGCTGTGGTTCAGAAGGGGTTTGGTTTCCCTGATGGTGGGGAGAGCTTTATGCTGAAAAGGTGGCCATGAGAGGTCTGGGGGCTATCACCCAGGCCCAGTCTTCATGTCACAGGCTCCTTCTTAGAAGGCCTTGCTGTGCAAAGGGCCTGCTCCAGTGAGTTCGGTGCATCATGGAGAGTAGGGCCAAGGGTTGTAATGTCCTGATGTCTGGGAAATTCCAAGGCCAGAGGGTTAAATCCAGGAAGTGTGAGGATGGCCTGATGATTCACAGTGGGGACCCGTTGACAATGCTGTGGGCCATGTGCTACTCAGACAGGGTGTGCTGGGCATCAAAGCGAAGATCGTGCTTCCCTGGGACCCAAGTGCCAAGACTGGCCTCAAGAAGCCCCTGCCTGAGCACATGAGCATTGTGGAACCCAAAGATGAGACACTGCCCACCACCCCCATGTTGGAACAGAAGTGGGGGAAGCCAGAGCCACCTGCGATGTTGTAACCTGTACTCACAGCATCATAGGGTCTCCTTGGCAGCTGGATATGGAGTCTGGATATTGCTTTGTAAATATCTTTATAAAATCTTTGGAAAAAAAAAAGTGAAATTACACCTGCTCGTCCTAGCCACCATCTACCCCTTCTCCCTGGCATCCAGCCCAGATTATTTTGTGGGTGAACTCAGTTAAATCATTAAGGACCAGACCATAACCATGCTGCCTACTGTCCCAGAGCACAAAAAAATAGACCTACTATGTTCCTAAAAAGAAAAACTTGCTATTGAATTTATGGTCATTCCCTTTGGATTAGTTTTCAAATTTAATGTAATCCCAATCAAAGGGAAAGTTGTTTTGTCAGGATTGTTATGCCTTTCTTTTAAAAACTCCTAGAAGACACCCCTTAATGCCTTTGAATTTCATTTTTAATCTACTTAATTGAGGTATAATCTCCATACCAAAAAAAAAAAAATATGCTGCATCCACTTAAAGCAGACACTTTGATGAGGTTGGTGGATGTTGGCACCTCTGGAAACAGCACCACGATTGACTTACAGAGTATTTCTACCACCTCCAGATGTTTCCTCATGGACCCCTGCAGTCCCCCATCTCTCTGCCCCAGCCCCAGCAACCACTGATCTATTTTCTGTCACCGGAGATTAACTTGAATTTTCTAGATTTTTCCATAAGTGGAATTATGCAAGATGCATTCTATGTGTCTGGCATCTTCTGCTTTGCACAATTATCTTGTTATTTATCCACGTGGTTTGTTCCTGTTTATGACCAAGTACTTTTCCATTGTCCAGCTAAACCACATTTTGTTCACCAGTTGTTGTGTCATTTAGGTTGCTTCCAGGGTTTGACTATTACAATAAACAATGAACATTCGTGTATGAGTCTTTGTGGGTGTACATCAGTTTTCTATTGCTGCTGGAACAAATTACCACAAATGCAATGCTTTAAACAATAGTCATTTATCACCCCACAATTCTGTATGCCGGAAATCAGGATATACAGCATTGCTCACCAGGATCCTCTGCTTAGGGTTTTATAAGGTTGAAATCAAGGTGTTGGACATCTTTGGCTCTCATCTGGAAGCTCTTTGGGGAGAGTCCAAGTTCATCTGTTTCCTTTCAGCTGTAGGACTAAGGGAAGCTCCCAGCCCAAGCCAGTCTTTGGGCTTAGAGACTGCTCTCTGGTTCTTACTCATGGCCACCTACATCTCAAAGCATCAAAGGCACATCAAATCTTTCTTATAGTCAGAATCTCTCTGACTTCTCTTCTCCAGCTGGAGAAAATTCTCTGCTTTGAGGAGCTCATTTGCTTATTCTTGGCCTGTATGATACAGAATGATCTCCCTTAATTACATTTGCAAAACCCCTCTTGCCGTACTCATAGATTCCAAGGGATTTGAGTATGAACATCTCAAGTATGTTGAGTATGAACATTGAGTAGGCCATTCTGTATACCACAGGATATGTGTTTTAACTTATCTTGAGTTAAATACCATAGTGGAATGGCTACATTGCAAAGTAGGTGTGTATTTATCTTTACAAAAAAGAAATATGTCAGTTTGTATGTGAAAGTTCTATTTGTTCCATACCCTTGCTAGCACTTAGAATTGTCAGTCTTTTTTATTTTAGTCATTCTAAATATGTAGTTTTAACTTGCATTTTCCTGATGACATGTGGTGTTAAGAACCTTTTCATGTGATTATTGGTTATTTGTATATATTCTTTTATAAACTATTTGAATATTTTGTCCATTTAAAAAAATCAGGTTCTTTATCTCTATGTCTGATTCTAAGTGTACTTTCTGTGTTCTGGGATTAAGTGGTTTGGGAGATATATGTATTAAGAACATTTTATTACAGTCTATGACTCAACCTTTCTATTATATTAACTCTAACTTTCCAAGAGCTTAACTTTTTAATTATGATAAATTTTTTTAATCATTTTTTCTTTAACATTTATGTTTTTTGTATTCTAAGTAATCTTTGGTCGCACTAAAGTTACAAAGATTTTTCGCCTACGTTTTCATGTAGATTTTTAGCATTTGTAACTTTACATTTAGGTGCATGATTTATTTCAAGTTAATTTTATGTATGGTGTAAGGTTGATGTTCTTTTTCTCTAATGGATGCCCAGTAGTTACATTTGTTGAACTTCCTTTGTTCTTACTGATTTGCTTTGCCATTTTTGTCAAAAAGCAGTTGAAAATATATGTGTGGGTCTATTTCTGGCCTCTATATCCTGTTTCATTGTTTATTCTTTTGCCAACACCTCCTTGTGTGATTACTGCAAATTAGAGTATGATTTGAAATCATGTGCAAATACTCCAATTTTGTTTACCTTAAAAAAGTTGCTTTCAGGATGCCTGAGTGGGTCAGTCAGTTAAGCATCCGCCTTTGGCTCTGATCCTGATCCCAGGATCCTGAGATGGGAATCCACACTGGGCTCCTTGCTCAGCAGGGAGCCTACTTCTCCCTTTGCCTACCCTTCCTGCTTCTTATGCTTGCTCTCTCTCTCTTTCTCTTCTCTCTGGCAAATAAATAAAATCTTTAAAAAAAATTGCATTAGCTATTGTAGGTCATTTATAGTTCCACATGTGTTTCACAATTACCTGGTGAATTTCTATAAAAAAAATCCTGTTGGAATTTTTACTAGCATAGCTTTGAATCTGTAGATAAGTTTGGGGACAACTGACATTTCAAGTTTGTATTCAGACTTTCAATTCAGAAATGGTATATGGCTCGATTTAATCAATGTTCTGTAGTCTTTATTGCAGAAGACTTGCTGTCCTTTGTTCTATTTATGCCAAGGTATTTTATGTTTAACAACACCATTTTATGTGAGATTTAAAATTTTTCATTTTCTAATTATTTGTTCTCAAAATATAGTTGGTTTTTATATATTATTCCTCTATCCTTTGACCTTGCTAGCTTCTCTTCTTGGTCTGAGCAGTTGTTTTGTAGATTACTTAGAATTTTTTATGTAAACAATTATATAAATTTGTATACAAATTGTTTTATTCCTCCTTTTACGTATTTTATTTCATTTTTATTTTAATTTTATTTGTATTTTATTTTACTTTATATTTATTTATTTATTATCTTACTGCAATGGCAGGAACTACCAGTGTCGTTGAATAAAAGTGGCAGAAGAAATCATTCTTGCCCAGTCTTGGGGGAAAGTGTTCACTATTTGTTTCACCATCAAGAATGATTTTATTTTTATTTTGTTTTATTTTTTAAAAGGTTTTTATTTATTTATTTGAGAGAAAGAGAGAGTGAGAGAGCACAAGTGGGGTTAGGGGCAGAGGGAGAGGGAGAAGCAGCCTCCCCACTGAGCAGGGAGCCTAACATGGGGCTCGATGCCTGGACCCGGGGATCATGACCCTAGACAAAGACAGATGTTTAACCGACTGAACCACCCAGGTGTCCCTGGGTGATTTTAAATGTAGATTTTCTATAGGGAACTTTAAAAAAGCTCCCTGGTATTCCTAGTTTGCTGGAAGTTTTTTTTTTAATTATTTTTTTTATTATTGAAGTACAGTTAACATACACTGTTATATTAGTTTCAGGTACACAACATAGTAATATGACAATGCTATGCATCACTCAGGGCTCACCTTAAGAACTGGAGTTACCACCTGCCACCATACAATGTTGTATTAGTGACTATATTCCCTATGCTGTACTTTTCACTTCTGTGGCTTATGTATTTTATAAGTGGAAGTTTGTACCTTTTATAAGTGGAAGTTTCCCCTTCACCTGTTTTGCCCATCCACTTACCCTTGGACAATCACCGATTTGTTCTCTGTATTTAAGTGTCTGTTTCTGTATGGGGGGGTGCTTGTTTATTTGTTTTGTTTTTTAGATTCCACATATAACACATTTAAGTGAAATCATATGATACTTGTCTTTGATTTATTTCACTTAACATGATAAGCTCTAGGACCATCCATATTATCACAAATGGCAAGATCTCATTTTTATGGCTGAGTAATATTCCATTGTATGTACATACCACATCTTCTTTATTCATTCATCTAGTGATGGGCATTTGGAATATTTCCATATCTTATAAAAATGCTGTAATAAACATAGAAAGATAGGGTGCACATAACTTTCTGGATTAGTGTTTTCCTTTACTTTGGGTAAGTGCCCAGTGGTGGAATTATTGGATCATATGGTATTTCTATGTTTAACGTTTTGAGGAAACTCCATATTGTTTTCTACATTCCTACCAACAGAGCACAAGGGTTCCCTTTTCTTCACATCCTCACCCATATTTATTTTCTCTTGTCTTTTCAATACCAGCCATTCTGACTGGTATGAGGTAGTATCTCACTGTGGTTTTGATTTGTTATTTCCCTGATGTCGAGTATGTTGAGCACTTTTTCATGTGTCTGTTGGTCAATTGCATGTTCATGTCTTCCACCCATTTCTTGATTGGATTATTTATTCTTTGGGTGTTGAGTTTGATTAATTCTATATAGCTTTTGGAAACTAGCCCTTTATCTGATATGTCATTCACAAATATCTTCTCCCATTCTGTCAGTTGTCTTTTGGTTTTGTTGACTGTTTCCTTAGCTGTGCAAAAGCTTTTTTTTTTTTTTTAATTTTAATTATTTTAATTTTAATTTTTTTAAAATTTTAATTATTTTAATTTTTATTTTTTATAAACATATATTTTTATCCCCAGGGGTACAGGTCTGTGAATCACCAGGTTTACACACTTCACAGCACTCACCAAAGCACATACCCTCCCCAATGTCCATAATCCCACCCCCTTCTCCCAAACTCCCTCCCCCCAGCAACCCTCAGTTTGTTTTGTGAGATTAAGAGTCACTTATGGTTTGTCTCCCTCCCAATCCCATCTTGTTTCATTGATTCTTCTCCTACCCACTTAAGCCCCCATGTTCCATCACCACTTCCTCATATCAGGGAGATCATATGATAGTTGTCTTTCTCTGCTTGACTTATTTCGCTAAGCATGATACGCTCTAGTTCCATCCATGTTGTCGCAAATGGCAAGATTTCATTTCTTTTGATGGCTGCATAGTATTCCATTGTGTATATATACCACATCTTCTTCATCCATTCATCTGTTGATGGACATCTAGGTTCTTTCCATAGTTTGGCTATTGTGGACATTGCTGCTATAAACATTCGGGTGCACGTGCCCCCTTGGATCACTACGTTTGTATCTTTAGGGTAAATACCTAATAGTGCAATTGCTGGGTCATAGGGCAGTTCTATTTTCAACATTTTGAGGAACCTCCATGCTGTTTTCCAGAGTGGCTGCACCAGCTTGCATTCCCACCAACAGTGTAGGAGGGTTCCCCTTTCTCCACATCCTCGCCAGCATCTGTCATTTCCTGACTTGTTGATTTTAGCCATTCTGACTGGTGTGAGGTGATATCTCATTGTGGTTTTGATTTGTATTTCCCTGATGCCGAGTGATATGGAGCACTTTTTCATGTGTCTGTTGGCCATCTGGATGTCTTCTTTGCAGAAATGTCTGTTCATGTCCTCTGCCCATTTCTTGATTGGATTATTTGTTCTTTGGGTGTTGAGTTTGCTAAGTTCTTTATAGATTCTGGACACTAGTCCTTTATCTGATATGTCGTTTGCAAATATCTTCTCCCATTCTGTCAGTTGTCTTTTGATTTTGTTAACTGTTTCCTTTGCTGTGCAAAAGCTTTTGATCTTGATGAAGTCCCTATAGTTCATTTTTGCCATTGCTTCCCTTGCCTTTGGCAATGTTTCTAGGAAGAAGTTTCTGCTCCTGAGGTCAAAGAGGTTGCTGCCTGGGTTCTCCTCCAAGGATTTTTTTTTAAATTATTTATTTATTTATTTGACAGAGAGAGAGAGAGATCACAAGCAGACAGAGAGGCAGGCAGAGAGAGTGGGGGGAAAAGGCTCCCTGCTGAGCAGAGAGCCTGATGTGGGTCTCCATCCCAGGAGCCTGAGATCATGACCTGAGCTGAAGGCAGAGGCTCAGACCACTGAGCCACCCAGGCGCCCCTGTCCTCAAGGATTTTGATGGATTCCTGTTTCACATTTTTAAACACACAAGGGTGAGTTCTTTATATATTTTTCTGAGTTGTGTGAGTTCCTTATATATTTTGGATATTAACCATTTATCAGATATATCATTTGCAAATATCTTCTGCCATTCAGTAGGTTTTCTCTTCATTTTGTTGATGGTTTCCTTTGCTGTGCAAAAACTTTTTATTTTGGTGCAGTCTCAATAGTTTATTTTGTTTTGTCTTCATTGCCTCAGGAGACGTATCTAGAAAGAAGTTTCTATAGTTGATGTCAGAAACATTATTGCTTCTGCTGTCTTCTAGGATTTTTATGGTTTCAGGTCTTATATTTAAGTCTTTAATCCATTTTGAGGGGTGTGTGGGTGGGTGGGTGCATGGGTGTGTGTGTGGTGTAAGAAAGTGGTCCAGTTTCATTCTCTTGCACATAGATGTCCAGTTTTCCCAAAACCATTTATTGAAGAGACGGTCTTTTTTCCATTGTATATTCTTGCCTCCTTGTCACAGGTTAATTGACCATCTAAACATGGGTTTATTTCTGGGTTCTCTATTGTGTTCTCTTGATCTATGTGTCTATTTTTGTGTCAGTGCCATACTGTTTTGATTACCACAGCATTATAGTATAGTTTGAAATCTGAGTTTGTGATACCTCCAGCTTTGTTCTTTTTTCTCAAGATTGTTTTGGCTATTCAGGGTCTTTTGTAGTACCATAGACATTTTAGGATTATTTGTTTTAGTTCTGTGAAAAATGCTGTTGGTATTTTGATATGGATTGTACTAAATGTGTAGATTGTTTTGGGTTGCCTAGTTGGCTTAGTCAGTTGGGCTTCTGACTCTGGGTCAGGTTGTGATCTCAAGGTCCTGGGATCAAGCCCTGATCTGCTTCTTCCTCTCCCTCTCCCTGTTCATGCTTTTGGTCTTGGAAATAAATAAATAAAATCTAAAAGCAGAAATCTGTAGATTGTTTTGATTAGTGTAGACCTTTGAACAATATTAATTCTTCCACTCCATGAGCATGGTATATCTTTCCATTTGTTTATGTCATCGTCAATTTCTTTCACCAAAGTGTTAGAGTCTTCCGAGCTTTGAGAGAACTGCAGCCACGTGGGCATGGTAGTGGGTGGAGCTGGCACTCTTCCTGGATGTCTGCAATGAGCCAATGCCACAGCTGTGAGGGCACCAAAGGGAAGAGCTTGCTCCATGGGTAGCTGGCTAAGAGTTGTGGCTGCAGGAATTATGGGTATACTGTGGGTTCTTTCCCCAGGGTAGGGGTTGCTTTGGAGAGGCACTGGATGGGGGCTGCTGCCAGGGTGGCCTGGTAGTAGACACTTCAGAGAGGCACCTGCCAAGGGCGTACAGGTTGGGTGGAGGGTTGCGGTGGCTCTGCAGGGAAATGAGGGAGAGTTGCTAGCGGGGAGTTGCTAGCAGGGTGAATGGATAATGTTAGAACTGGCTCCTGCAATAATTCAGGTAACTGGGGCGTAGAGGGCAAGAATGCTGAAAGGTTTTTTTTTTTTTTAAATAATGTATAAATATTAAATTTTGCCAAATGCTCTTTCTACATTTGTTGAAATTATCATTAGTTTTTTCTGCTTTATTCTGTTACCGTGGAGAATTACAGTGATTGATATTTAAATTTAAATCAAATGTCTTTATTAGATTTTGCTGATTTTAGAAGATTAGTTGGGAAGTGTTAACCTCCTCTATTTTGCAAAAGGGTTTGTGTAAGATTGGTGCTATTTCTTCCTTTCAATTGTAGTAGCAGTCACCAGTGAACCATCTGGGCCTTGAGTTTTCTCTGTTGGAAGGTTTTTAACTACCAATTCCATTTCATTAATAGATGGTTAGGACTATTCAGATTTTGTTACAGCTTTGTGTTAATTTTGGCAAGTTGTTATTTTCAAAGCTGTTCGTCTACTTCTCTTTTTATCTTGATCAGTCTGTTAAATATTTATCAATTTTGCTGACCTTTCCGAAGAACCAAAAGAAGTTCTTATGGAGCAGACGTGAACCCAACCGACAGAGAAGAGCCCAGGCTCTTCCAGGCTCAGTGGCCATGGAGCTTCATGCAAAGCAAACCAACAGAGCCCAGCTCAGGTCAGCCAATTGCCAGCCAGTCTACAGATACAGGAGTGAGAATAGGTGATGACTGTTTCCAGTAA
Source organism: Mustela erminea (assembly GCF_009829155.1). Classification (NCBI taxonomy): domain Eukaryota; kingdom Metazoa; phylum Chordata; class Mammalia; order Carnivora; family Mustelidae; genus Mustela; species Mustela erminea. Next base: position 23,021,260 of record NC_045632.1, on the reverse strand, counting down.
CTGAATTCTGGAGGTGGTCTGTCAAGCAGCTATGGCTGGCTGATACAGTTTACAGGTATTGCACTTTGTTTAACCAGTTCCCTACTGATGGAACCAGTTCCCTACTGATGGACATTCAACAAAGTGAACTACTCCAAACAAAGCTTGGCTCATCTTTAGAAAGCACTTCTGTAAGACTTATCTGTAGAGGAACTGTAGAATCACAGGTTTTGCACATTTAAACTTTTATTTAATTTATTTTGTTTATTTATTTTTTTAGGGAGAGAGAACATGTGCTCAAGTTGGGGGCAGCAGAGGGGCAGAAGGAGAGGGAGAGAATCTTTTTTTTTTTTTTTAATTTTATTTATTTATTTGACAGACAGAGATCACAAGTAGGCAGAGAGGCAGGCAGAGAGAGAGGGAGAAGCAGGCTCTCCGCTGAGCAGAGAGCCTGACTCGGGACTCGATCCCAGGACCCTGAGATCATGACCTGAGCTGAAGGCAGAGGCTTAACCCACTGAGCCACCCAGGTGCCCCAAGAGGGAGAGAATCTTAATCAGTCTCCATGCTCAGCGTGAGCCTAACTTGCGGCTAGTTCTCATGACCCTGAGATCATGACCTGAGCCAAAGTCAAGAGTAGGACACTTAACCAACTGAGCCACCCAGGTGCCCCACATTGAAACATTTTAAATAATATTCTTGCATTATGCTCATCAAAGCTATGCTGATTCACATTCCCTCCAGCAGTTTATAAGCATCTGTGTTTCCTCATAGTTTCCAACACTAAAGGTTAAAATCCTTAATTTTCATAGCCTTAATAAATGGAATATAATATCTATTTAATTTGCATTTCCCTGAACATTGCAAAGGCTTAATAGTTTCCATGTATGCATTGGCTGCTTACATTTCTTCTCTGAATTGTCCCTTCATGTTCTTTGTTCACTTCTATAATAAATACTTCATCTTTTCCTGAATTGTAAGATATTCTTTTTTTTTTAATATCATTTATTTATTTGAGAGAAAGAGAGCATGAGCAGAGGGATGGGCTGAGGGAGAAAGAAGCAGACTCCCCTGCTAGTCCGGGAGCTGGAAGTGGGGCTCGATCCCAGGACCTTGGGGTCACCTGAGCCAAAGGCAGACACTTCCCTGACTGAGCCACCCAGCTGCCCCAAAGATATTCTTATATATTCTTCATATTACCCTTTTATCTGTTAAAAATATTACAGAAACATTAATTTGAGGGTTTTAAAAAATTTTATAGTATCTTTTGCTGGTGAGAAGTTTAAAGCAGTTAAATCTGCTCCGTTTTTTTCTTTATATCTACTAGATTTCCCTAGGAATGACTTTCCCAGCCAAAAAGTACTTTAAAAATTGTATCATATTTACTTCTGTTATTTTTATAATACTTTTTATTGTTTTACATCTTTAAGTCATAAAGACATTAGTTTGGGGTTATTATATTGAGTTACACACAAGGCTCCGTTTCCAAAGAACAGGTAATTATTCCGATTGTTTTTATCAAATACTCCATTACTACTTCCTCTTTAATTTGGAATGTCAAGTTAAGACTAAATTTATGAGTTGTTTCTAGAATTTTCATCCAGTTCCGCTGATCTCTCATAGTCTTCTGTTAATACAATATATTTTTTTAAAGATTTTATTTATTTATTTGACAGGCAGAGATCACAAGTAGGCAGAGAGGCAGGCAGAGAGAGAGGAGAAAGCAGGCTCCCTGCTGAGCAGGAAGCCCAACATGGGGCTCGATCCTGGGACGCTGGGATCAGGACCTGAGCCGAAGGCAGCGGCCTTAACCCACTGAGCCAGCCAGGCGCCCCTGTTAATACAATATTGTTTGATTGCTGATTTCTTAAGCCATATTTCGGTATTTCCAGGCAAAATACTTCCAATTGCTCTTCAGATCATTTTTTTTCTTGACATTTACACTTCTGGATGAACTTAATAATATTAACAGATTTGTGACAATATCTCTGTTGATTTTGTTTGGGATTGCATCAAATATATAGATTAATTTGGAGAGAATCATGGTCTGATAGCTTTGGGTCATTACACATGATTTACACCTTGATTTTTAGAAATCCTTATTTTAATGATAATTTGTGAAAATTATTTGGTTTTCTCCATGTAGGTTTTGCACAGTTCCTGCTAGCTTTAGTCTTAGAGTTTGTTTTCGTCGTTCTGAAGTGAACCTATTTCATGAAAATCTTTTTTCTGAGGTATGAGGCCAAAACTAAGGTTAATAGCATTTATGATGTGATTCCATTTTTGTAAAGAGTATATCTGTGTATGTGAATATCTGTATATATAGAAAAATCTTTGAGTATAATTGCTTATTTCACTCTTCATCTCTACTAGGTCGATCTCTTCTGGAGTGGAAGCCGTATTTTGATGACTTACATGTAACACCTACATAGAACTGGGAACATATCAATAGCTCAAAACACCATTGTAAAATGAATGAATGAATGAGATAAAGGGATATCGAATGACCTACATAGAAAGGATAAGTATCTTTTCCTTAACTTCTTTCTGAATTTTCTGATTTTTCTCTTGTGATCATGTATTATCTTGTACCTTGAAAAAAATAAAGGAGATGATTTTACTTGGAAGAAGAAGAAAACTGTAATGAAAGAGCACCATAGAATGTATCTCCTATAACATTTGGAATTTTTTAAAATTTCTTTTAAAATTCCAGTATAATTAACATACGGTGTTATATTAGCTTCAGGTGAACAATATAGTGAATCAACAATTCCATACATTACTCAGTGATTATCACAGTCAGTGTACTCTTCATCTCCATCACCTATTTCATCCCTCCTTCCACTCACCTCCCCTCTGGGACTGTCCATTCGTTCTCTATAGTTAACAGTCGGGGTTTTTTGTTTGTTTGCTTGTTTGTCTCTTTTTCCTTTGTGTGTCTCATTTCTTAAATCCCACATATGAATGAAATCATATGGTTTTTGTCTTTCTCAGACTGACTTCTTCCACTTAATAATATTCTTTAGCTCCACCCATGTGGTTGCAAATGGCAAGATTTCATTTTTTATGGCTGAGTAATATCCCATTGTATATATACACTGCATCTTTTTTTTTTTTAAGATTTTATTTATTGGTTTGACAGATAGAGATCACAAGTAGGCAGAGAGGCAGGCAGAGAAGTGGGGGCTGGAGCAGGCTCCTCACTGAGCAGAGAGCCCAATGCAGGGCTCGATCCCACAACCCTGAGATCATGACCTGAGCCGAAGGCAGAGATTTAACCCACTGAACCACCCAGGTGCCCCATACACCACATCTTCTTTATCCATTCCTCTACTGATGGACACTTGGGCTGCTTCCATATCTTGGCTATGGTAAATAATGCTGTAATAAATATAAGAATGCATAGATCTTTTTAAATTAACGTTTTCATTTTCTTTGTGTAAGTACCCAGTGGGGGAATTTGGACTACATAATAATTCTATCTTTAATTTTTTAAAAATATTTTTTTGTTTATTTATTTGAGAGAAAGAGTGAGAGAATGAGTGAGAGCATGAGCAGGGAGAAAGGCAGAGGGAGAAGCAGACTCCCCCAATGTGGGGCTCAATCCCAGGACCCTGAGATCATGACCTGAGCCAAAGGAAGACGTTTAACAGAGTGAGCCCCCCAGGTGCCCCTATTTTTAATTTTTTGAACAAATTCTCTACTGTTTTCTAGAGGGGCTGTACAAGTTTACAATCCCACCAACAGGGCAGGAGGTTTCCTTTTTCTCCATGTCCTCGCCAACACTTGTTTCTTATGGGTTTGATTTCAGCTATTCTGAGAGGTGTGAAGTGACATCTCATTGTGGTTTTGATTTGCATTTCCCTGATGATGAATGATGTTGAGCTAAAATGTCCATATCACCCAAAGCAATCTATTTGTTTAACACAATTGCTATCAAAATGCCAACAGCATTCACAGAACTAGAACAAATAATCCTAAAATGTGTGTGGAACCTCTAAAGATCCTAAATAGACAAAGTAATCTTGAGAAAGAATAGACCTGGAGATATCACGACCCCAGATCTCAAGATATACTATAAAGCTGTAGCAATCAGAACAACATGGTATTGGCACAAAAAGACACATACATCAATGGAACAGAACAGAGAGCCCAGATATAAACCCACAGTTGTATATTCAATTTCTCTTAGACAAAGAAGGCAAGGATTTTTGATGGGAAAAAGTCTTCAACAGATGGTGTTGGGAAACTGGACAGCTACATGTAAAAGAATGAAACGGGACAACTTTCTTCCATCATACACAAAAAATAAACTCAAAATGGATTAAAGACCTAAACGTGAGACCTGAAACCATAAAAATCTTAGAGGAGAGCATAGACCATAATGTCTCTGATATTGGCCGTAGCAACATTTTTCTAGACATGTCTTGTGAGGCAAGTGGAATAAAAGCAAAAATAAACATTGGGACTACACCAGGATAAAAAGCTTTTTGCACAGTGAAGTAAACAACCAACAAAACGCAAAGACAACCTACTGAATGGTAGAAGATATTTACAAATGACAGCTCCTATAAGGAGCTGTTACACTACTTGTAAATTTAGAAAAGAGAAGCAAATGTGTAGACTCTAAACATGGCTAGGGAGGCAGGCCATGACCCCTCCAGATGACTGGTCATTCCGATTTTAGAGGCTTGGTCTTGCCATCTGAAAAATGGGCTTATTTTTGCCTTGCCTCCGCCTGTGTCTGATCCTGCCAGATTGTATGAGGTTGGGTTTGCCTGTGCTGGGCTCCAGGGGCCAGCACAGTCAGGAAGCATCAGAGAGGAGCTAGGGAAAGTAATTCTTCAGTCCCTGAGGTTTTTTTATATTATAATGATATATGGTATATGCGGCTACAATGCCCAGGGTGCACTCATGGGGAGGATAGACCAGGAAGCCCTGAGGGCTGGCAGGGCCCCCAGGTCTGTAATATATGCAGCTGGCAGAGGAGAACACTGACCCCATTTCCTCCCGAGAATAGAGGGCTATGACCCTGGAGTCCTGGTTTGCATGTAAATAATGAGCCAGGGTACCACTTGGCTGCTTGCATCGTTCAGGACAGAGTAGAGACAAGAGCGAGAAAGACAAATTAGAAAAATATGAGGGCACCACTTATAGATCTGTGCAAGGAAGGATAATTCATCAGCTGAATTTTGCTTTCTCTAGAAACACAGTCCAGTGTTCCCATGTTTCTATACCTGAGGTAGGGAAAAAAAAATTCTTGAGATGATGATTATCAAGTAATGAAAAATTAATAATAAGCTTCTCAGGAGGAAGACTGATGCATCGATTACAGCTTTTGACAGTGGAGCGCTTTGCAGCCCTGTCTGGCACGAAGCTGTCACCCCAGGATGATCTGACCCCATTGGGAGCACCCTGGGAAGGCCGCCGAGGGTGTGTGACTCGGCGAAGTTGGGGTTTCTCTCTAAGCCTGGTTACAAGCAGCAACCTAGGGCCGGCTGAACCTGAAGGCTCCTGGTTTGCTTTTTCAAACACGTGAAGGACAGAGAGCCCTTTGTGGGCCCTGTATTTCCCATGCTAGGTCAGAGCACAGGGCCCGGGCAGGATCACGACCTACCTCCATGGATGCTTTCCCTGACACTTAAAAAAAAATTTTTTTTTTTAACTGACAATTTTTAGATCAGTTTTAGGCCCACAGCTAAATGGGAAAGGTACAGAGATTTCTCACCTGCTCCGAGCCTCCCTCCTACACACACAGCATCCCCCCTATCATTAATGTTCCCCACTGAGTAGTACATTTGTTACAATCGATGAACATATGAACACCAAATCGATGACATATAAACACCAAAGTCTTTTTTTTTCTTTTTTTTTAGGGTTTGCACTTGGTGTTGTACATTCTCTAGGTTTAGACGAATGTATAATGACACTTATCCCTCGTAGCAGTGTCATATGAAACAGCTCCACTGCCCTCAAAATCCTCTGTGATCCCCTGTTCATCTCTCCCCCACTCCCCAAACCCCTGGAACTCACTGGTCTTTTTACCATCTCTATAGTTTCACCTTTTCCAGAACATCATATAGTTGGGATCATATGGTATGTGGCTTTTTCAGATTGGCTTCTTTTGCTCAGCAACAGGCCCTTAAGTTGCTCCCAGGTTTTCGCATGGTTTCATAGCTCACCTCTTCTGAGTTCCATCATCTGGATGTATCACAGTTTATTTATCCATTTACCTCCTGAAAGACATCTTGGTTACTTCCAAATTTTGTTCATTATGAATACAGCTGTTATCAACATCTGTGTGTGGGTTTTGTTTTCAATTATGTTTTCAGATCCTTTGGGCAAATACCAAGGGGCATGATTGCTGGATTGCATGGCAAGGATATCTTTAGTTTTGCAAGAAATTGCCCAATCGTCCTCTGGAATGGCTCTACCATTTGCATTCCCACCAGCAAGGAAGGTGAACTCCTGTTGTTCCACATCCTTGCCAGCATTTGGTGCTGTCCGGCTCTCAGATTCTGGCCATCTTAATGCTATGTAGTGGTATCTTGCTTCACCTTCCTCTTTTTTTTTTAATTAGGAAACAATAAACATATACATGAGTAGGTGGGAAAGTATGATATTCCCTTCTCCCTTCATGGCCAGTTTGCTTCATCCCATTTCTACTTGTACCTCTTCCTCTTTCCATGGTCACGGACTGGGGAATTGGGTGTCTTGGGGAGAAATCCCACCATGTGCAAGATTCCAGAACCCAGAGAGCCAAGCCTGAGTCATGACAGGACCATAAACTCGTCAAAGCAAGGGAACGAGGGGAAACCAGGCTAGAGAAGAAAAACCTGAGAAGCCGCAAGAGCCATCTTTAAATTTCAGCAAGACAATTAAGGAACAGGGAAAAAAAAAAAAAAAAAAAAAAAAAAAAAAAAGCTTGGGAACTCCAGGGAGACAAATTTGGTGCATAACTTCAGGAAAGATGCTCAAAGTACAGAAAATAGTACGGAAAGGTATTCACCAAATGCTGATACCTCTGAGGGTGAGGGCTGGGGCCAGCACTAAGGAGTTGTGGTCCAAGGACACTTTAGCCTCTCTCACTGGAGTTTAGTTCTCTCTCACTGGAGATGCGTCCGCCTGGAGCTGCTGCACACAGCACAATTACCCATTCTGGACAGTGGAAAAGCCACCGGGAGCTCACTGAAATACAGAAATCATGGCCTACCAGGTGTGAAGGAGGGCCCAGCAGATTTTTTAAAAATTTCATAATATTGGGGCGCCTGGGAGGCTCAGTGGGTTAGGCCGCTGCCTTCAGCTCAGGTCATGATCTCAGGGTCCTAAGATCGAGTCCCGCGTCAGGATCTCCGCTCAGCGGGGAGCCTGCTTCCTCCTCTCTCTCTCTCTCTGCCTGCCTCTCTGCCTACTTGTGATCTCTCTGTCAAATAAATAAATAAAATCTTAAAAAAAATAAAAATAAAAATTTCATAATATTTACATCTTGATTGGATATTGGATGATATTAGGACATTACTAACGTCCAACAGATGTATGAAAAAACGCTCAACATCACGAATCATCACGGAAATGAAAATCCAAACTACAATGAAGTGTTGCTTCCGGACTGTTAGGATGGCTGTTATCAAAATACAGGGGCACCTGCGGGGCTCAGTCAGCTAAGTGTCCGACTCTCGATTTCGGCTCAGGTTGTGATCTCAGGGTCAAGAGATGGGGCCCCATGTGGGGCTCCATGCTGGCGCGGAACCTGCCTGAGATTCTCTGCTCTCCCTCTCCCTCCGCCCCCCGTCTGCCCCAATTTGTACTCTCTCTCTCTCTCTCTCAAAAAAAAACCCCAAAACAAGAAATGAAGGATAACAAGTGTCAGTGAAGATGTGGAATAATAGGAACCCTTGTGCACTGTTGGTGGAAATGTAAATGGTACAGCTGCTATAGAAAACAGTATGAAGCTTCCGCAAAAATTGTAACAGAATTGAATTCGAGATCTGATCTCAGAGAGAACGGAGATAATGCCCATGTTCATTGCAGCACGTTTTCCGATAGCCAAGATCCATAAATAACCTAAGTGTCCATCTAATGATAAAGGAATAAAGAAACTGTGGTGTATTCATACAGCCAAATAGTCAGCTTTTAAAAAAGAAGGAAGTCCCGCCGTTTGAAACAACTGGATGGACCTGCAGGGCATTGTACTGAGAGAAGTAAGTCAGGCACAGAAAGACAAATACTGCCTGATCCCACGTATATGAGAGATCTGAACAGCCAAACACACAGCAGCGGAGTGTGGGGGGAGTGGGGAGGCACCTGGGTGGCTCAGCTGGTTAAGCACCTGCCTTCTACAGCTCAGGTCATGATGTCCTGGGATCCAGTCCTGTGTCAGGCTCCTTGCTCAACCGGGAGTCTGCTTCGCCCTCTGCCCATCCCCCTCCATGCAGTGTGTGCTCTCTCTGTCTCTCTCTCTCTGACAAATAAATAAATAAAATCTAAAAAAAAAAAACCCTCATGTAGAAGCGGAAATGGGAAGTTGCTCTTTAACAGGTATAAAGTTTCAATTGTGCAAGCCGATTATGTTCTAGGGAGCCGTGTGTAACACAGTGCCTCTGCTTAGCAGTACTGTATTGTGCACTGAATAATCTGTTGGGAGGCAGAGCTTGTATTCAATGTTCTCGCCACAATTTTAAAAAGGAATTATTATTATTATTAAATATTATTTATAACAATAAATAATAAAAGAATAATAATTTATAATTAATAATATTTATAAATATGTAAATTTATATTTGTAAATAAATGTTATTATTAAATATTACTATTAAAAGGGATTATAACTATGTTTCCTTAGAGGTGATGATATTCTGGTTACTTTTTTAAAGGTTTTATTTATTTATTTGACTAGATCACAAGTAGGTAGAGAGACACTGAGTAGGAAGCAGGTTCCCTTCTGAGCGGAGAGTCCAATGAGGGGCTCGATCCCAGGACCCTGGGATCATGACCTGAGCTGAGGGCAGAGGCTTTAACCCATTGAGCCACCCAGATACCCTTATTTTTTATTTTTCAAAAGATTTTATTTACTTATTTTATATTTAGAGAGAGACACACAGCGAGAGAGGGAACACAGCGGCGGGGGGAAGTGAGGCTGCCTTGCCAAGCCAGGAGCCCGATGCGGGGCTCGATCCCAGGATCCTGGGATCATGACCTGAGTTGAAGGCAGATGCTCAACAACTGAGCCACCCAGGGGCCCCCTGGTTATGTTTTTACAGAGTCTTTCCCTTTTAGAGATACATGCTGAACTATTTGCTGGTGGAATGATGTAACGTAGGGGGTTTGTTTCAAAAGAACTAGGTGGGGAGGCAGTAAGTGAGGGCACAGATGAAACAAATCAGCCATGAGCTGATGGTTGAAGCTGGGTAAAGGGAATGTGGAGTTCATTATGCTGTTCTGCTTTACTGGTCTGAAATGCTCCATAAGGAAAGAAAAAAACCCTCCCCAGGTGATTCTGATGATCAGCCTGAGATGGAAACCCCTGGCTTGGCTGATCTGTTTCCGGGTTCACTGTTTTCTGACCCTTGTAGGGCAGGAGTTAGGGTAATGAGCCAGACCTGGGCATGCCCCAGCTGGAGGGAGCCTGGAGGAGGAGTCGTGAGATACTGCCACAAGAAAAGGATCTGGGGAAAAACTTCCAGACACATAGGTCCTTGCTCTCACCTGACCTTCATTCAACTGGGGCTGGCATTCTGGGTCAATGTTCCATTGTTCCTTAAATAAATGGCCTCTTTTCCCATAAAAAGATAGTTTTATTTTGAAAGACATGTTTTATTTTGAAAAATAGAATAAATAAAAAATTCTTACTAGTTCACCTCTCTATTCAGCAGCTATCTGTTGAATGCCTACTCTGTGCCAGACACGGGGCCAAGCTCGACTGAAATGGTTCTCAGTGTGTGACTCGTAGATCCTTGAGGGTTCCCGGAGGTATTGTCAAGGGGTCTATAAGGTAAAAAACTTTTTTACGATTTATGGTAATACTGAGATGGTTTTTGCCTTTTATGGTCTTTTGATCTTTGTGCTGATGAGGGCAAAAGCCAAGTGCATAAAGCTGTGGACGCTTGGGCACTCACCAACCCTCAATACCCAAAGTACAGGCGATCACTGTGTTCCTCATGCCCCTAGCTCATAATGACAACAACTATAATCCACTTTTACTTAAGAAAGTCTCCAGGGAAGCAGTGAACACTGTTGGTAAATTTCAGTCATCGAGGACTCACCTTTTGAAGATTTTGTGTGACAGACACAGAGTACACTACAGACCCGATCTGCCCACGCCAGGATGACGATGACGGTCTCCAGCTAAGGCACTCTGCAAACGTTTACATCATGAGCTGCACTGGCTGCTTCCTTCTTGTGGAAAGCCTGACATGTAAAAAACTATGGTTATTCAGACTGGGGCGTTTGGCAGACATTTCCTCAGAAGTGAATAAAATAAGCCTGTCAGATCGAAGAAAAAAAACTGGCAGTATGTGTGGCCGAGAATAAAAGTCAAGATTTCAAGTTAAATATTGGAATTTTGGGAAAACCATGAGCTTGACAGCTTCTAAATACTTAAAGGCTTGTCTGGTGAGATCAGTGATAATATTAAAAAATTTGACTTCTGGGGCACCTTCTGGAGGCTCAGTTGGTTAAGCACCTGCCTTCGGCTCAGTTCATAATATCAGGGTCTTGGAATCGAGCCCCCTCGATGGGCTCCCTGCTCAGCATGGTGCCTGCTTCTCCCTCTCACTCAGCCTGCTGCTCCCCCTGCTTATGCTCTCCCTCTCTCTCTGTCAAATAAATTAAAAAATCTTTTAAAATTTTTTGATTTTTGATATCATATAATCACATCAAATTTGGAAGGTCTGAATAAGTGAATGAACCCATATTTTCCCAATCACCGGTGCATGATGTTATAAAAACAACTTAAAGTGCAAGATGGATATTATGGAGTTCTGCTTCTACCTGGAATATAGAAAAGTGAGAAATCGCATCGCTCCCAAACTAACGTAAGAAAAAGTCCGGCGAACTACAGACAAGAACATTCTCGATCAGTCAGAGAGCTGAGGTCGTAGGACGACAAAGTAGCCTGAAATTGATGGAAAGAAAAGAACCGCCCAGAGCTGGGACATGAACATTAACTCACCTGAAGCTCCATGTATCACGCAAGAGGGAAAAACTATTCAACTATCACTGTTAGCAAATTGCTAGAGCCCGAGTGTGGACTCTGTGGGAATGTAGAACCCTGGGCACTGGAGGTCATTATGAGGTCTAGGGCAGAGCAAATGCTCTGAGCACTCCAGAGAATGCTGTCCTTGGTGTCACAGGCCTGGAGGAGAGCATTGGCTACTCTTGCAGAAAAGGCATAAAACACCTTCCAGATCCTTCTTCCTGACTTCCCTGTGGAACAAAAACCCTAAGCTGCCACAGAGGAGTGGGGAAGGATCACTGAGAAAGCTCTCCTTCGGAGACTGGAGAATGCAGGAAGTTTCAAATCACAAGTCATAGCAGTGAAGGATCAGAGTGCAGGGAGCCCTTCTGATGTGTGGGGACACGGGGAAGGCCAAAGACGGAGCATGAGGCCAGGATTCCAAGAAACCCACCCCTGCCCTAAGCACAAGTCCGTGCTCAGGAACCAGAACCAGAACCAGAACCTGAACACACACCTTAACAAGGAAACCCAAACCCAGATTGACTTATGACCTGACTGCCTCAACCGTCCACATAACGGCCGAGCAGAAGAGGGGTACCCATCTCCAGCCAGGCTTGCTCATTCTTCAGCCTCCCCTATCTTGTACAAGGTGTCCAGCATCTATTTTAAAAATTATGAGACATAAAAATGCCAGAAGAGAGATGCCTGCGTGGCTCAGTCAGTTAGGCATCTGCCTTTGGCTCAGGTCATGGTCCCAGACTCCCAGGATAGAGCCCCACGCTGAGCTCCCTGCTCCGTGGAGATCCTGCTTCTCCCTCTCCCTCTGCCCCTCCACCCGTTCATGCTCTATCTCAAGTTCTACTGCTCACACTCTCTCTTGCTCTCTCAAATAAATAAAATCTTAAAAAAAAAAAAAAAAACTGCCAGAGAAAAATGACCCACCATCAAGATACAAAGCTATCAACAGAATCAGCTTTTTGCTACTCATTAAAAATCTTTCAGTATTTTTATTTTATTCTAATAGAAAGGCTTTTTCAGACAAACAAAAGCTGAGGGAATTTATTCCCACAGACCTTCATCAGAAGACTTGTGAAAGAAAGTTCTCTAAGCAAAAGGAACATAGCATCACGGTGTAATAAAAAATATATTTGGTCTGGGAGCGCCTGGGTGGCTCAGTCAGTTAAGCGTCTGCCTTCAGCTCAGGTCATGATCTCAGGGTCCTGGGATCGAGCCTCGTGTGGGGCTCCCTGCTCAGCAGAGAGCCTGCTTCTCCCTCTCCCTCTGCCTGCTGTTCTGCCTGCTTGTGCTCTCTCTCTCTCTCTCAAATAAATAAAGTCTTAAAAAATTAAAAAAAAAAAAATTGGTCTTTATCCTCAGTACCTGGCACGGACCTCCCTAAGCCCTTTCTTTTTTTTTTTTAAATTTATATTGAACCTCTTATGATCACATCTGAGTTTATGTTAATGAGATGTCTTCATTGTGGGAATTCTCAGGATGGAGCTGGTCACAGAAAGGCTGAGTGGTTAGAGGGCTGGAATTTCCCGCCCCATCCACAGATCTCCAACAGGGGAGGGGGTTTGGAGGTTGAGCTCTACAGCACACCTGCGCAGTGAGATTTGGAGAGCTTCCTGGGTGCTGAACACATCAGGATGCTGGGACGGCACCAAAGAGGGCTTGAAATCTTCATACCCTCCCCCCATCATCTCCCATCCTATGTAGCCCTTCCTTTGGCTCTTCTTGAGTTGCATTCTTTACCATAAATCGGCAAATGTACATATTTTCTTGAGTTACGTGACCCGTCCTAGGAAATTATAGAATCTGAGGGTCATGGGAACCCCCAAATTTGTAGTTGGTAGAGTGTGGGTAGGCTCAGTACTGCTTTTGCAGCTGGCCTATGAAGTGGAAACTGAGCCTTAACCTGTGGGGTCTTTGTTGACTTAAGGAATTAGCACCAGAATTAAATTCAATTGTTATTCACCTAGTTGGTGGCAGAGAAGTTGGTGTGGAAAGATACCACACTTTTAGTGTCAGAAAGAAACTCAGAGGCTCAGAACCAAACAGAATCTCCCATCTACACTAAGCAATAAACATCACTGGGAAAGATTAAAATTAAGATAAATGTAGAAGACATTTTTTCTTACTTGTAGTCACTTAGAAGATAATTAACCATCTTCAGTAAAAGTAGTACCGGTTTATTAAAAGTTTAGAGCATATGGGAAAGCAAAATGTATAATAATAGTACAAAATGTGAGAGGGAACATTGTTGTAAGGTTCTTACATTATAAGTAAAATGATATAATATTTAAGGGGAGGACTGTTGGTAATTAGGGTAGGTAGGGGTGCTTGGATGGTTCAGTCGCTTAAGTGTCTGACTCTTGGTTTTAGCTCAGGTCACGATCTTAGGGTCCTGAGGTCAAGCCACGCATCAGGCTTCACGCTCAGCCCAGGGTCCACTTGGGATTTTCTCTCTCCCCTCCTCCCTCCTCTCCCCTCCCTCGACCTCCCCCTCTGTTACTCCCCCTGCTCTCTCTCTCTGAAATGAATAAAATCTTTTTTTAAATATTTTATTTTTATTTATTTAACAGAGATCACAAGTAGGCCGAGAGGCAGGCAGAGAGAGAGGAAGAAGCAGGCTCCCTGTGGAGCAGAGAGCCCAATGCGGGGCTTGATCCCAGGACCCTGGGATCATGACCTGAGCCGAAAGCAGAGGCTTTAACCCACTGAGCCACCCAGGCGCCCCTAAAATCTTTTTTTTTTTTTAAAAGTAAATAAAGATGCGTATGTAAGCATTAAAGAAAACTTTAAATGAATTTTTTAAATTTTATTTTTATCTTTTAAATGTGTTATTTATTTATTTGTCAGGAAGATAGAGAGAGAACAAACAGAGGGAGTGGCAGGCTGAGCAGGCAGAGGGAGAAGCAGGCTCCCTGCTGAGTAGGGACCTGGACACAGGACTCCATCCCATGACCCAATCCCTGGACCCTGGGATCACGACCTGAGCTGAAGGCAGACACATAACTGACTGAGCCACCCAGGCATTACTAAATGAAATTTTTATTATTTTTCTATTTCTTATTTTTTAAAGCTCTTATTTATTTGACAGAGAGAGAGACAGCAAGAGAGGGAAGCAGGAGAGGGAGAAGTAGTCTTCCTGCCAAGCAGGGAGCCCGATGCAGTGTTTGATCCCAGGACCCGAGATCATGACCAGAGCCACACAGGTGCCCCAAAGTGAAATTTTTAGAAGAAGTATAATAGATAACCCAATAATAAAGAAAAATGGAATAAAAAATAGTCAAGCTTAAGGTTGGCAGAAAAAAAAAGAGAAAAAAAACAAGAACTAAGACCAAATGGAAAGAGGAGAAAATAAGTAGATGGTGGGCTTAAACCCAATCACATTAATAATTACATTAAATACAAATGATCCAAACACATTTACTGAAAGATAGAGATTGTCAGATTAGATAAAAAAGCAAGACATTAACTATGCACTATCTGAAAATAAATCCACTTGAAATCCACAGCACAAGGTAAAGCAGAGTTCCATGAAAAAGTTTATCAGTGTGTTTCCAAATTCCACATGGTAAGTTTCCTTAAAGAAATTCGTTTAAGAAATTAAGAGTTTTGGGGCGCTTGGATGGCTCAGTGGGTTGAGCCTCTGCCTTCGGTTCAGGTCATGATCTCAGGGTCCTGGGATCGAGCCCCACATCGGGCTCTCTGCTCAGCAGGGAGCCTACTTCCTCCTCTCTCTCTGCCTGCCTCTCTGCCTACTTGTGATCTCTCTCTCTGTCAAATAAGTAAATAAAATCTTTTTTAAAAAAAGAAATTAAGAGTTTTCGTACAGTATCAAAGACTATTGACAATGATCTGAACAGGCTATTTAAATACTTCTCCCTTTTGCAATTATTTATCTGGGTGAGTCTAGATTTTCTTCATATTCTTTAACAGAAATAGCAGATGGAAGAAGATTGAGTGCAGAAATAGATATAAGAATCCAGTTGTCTTCTTTTAGGCCAGGCATAGCAGAAACGTGCAAAAGTGAAACAATACATTTAAAAAGTAATATTTTTATAAAAATATCTTCGGTATGCTAGCATATTGTGGGTTTATTATGTTTGAGTGAATTATAAACATATTATATATATATATATATAAATTCTCTGTTTCGATTTATAGTTAATATCAATGGATAAACCAATGTAAACGAAAGGTCTTTGGTATCCTCGATAATTTTTAACCACGTCAAGGGGCTCAGACTGATAGATTTGAGAATGCTGCTCTACGGAAACACAGAGATGCAGGAGGCAAAGGACTGGAAACAATGTTCATTGTCATCAACATCTTCATCACCACCCACCACTGCATCATCACAATTCTGCTGTGCCGAGCAGTACCCAAAGCTCTTCCCATGCATCATCTCACTGACTCCTCACAGTCACTCTGGCAGATGAGTGTGGTTGCTATCAAGCCATTTTCCATATGAGGAAAGTAAGGCTCAGGAGAGGTCTTGTAGCTTTTGCAGGGTCCCACAGCTAGGAAGGGGTAGATGCCAGGTCTGTCTGATTCCAGGGCTTCACTTATGCTCTGGTCTTAGAGTAGGAGACTGGCTCCCGTGGAGTTGAAGGTCATATGGGCTTCCCACTCATTCTTTCCTTCTTTGGTAAATTTCAGTATCGGTGTATGCCCTCTGTGCCTTGAAAGAGCCTAAATCATTTTGGATACAACAGTTCAGATAAAACATAGACACAAGCAGACACAGACATACCCCCAACCCAGGCATACATGGATAGCTTCATTATTCTAGAAAAGAAAGGACCCTTTGGGCCAGCTCCCTTTTCCACTACTCTGGGAGTTACAGGTGCCCCCATTGTGAAGTCAGGACCCCATCAGAACTGAAGGCCATCAAAACACTAGCATCTGTGATCCTGGCTTATTCTTGGGCTCACTGTCCCCTGAGGGATGGGTTTCTAAGAGGAGCTACCCAGACCTGGCAGAAGATGTAACAACCCTCATTCACAAAGGGCCTGGGGTTTGTGTGATAAGTCCCCAAAGGCAACTCTACTAAGTGCAGTGCTGCCTAGGAGAGGCCCACGTAAGGGAAGCAGGGCCTGGAAAGAAATATGTCCAGCCCGAGGATTCAGCGTGCTAGCAACCACAGGCGAGTTCCCGTGGAATTGCGACACCTGCTTGAAACCCAGGGACCTCAATTCCCCTTAGAGAAGGGAGACACAGATCTGGGAAACAAACAGCCTCCTCTGGAAACCCATGTGCTTCCCCAAGCTGCTCACACCTTCTCCCCTGATAGCTCGATGCTGTGCAGGAGATGTGACTGCCTGTCCCCTGCCGTTCCCGGACAGCTCCGCATGTGCCTCCTTCCCACGCTTCACGGGGCCCAGCACTGGAAGTCTCCATGCAGAAAACTCAGCAGTTTCCCACGAGACACTCTGCACCTGGGTGAGGGTCTGCACAGGTGGGTCTTGCCCTTCAGACTGAGCCTTCCCAAGTGCAGCGAGATAGAGGATTTTGTGTGTGCTATAGAAAGGCAGGTTTTGTCCCTGTTTTGTTCTGCTTTTTGCTTAATAACCACTCTTGCGGCAATAATGTTTTGCTCCTTCTTTCTAAATACTGAACATCTGAAACCGCCCCTTCTCATAGATTTGAAGGGTGTGAAGAACTGTGTACCTGCCATCCTGCTTAGGAGAGAGAATACGACGCTGTGTGGCCGCCCCACCTCCACTCCCCTGACCCCACGTCCAGTGTCCACTTTCCTGAATCGTGCGTCTCTCATGGGGCTGACTTTTCTGAACGTCGCCTCGGACAGAGAGAGATCTTGTTCAGTTTGGGCTGGTTTTGATTTCTAGAAATGGATTCTCGCTCTCGGCACTCTACCACGACTTCTCTTTCTTCAACAATGTAATACATTTTGTATCCTAGAGGTTCTATGCTTACTTTACTGTGGCATTAGATAGAAATATACATAACTAGCACATGAGCTCATGATTTCATGGACATTTTTGCTAAATTAAATCTTTGCGTTAAAAATATGAGCTGAGTTAGATTGAAAAAATATCAAGTAAATATTAGTACAGGTGGCAAATGGATATGGCAGAAAAAAAAAAATACCGGTCCCACTGGAATGTGAATAAAGTTCAGGAAACATGGTTTTAAGTAAAGACAGATACATCTAAGACTGCTCTGGGTTTTTGGAATAGGCCTGACCCCGGTCGTCTCCTCTGTAAGTCAGGGGCCCCTGTCACAAGCGCGACCCCGGCATGAGAAGGTATTTGGGTCCATGCTCACTCCTTCAGGCCACTTTTGGCCAGTTGGCGGCCTCTTTCCTCCCTGGTCTCTGCTTCCTGCCCGGGACTGCTCCTCTGTGCATGGCCACGGCCAGCCTGTGCAACCCACTTTAGATCAAGCTTTCTTCCTAGTCTCCTCTCAAGCTCCGATCACTCAGCGGGGAGACCGCATTCATCACCCCATTCTCTACCACGCTTTCTGCTCCATAACTGCAGTGCCCGCTCCTGCTGCCTCTGGGTGGGTCACAAGATCTGTATTGGCCAAAAAAATTAGGCTGAAATCATAGTGTGCCCATTCTGAGCCCAAGCCTCTAGGGGTCCTGCCTGTCTGCTTGCTCTCTTGTGCACTTCTGCCATCGCTGGTCCCAGGAGGAAGTGAGAGACAGGAGCCGCCTGAGCCGACCTGACCCACCTGAGGCGCTCCAGCCAGGCACAACCCATAGGAGGGCCCCTGCTCACCCACGAACTCCTGACGAATAAGAAATTAAAATTACTGTTCTTTCAAGCCATTGAGCTTCGGGTGTCTTGGCACGCAGCACGAGCTAACTGATTCTTGGATACGGAGGACCTGGCTGCCTCCCCCTGCCCCCCCTTCAGTGGCCATGCTCCACCCAGACCTAGGGCAGGAAATGCTTCCATAAGGGAATCGAGCATGTCCATACTTTCACAAACGTGCCCCGTGGCTGAGCCAGCATTAGTCTGCCCAGCGGGGGTGAGTGGGAACAGTGAGGCTAAAAGGAGCCCTTTTGGCTCAGTCCCAGGAATAAGAGGCAGCTGTCTTCCACAACCTCCGTGGTCCCTCACCACCTGCTTCTTGGCAGACAGTTCTACTGGTGGGGACTAAGGCTGGGGCAGGATAAGAGTCTGGGGCAGTGAGGTATCCTGGGAATGTTAGGTGAGGCCGGGTGACAGGAGAGACAGAGAACTGGAATCCTCACGTCTGCCGGATTCTAGAGCCCTCTCTGCATCACAGGAGGTTTTTTCTGGGCGACCGTCCAGTTCTTCTCTGGGCTTCTCGAAGATCAGCCCTGGATGTTAATGTGGTCCTTCTCCCTGGGATGCCATGCCCCTGAGGTGGTTTCAGCCTGTGCGTTGGTGAGCTGAAGCGTACCTGCCTTACAGCTTCTCCTCGGCAGGAGGACCACGTGAGTCCTTCTCCAAACAGTGGGGTGTTTGCACCCATCTTCTGTCACGGCTCCGCTCCTTTCTCCACAGGCAGAGGCAAAGTTTCATGCAAGGTCGGGAGCTCCTCGCTCTTATTCTGAGTACCGGCTTTGTAGGGAAAGGGGTGCGTTGCGGGCCATATTTGAAACACTTTAGCCACTCAGCTTCCACTCCCTGGTCCTAATGACATTGATTTCCTTCTGGTGAATTACCTCCATGCCACTGTGGGAACCAGAGGGGCCAGTGCCTCCCTCTCCCAGTCCTGGGACAGCCAGGGCTTGGTTTCCTGAGCAGTTCCACTAATCCGACCTTGTCCTGGAACTGGGAGCTAATGACTCAGACACTGTAGGGGCAAGAAGTGGGTGGTGTTGGACTGGGGACCCAACCATGCCTGTGTGAGCCAGGGGGACTCACTCCTTCTCTTCAGTCCCCCATCCCACTTAGCCCCGATAACACTATCCTGACTTCTAACCCTTTAGATGGGCGTCACCTCCTTTTAAACTCCACAAGATCGACCCACACAAGATGTACCCCTGGGTCTGGCTTCTCTCGTCCAGTGTCACGTTACCTCAGATGGTACGTTCCTCAGAGATGGCTATAGAATTGGTGGGACCCAGGGAAAAATGAAATTCAGGATCCCTTGTTCGAAAATTAAGAATTTGGGAAGGGTGACAGTGGAGTGTACATTAAGCCTGGGGCCCCTCTGATGTCTGTGGGACCTCTTAAGCCTCATGCCCCGAAGCTGGCCTATCTATTTGCTTGTGCATCCCCTCGTTGGGAGCGGAAGCTGATCCAATGGGGATGGTGTGGCTGCTGTGAACAGAGCATAGAAATGTGAGGGTTTCTTCAGGACCTTCCTCCCTCTGACACCAGAGCCCCCTCTTGTCATTAAGTCATGCCTAGCGCTACTTGAAACCCTGCTATGTGCCAAGTGCTGGACTCAAGGTAAAGGGAAGAAAGCCTCCTTGCCCACTGGAACCTACAATCTAAGTGGAAAACAAAGGACTTACATGCATGGAAAATTATTAATCAAAACATTTCTTCCTTCAAGGGGGCCTGGTAGCTTTAAGAACTACAGGTGCTCTCTTGTCTCTCCGAACAATAGGAATCAGTTGGGGAGGTCTGTAGGGACAAGAGACTAAGGGCAGGCAGATGTTGCCAGCATGCTGAAGGTTGAAGAATGGGACCCCAGCCTGACTCACATAAGCACAAGGTCAAGGTCACTACTCACAGGCCCAGGACAGAGTCTGTTTAAAGGAGCAGGTCAAGGTCCCACTTCTGGGCTGTCCTAGGGCTGGGAGAGGGAGGGCCTCGTCCCCCTGTTCCCATGGTGGGAGGGAGGAAATTCACCTTCTGGGGTTCTAGAAATGTTTTGATTTTTTTTTTTAAGATTTTATTTATTTATGTGACAGACAAGAGATTACAAGCAGGCAGAGGGCAGGCAGAGAGAGGGGAAGAAGCAGGCTCCCCGCTGAACAGAGAGCCCGATGCGGGGCTCGATCCCAGGACTCTGAGATCGTGACCTGAGCCGAAGGCAGCAGCTTAACCCACTGAGCCACCCAGGCGCCCCGAAATGTTTTGATTTCTTGATCCAAAAGTTGGTTATGTAGGTATGCTGACTTCCTGAAAATCCATCAAACTATGCACAAGATTTGTGCATTTTTCTGCATGAATGTTACTCTTCAATACCAAGTTAAGAGAAAATCTGTGAAAGGGCCTATGTATATAGTAAAGGGAAACATAGGGTGCTGTGTTTGACCCACCTTTGGGTGCTCAGAAAAGATTTCCCAGAGGAGGGTCCAAAGTAAGTCCTGAAGGAGGGAGCAAGAGGGAAGGGCGGGGCTGTCCCTTGCAAAGGGGAGACATGCCTGTAATTTGGGAGCTCAGGAATGGATGGCTCAGGGGAGCATGGGCTTGTGGGTAAGAGTGGTTCTGCCCCTGCTGGAGGCCTAGGATGTTTGGGTTGCCATGAATGGTTGTGAGTTCAAAGCTCCAGTTGCAAGGGTGGGATAGATGGAGTGGGCATGGGAGGCAGGGATTCGCTGCTGGAAAGGCCACCAGACTTTTCTAGGTGAGCAGTGATGGTAGAGGGCTGGTGGAGGGGGGCTGGTGGAGTGTACAATAGGGAATAAATCCCAGAGACCTCTTTTTTTTTTTTTTTTTTTTTTTCAAATGGCACCGTTGGGGGTTTTAACATACAACGACAAGTTCTTTGACATTTGTCCCACCAAGAGAGGGAGTCTAATCATCCACCTCTTTCCCATGGGCTGGCCTCAGGGACTTGGGATGACATGGCTGTGGCTGAAGGGGGGCTTAAAAAATCCCCAGCACCCAGGCCAGATCCAAGCATTAATACTCTTGTGAGTATTAACGTTTCGAGTATTTCAGTGTTCAGCTGAAGTTGAGAATCTAACCGAAGACCAAACTGAAGATGCCCTCCTATTTCTCTCATTTCCCCGCCCCCAGCTTCCTTTCGTCCTTGGGCCCGGGTTTGCATCGTCTGTTCCTGGCACACAGAAACCCGATGCTGTTACGCGGCAGGGATCTGAAATCAGTGCTTCAGGCTCCGGTGCCCAAGGTGTTTATTTTATTTTATTTTTTTAAATTTTTTAAAAAAGATTTTATTTATTTATTTGAGAGAGAGACAGTGAGAGAGAGCATGGCGAGGAGAAGGTCAGAGAGAGAAGCAGACTCCCCATGGAGCTGGGAGTCCGATGCGGGACTTGATCCCGGGACTCCAGGATCATGACCTGAGCTGAAGGCAGTTGTCCAACCAACTGAGCCACCCAGGCGTCCCCAAGGTGTTTATTTTAAAAGTGACATAGGTAAATGGATGTGGAGGGAGAGCGGGGAGGCTCCCACAGGTGGGAGTGTGAAGGGGATTGCCAGATCACATACAGGAGACCCAATTAAAACTGAATTTTAGATAAACGACGAATTTATTTTTAGTACATAGGTTCCAAATAGTGCATGGACGTAGTAAAAAATTATGTATTGTTACCTGAAATTCAAATTTTACTGAGTGTTCTATATTTTTATTTGTGAAATCTGGCAACCCTAAGTGTGAAGCCAGGTCAAGGTGATATTCAGGCTTCTCCTGGGGATGTCTATAGATTCCTGAGTCCCTCAACAGAAGGGTAGGCTATACCTCGGAAATCCTCAGGTCACTCCCCGTGTTGGGGGATGGTGAGACCCCAAGTAATAAGTAATAAATCCAAAACAGGGCCGTTCCTGATTTGCACAATATAGTGTTAACTAAACCCACACATATTGGCTCTGTGTCCTTGCTTTGCTGCAATAAACATTTGCATCCACGTTTTTATGTTGACATAAATGTTCAGATCTGCTGGGCGATGCCTGGCAGCATGATTGCTGAGTTGTATGGTAAGTCTGTGTTTCACTTTGTACAAAAGGGCCAAACTGTTTTCCATAGTGGCTGCGCCATTTTGTGTCCCCATCAGCAATAAAAGAGACTTTCTGTTGCTCCATATCCTGGCCAGCAACTGGTATTGTCTCTTGCTTGGATTGTAGCCATTCTAATAGGTGTGCGGTAGTGTCTCCTTGATATTTTAACTTGCATTTCCCCAAGGACAAATGGTGTCGAGCATCTTTTTATATACTTCTTTGTTATCTGTGTATCTTTGGTGAAATGTCCATTCAGATCTTTGGCCCATTTTTAAACTGGATTGTGTGTTTTCCTATTGCTGAACTTTAGGAATTCTCGATACCTTCTAGATACAAGTCCTTTATCACATACATGATTTAAAAATATTTTTCTCCTAGTCTATAGCTTGTTCCCCCCCCCATTCTCTCAGTAGTGTATTTTGTAGAACAAATGTTTTTAATTTTGATAAAGCACAATTCATCAATGTTTGCATTGCCCAAATCATGATCACATGGATTTTGGGGTATGTTTTCCTCTTAGAAGTGTTATAGTTGTGTATTTTGGATATAAGTCTATGATTTAATTTTTTGAGTTAATTTTGTGTAAAATACAAGGTGGGTATACTTTTGTTTCTTTGTTTTGCAAATAGACACCCAGCTGTTCTAGCATCATTAATTGGGGAAAAAAAAAAAAAAACACCTATCCTTTCTCCACTGAATTGCCTTTGCACCTTTGTAAAAACTCAGTTGACTATATTTGTATGAAACTCTTTCTGGACTCTCTGTCTGCCCCACTGATCTGTGTGCCTATGCCTTTGCCATCTCCCCATTGTTGGCATTACTGTAGCTTTACGGAACAGTATACTCCTGTAGAGTATCTTTGAACTCAGGCAGTGTGAATAGTCGTCAGGATGAGGGACTCACTTTAAGTGTGCTCAAGAAGAAAAGGAGATTTGATTGAAAGGAACGAGGGACTTCTCAGATGGCTGTGGCGAGGGGTCACCTCCTCTCCCAAGATTGGTCCTGGGCTGAGTCAACACCAGCTGGTCCTCTTGGGGGCGCTGCTTTTGAGCCTCATAGCCCAGCATCCCTACAGCCTCCCCTGCCTTTGTATCACTCTCCACTCTCTGCAGGCCTGTCTCAGTACCTCTGGTCCAGAGCCCCAACAGCCCTCAACACAGACCCACCTCTCACAAACCCCACACAACCTGTGTTTTTGGCTAGCATACCGTTTTATTTCTTAAAGTTGAATTCGTTGCCGATATTTTTAAAAATTGGGTGAGTTTGCAAAGAAGTTCAGAAATCTGGCTTCTCCCGGAGAATGGGATCACGCTGGGCTAAGTAGCAATAGGTCCCTGAGATGAGCAGGAATTCTAGTCTGCCACCTCCTCCAGCAACCCTCCCCCCTCCGCCCTTGCTCATTTAAGGAAGGGTCTGTCCGCTGCAGCCCTGAGTGTGCAGCCTCTGGCCTCAGGTTTCAGGGTTCCTGTCTGACACAGACATCCAAGCAGAGTAACTGAGCAGTGGTGTGCAGCCTTCAGGTCTCTGACTGTGGACCTTGCAATGCCAGAGGTGCCAGTGTGTTTGAAGGCCTTTGTGAAGGCTGTGCCTCCCAATTATCACTGGGCCTGGTGGGGATCCTGAGTTAGGCCTGTTTCTGGGATGCATCGGATTCCTTTGATGGCCCTCTTTGGCTTGAGGACTCCTCAAAACAGCTTTGCTGAGCTGTCCTTGGAACTGCACTGCAGTCTTGAGTGCTTCTGCCCAAATTTCTGTTTTGGGTAGAAAAATTAAGAAGGAAGCCTTTTTCCTTCCTTTGGCATCAAGGTCTACACTGTGGGCCAACGTCCTTATGGCCGGCCTCTTCCGGTTCCCTCCCCATTTGCCCTCACAGGTGTTTCCCTTATAAATCTTGCACATCTTGGTCTTGTTTTGGCATTTGCTTCTCAGAGGACCAGGTTTAACAAGGGTCGGGGATTACTTGACAGGTATGACAGAAGCGGGTTCTTGGAGAAGGAGCTGTGGGTGTGAGTAATGCAGAGACCTTGACCAACAGGTTCATTCTACCCCATCCTATACTGGTAAAGGATAGAATTGGATTGGACCACAGATCTCCCCCGCCCTGCCCTGGCTTTTCTCCTTCCCCATGCTGATATCATTCTGAGTTGGAAAGACTCAGAGAAACCTCAGGGCCTGAGGTGGGCAGGAGAGGGAGATATACCACCATGAAGCCTAAAGTCCCAATTTGCTAACTAAATGCCCCAACTAACCATCCTTACCAAGCTCCTGTGAGCACATGAGGTATCCCAGACATTTGCTTGATTTTTCTGTCACCCAGGATCCCTCCCTTTCCTTTGGAACCAGGGCTTGAGCTTTGGGGGTACATGGCATTGGGAACTAGTTCAACTTTCGATGTCCTTCAGACACCTTATTGGCTCAGAACAGGGCATGTGACCCGGTTCAGAGTCAGTGGGATGCTCTAAGACTTTTGCTGGGAAAACCAGGATACTGAAGCTTCTCTTTCTCACTGAGAGCAGGCAGAGTTACCCCCTGTACCCTAGAGGCTGGGAGCTTGGAGCTCCCAGACAGCTGAGAATGATGTAGATGCAGCAGAAGACAGGGCTCAGAGAAGAGAAAGCAAGCCCAGCTGTTGTTGTTGAAGCCACTTAATCAAGCCACACCTGAAAGCTGACCCACTCCTGAACTTTACAGTATTAAGAGCCAATAAATTGTCTTTTAAATTAAGGCAGTTTGTAACACATTTGCAACTTAATAAATCCTAATTGACACAGGCTTTTGATCATCCACTAAGTGGATCATTTAGGACTCTCATCTTTCTTCTTCTGGTATTACTTACCATTTTATGGTTGGCTAACTTCTACACCAGGGAAAAGAGTAGGTTAAAAAATAAAAATTTTGAAAAGAAGAAATATCCAGGCTCCTGGGGGCCAGCAACCCTTGTCGAAGTCCTAAAGCTTGTGGTGGGCAATTGAGGCTTTGCCTGATAACATGCTCTCCCATGTCTTCAGATTGTCTTTGGGAAGACACCTTCTTATAGCCATAGTTGTTATGTTTGGAATGGACTTGACCATCCCCTCCTCTTGGGCCAGAGCTGTGGACAGTGAAGCCAGCCTATCTAGGAAGAAAAAAGTACGTTCTTCGCAAAGATTGCTCAGTACGTACATTGATGACTTAGAATGTTGGGAGCCTCCATGTTTAAGGAAATTGCTTCAGAATAAAGCAATGCAGAAGAAAGTCCAAGGAGGAGCAGAGGGACATATCCATGATGCTGTATATTGGGCTCCTGGGTCTAGCCTTATCTACAACTATCACTGAACTTTTCAGTTACACGAGGCAAGAAAGCCCATTGTTTCTTCCTTTGTCTTTTTGTTTTTTCTAAAGATTTATTTATTTATTGGAGAGAGACAGAGAGCAAAGAGAGAGGACAAGTGGGGGATGGGCAGAGGGAGAACTAGACTCCCTGCTAAGTAGGGAGCCCTAAGTAGGGCTCCATCCTGGAACTCTAGGATCATGACCTGAGCCAAAGTCAGACACTTAAGGGATTGAGCCACACAGACGCACCCCTTGTCTGTCTGTCTGTCTGTCTTCCTTCTTTCTTTTTTTTCTTTCTTTCTTTCAGCTTTTCTCTCTTTCTTCCTTCCTTTCTTTGTTTCAGTGGGAAAATATAAAATACATGATTTTAGTCATCTTTAAGTATACAGTTGAGTGACTTTGACTGCATTCGCAATGTTGCATAACAACATTTAACCAATGCTGTGTCACCACTAGTTCCAGAACTCTTATTACTCCAAACAGAAACTCTGCAACCACTGAGCAATGACCCCCATTTTCCTTACCTGCAGGCCTTGGTAATCTCTCATCTACTTTCTGTCTCCATGAATTTACCTGCTTTAAATATTTCATATAAGTGGAATAATACTGTATTTGTACTTTTGCATCTGGGTTAGTTCATTTACGGATGAATTTCACATTCATTTGACATTATTTCATGTTTTCAAGATTCATCAATGTTGCAGCATGTATCAGAACTTAAATCCTCTTTATGATGGCTAAATAATGTTCATATGCATATGTATATACACAGTATAAATATATACACCACATTTTGTTTAACCATTTATCTATGGATGGAAACTTGATTTTTTTTTTTCACCTTTTGGCTGCTGTGAGTAATGCTATGAACATAGATGTATTTGAGTATCTGTTTTCACTTCTTTGGGGTATACGTCCAGGAGTGAAATTATTGGTTCATACGGTAACACTACATTTATTTTTTTGAGAAATTGCCTAACTTTCTTATAGCAGCTATAACATTTTATATTCCCAACAGCAATGAAAGAGTGTTCCAATTTCTCTACATCCTTGCAAACACTTATTTCTTCTTTCCTTCCTTTCTTCCTTCCTTCATCGTCCTCCTCGTCCTCCTCCTTCACAGAATTCATCCTAGTGACCTTGAATTGGTAGCTCATTGTGGTTTAGATGTACATTTCCCTAATGGTTAGGGTAATGGAGTGTCTTTTCATGTGTTTCTTGGCCATTTGTACCTCTTTTTTGGAGAAATGTCTCTTCAAGTCCTTCGGCAATTTTTGAATTGATTTCTCTTGTTGAGTTGTAGGAGACATATAAAATTATATAGAGAGATATATAGAATAAATATAGGTATGGGTAGATATTCTTGATATTAAACCCTTATAAGATATGATTTACAAATATCTCCCCCCTATTTATCTTTTCATTCTCTTGATAATGTCATTTGATGCATAAAAGTTTTTAATTTTGATGGAGTCAAATATACCTATATATTTTGTGTCTGTGCTTTTGGTGTATTGTTTAAGAAAGTGCCAATTCCAAAATCGTGAAGATTTTCCCCTATGATTTCTTCTAAGAGTTTTAAAGCTTTAGGTATTATGTTTACATTTTATTCATTTTGAGTTAATTTTTGTATATGGTGTAAGGTAAGAGTACAATGTCATTCTTTTGCATGTGGATATCCAGTTTCTCTAGTGCCATTCGTTGAAGTGACTTTTCTTTCCCCCACTGAATGATTTTGGAACTCCTGTCAAAAATCAATTTACCATGTATGGGAGAGTTCGTTTCTGGGCTCTTTATTCAATTCCATTGGTCTATATGTTTATCCTTATGCTAAAAACAGTGTTTTGATTACTATAGATTTGCAGTAACTTTTGAAATCAGCAAGTGTGAGGTCTTTTTAAACTTTGATCTTTCTCAAGATTTTTTTTTTGGCTATTGAGGATCCCTGGCAAATCCATGTGAAATTTAGGATGGGTTTTTCTACTTCTGCAAAACATGTCATTGGGATTTGATAGGGATTGCTTTGAATCGATAGATTCCTTTGAGGAGTATTATTTTATTAATCTTCTTTGGTTACTATTAAAAAATACCACAGATTGTATATGGTATAAGAGAATGGTTGAGTTTCATTCTTCTATATGTAGGTGTCCAATTTTCGCAGCACCATTTATTAAAGAGACTGTCTTTTTTCCATTGGACATTTTTTTCCTGCTTTGTTGAAGATTATTTGACCATAGAGTTGAGGGCCCATATCTGGGCTTTCTATTCTGTTCCATTGGTCTATGTGTCTGTTTTTGTGCCAGTACCATGTTGTCTTGATGATCACAGCTTTGTAATAGAGCTTGAAATCAGACAATGTGATGTCCCTGGCTTTATTTTTCTTTTTCAACATTTCCTTGGCAATTCAGGGTCTTTTCTGGTTCCCTACAAATTTTAGGATTATTTGTTCCAGCACTTTGAAAAATGCTTATGGTATTTTGATCCATGAGCTGGACTGTTTTTCCATCTTTTTGTGTCTTCTTCAATTTCTTTCATGAGTGTTCTGTAGTTCCTAGAGTATAGATCTTTCACCTCTTTGGTTAGGTTTATCCCAAGGAATCTTAAGGTTTTTGGTGCTATGGTAAATGGAATTGATTCTCTAATTGCCCTTTCTAGAATTTCATTGTGAGTGTATAGAAAAGCAATGAATTTCTGTTAATTGGTTTTGTATCCTGTCACATTACTGAATTGCTGTATGAATTCTAGTAATTTGGGGGCGGAGTCTTTTGGGTTTTCCACATAAAGTATCATGTCATCTGCAAGAGAGAGTTTAACTTCTTCTTTGCCAATTTGAATACCTTTTATTTCTTTTTGTTGTTGCTGGGACTTCTAGTACTATGTTGAACAGTAGTGGTGAGAGCGGGCATCCTTGTCGTTTGTTTTCCTTATCTTAAGGGAAAGGCTTTCAGCTTTTCTGCATTGAAAATGATATTTGCTGTGGGTTTTTCATAGATGGATTTTATGAAGTTGAGGAATGTTCCCTCAAATCCTATACTCTGAAGGGTTTTAATCAGGAAAGGATGCTGTATTTTGTCAAATGTTTTTTCTGCATCGATTGAGAGGACCATATGGTTCTTTCTTCTCTTACTAATTTATTCTTTCATATTGGTTGATTTGCGAATGTTGAACTACCCTTGATTCCCAGGGATAAATCCTGCATGGTCATGGTGGATAGTCTTTTTATTATAGTGTTGGATCTTATTAGCTAGGATCTTGTTGAGAATGTTGGCATCTATATTCATCAGGGATATTGGTCTGAAATTCTCCTTTTTGATGGGGTCTTTGCCTGGTTTGGGGATCAAGGTCATGCTGGCCT
Source organism: Mustela erminea (assembly GCF_009829155.1). Taxonomy (NCBI): domain Eukaryota; kingdom Metazoa; phylum Chordata; class Mammalia; order Carnivora; family Mustelidae; genus Mustela; species Mustela erminea. Next base: position 22,992,573 of record NC_045632.1, on the reverse strand, counting down.
CATAGAAAGAGTCTGGAAGTTTTTCTTCTGTTTCTATTTTTTTAAAGAACTTCAGGAGAATAGATATTATTTCTTCTTTGAATGTTTGGTAGAATTGGAAAGACAAATACTCATCTTTTACATCAATATGGATGGACTGGAGGAGATTATGCTGAGTGAAATAAGTCAAGCAGAGAAAGTCAATTATCAAATGGTTTCACTTACTTGTGGAGCATAAGGAATAACACAGAGGACATTGGGAGAAGGAAAGGAAAAATGAAGGGGGGGAATCAGAGGGAGAGAAGAATGATGAGAGACTGTGGATTCTGAGAAACAAACTGAGGGTTTTAGAGGGGAGTAGGGGTGGGAGGATGGGTTGGCCCGGTGATGGATATTGAGGGCACATATTGCATGGAGCACTGGGTGTTACACATAAATGATGAATCTTGGAATACCAAATCAACAATTAATGACATACTGTATGGTGACTAACATAAAATAATAATAATAATAATAATAATAATAATAATAATAATAATACTATAGATTGGGTGCTTTACAACAGGAATTTGTTTTCTCATAGTTTGGGAAGCAAGAAGTTCCTGATCAAGCAAGTTCAGTTTCTAGTGACAGATCTTTCCTAACTTAGAGATGACCGTTTTTCACTGTGTCCTCATATGGCCTTTCCTCAGCATGTATGTGGCAAGAATGAGCTTTCTGGTGTACAACTTGTAAGGATACTAATACTATTGGATCAGGCCCCATTCTTATGATCTTACTTAAAATTAATTACTTTCATAAAAGATCTATCTCCAAATTCAGTACATTGAGGGTTAGGTCTTCAATGTGAGAGTTTTGGAGAAACATTTAGAGCATAACAATTCTCATGACCCTGAGAGCCCAACCTGAGCTGAAACAAAGAGTTGGATGCTTAAATGACTGCATTACCCAGGAACCTCTCTATTTGCATTTAAAGAAATTATTGATAAGGAGTGACTTAATTCTTAATTCTGCCAAGTAGCAATTTGTTTTTGTGTACCTTTTATGTTTTTTGTTCCTCACTTCCTACATTTTTGTATTTATTATTTTGTAGTATATCATTTTGATTCCCTTCTTTCCTTGTCTTGTATATATTTTTAGTTATTGTCATAGTACTTGCCTTGTGAACTACAATTAACATCTTAAACTAGTAACACCTTGGTTTGAATAAAACCAACTTAGTTTCAATGGTATACACTGGGATCCTCTACAGTTTTTGCCCTTCTCCCTTTATATTGTTATTGTCCCAGATCACATTTCTATACACAGTGTGCCCAATTAACATAGATTTATAATGATTGTTCTATGCACTTATCTTTTAAATTATAGGTGTAAAAAGCATTACAAACCAAACCTACAATAATACTGGTTTTTATATTTACCTATGTAGCTACTACTTTTACTAGTGTTCTCTATTTCTCATATGACTGAGTTATTGTCTAGTGTTCTTTTATTTCAGCAGACTCCCATTAGCAAATCTTGTGAAGCAGGTCTACTAGTAATGAACTCCTTTGGTTCTTATTTACCTGGAAATGTTTCAATTCTCTTATATTCTTTTATTTTTTAAAGATTTTATTTATTTATTTGACAGAGAGAGAAGTCACAAGTAGGCAGAGAGGCAGGCAGGGAGAGAGGGAGAAGCAGGATCCCCACTGGGCAGAAAGCCCCATGCGGGGCTTGATCCTAGGACACTGAGATCATGACCTGAGCTGAAGGCAGAGGCTTAACCCATTGAGCCACCCAGGTGCCCCAATTCTCCTTCATTCTTGAAAGAGAGTTTGTCTAATATAGAATTTGTTGTGGAGAGTTTGTTTTTCCCTTTCAGAACTGAATATGCCCTTTGGCCTCCTTGATTGCTGATTAGAAATTGGCTGTTATTCTTAGAAAGGATTCCTTGTATATGGACAAGTTGCTTGTTACTTGTTGTATTTGATTGTCTTTTTGTTTTGTGTTTTGACAATCTGACTATAATGTATCTCAGTTATACACATCTCTTAGAGTTTATCCTGCTTGGAGTTGCTTAGTCCTCTTGGATGTGTGTATTCAGTCTGTCATCAAACTGGGTAAGTCTTCTGCTATTATTTTTTCAAAAATTTTTGGTGACTTTTTCTCTTTCTTCTCCTGGAACTCCTGTTGTACAAATGTTGGTATGATTAGTGGTATCCCTTGGGCTCATAGGCTCTCTTCCTATCTCTTCACTTTTTTTTCTTTCTGTACCTGACTGGATAAGTTTGTTGATGATTTCTTCTGTCTGCTCAAACCTGCTTTTTGGCTCCTTTAGTGATTTCATTATTTTATTTTTTACTTATTGTATTTTTCAGCTCTAGTGTTTCTATTTTGTTCCTTTCTTTGGGTTTCCTTTAGTTCTTTGTTTATGATTTCCTTCAGCTTATTAAGTATATTTAAGACAGTTGATTTAATGTCTTTGACTAATATTTCTAAGGTTTGAGCTTTCTTAGGGATGGTTTCTAATTATTGTTTCTTCTGTGAATTGGCTTTACATCTTTATTTTTTGGTATGCCTTATGATGTTTGTTGAGGACTGGGCATTTTGAGTATTATTATGCAGTAATTCTGGAAATCCAATTTTCCTGCTCTAGGGATTGCTGAGTTTTGCTTGCTGGAGTTTGACACCATTTGTTTAGTGATTTTCCAACTTTTTTTTTTTTTTTCAAAGTGTATACCTTGGTATGTATGGTCATTGAAGTTTCTGTTCTGTTAGCTCTGCAGCCATTCAGTGATTTGACAAAGATTTCCTTAAAAAAAAAAAAAAAATGTGTTCTTTCCCTTTAAATCTTCCCATAGATGCTGGTAGGGGAGACTGCTACAATTCCAGAAGGCTAAAACCCAGACTAGCCTTGGTGCTGTCTCCAACAGTCTCTCAGGGAGCTGGTAGACTGACTGAAATGCATAACCCCATAACACACATAACAAGGATCTTACTGCTCATCCTGGCATCAGCCGACCATTCCGGGAATGCTGGCTGCCAATCCCACAGCTGCATGGTGGGGTGGGGGCTGAGGAACGGGGCATGGCAGCTGGCTCTCACACCCCCCTCCCCACCACTAGCCTCTTACCAACAGTTAGTGACTTCTTCCTTCATTATGCACTCTCCCATTTTTTGTTTTTGTTTTTTTTTTTTTATCTGTTCAGGTTCCAGAGTTGCCAAATAGTTGACTCTGAACTGTTTCCTGTTTTGAGTTATAGAAACTAGATGTTGTTTTGATGAAGGAACTGTTCCCTGGGCCTTCTACTCCACCATTTTGCCAGATGTCTTCCCGAATGCCACTTTTTTTTTTTTTCATAAGTCACTTTAAGTTGAATTTCTGTCACTGGCAGCTGAGAGATGGCAGCAAACTGCAGCAACTGCCATGCTTGTTGCTATGTATTTTTCAGATTTAAGGAAGATTTCATCCTCTCCATGGAGGGGAGGCTGAAATGTACAAAAATCTCCACCTACTACAAGGATTAAAGTGATCAGCATCAACTCTAAGGATAAGCAGATGAAGTACTAGGGGAGCTTCTTGGAGGGGATGTCTTTTGACCTGCGAGTTAGGGACAAACTTCCCACAGAACTGTAAGAAACTCATTCAACGTCTGCAGCCCTCCACTGACTCCAAGATCCATGGACTGTTCTGGGCCCTTGCTTACCTCATTTCTGCATGCCCAGTGGAGGGCCTGGTACATGGAAGAGGGTCAGCAATATTTGCAGAAATTTCATTTTCTTTTATTGAAGGTATTTTGGGGTGGCTGAATACCTGGATGAGTGATTATAATGTGAAGGGTTTTAGGTGGGTGCAGGAAGTTTTATAATTGTGATCACCATTATTCTTCAAGCCAACCCTGAAGCAGGTATCACTTTAAGACTTGTTGTACAAATTAAAGAAGTTCAGGAGGAGGTTAAGTGTCTTGCCTAACACTTATCAGCACACAAGTGGCAGAGCTGGGATCACAACTTGGGTCTGTCTGGGTTTATAGTTCAAGTTCTTCTGCTGTCACTTCTGGGCTCTAGGACCTAGTAGAAGGAAGCAGCAAATTTCACAGAATGTCTACCAACTCTCTGCTCTCATGGAGATGGTGTTCTAGTGTGAAGAGAAAGTGACCAGTATGGAAGCAGATCAGATACAAGTGAGAATCCTAAAAAGTGGTAAGTGCTATGAAAATTTAAAAAGTGAGGTGCTGGGGGAGGCTTGGAGGAGAGGGGAGGGGCTTCTATGGACAGGATGTCAGAAAAGCCTCTTGATTTGAATTGAGGCCTGTGTAATACAAAGGAGTAGACATGCAAAGATCTGGAGTACAGCGGGCAGAATGCTCAGCCAGTGCCAAGACTTGGAGTCAGGAAAAGGGGGAAACTAAAGGTGGTGGGTATGAGTGGGCAGGGGGCTGGCGAGGAAGTGGGAGAGGTGGGTCAAGCAGTCCAGAATTCTAGTAGGATGTCTGGATTTTATTCTGGTTGCAGGGGAAGTCATGGAGGGCTCAAACAGGGAGAATGACATGATCTGGTTATTTTTAAAAGCTCCCTCAGGCTGCTGAGCTGAGAACAGATTGGGGGCGCATGAATCAGAGACTTTGGCTGCTAGTGATAGAAAACCTGATGCAAACTGCCTTAATCAGTCAGGAAATTTACTGGTCTCTTTAACCAGAAGTCCAAAGTAATGCAGATTTCAGAATTGGCAGATTCAGCCCTGAGTTAAGTGCTGTGACATAGGAGAACTCAACTTCTGTCTCTTGGCTCTGCTGACCACAGACTCAACTTCATTCTGAGTCTGGGAGGTGTCCAGGCTGTCTTTCTAGACCTGAAATACTCACGGCCATATGCTTTGTACTTCCCCACCAAGGGATGGGTAATTTTTTTTTTTCCTAAATGGAAATACTTCCAAAGAATGAGGGAGAATTTTTTCAGAAACCTCCAGAAAACCTCTGTTTTTGAAGTGTCACATGCCCATTCCTGAATCAGCCACTTATTGGGAAAATGCATTGTCTTTAGACTGGAGCTGGGGGTGGGTCAGCTTTCCACAGGAATAGGAGTCATGTGGTCTGGGGCTGAACATCTGAAGGAGGGGAGATCGGGTGGGCAGCTGACCATGTCCATTTCAGGGGACAAGAGTGGAAACGAGGAGGCCAGAGAAAACTCTACAGTGTTGGCTGAGGACAGAGACATGATGGTGGAGCTGGAGGAGGTGATACGAGCAGTCAGATTCTGGCTCTTTCAAAGGTGTTGATGTTGGATATGCAGTGAGGAAAAGAGGAATTAACATTGACCATTTGTCCAAGTTTTCCTTCTCTCTTCCTTTGAAGCAAATGGGAAAAGGGTCTCTATCTGGACTGGGGAGCAGGCTAGGAGGGAAGAGAAATAGAGCAAGCGGGCACACGAAGGTGTAAACTGCAGGTAACTCCAAGCCCATTCCCATCTGTACAATGCCGAAGGAACAGGGTCTCTCCATTCCTGTTAGGAACTGGAGCAGAGGTGGTTGTTAGGCCAAGGCCGGTTCCAGCTAGTAAGCATTAATTGGGCGCCTACTGTGTACAGAGGTCCTAGGAGAAAAGGGGCATAGTTCTGAAATAAGAGAAAAAGAATGGACAGAGTTATCTTTGAAAAATCTCTTAAATAGTCCAAACATAGCACTATATTAATACAAACACAGTAATTAATACACGGCAAAATATAATTGCATATTTTAAGTCATTAAACAGGCACAGGGAAGAGTTGACTTTGCTAAAATTAAATGTCCTAATGAAACTGCTTTGGTGCATAAACTGAGCCCCTACCTCCAGACGCAGCGCTAAGCGACTGGAGCATGGAGGATGAAAGGGCACAAGAATAAGACAGTGCTCATCTCCAGGAGTACTCTCTGAGCGTTAATACCGCTAGAATGAAAGCTTCCAGAGGGCTGCAACCCGGCGCAGCCCAGGATAAGCCTACTCCAGCCGCTAGGTTCCCTCACCACGTGACTCGCCCCGGGGGGCGGGGCCAAGGGAGGAGGCCACGCACGCGCTTCCCGACGTGCCGCGCGGGGCGGGGCGAGAGGCGGAGCTTACGGGGGAGGCGCGGAGGAGGCGCGGCCGCCACAGGACGCCTGTCTCGGCCGGGCCACCGGACAGGCGCCTCCAGCTCTCACCGGTCCGCCTGCTGCTTTCAGCCCGCGGCGGCAGCGGCGGCGGCGGCGGCGGCGGGCGGCATGCGCGTGTGAGATGCGGCCGCGGGCAGCCCGGACGCGAGCAGCGGCAGCCGCGGTAGCGGAGAAGGCGGGCGCGGCCTCCTCAGCGCCGGGCGCGCAGTGCATGAGGGCGAGCACGCGGGCTCTGGGCAGCCGCCGGCCACGCCGCCTCCATAAACATTTGTTTAGGACTCGTTCGCCCCGCTGAGGCCCCGGCGGCCCCGCCATGGAGGCCCCGTCCGACCCCGGGCCCCAGGCCTCGGCCTCGGCCTCAGCCTCAGCGTCAGCCTCAGCCTCAGACTCGGCCGCGGCGCCGCTGCGTGCCCCGGAGGTGGCGCGGCTCCGCGAGGAGCAGGAAAAGGTAACAGGCCGCGCTCCGGACCCCGCGCTTCCGCCGGTGGTCTCGGGAGGCGCCCGCGCCCCCTTTCCCGGGGCTGGGACCCTCCTCGGGGGTCCGATCCCCCTCCCTCTCGCCCGCCCCGGCGGGCCCCTCCTGCCGTCTGTGGGCCGCAGCCCTCTGGTGTGGGGCGCAGCTCGAGCCTGACCCGGTGCCGCGGGGGAGCACTGCCTTTGGGCCTGGAGAGAGAAACTGTTGGGAGAAACTTTTGTCACGTGCTTTTGTTGTCTTTTGTCTGGAGCCCTTTGACCTTCGAGGGGAGGGGAGGGATCGGGGAGAGGGAAGTGACAATCTGTTTAACTGGCTTATCTAAGTGAGGTTTTAGACGTTAGGAATGCAAAAGTGCGTGGGAATTTTGTGGGGTGGGGGAGGCGGTTAATGGAAGTGCTCACCTTATCAGCTTGACAAAAAAAAACTGTTGCTAAAATGTAGACTCTGTTACTCTTTATCTGATCGCTTTTAGAAGTTTTATTAGCTTTGTAAGGATACCCTTCATGTGCAATTCCAGCTTTGTTTAGTTTTCGTCAAAACAGGACGCTGTTTTATTACATTTTAACTCCAGTCGTATCATATGTGAGTTTTGAGCTGCCAGTGTAGAGAGAAGAAAGTTTTGCATTTCCTAATGGGATTGTATATGAAAAAGTTTGCCCAATTTAAGACATACAGTGTTAATGTTTAATTTGAGATCCCCCCCCCCCGCTTTGGATTCTGTAACATTTCAGGTCCAGGTGATTTGCTTAAAATTTGAAATTCTTTGACAAGCAGCATTAATTTACTTAAAAAGGTCCTAGGCCGTTTTGGGACTATCTTGGTTAAAAGCCTTAGGAAGTTGTTTCAAAAGTTTAACAGTGGGAATCCCTAACTTTTTCTGTTGAACATTCCTGTATAAAAATAACTATTTACATAGGTATATAAATATACTCAGTTCCGCTAGGTGAGGGACTTTTGATACAACCTGAGAAATCCTGGCTTGCTTGGAAGCTACCTGTCAGGATGACTGTGGGAATCTTTCCTAATTTGTTCTAGTTCTAAATTATTTTATACATTGTATTTCCTTTTCTGACAGCCACCACCCCCACCAGTGCCTTGTACAACTGCTGGGTTTTATTTTTTTATTTTTTTAAAGATTTTATTTATTTATTTGACAGAGAGAGATCACAGGTAGGCAGAGAAGCAGGCAGAGAGAGAGAGAGAGGAGGAAGCAGGCTCCCCGCTGAGCAGAGAGCCGGATATGGGACTCGATCCCAGGACCCTGAGATCATGACCTGAGCCGAAGGCAGCGGCTTAACCCACTGAGCCACCCAGGCGCCCAACTGCTGGGTTTTAAATTTGGCTTTTTTTTTTTTTTTTTTTTTTTTAATCCAACAAGTGTTTTGTATTTAAATTAGTAGACATTACTGGATCTTATTATTACCATTTTTCTTTTTTGGAAGAGAAAAAAGACCGCTCTTCCTGAGAAGAATTTATTCATTTTTTTGTCAAAACGATTTACATTTTTTTGTTCTTTCAGGAAGTGTGAAATAGAGTCTTAGAAGGTGGTGTTCCCATTGCCTGTAGTGTATTCTGTAGAGAGATTACTCTTGTCTGTCTCATAGTATAATGTGCATAATGCTGACTTGATATGTTTTCTTCTGTTTGTCATGGTAAAAAGAGACATCCTTAGTTTTATTCCGATGTTAGTGTGGCTGAAATACAAAGGATACATTTTGGGGTGCTCTGAACAGCTTTCCGGTATAGTATTCAGTTATATTTGAAGACGGCCTTTTCAGTTATATAACTATTTTCAGTAGACATTGACTATGTTACCAAATTACTTTTCTGTGTTGTGTTAATGTTTTGGCACATAAAGTAAGCAAGTGCATGTGTGTCATGGGTATGTAAATCATTCCCAGTTGATGATAAAGCCCTTTCCTAAATAGACTACACTGTATTTTAAAGGATCTGTTTCTGTGAACAGGAGACCCATAATGCCACAAAATATACTGGTTAGATAGCTATACTTTAATTATCTTTTAGCATAGGAAAACTTTACCTAGTAAATACTCAATTAAAAATTTTTGTGAGGGATTTTATTTAGGCTTTAAAACCAACCTGGCCATAGTACAGTAATAAAAGAAGTGTTGGGACATTCTTAGAATGAAAAAAGGAAAAATGTCATTGTAGTTTTGTATTTGTGTGACACTTAGTGTTTTTTTAATATAAATCCAGTTAAATGTGCTTTAGGACTTCCGTTTTTCCAGTGGTTTTCCCAGTGTGAGAGAGAATTAACACCTGAAGATAGTGTATGAATGATATGAATGACCGTGTGTGTGTGTGTGTGTGTGTGTGTGTGTGTGTGTGTACATGTAGCTAGTAGGCTTTAGATGCAGAGGAGAGAAATTAATTCATTACATATAATGGATACATAAGATTTAGGGCATTATTTTTCACTGGGAGCCTTGTGTGAGAAAGGCTGCCAGGTACTGTGGTTTAAAAGTTGGCTCATCACTAGGTTTTTTGTTTGTTTGTTTGTTTTTGTTTCGTTTTTCTTCAAATTCAGCTAAGAAGTATGACGAGTTGGTTCCTCTGTTTTTCCCTTGTTGATGTTTGGAGCACTGATTAATAAGACAAAAAATTACTGACTGAGGAAAGAAAAAGACAAAAGGAGGGGCATAAACGAGCCACCGCTCTGACAAATGACATCTGTACTAAATGGACAGGATCAAATATTTTAACATTGTTTTCATATATAGCATCAAAGCTGAAATATTTTCAAAAACTTTTTTTTTTTTTTTTAGTTAAAGCGTCTTTTTGTTCCTTTTTGATGTAACAAAACGACATGTACAGAAAGGTTCCCTGCAGCTTTGTTTATAATAATGAAAAATTAAAAATCCAACAATGAAAAATTAAAAATCCAACTTTAGGATATTGATTAGAACATGACAGTATGAGGAGCTTTTATGCAGGCATTTAAAACTGTAGAGCAGTATGTGTTGGGTGGTTACAGTTACATTTATATGTAAGGATTCACAGTTTATATAGGTAAACACCATTACATGTTCTTAAAGCACACAATTTCATTTCTTATTTTAGCTAAAAGTGAATGAAATTGGGTGGGATTTTAGCTCTTTCAATAAAGGCTGTTGATAAAACTTATTTAAATTAATTGTAATGAAAACTGGAATGTTGTATCTTTAAATGCTAAGTACATTCTGGGCCTGAAAAATGGCTCTTGGCTAGTTGGAACACCAGTTAGTGTGGTTTATTTTCTTGGTTATTCCAGAATTGATAAGTATAATTTATTCAAACATCCATTCCCCAGTTGATTTCCTTTTTTCTTTATTCCTTGGAGGTTTTATTTGCTCTTAATTCTTGTCAGGAGATTACAGGGACAAGAACTTGGCTCATTTTTTTTTACCCCCTTCTTTTAACTAAATACAGTTTTACCAATGACAGTAAAATATTTGGTGAAAAAATGTGAGCTACTTTGGAGCCTCTTTAGACTGACCTGTGTGCCATATAAGTTATGATCTAGGACTGTAGTGGGCTGTTCTAGGGAGGTTTCCTCATGCTTGGATCTTGTTAAATTTAATTCTATCTTCGAGTTATATTATGTTGAAATTTTGGTTTCTTGGCCAGGGTAATATTTCTATGATATTTGCAATTTATATTTCCAGATACTATTACCTTTATTAGCAGAATTATTGACATTTTATTTTAATATGAAAAAAGTGGTGTATAGAATTGTTTTCATAGGTTTATTTGTAGGATGATAGTAACTTTGGAGAATTCATGAGTATAATATTATTATGATTACTGCTGAGTGGTCTTATACCTGTCCATTGGAATTTGGAATAATTTTTGCTTTCCTGATATAGAACTTGGATTCACACTAAATATTTCAATTTTTTTTTATAAAGCAGAACAACTAATTTAACTTAATGGAGGGTTTTCATATTTCTTCTGATAAACTGAACTGTGCATAGTTTAAGAAACTGTCAGCCTTGTCCCCAATACAATAGCTGTTCTCTCTAAACCCAGAATCCAAGCATGTAACTTTTCAACCAATACTGAGCACTACTGCATGTCAGGCTTGTATCTGCCACACGCAGGCACATGTCTACTACATTCCTCTGCTAAGGACACAGTAATGAACAAAACAAAGTCCTTGCTTTTATGGAAATTACATTCTGGTGGTAAAGGCATGGAATAGGCGCGTTTAAAATGTTAGGTGGTTTGTGATAGGTAAAGCTAGATAGAAAATATAGTTTTGGTAAAGGAGTGTATTTTTGAAAAGAGCTTTCTAGTCAGGGCAGCCAGCTCAGAATGAATCATGGTGAGAGCTGTGCCAGGCCATTGTAAGGATTTTGGTTTTTATTTTTATGAGATGAGAAGCCATTGGAATGTGTTTTGAGAATCATACTAATCTTAAATTATAAGCATCCATTTCTCAGGTGTGTAGAAAGGGATAATGAGATCGGCAAGTTGTATCATGTATCATGAAAATTCTGTATGCACTAGGCTGATACTAGAATCTTCCTTGACTCAGTTTTTCAGGTGGACAATTTGGGTGGTTAGTACTTTTTGCCCTGAACTTCTAGTGGGGTTTTTGTCTTCAGTTCTACCTATGATGCTTGTTTTCCAAAGTGGTTATACCAACTTATACTCCTTGTCAGCAGGGTGAAGGCTCCAGCTGTTGCGCATTCTCAGAGACCTTCGATAGTCTAAATGCTAGACATTTTAATATTGACTAATAGGGTTGGTCACCTTTTCAAATAGTTATTGGCCTTTTTTTGTTTTGTTTTGTTTTGTTTGTTTGTTTCTGGTGAAATAACTTGCTCATCTCTTTTCCATTTTCAGTTGGGATGTTCACCATATTCTAATTGGTACATACCAGTTCTTTATGTACTTTTGATATGAGTACTTTTTAAGGAATGCTTTGTAAATTTCTACTGTAGTCTGTGGCTTGACTAACAGTCTGTAATGCTGTCTTTTGATGAAGAGAAGAAATTCTGCATTTTAACCATCCTTTATGATTGGGGTGTGTGTGTGTGTGTGTGTGTGTGTTTGGTCTTGTTTTTAGGAAATCTTTCCTACCTAATATTCTAAAGATAAGCTCTTATCTTCTAGCTTTATTGTTTTGCCTTTCATGTTTAGATCTACAGTATACCTGAAATTGATTTTGTGTATAATGGGGGATTGAGGTCAGGTTTCATTTTTACCATTCCTAGTTGCCCCATCACTATTTTTTGGAAAGATTGTCCTTTTTCCATTGCATCATTGTTTTTGTCATAAAGAAGGTAACTATATGTGCGGGTCCATTTCTTGACTCTGTTCCAAGGGCCTGTTTGTCTTTTCTTGCAAACCTACACTAATTATTATAGCTTTATAAGTCATCTTGATACCTGGTAGTTTAAGTGCTGTTGTGATTCCTCAGGATTGCCTTATTTTATCCTTCCAGTTGTTATGCTTCTTATTTTTCTTGCCTTTTGCACTGGCTAGAATTTCTAGTGTAAGGTTGAATAAAAATGGTGATGATGGTGGTAGGTGTTAGGGGTAAACCTTCAAAATTTCCAGTCAATGTGATGTTTACTGTGGATATTTTTAGTATTTACTTTTTATCAGGTTAAGGAAATTTCCCTATATTCTGAGTTAGCTAAGAGTTTTTCTGAATGGGTTTTGAATTTTAGGAAATGCTTTTTCTTCTTTCTTTTTTTCTTTCTTTTAATAAAGAGAGGGAGGGGGAGGAGGGAGAATTTCAAGCAGACTCCATGCTGAGCACAGAGCTGGCAGGGCTCAGTCCCATGACCCTGAAATCATGACCTAAGTGGAAATCAAGAGTCAGATGCTTAACATACTGAGCCATGCAGCCGCCCCTAGAGAATGCTATTTTTCTTTCTTTCTTTCTTTTTTTTTAGATTTTATTTACTTATTTGAGAGAGAGACAGTGAGAGAGAGCATGAGCGAGGAGAAGGTGAGAGGGAGAAGCAGACTCCCTGTGGAGTTGGGAGCCCGATGTGGGACTTGATCCCAGGACTCAGGGATCATGACCTGACCTGAAGGCAGTTGCTTAACCGACTGAGCCATCTAGACGCCCGAGAATGCTATTTATTTTATTTTATTTTATTTTATTTATTTATTTGACAGAGAGAAATCACAAATAGGCAGAGAGGCAGGCAGAGGGAGAGAGAAAGGGGAAGCAGGCTCCCCGTTGAGCAGAGAGCCGGATGTGGGACTCAATCCCAGAACCCTGAGATCATGACCTGAGCCGAAGGCAGCGGCTTAACCCACTGAGCCACCCAGGCGCCTCCCGAGAATGCTATTTCTAAATTGAGTTTTATAGGTAACTTATTGAAGACTGTGTTTGATCTTTCTAATGTTGAGGTTCTCTCTCTCCCCGCTTTTTTTTTTTCACTTCTAAGAAAGGCAGGGTTATAAGTTTGTTTATAGCCAAAGGTATATTTTTTAAGTAAATGAGTTTTTAGAACTAATTACTTGTGAATTATATTTTATTTTTTAAAAAAACTTGTTTTTGTTACTGTTATTAGCACTTAACTGTCATGCCAGTCATGTGCTGTTAGAAAAAACAAGTTTGATTTTAGTCTTTTGGAATTTCTTAATAAACATTATGCTACAGTATTTCAAGAAACAAACAAACAAACCCATTTTCATTATATTAGGCCTCTCCAGATTAGAGTACAAGGCAAGAATAGTTCCAAAACACTGGTGGGGAAAGAAGAGGAGGTGCAGAGTCTATGCTTCAGCCATAGGTGCTTGATTTTGTCATCTAATGTTTTTAGTGTGGGCTTAAAAATCTTATAGTTTGTATCATTCTTTCCTTCATCTCCAGATTGATGTGAGTCTCAGTCTTTTTTAGTCTCCCCTAGGGCAGTGTTTGTTTCCGTGGGGGACAGTTTTTCTTATTTAAGCTGTTAGGTTTATTTTGAAAAATTGTAAAAGGACAGAAAAATTTAAGGAATAGTTTAGAGTATCAATAATATTTTGTACCATTTGATTTTTCTTCATATGTCTAATCTTTTTTCTTTTTTCCTTGTTGAACTATTTGAAAGTAAATTGCAGACATTATCATGTCTCTAATACTTAAGCTCATATTCTTTTAGGACAAGGTCATATTTCTACATAAACATAATATCTTTTTTTTCACACCCAAGAAATGAACATTGGCACACAGTTATTATTTAATATACTCAGATGTCCTAAGTTTTTCTAAAAATGTTTTTTATAGCTCTCTTTCCATCCAAGATCGCATTTGGCTGTCTTTCCCTTAGGCTTCTTCCATCTATAATAACCCCCTTGCCACCTTTCATCTTTATGAATTTGGTATTTTTGAAGAGTTGACAAAAGTTTTGTTATAGAATGGCCCACAATTTGGAAATGTATATTGAATAAAATCATGAAAAAATAGTTAAACATTTATGACGAGAATACTACATAGATGATGATAACTTCTCACTGCCTCACAGCAGGAGATACATGTTACTTTATTTCATGATTGGTGTTGCTAATTACTTGTTTAGGGGGGCATCTGCCAGATCTTTCCACCATAAAAGTACCCTTTTCCCCTGTGTAGGATTAAGTGCTTTAAATGCTAATAATGCCTGAAGACTCTACATACCCTGTTTCCCAACAACCCTTTGCCATGGGTATTCCTTGCCTGAATTAGTTATTATATTAATGTTTGCAAATTAGTGATTTTCTAACCATCTATGTTGATAGCTGGCAGTTTTCTATGAAGAGCCTCTTCCCCTCTTTTAATATTACTATAAACTTTTTTTTTTTTAACATTTTAGTGTGTGATAATTTGTCATTATTCCTTGTGATGCTTAAATTGTTAGAGTTTGGCCTTTGGGAGCCCCTTGAAGCTACCTCTTGCATCTTTTTGGCATGTTCCATAATTTCTTGATGATTACTCTGGTTTTGGGCACAAGATATTTGGGCATAAGGTATCCCAGGCTTACTTTACTACATTCTTGCTTGAGTCCTGAAATTGACTATTTTTTCAAAGAGCCCTGTTTCTTTTTAATGAGAAATTGTTAGAGACCAAGATCTGGGCTCCAGTATTGCTCACTGCTTTCTTCTAAGAGTTCTGTGGTTTTTTCTCTTATATTTACATCATTGAGTAATTTGAGTTACTTTTTTTTGTATATTGAGTTAATTTTAAGTTCATTTTGTATATTGCCCATTAGTTGTTGAGTTTGAGGAAATTTAGGATTTTGTCATCTGAAGATTCATAATCTGAGATTTAATTTATATTTATATTATCATTTTTTACCTTTGTCTAGTGCAAATATAGTAGCTACTAATCACATGTAATTACTAAGCTTAAAATTCAGAATATTTAAAATTAAATAAAATTAAAAAATTAAATTTCTTAGTTGAATTGACCACATTTCAGATATTTAATAGCCGTACATTGTTGCATTGGAGAGTGCTGATTTTGAAGCTTTTCAACATGAAAGAAAATTCTATTGGACAGCACTGGTCAAGAGAGCTGCTGTTTTTAAAATCCGTATTCTAATTTGTTTAATAATTGTGAAATGTCTTCTCTAACTTTTTTCTCCTTGCCATTATGGACAGAAAATGAAAATTTCTGAATTGTCAACTGTTTAAAGCTAAAAACAGACTACAAAGATAGTGCCTCTTGGTCTTCATACTTCTTTTGAAAGATGGTATAGTACTTTGGACAATGAGAAAACAAGAATGACTTTTCACTATTGATTGCAGTATCCTTCTAGGTGATTCTGTGATTTTTTCCTCCCATTTTACTGTATAATTCTTTTTGTAAAGCTTAGTTAGGAAAAATTAGTAATCATGAAGTATAATTACTAGGGTGATGAAATAAAAAGACATAGGAAAAATACAGTCACTAGGATCCCATAATGTACCTTAGACTTACAAAAAAGTTCACTGTACCCATATAATATTTGTAAGATGAAATGAGTTTTAGTCTTTTAATAAGTAAATTTTCTCCATTTTTTTGGAAGACCTTTAAGAAGTCATGAAATGGCAGTCTTTGCAAATAATTAGAACTACTCAGAAAAGAAAGTTGAAAACAAAATTATTTGGTGGATCCTGAAACTTTCCATTCAGATCATTACCACAGGGTTCTTCTTTAACTTTCTGCCATCCGTATTTGAATCTCCCTTCTTCCATAGTAAAAACCTGGGTTCTCAGCAACATCATTATTTGTTCATTTGTTCTATCCTACAATATACACAAAATATTTTTAGAATTACTACTTTAATACCATTGCTAACAGCAAACCTGTGAAGTGAAGCTCAGAATCTCCTTGCAGTTCCATTTGTTCTTACAGAATTAACCCCCTTAAGGGTATAGAGTTAAGATACTGATCTCAAAAGTGCTTGAATTATTATTACTTTTTCTGTGCAGTTATCTCTTGGATTTGATGACAGTTTCCATTCATATTGAATTGTAGTATTTGCTTTTTTTTTGTATCAGTTTGACTTAGTTTTGAAGCTTTTCTACATGTTTTATATAGTTGTATAAAATCACAACTGTCAAAAGATACACTAAGATAATTAATTCCATTTTTCTATCTATCCCAGTTGATGTTTTCAGTAATCTCTAGTGTATTCTCCCTGTGTTAATTTTTTTTTAAACATTTATTTATTTATTTATCAATCAGAGTGAGCACAGGCAGGCAGAGTGGCAGGCAGAGGCAGACGGAGAAGCAGGCTCCCGCTGAGCAAGGAGCCCGATGTGGGACTCGATCCCAGGAAGCTGGGATTATGATCGGAGCCGAAGGCAGCGGCTTAACCAACTGAGCCACCCAGGGGCGCCTGGGTGGTTCAGTGGGTTAAAGCCTCTATCTTCACCTCAGGTCATGAGCTCAGGGTCCTGGGATTGAAACCCGCATGGGGCTCTCTGCTCAGCGGGGAGCCTGCTTCTCCCCCTTTCTCTCTGTCTGCTTCTCTGCCTACTTGTGATCTCTGTCAAATAAATAAATAAAATCTTAAAAAAAACACACAACCCAAAACCTAGAGAACAGTGTGTTTGGTTCCTTGAATTTCCTATTTCCTGTGTTATCCATAGCTATTTTCAAGGTATTTACCTGGAGGCAGTAATTCCTTTCTGGTCTCGGTGGTTTCACTCTTAGTCTGCTTCTACCTATTTTTGGGAGCTGTCTTTTTTTTTTTTTTAAAACAACATAAATAGAATGGTGTCACTTTTGTCATTCTAAGTTCCCGTGTAACTTAGCATAAAATCCAGGGTCAGTAAAATGTGATTTGAGGCTCTTGTATTGTCTGACTCATCTTTTTAGCTTAATTTCTGGCTGCTACTCACTTATTTACTGTACCTTAAGGTAATGACATATTTTTGGGGGGGCAGAATACCCTAAGTATGTTTTTAAAAAAAACACTGTATTCTAAAGAAATTCCAATACAATATAGCAAAAAAAAAAAATCCTGTTTAATTTATGGATTTAATCATTGTTCCTAAAACTTTGATTTCTTTGATTTAAAATTTTTTTTTTTTTAATCTTTTAGAGAGAGCACATGCATGCACAAGCAGGGCAGGGGGAGGGGCAGAGGGAGAGGGAGAGAGAGAATCTTAAGCGGCTCAAGTGTGGAGCCTGATGTGGGGCTCCATCCCACGACCCGGAGATCATGACCTGAGCCAAAATCAAGAGTTGGATGCTTAACTGACTGAGCCACCCAGGTGCCCCTGATTTCTTTATGAATCGAGTGATATTAAAGTAATTGCAAATGAGTGCTTTTTGCAAGGAACAAAACGACAAGACTGAGTTTCATTCTAGACACTGCTGGATACTGTGATAAATAGGGTATTTTTTTCTGCCCTCAAGGGACTTAAAAATTTATAGGGAAATGTGTTAACAAAACATAATACAGTGTGATAATCTTCTCTTTTTAATTTTTTGTTTTTCATGTACTTCTCAAGCTTACTGTAAGCTAGCCTCCATCTTTTCACTGAAATTACTCTAGTTTGCCAAACTCAGTGGACCTTTTCTTAATTCTGGCCTTACTTGACCTCTGTGCTTCATTTGAAACTTTCATTGCTCCCTGTAAACTACTGAAACTGTGTACCCTAGAAACTTTTGTGATTTCACTGTGTTTGGGGGGATCTTCTGCCTCTTTTTCTATTACTACTTAGTCTCCAGTTTCTTCACCTGATTCTTAAATATTAGCAATCCCTGTACTTTCCATTTTTTGCCATCCTCATTGGTTATTCTGCCTGTACTCTCTCATGTACTCCTGTATGCCCTCTGTTCTTGCCCATACCTTTTGCTTTTTGGGCAGCTTCTGTTGAATGTCCCATAAACAGTGCAGTCTTATTTATTAAAATTGAGTGGGTCACCTTTGTCCCTAATCTATGTGTTGTCCATCCTCATCCCAATTCTGGGCAGCACTGTTCAAACCAGAATCTTTTTAGCTTACCCTGATCCATCTCTTTAATACTACTAATTTACTAAATCTTGTCAGTTCTTTCTGTGTGATACATAACTTCTTTATTAAGGGACCACTAGCTTATGTTAATTAGGCTCTTATTTGAAAAATAATGTCACATTTTTCAGTTAAATGTTGCTGTGTTAGATATTTTCAGTCTTTTTGTTAGCCACCTTATGTTGCCTCATTGTGCTTTTATTTTTGAAGTTCTAATCTGTGAACATGTTATTTCTCTATTAGGTCTTTAAATTTTCTCATCCATCACTTATTCTACCCATCTTACCATGTCTTTCCTACTTGTCTGTCATACTTGTTCTTATTCCTTGAATTTTTTTCTTTTGTGTTAAGATACATTTTATACTCTTTTAAACTCTTTTAGCTTTATAGTTATATGTGTCTTATTTTCCTTTCAGTTATTACCTTAAAGATTACAATATGTAACATTGTACAGACTACTTTAAATTGGTAGAAGATTGTTCATTGACCTTTTGAAATTTTGCCACTTAAGAAATAATTTGAATAATTTTTTATAGTTTAATTTTATTGACCAACCCTGTCTCATTTGTGTTATTATCCTATATTTTACCTCTACATATGTTTTTAACCCCTGAAACATTAGGATTATTATGGTTTTAAACATTCTGTTCCATATTTATTTAATTCTAAGTTGGTAGGTTCACCCTTTCCTCAACACTTTTAAGATGCCATTCCATTGTCTTTTGACTTTCTTCATTTCTGTTAGTCTTCTGTCAGTTATATTGTTTTCTTTTCTGAAGAATTTGTACATATTTTCCCCTTTATCTGCTTTCAGATTTTCTCTTTGGTTCTGTCTTTCTTTGCTCTGAATACCAATTTAGATACCTTCAATTGAACTGTGTTCCTATTCACTAACCCTCTGTTTTTATGTATCTCTAATCTGGTAAACCCACCTACTAAATGTATAATCTCAGTTATTGTCTTTTTTATTTACAGAATTTGTTTTCGTATTATTTAAGTGGATTCTTGGCCTCTAGAATTGATGTCTCTAATCTTTGCTCTATTTTTGTGAATATGTTTATCTTAAAGTATCTTTTAACTGCAATATGTAAAATGAGGATCTGTTTTTGTTTTTTTATTTTTACTCTTGGTTTTTCATCAGCTGCTCCTGTTTTCATGGGCTGTCTTGTAATTTTTGGTTGGATACCAGACATTGTAGTGAAACATGGTAGAGACTCTAGATAATGTTACTTTTCAAACATGAGTAAGTTTCCTTTTAGCAGCCAATTGAAATTTTATTTCTGTTTGAATATTGTACTAATTCTCAGTTTGTAACCCTTACTTCTAATGCATGTTTCCAATTTCTTATGGAGTATGTCTTTTTCATAAATTATGTGAACCATGTATATGTAATTCTGTTTCTCTTCTGCTTCATTGTATCATTTGCCTCTACTGGCATGAATTCCACATTTTTTTGCTATGTCTTTGTATGTGGTAGTAAATTCCTCTTAACTTTGTTCACCTTCTTGATTTCCTTTATTTTTCTTGAGCCTTTGCTTTTTAATGAATATTTGAGAATCAACTTTTCAGTACTTAAGAAGTAACCTGCTGGGGTTTTGCTTGGAGTGCACTGAGTCTAAAGATTAATTGGGGGACTGTTGACATTTTTGCACTAAATTTTCTAATCCATGAACATGGTATATCTTTCAGTTTATTTAGTTCTTTTCTAACTTCTTTTGGCCTTGGCTTTTAGCATATAAATCTTGCATGTGTTTTACATTTATCCCTTGATGTTTGTTACTTTTAATTGCATTTTGTAATTTGCTGTTTTTGCTGGTATATGGTCATATACTTGATTTTTATATATTGACTGTTAAATGTATATTCAGATAGTATGTGTATAGATATGTACATGCATGTTGTCTGCATAATAGCAGTTTTATTCTCTTTACTTCTTAAGGCTTTTATTTTATTTTTTGCCTTACTGAATGATGTAGGACCTTTAATAAAGTGTTGAATAAAAGTAGTGATAGTAGGCTTCCTTATCTAGTTCTGCATATCAGGTGAACAGCTTCAAATATTTTATCATTATAATTATAATGTTTGCTCTAGGCTTTTTGTAGATAGTCTGTGAAAATAAGGAATTGTTCTCCTGTTTCTGGTTTGCTCCCTTTATCATGAGTAGATGTTGAATTTTATCACATGCTTTTTCTGTGTTGAGATGTTAATGTGGTGAGTTATTTTGATTTTTAAAAAATATTGAGACACCATTGTATTCCTGAAAACCCCTTTGTTATGATGTGTTTATCTTTTCCTATAATGTGAGATTAAATTTTGTATTATTTTGCTAAGGTGTTTTGTTTCTGTGTTTTGCAAGTGATATTGGTCTGTAGTGTTTTTTTGTTTGTTTTCTTGTAATGTTCATGTTTGGTTTTGGTTTCATGGTCATGCTGGCCTCATAAAATAACTCATTTTTGTGTATTTTATAAAGGAGCTTGTATACTATCGGTATTGTTTTTAATTAAGTGTTTGAAATAATTCATTAGTCAAGTTGTCTGGGCCTACTGTTTTCCTTCTGTTAATATTTTAAAATAGGTCTCAGTTTCTTTGTTTATAAGAAGACTGTTCACATTTTCTATTTCTAATTGTGTCAGTTTTGGAAATGTGATTTTCAGGGAATTTTTCTTTCTGTCTGAGTTTTCAAATTTTATTGGACTTGAGTTATTTGTAATACTCCCTTTTTAATATCTACAGGTTTGTTAGTAATGTGCTGTTTTTAATTACTTTAATTTGCAATTTGTGTGCATGTGTTTTTCTCCTTGATTTGTCTTTCTATGGGTTTATCAGTTTTATCAGTCTTTTTAAAGGAACAGTTTTTGATTTTTCTTTAGTAAATTTGCTCCCTACATCATTGATTTCTGTTTTTATCTTATTCTTCCTTTTAAAAATTTCCTTTTGGCTATGATTTTTTTCTAGTTTCTTGAGATGAAAGCTCCTAGAGATGAAAAAGTCATCGATTTTTGCCTTTTTTTGGTAATACATGCATTATGAGTTTTAATTTTTTCTGTAATTATTATCTTAGGTATCAATTGTTTTTCTACCTGACTTTTAATTTTTCCTTTTTGAATTTGTAGTAAACTATAATACAAAATCATTTAAATCAATTTTAAGCATAGATTTCAGTGATGTTAAGTATCACCATCATCTATCTCTGGAACTTTATATGCTATAAAACTGAAACTGTGCATTAAGAAATAACTCCCATTACGCCTTTCCCCCATATGCTGGCAACTACTGTTTTATATTCTGTCTCTATAAATTTGACACTGTAGGTGTCTCACATAAATGGAATCTTACAGTATTTGTCCTTTTGTGACTGTTTTATTCGGCATAAGTAAAGATTTGTCCATATTCTAGCATATTTCTGAATTTAATTTTTAAAGTCTGAATGATATTCCATTGAATAACATGAATTGCTTTTACCTTTTTGTTTATTGTGAATAATGCTACTGTGGACTGAGTGTACAAACACGTTTGATACTTTGCTTTCAACCCTTTTATGTATATAACCAGAAGCGGAATTGCTGGATCACATGGTAATCCTGTGTTTAGTTTTTGAGGAACCACCTTACTGTTTCCCACAGTGGCTGCACCATCTTACATTCCCACCAGTAGTACACAAGAGTTTCTGTTTTTCTGTATCCTTCCAACACTTGTTACTTTCTTCCTCCCCTCTCCCTTCTTCCCTTCCCTTCCTTTTTCTTTTCTCTCAGTCTCTCAGTTCCCTCTCTGACTTCCTCATCCCTCCCTCCTTCTGAGCCATTCTAATAGGTGTGAAGTGGTAACTCATTGTGGGTCTCTTTGATCTACTTTTATGTTCTTTTTTCTCTTTTTTTGGCCTTCCTTTGATTTAATCAGATATGTTGCATTTTCTCTCCTTTGTGAGCTGGTGATACTTTTTTTACTGTAGAAATATGTGTGTGTATATGTAGATATATATGTACACACATATGTTAGCATTAAGTATACTGTATCCTTATACCATCTTTTTTATTAGGTTAATTTTCTTCTAGAGAGCACAACATGAATTCATTTATTCATCCTACCTCTTGCGTTATTGCTTTCATGCATTTTAATTCCTTGTTTTAAATACCACAGTACTTTATATACTTGTTTGATGTGATCAGTACTGATTTACCTTTACTTTTCATTTTACCTGTACAGTTGTTCTTAGTTCTTTCTGCATTAATGTTAATCTGAATAGCACTGTAGCATTTTTTTCTCAGTTTTATTGAGATGCATTTGACATACACCAGTATATAAATTTAAGGCATTTTAGCTAGCACCTCCATCACATCATATATATGTAGTATTTCTTTTAGTGAAAATTTGCTGGTGAAGAATTCTTTTTCTGTGTGAAAATGTTTTTATTTTTCCTTCATGTTGAAGGATTTGTTTGCTGTACATAATTACCAGTTTTCAGTTATTTTTTTCAGCACTGTAAGGTTTTATCTTATTTTCTGTTTTCTTTTGTTTTTTGTTGAAGTTCACTCTAGCTCTTCTAGTTGCTACTTTGAAGTCAGTGTATATCCTCCTTGCTCTTTCTTGATGCTTATAAAATTTTCTTTTTTTGGAGGGTTTCATTTGTGGAAGTTTGTTTTTCCTTGGTATAATTTTTTTTTTTTCCTCTTGCTTGAGGTTGTTAGAGTTTCTAGAATCTGTTGGCTGATACCTTCCTCCTCATTTTGGAAAATCCTGTCATGGTAGGTTCAAATATTGCTTCTGTCACATATGCTCTTCTTTCTCTTTCTGAGTTTTCAATTATACAGTGTTTTACATATCTCTTCTTGGTCTTTTCTGTATTTTCAATTTTTTGTTTTCAAATCTCTGGGCTTTAATTTGGAGATTTTTCTTGACTTATAGTGAAGCTCAACTAGAAACAAATGATGGTAGAAATGATAATATAAATTAAATTTCAGATTATGAATCTTCAGATGATAGTAGTCAATGGGCAATATTCAAAATTAATTCAGAATGGATCAGTGTTTGTAAATATAAGAGGAGAAAAATTGGTATCTCTGGTAAAACAGTGGGCATGCAAGGTGTGATTCAAGCATTATTTCAAGTTCAGAAATAAATGCAGGTTATAGTCCCCAGTCTACAATTCAGAAGGCTAAAAAGCACTGAAAACAAAGTTACTCCTAAGTGTGTGGCATACTCATTTGTTGACAAACTGATTGGAACTGATTTGAGTGAGGCACTTATTCCATTTACTTTGAATATTCATATATTTTATTGCCAGTGTTACTGTGTTTGATACAGAGTGGTGTTTCACTGGGGTTTGGTGTTTATAATGTATGTTACATGTACTGTATTACTTTGTTAAGTTATGAAAATTTTTAAACTGAGAAACATCTGTTGAGGTTTTTGGCTAGGTGATGGTAGACCTGTACTTCTTTAAAAGGACTAGATGCATGTTTACTGTCAGTATGGCAAGCGAATACATTGGTGAATAAAGTAGACGTGTCCCATAACTCACTGGGCTTTCAGTCAGTACAGTTAGAGTTTCCTGGGTTCCTAATTCAAATACCCTTAAAAACAGAACTCTCCACACATCAAAGTCTTCATTTTTAGGCATATTGGCTGGATGTAGATGTTACCAGTGTTTGATATTTCCATTGTGACAAACCTTTATCTTTACCAACTATTACCTTTACCCAGTATCTTTATACTTAGCATTGTGAGTAATAACTGAAAGGAAAAGAAAGAGCCCTAATTTGTAGGTAGAACTATGAAGGAATGGAATGTACAATACCAAAGTATGTTAGACGTAATCTAATATTTATGTATAAAGAGACTGGGTTTGAATGTGAGAAGTGTGTTAGAAGCTTGTGTAGGTGAAAATTGGGCTAAATGTAAAAGTAAGAATTAAGATGATTATTTTGATTCCATCATAACTATGTTTTTGAATAAGGACATTTGAATGTTCTAAAAAGTGGTTCTATATAGTTGGAATTAAATTTTTGGTAGCTTTGGTATTTTTCATTTTTAACATATTTAGAAAGTACATTTATTTAAAATTTTTATGTAGAAATACTCAGTTCATTGCAGTTTATTATTATTTGTTGCAGTTTCCTTTTTAAGAACCTGTAGTCAATTCCTTCTTTGCAGAGTCTTATTAAGAAGACTTGTAATATTTTACAAATTTTTGAAAAATATTTTATTTATTCATTTGAGAGAATGAGACATGGTGGGGAGGGAGGAGAGAGAGAGAGAGAGAGAGAGAGAGAAGCAGACTCCCCGCTGAGCAGGGAGACTGATGGGGCCTAGATCCCAAGATCCAGAGATCATGAATTGAGCTGAAGGCAGAGGCTTAACCCACTGAGCCACCCAGGCACCTTTAATATCTTACTAAATTTGTTGAAGTATGCTTTTTGTATACTTTGCCAATGACTTTCAGATGTCTGTGTAATTAACTGACAATATGTTTTTGAAAAAAATTATTTTCAACCTTTTAAGTAATTGTCAGGTAACAGTGCATGTGTACTATCCATTGGTTTTAGCCATCAGGGATACTTTGTTTTTTTTTTAATTCAGTAGCTTTAAATCCCCAAATTGTACAATCTATCAGAAGACAGTCTAATGAGAGAAGCAAACTGTATAAATTTAGACAGCTCTGATTAATACAGTCCTCAGATTATCATTCTGTATATGAATCCGTAGAGGGAGAATTTGAAATTGAAATACAGTTGGGGGGGTTTTAGAAATGAAATGGAACATTTTTGAGAGAAGTATCATTTGAGACTTAGCAAAGTTACCCTTCTAGGCTTTCTGTTCAGTCTGATTTTAATGTGGCACTGTTACTTAACAGAGAAAACTCATGGGTTGATGCCCCCTTGTGGTCTCTTACCAAAATAAATAGCACAAATGGAAATAAGTAATGAAGATTTTAATACATGTTAAATCATTCATTCCTTACAAAATAATTTTTAGAAAGTTTCTTCTGAGGAAAAACAGCAAAGGAATTATTATTCCCCATATAGTTTATTGGCTTTAAAATTTATCAAATATCACTTTAACCTTTTTTTTTTTTTTAAAGATTTTATTTATTTGTCAGAGAGAGAGGGGGAGAGAGCGAGCACAGGCATACAGAATGGTAGGCAGAGGCAGAGGGAGAAGCAGGCTCCCTGCCGAGCAAGGAGCCCGACGCGGGACTCGATCCCAGGACGCTGGGATCATGACCTGAGCCAAAGGCAGCTGCTCAACCACCTGAGCCACCCAGGCGTCCCTTACTTTAACCTTTTGCAACAGAATTTGTATGTATGTTAGCTAGACACTGACATAAAGAAAAAGAGGTTGTTAGTTTTGTTGTCTACCACTGTCATCCTGGGCATCTAACTCAGTCATAAGTACTTCAAAAGTATAACGAGATGTGGTAGTAATTAGAGGGCTAGCGTGTCTTTCCCCCCACACCCCCACCTACCAGTGCACACAAAGAAATGGGGCTTGGGAAATCTGTTTATACTTAGTCACTTGACCTAAAAAGGCCATGAGCTGTTGGAAGAAATGAGGGTTTTTATTAGCCAGTTGGTGAATTTAAGCTTATTTGCTTTTACTAACATTGGTAAGGTCTTCTTTGTGTATGAGTGGGTTTGTGGATGAAGTGGAGAAGTAGCAGCAACAGTCAGTGTTTTAAAAAAGGAAGACCAAAGATGTAAATAGCTGCTTTGCTTCTGTCACCCAGTAAGATGCATGATGGTTGGAGGTAGTCCAATCCAGTGAATACGGGCTTTGAGATTAGATGGTCCCCGTTAGCTAGACTCCGTTCTAAAACTGATTATTTCTCTTACCAGTTCCTGGGCAATTGCATAATATTGGATAAGATACTTAAATTTTGAACACAGGTTTTGGAGAGGTCAAAAACCTGCTTTTACTGATTTTCATCCTATGAAGTCTTGGCATATACCATTGGTACTACTTTTTAGGGTAAGGGCACTTTTGAACTACAAAGCACACCATGGACTTTCTTACTACTGGGCTGTTGGTGAAGACTCTTAATGATAAAATGTATCTTAAAAAGTGGTAAATCAGCTCATAGACCTTTTTCTTTACTGTGGACTTTAATGCTGTACTATTGTGTAAGCACATATTTTATTTATAAATTCCTGGCTCTAAATGCTATTATATCACATTAAAGAATTTACTAGGTCAGTTATTTTAATTGTTGAAGCCTACTAATCAATTTTTAAAAAATGATTCAATGAGATTTTTTCTTCAGGAGTAACAGTTGCATGTTTTGACGGGTTTAACTTAAAAAACTATTATTGTTGCTCCATAGCCATCTTACTAAAAAGCTTCTGTGAAGGACAACAAAGTAATGAAATGTTTTTCTGTTGTTTTGCTTTGTTCTTTCAAGGGTTTCTTATAGAACCAGGTTCATTTTATTTATTTAATACTTGAATTAATCTGATTAATTAATTAATCTGAGTCAATTTTCAGAAGAAGTAAGATTATTTGGACTAATTTAACTTAATAGAAAAATTAGATTTTTTTTAACCCATTCAGATTCAATTGGAATCATCAGATTTTTCTTTTTTCTAAAATTTCCCTTGAATCTACAGTTCTAGAAATTTACCAATATTTTCTTTTGAATAATTTGCTTTAAAACAGGAAAACTAGAATGATCTCTCAAAGTATCAGTACAACTGCTTAGATTTAAAGGTTTTTGGAAGTAAGTGGGTTATATAACTCATGTAAACAAAGATAACTGTAGCCTCATCAGAAGGCTGTTATAGGTATTATACTTGCATCTCTCACATTTTCCTTTATTTCTCTGACTCTTAAAATATGGAGCCTGTACCTTTGATTTTGCCTAACTGGATGACTCTGTTCTAATATTTGTATGTAACTAATAATAAGACTTTAGTGTAAGGCAATATTTTGGTGGTTAAAATTTCTGTTATAAATTATGAAATGGATTTTTGTTGTTTTATCCTTGAATGTTTGTTCTTGGGAGACTATTTTAGGAAAGAAAGGGGGTGAGGGAGATGGTGGAGTGGGGGAAAGATAGCTAAAACAAAGTGGAGACTAGACCATGGGGGGTGATGGCCAGAACACATGTCATTCTACTAGAGACTTGTTTTTTAAACATAAAAAGCATATGTGCCAAATTTACATATTTACTAATTAAAAAGCCTTCCTGGAAACATTAAGTAGACTATCTTCTGTAACCTTTAACACTGTCACTAATGGATATTGCTTAGAAAATTTCATCGAAGGTCCTTTAAATAATGTAAATGATTATGAATATGTAACTAGTTAATATGCAGCTACGAAAGGATTATCATGTAGAGGTTAATGAACATTCTGCTCTTATGGTTTGCAGGGCTTTTCTTTTTGTGCTTTTGGCTCACTTCATGCTTGGAAACACATGCATTGGGATTGGAAAGCATCCTGACTGTTTTTTGGGTCTCATCTTTTAATGGGGTTGTTAAAGAGGAACTTTATGAAAAGGATTTCATGAAGATTTTTTTCTTTTTCAATTTACATTTAATTCTGTTTGTCTGTTTTGTAATTACTGCCAAATCAGAAACAGTGAAATGGATTGATGTAGTTTTAGCCTGGTTCTTCCAGATGTAAAGTCAGTACTCTATTATATATTACCACTGTTATTAAGTGTTGCTATGTGATTGATACTTACTGAGAGATCTTCATTCTAAAACGGACTTTTTATGCTGTGTTAATGTGTAGTATGGTTGAGTATCTGATTACAGCATGTATTTTGGTACAGGATTGCTGCCTAAGTATTTAAAATGTACCAAAGGAGGACATTTATTTCAGGAATTAAATGTTATAATAGGAATTTAGTGACAGCACCCCATTCCCCCCCCCCACAAAAAAAAAAGTCTTGTGATTTTTGGGTGAAACATTGAGCAAGAGAGACAAGAGACAATATTGGTGTTTAGAGTGGTGAACTGAAGCAGTGTGTTTCAAACCAGATAATGCTGCTGTCTTTCTCACATAGCCTTGTATTGAGCATTTTGGCTTGTATCCCTTAGTTTCTCTGTCTCTGAAATGGTGTTACGGTATTTGAGATTATTGTTTAAAATTTTTATTAATGGACAATTTAAAAACAATTAGTAATCTCTGAAAACAGTGTCGTTTTTTAAATTACCATTCAAGGGTTTCTTTTCTTCATTGGTTAGTGTTGTTTTCCCCCCCTCCCCCAGCATTTTTAGGTTCTGCTGAAATATCTTTAAGGAAAGCAAATAAGTTTTGCCCTTAATTTTATTGTTTTAGTAATATAAACATAGTTTAAACTGGCTATTAAGTGCTTAAAATTTTATCATAATTCACTAAGGGAACAAATGGGCTGTTCAGAGCATCTCTTTATCCCAAGTATTTCTTCTTGAAAATGTTAGTAGAAAAATATCACTGAACTCATTTTTAATGCATCAGAATAAAAATTACAGGTGAAAACATTTGGAGATATACTGACAAAATAAAATATTTTTACTACTGTAATTTTTTTTTTTTTTAGTGATGAAACGTGAATGTTGCATTGGTTTTTTGTTATTTATAACATTTGCGTATTCTACAAAATATGTAACATTGAAAGCAGGTCTGTAGATTGTACAAAATACTAGTTATCTTATATCATATGTCACCTAATAGTTATGAAGCGGGTTTTGTAGCAAAGTATGAATCGGAAGGCTGTAATTTGTTCTGCAGTTATCAGCCTGCATTAGGGGGTTATGATGAAGTGTGCTGCTTAAAAACTAACAGTCACATCTCTGTGCATTTGACAAATAAAAATGTATACTGAGGTGCTATTAAATCTGTAAAGCCACTGTTCTAGTTTTCTGATACACTGATTTTGTAGCTTTGTGTATAGCCCGTTTTTTCATGAGTAGTTATCTGTTTCCATGACAGGTGGTCACTAACTGCCAAGAGAAAATCCAGCATTGGTGAGTGAATGATGGTTTTATATTATTTCTGAAATACTGATGGGGTCATCCCTTTGTATTTAAATAAAGTGTGTATTATTTTTTTTAACCCGTAATTGAATTCTTCTAGTAATCTCCATTTTGAATGCTTTGATACTAATTTATATTGTCCTTCACTGTTTACTGAATTACGTGTTCCCTGATTTCCTGAAATTGTGTCACCATTTGTGTTTATTCTAATTGCCTTCTTTTTTCTTTTCTTTTCTTTTTTTCAAATTAGAATAATATTAATATCATTACGAGGTGGAGACTGAGACATTTTTGAACCTGGCTAATCAGAGAGAGCTCTATTTGGGGAATATTCTTATATTTGTGCTAGAATAATAATTGGAATCAGTTGTTGTAAAATAGTGATGGAAATATCCACATTTCCCTGAAGTTTGAAAAAATCTAATTAATTGCCTACTTCCCAGAGCTTTCTTTATGGACTGCTCTTTTTCTTAGAGTATAGAGAGAAAGAAAGCATATCTATTTTAATGTGCTAATCTTTAGTTAAATAGGACAATGCTTGGTAAATAACACACTTCCCTAAGTCTTCTGAGGAAAACACTCAATGTAATGGTGAATAAAATCTTACATTATGAGTTGTCATGAGGTATAGCTGTTGATCTTACAGATACCAAATTACAATATATCCATGCTGTGTTTACGAAGATTTTACTGAGAGAACAACAGGAGCTGTCTTGATTATTGTCTGCAGGGTTATTGCAAAATCATGGTAACTGCCCCTTTAGTGGTGAGATTAAACCTTTGGTTATACACCATCAAGCATATAATATTTTAAATTTATTTAAGAGGCTTTTTCTTCATGCCTGAGAGATCTCCAAGGAAATAATTTATAGTTAGTGTATATCAAATGTTTTTTGGTTTAAATGCACATAGGCTGCAAGCAGTGGATAAGAGTGAAAATCAGTTCAATCTGTACACATCATCTTATTAAATTCTGACTGTTGGCTTGCAGAAAATAATCTAAAACTAATAATATTCACTTTATAAATAAAAATTCAGGGACTTCATTAATTTTCAATAAATGCAGTTTTGTAGTTGCATCTACTGGTAGTGTAAGTCTGTCAACATTTCCATGATGGACATTCACTCTTTTCATTATACATTCAGTCCAGGTTAAAACTTGAAATGCAAGTACTTGGCCAAAGAATTACCATTCCCCCTCAACCCTCCACCTTGTGCTAATTTGGACAAAGTGATCCATTTTACAAATAATAAGGAAGTTTTATTCACGTGGACTTCTCTCTTTTGATTTGGTAAGGAATTCAGGAAATCAGTAAAAGGTTGGATTCACTAAGAAGAGATACTAATTGAAGCAGATGTGTGAATAACTTGCTTCTGGTTTTTTTTTGCAAGATTCTTACCCTGTTAGAATGAAAATTCTTTAAGGCCAAGGGGCATGTTTTCCTCTTTTTTTTTTTTTTTTTTTTAGCTACAGCACCTCCTACTGTGTTTGGCATATTATAGGTACTTAATAAATGTTTGAGTAGATGAAGACCATAGATATGTAATTATATATAACATTTTAATTTGCAGATACTGTAGCAATGTCCAAGTCTGGTAACCACTGACAAACGGAAATGTGACATTTATTTCAGAGCAGGTTCATGTTGGCTCTCAATCTGTTTGTAATTTTCCAAAGCTTTCCAAACTATAGAAGCTTAGGTATTTACCTACAAGTGTCTTAAAGTAATACAATATCTTATTTCTACTTCAAAAAATTAAAATAATTTTTCCAGTTGAAATTTGCCTTTTCCTCTGAATCATTTCTAATAGGGCTGAGGAAACAGACTTTTCTGTTTGTTTTTAATGAGGATCTGATATTGCTAGAATCTCAATGGCCAGTGAACTCACCGATTTATTATATTAAAAAACTGAAACCAAAGTATCTCTATTCCTCTGAAAGCCAGGAAATAGATAGCTATTTGGGAGCATTGTGGAGTTCTCGTGATGTTTTTATTCTATTAATTCCACAAATAGTGATTGAGTTCCTACCATATGCCAGTGTTATGTTGCTGTTTGGATTTGAACGGCCCTGCCATGGAGGAATTCATAGTCGGACACTAAACAGGGAAATCACAATAATTTTGTGCTATTTACAGAGAGCTAGGAAGCAAGAACGGAAGCTGTTAACGCTTCTTAAGGCTGTCTTTCTTACACACTGCTTTTAAAAGCATGTTGCTTTTCAGTTTTCTTTAGGCCTTGGTTTTAGCCTAGTCTAAAGTACAATTCATATAGCTAAGCTCCCTTCTTCATGGCATACATATCAATATATATAAGGGAGAGCAACACAGATGATTTTTTAAAAATGCTTTCTTAACGCTAGTGATGATGTTTATACTTGTTTGAGCAGTTTTAAAGCATTCTTTTATTTAAGGGACAAGTAATGAATATTGTAGGCTTCCAAAATGATTTTTTTTTTTTTTTTTTTTTTTTAATGTAGGGCAGAACTAAAAATATTTGTGGAAAAGTAGGAGTAAAAATGGCCTGGGGCAAATAGGATCTGCCCAAAAAAACTCTTCTAGAAAATTAATTCAAATTCCAGAGCTTTGGTAAACTAGAAACATTTACAGTATTTGTGTAGTTAATAACAGATAATAAGGAAAGGTTTGAGCCTAATAGTTGAGAATTTGTACAATACTTAGAGCTAATAGTGGTTTTCAATTTAGTGAAGATTAAAAAAGATTTAAATACAACTTTTTTTTCCCTTAAAATCCTTTTTACTTAACTCAGGAAATAAGGTATAAAATCCACACACTATTTTCTTACTAAAATATGGATGTACTTCCTACTGTTTAATCCACCAGGGCCTGATTATTCTGTTTATAGATTACCTGTAATTTTTTATCTTTTTAATTCTTCCCTAAAGAGCATTGGATTCAGAGTCACACATCTACATTTGAATCCTGTCATTTACTAACTGTAACCTTGGGTGAATTCCTGAGATTCTGTTTTCTCCTTGTAAAGTGACAATGATAATACTTAACTTGAAGATCGAGTGAGATAATGTCTATAGAACACCCAGGCTGACACTCAATAAATATTAATAGTAGCTCTGAAATCTCTTTTAATTATCAGATGAATAAAGAAAACAAGAAAAACCTACCAAAGCTTTGTAAATATTCCTGAATATTTTGTATTCATGCCATCATCTTATTTTATCATGATGGAGAGATGGCTTTCTAAGCAGTATTGTTAAAGCTTTACATTAATGTTTTTAGATAACTTGTTATTATGAAGAATTTCAAACAAAAGGTGACTCTATTGTGAATCCACATGTACCCATCACTCAGCCTCAGTAATTATCAACTTGCAGTGTCATCTGAACTGTTACATTTCAACAGCCTCTCCTACCCTCTTCCCCTACCTACAGCACTTTTGAAATGAACCTGAAAATGTCCATCTGGAAATATTTCAGTTTGTGTCTTTAAGACATAAAACTTCTAAAAATTTACACTAAACATTTTTAAATTTGGTAGTATATTTATATAGTTCAAAATTTAGGAAGTTCTGAAGGGGATAAATGAGGTATAGTTTTTCTCCTACCCTTATCTCTCAGTTCTCATTTATCTTTGTAAACAGTGGGTTTTTTGGCCAATTTCTTGTAAATGTTTTCAGAAATTGTTTGCCTAAAGGATATGTTGTATGTGTGTATGTGTGTGTGTATGTATATGTGTGTGTACATGTGTATTCATCCACATGTCTTTATAAATTGTGCTCCCACCCTTTTTGACAAAAATGAAATCAGATTGTATGTTCATTTAATTCATCCTTGGAGATTATTCTCAATTATTAGTTAACTCTTATTCTTTATTTTATTTCCATAAATTTCATTGTGTGTCAAATGTCTAATTTTTAGAGTTAACCAAATAAGATTTGGTACTGATTTTTTTTTTAAATAAATAATGGTGACCTTACTAAGACAATTGTTTTATGACTTGAAATTTATCCTTCTTGAGCTGTTATATCCATTATTTATTGTTTCTTAATAAAATTACTCTAGAACTTCATGGCTTAAAACAGCAACCATGTTTTTGTGTGTGTTTGATTCTGTGGATGTGCATATTGGTCTTGACTTATCTGTGTTCTTGTTCTGCTCCTCTGTTTGGGCTCATTGTGTGGTTGCAGCTTTTTGGTGGCTGGGTCAGTGGGTTGTCCAAAATGACCTTACCCACAAGTCTGGTGGCTAGTGGGTTGTTAGCTGGGCCTCTGTCTATGTGCTTTTCTCCCTGTCTCACTTTACTTGATCTCAGGGCAGCAAAAATGGTAGCTGCAAGGCTACATTGTGTAGAGCAGAGTCGGAAATAGACTCCAGTTGGTAGGAGGAGTGATGAAGAATTTATGGTCATTTTTAATGCATCATAGGTACTTCTGTTTATGTCCCACAAGAAAAAAGCTCCATTATTTGTGTTGATTTGTGAGAATTTAATGAAAGATAGCATGTGATGCCTGGCACATACATGTCATATGTCTCTTAGGCGTTACCTGTAATCATAAACTGTATGCATATGAGTTATAAAAACTTTACTGTCTTGCTTCCTTCAAATCATCTTAAAAGAGTTTTAAGTAGTAAAGATACCTATAAAATGACGTGAAGCAGAAGTAAGTGAAAATAAAAAGGCATTTTATATTATTCAGATATTTAATTTTGGAAAGAATAGCTTTAAATTTGGGCATACAAATGCTGAAACAGTTGAGGATGTGAATTTATTTTTTAAATTTTTATTTAAACTCCAGTTAGTTAGCATACAGTATAGTATTCTTTTCAGGTGTACAAGTTATAGTGATTCAGCACTTACATACAACACTCCGTGCTCATCACAACGAGAATTTTGAGAGAGGGGATTCTAAAGCAGATACCTGGCATTTTCACTTTTCAAAGGAAAATAATAAAAAATACTGTGTAGAGAAAAAGAGTAACTAGTTTCTAGTATAGGTTATAGTCAAAGTATATAGAGGGAAATAACCAAGTAAGCATACCTAAATAGTTAAAAAACACAGATGAAGATGTTTGTTTGGAATTCTTCTTTCAAGTGAATCAGTGTGGATGGATGGATACGTGTATCTGTCTCTATCTAATGTTTTGAGGGATTCTTTGCCCCACAAAATCACCAGGCTATTTCATTAGAGTAGTGCTGTAGTTTGTGGTATATTTCTCATAAATGACCTGAAACAGGGCTTTCCTGACTTGCCTGCATATACAATAAAATTTGTTGTATTTTATTATGCATAATCTGAAATATTGATTTGCATACCTTTAAAACTTAAAAAAATGTTAATAGTGATGACTTCATGTTTTAGTGTTGAGTAAATTTGGAAACCATGTTTTTCAGACTCCCATTTTACTGACCACAAAGTTTTTAGTCACTTGTTTTGTATAGGGCCTTCTGTTCGGGCTTTCTCATTTTATGTGTCTTCGTGACTCTCACCGTCACCCCCAGTAGAGCAGAGGACGATTTCCAAACCTGAAGATTTTACATGCTTTTATGGTTGGAATCTCTGTAGTTACAAAAGTATCCTTAGGGACAAGGGCAAGAGGAAGGAATCATATATATAAATCGCCTTCTTTGTTATTTTTTAGTTTCTGCATAGTTTTCTTTTTTTCTCTTTTTAAACAGTATGGTATTTTAGTACATGGGTTTGGGAGGTTAAGTAAGTTTTGCAGTTTTTACATGTGATATTTCAAAGCAAATTAAGTTGCAAAAGAAAAGGATTCAAGTTGAATGTTCTAAGGATGGTATTTTTAAAAACAAAATATGAATTAGGTTTTTAATTTTTTATCCTTAATATAAGATAAATACATTATTTAGAAACGTTGAAATAAGAAAAGAATAAAGACAAACTTATTTGTAATTCTAAAGAGAAGGTAGTTTTTCCTCTTTTTAAAATATTTTGTTTTATTCCCTTCAGCTTTTTAATTCTTAATGTGTATTTATGTCACCAAGGTCAAATTGTAAATGCTTTCTTTCTTTTTAAAAAAGGTTAATGATTTTTAAGTTGTTTTTAGAATTTGTTGCTTCTAGTAGTCCCCTAGCCTTTGTATCATGCTTAATACTAGTTTAATACTAGTATTAATACTTAATTAATACTTAAGTTTAATACTTAATGCTTTTCTGAAAATGAAATGCAAAATAAATGCATTATAGTGGGATTTTTTAATAGGGGAATTTTTAAAATAAAATTTGAGGTTTTATAAAAAATTTGTAAGTACATTTCCTCCTTTAGACCATAGTCTTGATTATGTATTTTTGGTATACTTATACATTGTTTGGGTCACAGTTTCCCACATTCAGCTTAAATCTAGTGAATATCTGATTGATGCTACACCTCAATTTGACTTGGCATACCTAATGACTTTTCATCTCTATTTTGACCGCATTAGGTTTTAAAACTATACCTCCTTGCACTTTGAGTTTTTAAATTTTCTATTCATTTTAATTTAATTTTTTATAAAAATAAGAGCAGTGTACAATAAAGCTTTCAAGCTCGAAAGAGTACCATATAAGGGTGAAGGTGTCAGTATTGCAACAACAGTGCTTGACTGAGAGGCAGACCACTTAGTGATAATCCAGAGTGCTTGTTCTTGTTTTGAGATACAAAAGTCTAAATTCTAATATTCTAAAGGCAGTGGGTATCAGTGTATGACTAGGGAAAATGTAGGCAGTAAAAAAACTGAGGCATGCATACGATTTAACATTTTTACTAATTTATATTTAATTCATGACTGAACTGGTGATGGTTTGCTTATTTTTTATTTAAATCAACAGAGTTGAAGATAATTTTGAGAATTTTACATATTTGATGGGTTTAAAACCAGGATTGCTTGAGGGATCTGAGTGGCTTCTGTTGAAATTATAGGCCAGATACTGGGACTTCTCAGGAAAGAATCTAGTGTTTTTATTCAGTTTCTCATGGGTATCAGTGACCATAAAGGTTAGTCATTCATATCAGTGATATGAATCACTGCTCTAAGAAAACAGTACAAAAAAGTTTTCTATTTTCTAAAATATATTTTGGAAATAAAGTTTAGAAAGTTAAAACCACACTTATAAATTAGAATTAAATAGAAATGGCACAAACATTCAAAGCTTGTCAGTTATAAACTTATCATAGCAAAACTCATCTTTTCTGAAAGGCCCCTCCTTTCTGATTTGTCACAGAAATTAGTGTCAGTTGTAGAGAACTCAGAGAGTAAAGAAAATTAAAATGACCCATAGACTCTTCCCTGAAGCTGACTGAACTAGGAGGTACCTTGGGACATTTCTTTCACACTTAGAGTGATGTGTTTTTATATGATTTTTAAACTTTCTTACTTCGAATTCTCATCTCATTTTATTCTTAGAGTAAAAGAACACTAATGAGTGAAGAAACAGGTACCCGTGACCACTGACAAGTCTGAAGTCCCATGTACATGTGTGTCAGCAGAGAGCACTAGTAACAGTTTATCAGCCCCAGCTTTGCTGTATATAAACCCGTTGTGACTGTTTTCTCATTGTTGAGTTAAATTGAGGAAACCTATTAGAATGTTAGCTGCATTGATCTCTCTTTGACAATTTTCTTTCATTAACTTTAGAATAATTGCAAGTGTTTATATTTAAGTTTGTCTTTGTGTCTATTTCCAGTACAATTTTTTGATGGACTCATAAAAATAACATGGACTATTTCACCAGCATTTCTGATGACACAAATTTCCTAGGTATAGAGTTCAGAAAAAGGAATATGCCACCATGTTGCCTGAATTTGTCATCAATTTCACTTAATAGTATTTTGCCATGACCGTTTAAAAAAAGAATAATACTAATTTAATACAGATATATTTTAATTTTTAATGTGTTCCCCTTCTTGCCAAATTTCAATTCCTTCAACAATATGATCTTTCTTTCAAGAACATTTTTATTGTTAAATATAACCTTATTTGGGGCGCCTGGGTGGCTCAGTGGGTTAAAGCCTCTGCCTTCAGCTCAGGTCATGATCCCAGGGGCCTGGGATCGAGCCCTGAATCGGGCTCTCTTCTCGGTGGGGAGCCTGCTTTCTCCTCTCTCTCTGCCTGCGTCTCTGCCTACTTGTGATCTCTGTCTGTCAAATAAATAAATAAATAAAATCTTTAAAAAAATATGACCTTAATTATTTATTTAGACTTTTTAAGGTGATTTTGAAAACGTTCATCATTCCTTTCTTTAGTAATGAGAATACTTTTCTCTTTACCTATATGTAGTCCATTCCTGAATTTAATATTTCTCTATTTTCTTAATGTCAGAGGTAAAAACCCAGGCTTCCATCAAGCTAGTGGATCTTTAACAAAGAAGCAGTGCAAAGAAATAAAAAAGGCGTGCTATATTTGAGTGATGATCCCTGCAGCATATGGCATAAGGTTTGGTTGCAGAGAAGAAGCTCAATAAATGGTGAATTGAATTGAAACAAAGGTTTTCTTGAATTCTTAACAGGAACTTCTAGAGGAGGGTATAATGGATTAAGAATCATTTGTAAATAAGATTATACAGTTACTTATATTCCAAAATCATTGGATTTTATAATTTCTTAAAAACTTAAATAACTCTGCCCCAGATTAGCCCAGATAGTAATTTGAATGTAAAGCCCATTTCTTTTTCCCTTTTTGATCACCACTTGGTGTTTCCTGCTTTTTTGTTTAAGACATGAGGTAAAGGGAGAGAGAATGATAAGAAATAAAAAAACAAAAACAAACCCACAGGCCTAATGTCAGCATTTTTGCCTATTCCAACTTTCTACTTTAAGTAGAAAAGTTAGCAAAATCTTATTTCCACCAGTGATTTAAATTTTATTTCCCTTTTTTATTATTTAAAGGTGAAAATTGGAGACTTTGTTTTTGCCTCAAACAAGAGATATAGAACTTTTTTTCTTTACAGAGATTGTCAGTTGCATTTAAGAAAAGGATTAAAAATACAGTCTTGCTTTCATATTCCCCCATCTCCTTTTTAATATTCCTATCATGAAAATCTTCAAACATTCAGAAAAGTTGAAAGAATTGTACAGGTAAACCTTGACTGTATATCTGTCTTTATCTCAATCATTAATTCATTTTTCCTTGATGCATTTCAAAGTGAGTCGTGGACATCAGTATACTTCACCTGTAAATACTTAAGCAAACACATTATTTTACTTGCTCTCATACTTTTAACAGCTATATGAAAATAAGGTGTTTTCCATGGGCTCTATCCTGATCTTCATCCTTAAGGTTAAGGCTAATTTGTAGTGTGCTAAGTCTATGTCCTTCTTTGCTGCTGCTTTTTAATACAAAAGGTGCTTCTCAGAAGGCATATAGCATGTGATTAGCAAGAATCAAAAGAAGATTGTGAAAGTCTCTTGTATATGACTTACAGCAGTGCTTTAGTTCTCATTTTCTATAAGGAACATTGCATGAAGATACCTGTTGCAAATTAAATCTTGTTTATTAGATAGCTTTTTAAAATTAAGAGTTGATGCCTGAACTTAATCTCTAAAGATCAAGGACGATTAAGACCTCCAGACAAGGAATTCTATATGTTATAAGTAAATAGACTGGAGTGGTTTATCCTAACTATCTGGGTTTTATTTTCCATTAAAAAAAAAATAAGCACTTGCCTCCTTTGACTACATATTTTAATATGACCAAAGTGTCTAAAAATTATGTTTCTGAGTAGTACAACAGAAGAAACGTAACTCTTAAAATTTTGGTGCGAATAAAGATCCCCTACTTACCTTCTGTAATACAGTAGTTCTTAGAATCATATTTGTATTTTCTGCTGCATAGGCTTGGTGATCTTTGACAGGATTATTTATTATTAGGGACTATTTCAAGACAAATAGACAAATTCTTTGACCAAGGTGTTTGATCCTGCATATTTCCACTAGTGAAACCTTTGGGGAGAGAGTTTCTCAAGCTGTAATTTCTCCTAGAGACACTGCTTGTCTCATGCTTCCCTCCCTTCAAAAAGGACTTCTGGATGGGCTGCCTTTAAATTATCTTTTTTTCTTCTTCTTCTTCTTTTTTTTTTTTTTTTAAGATTTTGATTATTTATTTGTTAGAGAGAGCGTGAGAGCACAGGCAGACAAAGTGGTAGGCAGAGGCAGAGGGAGAAGCAGGCTCCCCGCCGAGCAAGGAGCCCGATGTGGGACTTGATCCCAGGATGCTGGGATCATGACCTGAGCCGAAGGCAGCCACCCAACCAACTGAGCACCCAGGCGTCCCTATCTTTCCTATCTTTCTTTCTTCTTTCTTTCCTTTGTTTCTATACTTTTAGAAAACTCAGAATTTAGAAATAGCAGCTCTGATCTTAAATCATTCTCCAGTATGTCCACATTTTTGTTCTAGAGAGAATTAGTGATAAGTTTAAAACTGATCATACTTGATTTGGAATACTGACATTGATCTCTTGTATTACCTCTGGTTGAATCTCCTATTCTTTTTGTTTGTTTGTTTACAAAAGAGGTGTTTTGTTAGGGAAGTCTCCTTTTTCCAGGTGTAGTTACCAAAATAAGACATACTGAATGCTAACTTTAATACTATTTTTTTTTAAGATTTTATTTATTTATTTGAGAGAGAGAACGAGAGAGAGCATGAGAGAAGAAAGGTCAGCCGGAGAAGCAGACTCACTGCTGAGCAGGGAGCCCGATGTGGGACTTGATCCTGGGATTCCAGGATCATGAACTGAGCAGAAGGCATTCGCTTAACCAATTGAGCCACCCAGGCGCCCCCTACTAGCTTTATAACAATCACAGGAACATTTAGGTATCTAAGCTGATGTATAGTCCTTGGGCATTTTCTGAATTACTTATCTAAAACATACAAACTGTTAGTGTTCTGTAGATTTAATAATGAGTGTTACTCTGTGCAGGCATTGCAGCAAATCGGTTCTTATGGACAGTATCCTATTTGTTGCACATAACCAACCCTATCTCCAAAAGCCCCCTAAATGTAACATTTAGCTATACTGTCCTTCAATAAGTTGTGCTCTTTTTATCAAATTGAATGCATTTAACATAATGGAATCTTAACTTAGTGGTTAGTAGTCTTTTTTTTTTTTTTTTAAAGATTTTATTTGTTTAATTTACAGAGAGAGACACAGCGGGAGAGGGAGCACAAACAGGGGGAGTGGGAGAGGGAGAAGCAGGCTTCCCTCTGAGCAGGGAGCCCAATGTGGGGCTCGATCCCATGACCCTGATATCATGACCTGAGCCAAAGGCATCCGCTTAACAAGGGAGCCACCAGGTGTCCCAGTGGTTAGTAGTCTTTCTTGAAAATTTTAGAATGGTGTTTTTTGATAGTCTATGGAAATGGGTATCAGCTATTCAGTGTAGATGTACATTGCTAAACTCTTTTTCTTTCTCTTGAACCTGGGAGATAGGCATTATTCCAGTTTTACCACTGAAGACACTAAGGTGGGGGTTAATTTGTTAAGTGGTGGAACTGGGATTCACCTTCTGGTCTGACTTGAAAGCCTTGCTCTTTCTGCTGTGCAGCTCTGTGCATGAAGTTTTTTACCAGTTTATTCTCATAAAAATGTATCCAGAAAGATATTTCTCCCTTAAGTAAACAGAATAAAGACACTTTATCAAAAAGGATTTTGAGGGGACCTTTTACAAAAGTCCTTGAACACTTAGGAAATAAAAAGTCTTGCTTCAAAGAACACAGGCCAGAAGACCTAGGTTAAGTTCACTGCTTGCATCTTTTATGATGGAGGACGTCTGATTTCTCTTAAATGCGTGGTTTTTCCATTTTCCTTCTGCTTTCTTTTTTGAATGAGGAAAAAGTTGATAAGTGACATTTACTGCAGGACTATTTTTAGGATAAATAACAGTATATTTGTGAAATTCCTTGATATTCTTAAGAGTAAATGAGATAATTTTTATTAATTATGCTGCTCTTGCTTTAGGGGTGCTAAGGAGTAAACTGAACCTGTTCCATGACGTTTATAGCACAGCCATTTTTGTTATCTGGAGAACGATTATCTATGTTGCAATTTATTCTAATTTCAGTTTGGCAATATCTACATGTCTTTTTAAATTACTTGCTGAATTGGTGAGTTTTGTTTTTGTTACTTTTTTTAAACTGGCAACACCCTTTTGCTTTAAAAAAAATTCCAGTGCACTGGTTTAGCCTGCAGCTTACACCCTAGCAAGAAACGCTTATGAAACCTAATTTTCAGAGAAGATTTGAAAATAAGCATCCGCATGAAGTACTATTCATTTCCAGCAGGTGTAAGAACTGAGTGCATAGTGTGGAAACATATGACCATCCCTGCTCCTACAGAATACCTTTTGGTTATTTGAAATTAATTTATTAGGTGGCTCTGTCTTGATACAACATGAAACAGGCTCCAAAGCCAAATCGAAATGCTTTTTTGTATTACCTCTACCTCATTTCTTCTAGCTCCTCGTTGGTTCTCTCTCACTGTAATCACATTAATATGAATAACTGTGGAGTTATTCCACATTTTTCAGCTTTAACTTTTCTGAGGACTGAACTGTCTCATCCAATTTTGTGTTCAAATTTTGTTTTCATGATTTCTGCTGTGCAGCCAGTGTTTATTCACCCACAAGCTTTATTAAATCTAGTCTTCTTTCATCTTAAGTTCCTGTTTCCCTCTAAACATCCGGCCTTCCTTTGGTATCTCCTTTAATTTCCAAATTTCATTTAGTTCAGATGATCTTGTACATTATAAAACACTAGTTCTCAAGATGTGTGTTCTAATTCTAAAACCAAAGTCCTTGAAAGTCTTAAATTTTTTGAAAAGTGTATGGTTGAATAATGCTACTGCCAAACTTGGTAAACACAGGATTTTAAAATTAAAAAATACTTTAATATTTAAATTGCTAAAATTGGGTTTTTGACTAGTTTGTCTTTTGATACATAGTCTACTCAAGGAATTGTTAATTTGTGTATTCATTTAGTATTTGCTATTTTTTTGTCAACAGGAAGAAGGTAGATAATGACTATAATGCCCTGCAAGAAAGACTCAGTACCTTGCCTGATAAGTTGTCATATAACATCATGGTATGTGTGGTGTGTTGCTTTTAAAGTAGTATGTTGTTTACATATTAACTGTGGAAAGTAATGGTTCTTTGCTTTATATATATTGATTCACAAATTGCCAAGCTAATAGACAGTATCTGAAAACTACCATCACAAGGAAAGTTTGTTTTGTTTTACTTTATAATAATCCAATAATTGTTGTAATAGTTGGTATTTGCTTCTTTTTTTTTCAGATTTATATTAAGTTATCACATTATAGAGACACAAATGGCATAAATGTTAGCACAAAATTTAACAAATTTGGTATGCAAATTTACTGTGTTAGAAAACTGTAATTAAGACAGAAATATGGCACTTAGTCGTTTCCTGTTAGCCAGAGCAGGAATAGATCATAATGTATAATTCACAGAATTACACCCTAGAACATTGATTTTATATAAAAAGGTACTGCTAATTTTTGTCTGAATGATCTTCATATCGACATAGTGATCTCTTCGTGAGCCCTGGATTAGATTCTTTCATTGCTTAAGTATTTTCTTTCATAAGACTTTGTTCTTAATTACAGTAGCTCAAATGTTTTGTAAATGTATTGTTCTTTA
The DNA here is from genome assembly GCF_009829155.1 of Mustela erminea. NCBI lineage: Eukaryota > Metazoa > Chordata > Mammalia > Carnivora > Mustelidae > Mustela > Mustela erminea. The sequence goes on along the minus strand of NC_045632.1, from coordinate 22,949,997 downwards.
TTATACTAACCCAGATATTTTGTAAAATTTGTAGACTCATTAAAGCTATTTATTTGTTAATTCCAACTTTGTTAAAAATGGCGATTTTATTTGAAATAATTTTCAGGTTTTTTAATCAGAGATATTCTTTATTAACTTAATATTTCATTGCTAGTTTGCTTTCATTTAGATTTATGAATGAACACGAAGTATCAACATTCAGAGACAGTGCTAATTTCTCTGAAAGCTATATGTAAATGTGCTGATTCTTCTTTTCCTGTTTTCATTGATTTATTAACATGAAGCAATTTTCTATAGGTTTTCTTAGTGAAACTTTAATGTGTAATTTCTATGAAGTTGACATTTTTTCTTAGTTGATAAAAAGGCCTCAACACAACTTTTAATGCTGTTTCTTAAAATGTATTTTTTAGTGTTTTAAATTTTTTGTCTTCTTCCTTATTCGTTCCTTCCCTCCCTCCCTCTCTTCCTTCCTTCAATAATAGGTACCATTTGGTCCCTTTGCCTTCATGCCAGGAAAGCTTGTCCATACTAATGAAGTCACTGTTTTACTTGGGGACAATTGGTTTGCAAAGTGCTCAGCAAAGCAGGCTGTGGGCTTAGTCGAGCATCGGAAAGAACGTATGTACCAATTATAAATGATGTATCTTTGCTGGATGTATTAGTTTAAAAAATGCCGAGCTGTTACTAAAAGTACCATCCATGATAATATTAGTCCAACTATTTGTGGTTTGGTTGAATTGTAGGTAGTTTGATAGAATCAACATTTGAGAATGTAAGCTGGAGAATGGAACATCTGGGTTGGAAATATCATCCACATTAGCATGTTTTCAGAAATGACAGAGTGTAAAAGTCCTTAACATGTGGTTTTATAGATAGAAGTTGGGCACACATCAGACTTGGGCTCATTTTATATTTTATAACTGGTTTGTTTAGGTGCTTTGATAGCCTTGTTTTTGCTTTTAATACTTTTAGTACATAGAAGGAATTTACTTTTTATTTATTGAACTAAGAGTAATACCTATTTATAAAGGAGGAAACAGTTTTTATACATGCTTTTTGGTTTAGAAGAAGTTGTATTTTCATCATGGAGAGAAGGCCCGGTGTGTAGAGATGCTACCCAAAAGAGTGCCCATTTGATTGAGGTTGTTCTTTAAGTTTGTTTATCTATTATATTATTTGTTGGTGTAGATACCTATCCACGTATACATTTTTAGTTGGATGGGCTTGGTTTCAGTTCTAGCTTACATATTAAAATTATTTAATACCTGTGTTCTTGCTTCTATAATAAAATACTTGAATTAGTAGTATAATATCATCCTTACCTGTTTTTTAATCTTGTAGTTAAATGTGCATTTGAAAATAAATTTTTGAGGATTCTTCTGTATAAATGAGGTCATAAAGATAAAAAAACAGCTGAGTTTCTACAGCTGAAATTATTTCACTTATACATGTGAGTGGGTACTAGTTAGAGAACTCATTTACTCAGTGAAATTGTGGGATCTATATTTGGACACTCTAATTGCAAATCAGCTCCTATAAGTTTATAATTGATAACATATTTGATCATTTGTGACACTAATCAGAATCTTATTGTTAGGCCTGTATATAATTTCTAGCAATGGTAATTCTTTTGGCATTACTACACTAAAATAAGTCATGTACGTTAGAGGAAAAAGAATGAGCATAATTCTTTCTTAAAGGCCTTTCTTAATCGGGAAAGCTTTCTTATTTACTGGGGTAGCTCTGCTGATATGAAATCAGTCCATCGTCTGTTAAAGTTTATTCACTCTGATTTTCATGTGGATATTTCAGCAAAGAAATCTTTAGAATCAGTTATGACATAATATAGTAACAGGAAAATACTTTTTTTTTTTTTAAGATGTATTTGTTTTAGAGAGCATGCGCACATGCGTTCAGGTGCGAGAAGGGGAGGGACAAAGGTAGAGGGAAAAAGAATCTCAAGCAGACTTACCACTGAGCATGGACTCCAAAACAAAGCTTGATCACACAACCCCGGCATCATGACCTGAACTGAAATCAAGAGTCGGTCATTCAACCAGCTGAACCACCCAGGCACCCTGGGAGAATACTTTTAATAGAATAGAAATAGAGCTCTTGAATAGAGAAGTATTTTTTGGTAGATCACTTTCCATTGTTAAAAATGATTTTTGGAAAGAACCAAACATGATGACTTTGGGATCAGTGTTTATTTAAAATAATTTTTAGAAATATGTACCTATGAATTATGTTTGAGAACCTATTATAAATTCTAAAAAGTTGTTTTATTCACACAGTTTTATACTAATTTTAATAACTAAAGTAATCTTTAGGTATATTGTTATATTTAACATTTATTAAGAAAATTATTTCTCTTATGGAGCAAAAAAATATAACAAGTTAAAGGCATACTCCTATCTCACTATTGACAGGGTAATTGGGAAAGATGGAAGGGAGGTTATTGCATGTTTAAAAAGTAGTCAAAATGAAGGGCAAAATGGATTTAACACAAGTACAAAATGATTCAAAATGATTCCCAGAGGAGGTGTCTCTGAGGAAGCTGATTTTTTTTTAAGAGTGCCCTATTCTTTGTGCTCACATCTTGTATTTTTGCCACTTAACATGAATATGACCAGCTTTTTAAAGTTTAAAAAAAATTTTTTTAAGGTTATCAGAGTGAAATTGACTTTATTTGGTAACTGTTCCATGAGTTACAACACAAGTAAAGATTTGTTTAACCATTGCCAGTGTCAGAATATACAATAGGATATAGGATACACTAGTCAGGGCACAGGATTACACCGGAAACTCCCTCTCACATAGAATGTGGTCACACCTTACCTCTGCCTGTAAGGCTTGACAATCTCTAAACTGTCTCTATCACTATTAATTTCACCTTTTCCAGAATGTCATATAAATGGAGCCCTATACCACATAACCTTTTGAGACTGACTTCTTTCATTCACTATAATGCCTCATCTAAGTTGTTCTGTATATCAAAAGGTCATTTGTTTTTACTGCTGAGTATTGTTCCATTATATGCACATATCCCAGTTTTTCTACTTATCCATTGGAGGACATTTGGTTTGCTTTCATTTTCTGAAGTTATGAACAGAGCTGCTATAAACCTTTATGTTTTTGTGTTACTATAAATTTTCATCACTGTTGGTAAATACCTGCAAGTGGGATTGCTCGGTCATATGGTGTGTGCGTTTTCAGTTTTTAAGAAATTTTCAAGCTATTTTCCGGAAACACTGTTGTTTCACATTCTCCCAATCCCAGGCGGGTGTGAGAATCCTAGTAGTTTTGTATCGTTACTAGCATTTTAGTTTTAAAAATTTAAGCCATTTCAGTAGATGTGTGGCAGTTTCAATTTGCATTTTCCTTGTGGCTAATGATGTTCAGCATTGATTCATGTACTTTCCTGCCATCTGTGTGTATATCTGTCCTCTTTGATCTGTTGAAGTCTTTTGCCCATTTTTAAAAATTTGGTTGTATTTTTTCTTACTCTTGAGTTTTGAGAATTATTAATATATTCTGGATATAAGTCTTTCATTAAGTGTGTGATTTGCAAATATCTTCTCCGAGTATGCTGCTTATTTTTTTATTCTCTCAATGTTGTATTTCCAGAACAAAAATTTTTAATTTTGGAGTCCAGTTTATTACTTTTTTGTTTTATGGATTATTTGTTTGGTCTCATATGCTTTGCCTACCCTCAGTGCATGAAGATTTTCTCCTGTGTTTTCTTCTGTAAAATGTTTATTGTTGGACATTTTGCACTTGGATCTGTGATCCATTTTAAGTTAATTTTTATATAAGGTGTGAGGTTTAGTTCAGGGTGTTCAGTCTTTTTAGGTATAGATGCCAGTTTTTCTCAAATCATTTGTTGGAAGTCCTTTCTCCATTCAGTTGCCTTTGCACTTTTGTCAAAAATGAATTGGTAATCAAAATCATGATGAGATAACATTTTTAAAAAAAATATCTTATTTATTTATTTGACAGACAGGGATCACAAGTAGGCAGAGAGGCAGGCAGAGAGAGAGAGGAGGAAGCAGGCTCCCTGCTGAGCAGAGAGCCCGATGCGGGGCTCGATCCCAGGACCCTAGGACCATGATCTGAGCCGAAGGCAGAGGCTTTAACCCACTGAGCCACCCAGGCGCCCCAATGAGATAACATTTTATCCCTCCTATAATAGCTATAATAAAATAGACAATAACTTGTATTGGTCAGGTTGTGGAAAATTGCAAGGCTCATATGTTGCTGGGGAATGTAAATTGGTATAGCCACTTTGGAAAACAGTTTGGAATTTTCCATGAAGTTAAACATTGAGTTACCATCTAGCCATGTTCCACACCTAGATACTATTATACCCAAGGGAAAATAAAAACATACATCTGCACAGAAGCTTGTCTGTGAATATTAGTATAATTTATAATAGCCCAAAAATGTAAACAACCCAAATGCCTATCATCTAGTGAATGGATAAATGTGAATGTTCAGCAAGAAAAAGAAATTATGATAAATCAAAAAAGCCAGCTACAAAAGACAGTATATGATTCCACTTGTATGAAATATTTAAAATAGGTAAGTATATGAAATGAAAAGTATATTAGTTGTTGCTTAGGGCTAGGGAAGATAAGGGGAAGAATGGAAAGTGACTTAATTTTTTTGAAAAGATTGTATTTGGACATGATACAAAATTTAAAGGTTTTTATTGAAAAATAGATGTCCCTTTTTCTGTCTTTTGTCATCCACTTGGCCAACTTGGAGGCATTATTATCAGTATCTTACCATTTTGTGTGTTCACATTTTGTAGACTTAGGCATTCTCAACCCATTATATATATAACCACTCAAATGGTAGCACACTTTTTTTTTTTTTTTTTTTGCTGCTTCTTTCTGTCTTCTTTTAATGGCTGCAGAATGTTATTTGGATACAGTGTAATTTACTGTTTCTTTGGCAATAACCATCCTAAAGGTTTTGAATTCCAGTTCTTTAAGGACTTCAGGATGTTTGTTAAGCATTTTTCATGTGCTTATTGGCTATTTGTAGAAACATTTTTGGAGGGAGGTCAGTTCAGGTCCTTTGCCCATTTTTAAATTGGATTGTCTTTGAGTTGTGTGAATTCTTATATATTCTGGATATTAGTCCCTTATTTATGATTTGCAAATATTTTCTCCATTCTATGGATTTCTTTTCACATATTGATAATGTTCTTTGATGCTCTAAAGATTTAAATTTTGAGGAAGTACAGTTTGTCTGGTTTTTTTTCTTTTGTTGCTTGTACTTTTAGTTTATGTCTAAGAAATTGCCAACTCCAATGTCATGAAGCTTTTCCCCTATGTTTTCTTCTAAGAATTTCAGTTTCAGCTTTCCTTTAGGTCTTTCATACATTTTGAGTTAATTTTTTTGTATATTGTGTAAAGTAAGGGTCCAACTTCATTCTTTTGCACGTGGCTATCCAATGTTTACCTGCGTTGAATGGTTTGACACTATTGTTGAAAATTGTGTGGGTATGTATGGGAATATCTATTTCTGGATTCTCTACCTTGTTTTAAGATCTGTATGTTTGTCTTAGTGACAGTATTAAAGCATTTTGATTACTGTACCTGTATAGAAAGTTTTAAAATCAAGTAGTGTGAGATCTCCAACTTTTGATCTTTTCCAAGATTGTTCAGCTATTCAGGGTCTCTCAAGATTAGATATGAATTTTGGGATGGATTTCTTCTATTTCAGCAAAAATGTTAGGATTTTGATAGGGATTGTGTTGAATTTGTAGGTTGCTTTGGGTAAAATGATATCTTAACGATATTATGCCCTCTAATCCATGAACACAAGATAAGATATCTTTCTATTTACTTAGTCTTGAAATTATTTCAGCAACACAGTAAGTCTTGTGTCTACCAGGCTAAACTTACTAGTAATGGTATTGTGAATGGAAATTATTTTCTTAATTTTCTTTTCAGATTATTTATTGCTGGTATATAGAAATGCGACTTATTTTTGAGTGCTTATTTTATATCCTGCAACTTTGCTGAATATATTTTTTTAAGTTGAGTGTCTATGTGTGTAATATTTCAGGTTTTCTACATATAAGATCATATCATCTGCCAGTAGAGATAATTTTACTTCTTCCCTTCCAATTTGGATGCTTTTTATTTTTTTTCCTTGCCTAATTGCTCTCGTTTTAACTACCCCCTGGCCCCATGGACTCTTTTTTTTTTCAATTTACATATTTATATTATTAACATATAATACATTCTTTGTTTCAGGGGTATAGGTCTGTGATTCATCAGTCTTAATTTATAACGCTCACCATTGCACATACCATCCCCAGTGTCCACCATCCAGCCATCCCATCTTTTCACCACTCCCCCCCGCCCCCGGGAACCCTCAGTTTGTTTCCTATGATTAAGAGTCTCTATGGTTTGTCTCCCTCCCTGGTTTTGTCTTGTTTCATTTTTTCACCTTCCTCTAAGATCATATGCCTTGTTTCTTAAATTCCACATATCAGTTACATCATATGACAGTTGTCTTTCTCTGATTGACTTTTTTCACTTAGCATAATACCCTCTAGTTCCATCCACGTCGTTGCAAATGTGAACATTTCACTTTTTCATGGCTGCATAATACTCCTGTGTCTGTGTCTGTGTGTGTGCACGTGCATGCACCAGCTTGCATTGCTACCAGCAGTGTAGGAGTGTTCCCCCTTACTCACACCAGGATTTGTTAATTTCAGCTATTCTGATTGATCTGAGGTGGTTTCTCGTCATGGTTTTGATTTGTATTTCCTTGGTGCGGGGTCATGTGGAGCACTTCTTCATTTGTCTCCTGGGCATTTGGATGTCGTCTTTAGAGAAATGTCTGTTCATATCTTCTGCCCACTTCTTCATTGGATTATTTATTCTTTGGGTGTTGAGTTTGATAAATTCTTTATAGATTTTGGGTACTAGCCCTTTATCTGATATGTCATTTGCTAATATCCTCTTCCATTCTGTCTGTTGTCTTTTGGTTTTATTGACTGTTTCCTTTGCTGTGCAATAGCTTTGTATCTTGATGAAGTCCCAATAGTTCATTTTTCCCTTTGTTTCCCTTGGCTTTGGCAATGTTTCTCGGAGAAGTTGCTGCAGCTGAGATCAAAGCGGTTACTCCTTGTGTTATCCTCAAGGATTTTTTTGTGTATGGTATAAGAATATGGTTCAGTTTTATTCTTCTGCATGTGGCTGTCCAATTTTCCCAACACCATTTGTTGAAGAGACTGTCTTTTTTACATTGGATATTCTTTCCTGCTTTGTTGAAGATTAGTTGACTGTAGAGATGAGGGTCCATTTCTGAGTCCTCTATTCTGTTCCATTGATCTATATGTCTGTTTTTGTGTCAGTACTATACTGTCTTGATTGTTACAGCTTTGTAATAGAACTTGAAGTTTGGAATTGTGAAGCCACCAGCTTTGGTTTCTTTCTTCAACATTCCCCTGGCTATTTGGGGTATTCTCTAGTTCCATACAAATTTTAGGATTGTTTGTTGCATTTCTGTGAAAAAAGTTGATGGTATTTTGATAGAGATTGCATTGAATATGTAGATTGCTCTAGGTAGCATAGACATTTTAGCAATATTTGTTCTTCAAATCCATGAGCATGGAATGTTTTTCCATTTCTTTATGTCTTCATGAGTGTTCTGTAGTTTTCTGAGATCCTTTGCCTCTTCGGTTAGATTTATTCCTTAGGCATCTTATGGTTTTGGGTGCATTTGTAAATTGGATTGACTCTTTAATTTCTCTTTTATCTGTCTCATTGTTTGTGTATAGAAATGTAACTGATTTCTGTGCATTGATTTTATATCCTTCCACAGTAATGTACTGAATTCCTTTATGAGTTTTAGCAGTTTTGGAGTCTTGGGTTTTTCACATAAAGTATCATGTCATCCACAAAGAGTGAGAGTTTGACTTCTTTGCTGATTCAGATGCTTTTTATTCCTTCTTGTTGTCTGTTGCTGAGGCTGGGATTTCTAGTACTATGTTGAACACCAATGGTGATAGTGGACATCCCTGTCATGTTCCCAACCTAGGGGGAAAAGCTCTCAGTTTTTCCCCATTGAGAATGATACTTGCTGTGGGTTTTTCATAGATGGTTCTTAAGATATTGAGGTGGGTGCCCTCTATCCCTACATTGTGAAGAGTTTTGATCAGGAAAGGATGCTGTACTTTGTCAAATGCTTTTTCTGCATCTACTGAGAGTATCATATGGTTCTTGTCCTTTCTTTTATTAATGTAGTGCATTCTGTTGATTGATTTGCAGATGTTGAACCAACCTTGCAGCCCAGGAATAAATTCCACTTGGTTGTGGTGAATAATCCTTTTCATGTACTGTTAGATCCTATTGGTTAGTATTTTGATGAGAATTTTTGCATGCATGTTTATCAGGGATATTGTTCTGTAATTCTCCTTTTGTTAATGTGGATTTTTTCTGGTTTGGGGATCAAGATAATCCTGGCCTCATAAAAGAGTTTGGAAATTTTTCTTCCATTTCTATTTTTTGGAACAGTTTCGGAAGAATAGATGTTAATTCTTCTTTAAATTTTTGGTGGAATTCCCCTGGAAAGCCATCCGGTCCTGGGCTCTTGTGTGTTGGGACATTTTTGATTCCTCCTTCATGTTTCTTGCTGGTTATGGGTCTGTTCAGGTTTTCTATTTCTTCCTGGTTCAGTTTTGGTAGGTTATAGTCTCTAGGAATGCATCCATTTCTTCCAGATTGCCTAATTTGTTGGCGTATGGTTGTTTATAATATGTTCTTATAATTGTTTTTATTTCTTCTGTGTTGGCTGTGATCTCTCCTTTTTCAGACATGATTTTATTAATTTGGGTCCTTTTTCTTTTCTTTTGATAAGTCTGGCCGGGGGTTTATCAGTCTTTCTAATTTTTTCAAAGAACCACCTCCTGGTTTTGTTGATCTGTTCTGGTATTCTTTTGGTTTCTATTTCATTGATTTTTTTTTTTTTTCTCTGATCTTTATAATTTCTCTTTTCCTTCTGGGTTTAGGCTTTATTTGCTGTTCTTTCTTCAGCTCCTTTAGGTGTAGGGTTAGGTTGTTTATTTGAGACCTTTCTTGTTTCTTTATAAAGGCTTGTATTGCTATATACTTTGCTCTTAGGAGGACCACCGTTGCTGCATCCCTAAGATTTTGAACAGTTGTGTTTTCATTTTCATTTGCTTCCATGAATTTTTTTAATCCTTAATATCCTGGTTGACCCATTCATTCTTTAGTAGGATGCTTTTTAGCTTCCATGTATTTGAGTTCTTTCCAATTTTACTCTTGTGATTGAGTTTTGGTTTCAAAGCATTGTGGTCTGAAAATATGTAGGTAATGATCACAATCTTTCAGTACCAGTTGAGACCTGATTTGTGACCAGTTGCTATACTTTCTATAACTATGTTGAATAGATAGGATAGTCAGCATCTTCATCTTGTTCCTGATCTTAGGGGGAACAACTTTCAGTCTTTCACCATTGGGTATGATGGCAATTTGGTTTTTTTATATGTGGCCTTTATCATATTTAGGAAGTTACCCTCTATTTCTAGTTCATTGAGTGTTTTGTATATTGAAATAGTGTTGGATTTTGTCAAAGGCTTTCTCTGCATCAGTTGAGTTTCATGTGTACAATGTAAAGGTTTTACTTATTTACGTTGTGAAATGATTACCATAGTAAGTTTTAGTTAACATATGTCACCTCATATACATAGAGTAAAAAGAAATGGACAAAAAAAGAAAAAAAATATTTTCTCATTACTTGTAATGGCACCTCTTAGAATTTACTATCTTAGAACTTTCATTTATATCATACAGCAGTGGTAACTGTAGTAATATTACATTCCTAGTTTATTTATCTTATAACTGGATGTTTATACATTTGGACCACCTTCCTTACATTTCCTCGGCCCCCCATTTGCTAACATTTTGATGAGGATTTTTTTTTTTTAAAGATTTTTTCTTTATTTATCTGACAGAGATCACAAGTAGGCAGAGAGGCAGGCAGAGAGAGAGGAGGAAGCAGGCTCCCTGCAGAGCAGAGAGCCCGATGTGGGGCTCGATCCCAGGACCCTGGGATCATGACCTGAGCCGAAGGCAGAGGCCTAACCCACTGAGCCACCCAGGTGCCCCTTGATGAGGATTTTGATGAGGATTTTTGCATGTATACTCATAAGGGATATTTTGCATGTATACTCATAAGGGATATTAGCCTAAAGTTTTCTTTTAGTGTCTTTGGTTGGCCTCGCGGAATGTGTTCCTTCCTCTTTAATTATTTTGAAAGAGTTTGAGAATTGATGTCAGTTTTTTCTTGGATGTTTGGTAGATTTCATCCATGAAGCCATCTATTTCTGGGCTTTTCATTGTTGGGAAGTTTTTTGATTACTGATTCAGTATCCTTACTTGTTACAGGTCTATTCAGTTTTTCTGTTTCTTCTTTGTATTATTTTAATAGTGCATTTGTTTCTAAGAATTTGTCCATCTTGGTCATCCAGTTGATTGGCATTCAGTTTTTCATAGTATTCTCTTAGAATACTGTTTATTTCTATAAAATAAATAGAATTGTTTCCACATTTGTGGAGAGCAAAAACTTTTCCACATTTGTTTCTGGTTTTAGTAATTTGAGTCCCCCCCCCCCGCCCCCCCCCCGTCAGTCTAGGTAAAAACTTGTCAATTTTGTGGCTCTTTTCAAAAAACCAACTTCTAGGGTTTTTTTTTTCCTATTGTTTTTCTATTTTCTGTTTATTTCCACTCTAATCTTAGTTCTCCTGTCTGCTAGCTTTGAGTTTAGTTTGCTCTTTTTCAAGTTCCTTTTAAAGCATACAGTTATGATTTGAGATCTTTTTTAATGTAGGTGTTTACTGGTATAAATTGCTTTCTTAGTGTTTTCCCTGCATCCTGTATGTTTTGTTGTATTGTATTTTCCATTTTCATTGGTCTCCAGAATTTTCATTTTTCTTCTGTGATTTCTTCTTTAGCCCATCATTAATTCAGTGTTATGTTAGAGTTCCATGTATTTGTGAATTTTTCACTTTTCCTTCTGTTACTGATTTTTAGTTTTCTAGTTTTACTTCATTGTGATTGGAAAAAATGTTTTGTATGGCTGCCAGGTATTCTCTTGGATAGAGTGTTCTGTACATACATGTTAGGTTCAGTTGGTATGTAGTTTTGTTCAAATCTTCTATTATTGCTCTTATTTCTGGATATTCAATCTTTGTTGTAGGTAGAGTATTGACATCTCAAGTTTTTATTGGAGGACTGTCTATTTTTCCTTCAGATTCTGTCAATTTTTGCTTCATGTATTTGGTGATATGTTAGGTGTGTATATGTTGTTAGGTGTGTATTATATTTTCTTTTTTTTAAAGATTTATTTATTTATTTATTTGACAGATCACAAGTAGACAGAGAGGCAGGCAGAGAGAGAGAGAGAGAGAGAGAAGCAGGCTCACTGCTGAGCAGAGAGCCCGACGCGGGACTCGATCCCAAGACCCCGAGATCATGACCTGAGCCGAAGGCAGCGGCTTAACCCACTGAGCCAGCCAGGCGCCCCTGTGTTATATTTTCTTGATAGATTGAAATTTTTATCGATATAAAGTATCCTTTGTCTTGTATAACTTTTTTGACTTAATGTCCTATTTTGTCTCATTAGATCCTCCAGTTCTCTTTTGGTTACTATTTGCATGGAATATCTTTTCCATCTTTTCACTTTCAATCTGTTTTTAATGTTGCAAGATTTAAAGTGAGTCTCTTATTGACCACATAAAGTTGGAACCTAGTTTTTTTGTTTCGTTTTGTTTAAAATTTTTTTAAATTCATTCTGCCAATCCATGCCTTCTGTAAGGTTTACAATAACTATTTATAGGGCAGGATTTACTTTTGCCATTTTTAAAATTTGTTTTCTCTGTGTCTTAGAACTTTTGGTCTCAGTTCCTTCATTACTGCCTTCCTTTGTGTTTAGTTGATTTTTTTTTTTTTTGTAGTAAAACATTCTGATTCCCTTCTCACTTCCTGTATTAATTTTTTCTTGGTTTGTGGTTACCATGGATATTACATATAACATCCTAAGGTTATAATAATGTGTTTTGAATTGATTCCAACTTAACTTCAGTCATGTGTAAAAACTCTGTTTTTGTACAGTTCTCTTTAAATAATTGATGTCACAAATTACATCTTTATACGTTATATACCTATTAACATAGATTTGTAATGATTTTTTTATGCATTTCTCTTTATATCCTGTAGTAAATAAAAAGTAGAGTTGCAACCCATAATGACAGTAATACTGGTTTTTATTTTCACCCATGTTTACCTTTAGTGGAAATTATTTTACCTTTACATGGCCGGGAGTTACCATCTAGTGGCTGTTCATTTCAGTCTGTTCTTGCCATTTCATTCTTCTTGGCATTTCTTGTAGGGCAGATATAATGATAAGGATCTCCTTCAGCTTTTATTTATCTGGAAATATCTTCATTTCTATCTCATTTTTGAAGGAACTATAGTTGCTGGTTATAGGATTCTCAGTGGACAGTTTTTTTTCCTCTCAGTTCTTTCAATGTTTCAACCCACGGCCTTCCAGCTTTTCAGGTTTCTGCTGAGAAATCTGCTTATATTCTCATTGAGGATTCCTTATATGTGATAAACTGCTTTTCTCTTGCTGCTTTCAAGATTCTCTCTTTGTTTTTTGAAAGTGTGATTATGTATCTTGATGTGGGTGTGTAGGTTTACTCTCCTTATAGTTAGTTGAGCTTTTTGGATTTGTAGGGTCATGTTATTTGTCAGATTCTAGAACTTTTTGGCTGTTATTTCTTCTGATAATTTCTTTGCCACTTTCTTCCTTTTGAGACTCCCTTAATGTGTATATTGGTCTGTTTGGTAATATTCCATATGTCCCGTAGGCTTAATTCCATTTTCTTCATTCTCTTCTCTTTCTGTTCCTTAGACTTGATAGAAATTCCAATTTCTTTCTGTTCCTTAGACTTGATAATTTCAAGTCAGGTTCACTGATTGTTTTTGTTTGCTTGCTCAAGTATACTGTTGAATCCCTTTGATGGATTTTTCGATTCAGTTATTAAATTTTTCATTCTAGAATTTCAGTTTGATTCCTTTTTATAATTTCTCTTTCTTGATATTTTCATTTTGATATTCTCATCTGATAGTCACATTCGTGCATTATTTTCTTTATTTCCTTTCGTTCTTTTTCTGTTTCCCTTTAGCTCCTTGAACATATTGAAGGCAGTTGTGTTAAAGTCTTTGTTTAGTACATCTGATGCTTTGTTTCTTTAGGGACAGTTTTTGGAGATTTATTTTGTTCTTTTGAGTGGGCTGTGTTTTCTTGTTTATTGTATGCCTTTTGATTTTTGGTGAAATTTTTAATTTTTGATGGGTATTTATGAAAACAGCAATCTTTCCTGGTCTTTGCAGGTTGATGAAGATTTTGGAATAAGGTAGATATTCTCTGAGCTTTCTTTTCAACCCAAAGTGAAAGGTTATGGTCTTTACTGTGTTTTCTGGACATGTAATGTTTCTTGGGCACATGTGGGAATTTTCTTAATATCCTATATACATAGCTGCTTTTGAATGTTTTAATTTACAAAGATTCTCCCTTCTCCTTCTCTTTGCAATCTCCGATTGCATGGTGTGTGACTCTGCCCCAATCTCTTATGCCCAGTGTTTGCAGGTCTCAAGTCTCTCTGCAGCTTTCATGATCAGTGCCAGCTAATCTCCCCTACTGAGGTTTGCTTTAGGTGAGACACATACCAGTTCTTTAGTCAGCCCCTAGACAGATTAGAATATTGCCGATAAGGTCCAGTCTGTTCTCTGTGGTTCAAGGAAACGAATTGGGATTGGCTGCCACATTCCCCAGACCAAAACTGCTTCCCACTGGGGAAGGAATGGGGAAAGCCAAGTAAAAATGCCTTGAAATTTACTGCTATTTTGATTGTGACATTTTCCTGGTTGGGTGTTTGCTTGGTTGCTGTATATCTTTGTTTTCCAGAACTCCTGTAGGTATTTTAGGTTTTGGTTGTTCTTGGATGTTTTTTGGTTGGGAGGGTGGGGAAGTGTAAGGGCTTAGAGCTTATTAGTCTATAATTTTACTCATTATTATTGTTTTAAGGGAAGATTTTATTTTCCTTTGAACGTGTGACGTTTTTGAGCATGCTTGTAGTGATGGTACTGAGTGATTAGTGGTTCAGGAGAAAGAAATGATAAAATATCCTGGATGTAATGGCATTAAAAGCACAGAAAATGTAGCTTTGGAAAGTGTCAATGAAAAAGAGAAAGAGGGCAAGATAGATGGAGAATATTTGAGTTAGAGAAGTTAAATATTTAAATATTCAGAGGAAATCAAGTTTATTCAGAAGGGGGAGAGATTAGAAGATTAGAAGTGTTTGTCAGATATGTGTGGTAGGAAATATGATATGGCCATTAGGTATTTTGTGATTTATTTTATGAGGCAATACATGTGTTTCTGAGTTATCTTCAGTGGGGCATACATATTTTAAGTGCATTGTTATTTTGTTATGATTTATGATTTTGGTTTTTTAACTTAAAAAGATTTGGTTTTATCTGTATAATACTGTATAAAAGTTATATTTAAATATATATACTTATGGTTTGGGTTTTATCTATATAAGAAATGTATATAGCTCGGGGCTTTGCATGGCTCAGTTGGTTAAGTGCCCAGTTCTTGGTTTTGGCTTAGGTCATGATCCTCATGGGGTCATGAGATTGAGCCCCATGTTGGGCTCTGTCAGGCTTTGTGCTCACTGGGGAGTCTGCTTGAAGATTCTCTCTCTGCCTCTCCCCCACCCGCAGTCTGTCTGTCTGTCTGTCTCTGTCCCCTTCTCTAAGTAAATCTTTTTAAAAGATGTATGTAGCTTTAAAACATCGTACGTCTTTTTAAAACATAAAGAAAAAGTAGTAGCATCTTGCTCGACTCCCACTTCCCATCCCCAGTGGTAATTACTTTTATTCTTTTGGCTAATCTTTTGTTCTTTTTATCCGTATTTCCCAAGTAATTTGCATATTCTATTTTCTTGGCCCTGTTTTCACTTTATGTAGTATTTGTTAGCTCCCTGTCTATAGTTAAAGACTAGCATTTAGATCATTTACATGCCCTTCATTCTGTCCTTGCTCCCCAAATCTTTTTAATATTATTTTAATTTTTGTTAAATCAGTGTTCATGCTTGCATATAATTCCATTTCCATTCTTGTATATCTTTTCATTTGAAGTTAACTGCTTTTTACTTGTTGTCTAATGACATGTGCCTATCATTAATTCTCTCAAACACTTTGATTTTATTATTAGAGACCTCTCTACTAGAGATCTTCATAGTCTTGCTTTGATTTGGACTACCTTCCATCTTGAAAAAAAGGATGAAAAAAGCTGTCTTCTTGGTATTTTCTTTTGCCATTATACCACATTTTGTCTCCTATATATTCCCTGTTCCTTGGTTACCATGTCATCATCTTTCTGGTCTTACTCATTTTGTTGGGGTATACAGCCTTTAGTAACTTTCTAGGAAGGTGTGCAGGAGATATATTTTTAAAAATTTTGCATGTCTGAAAATATTTTTTATATTCTTTCTGTAACCAGACTGTGATAATTCTGTTTTAAACAATTTTCCTCCAGATATTTGAAGATACTATCCTGTTACTTTCTGACTTGTGTATTGCTTTTGCAAAAGCTGATGCCATTCTTGTTTCTCTGTATGTAACTTGTTGTGTTTTTGTTTTTAGAAGCTCTAGGTTTCTGTCTTTATTCCCCATGATCTGAAATGCCACAATGCTGTACCTTGTTGTGTATCTTTTAAAATTTGTTTGGTGGGTTCTTCCAGATGGAAGATGTATGTCTTGCAGTTTTGGAAAATTTTAATATTATTGCTTTAATAATTTCCTTCTCTTATTATTCATCTCTTTGTCTTATAAGTTGAAGTTATTTCTTTTTATCTTTGGAATCATGGATTTTTTAAAAATTTCTGTACATTTTAATTTCCAGGAGTTCTGTTTTTGTTTTGTTGTTATTTTTTTAATTTCCCTTTGGTATAGCATACTGTTCTTGTTTCATGAGTACAATACCATTCTTTTAGGAATTTAATTGGAGTTTTTCTTTTAAAGTTTTCTTCATGCATTGCCTTTCTTTCCTCCAAAGTGCTTTTTATATTTTTTCCTCCTCTTCCTTTCCTTCCTTCCTTGACATTAATTGTGAAGACTCTTCAAATATTTGGTGATCCTTGGCTAACCAGTTATACTTAAGAGGTTAAATATTGTTAAGAAGCTGTGTGTGTGGATTGAGTTTGATTATTAGGCTTTTATGTAGGGAGTTCAAGTGGCAAACTGATTTTGTTTCATTAGGGAATCTACAAAAATCAGCAGTTTGGGGCTTAATCATCATTCTACAAAAGAATTTCCCAGTCTTTATCTTGGTGTTTTGGGAATCAGGCTGGATGTTTCAGGACTGTTTTCAGTAAGACTTTTCTTCTTCTCTCCTGTGTTCATCACCCCTCCCAGAGTCCTTCAAACCAGTTTAGGCTGTAAATCCTTTGTTTTGTCAAGAAAGGGAGGAATTACTGTGGCTATGCTTTGTGGGGTGGGGTTTGGAACCTAACCATTCTCTTCAGTCTTTGATTCAGATCTTTGTTTTAGCTCATGCTTTCATTCAGAAGTATTTCCAAGAGGATTCTTTCCAGGTCTGACAGCCCACATTGACTTGCTGCAGTTAGGGGTTCAGCTTTTTCTGTTGTACAAAATCAGTTATCACTTGTCCAGTTTCCAAAACTTGGTTGATGTCGCTTGTCATTTCTTTTCTCTCTTCCCATTATCTTTGTCTTTATGCCTTTGATTAAAAATACTTAGTGTTGGTTTAATGAGGCATGGGGAAAAAGTAAATATGAAGTGCATAGATTCAATTTCTGTGTGAAAGCAGAAGTATAAACCTTGAAACTAGTTTAAGGAGAGATATTGTACAGAGGTTTGTGAGCATTTCCACCAGGGGGCATGTCCTATTTTAAACCATTGAAAGAATACTGAAAAATTTCAGCACACAGAAGGTTGAGAATGGAGTGGTCACAAAGGATTCAGAAGAGAGTTGTCTGTGTAGACTGGATCCTAGTTAGTACATATGAGTATATGGCTAGGCAAGAAGACTGCTTTCATGAATGATGTTTGTAACTTTCATTGAGGCTTTGTAAATTTTATTACATCCATAACTTTGTTCCTTTCAAATACATTTAATGCCACAATCCAGAAACAAAATATTTCTAAATATTTGGTCTTACTTAGTGAATAGTGTATCATTTATCTTAGGTAAAAATGATTGTGCTCAAGTTTTTAAGAGCTTGTAGATTTTCCTTCCTAGTTTAAACATGATCTTTAGAATTTGCACTATTAGTGTGCTTTCAGTCTCTGTTTTCATAGCTGGTACAAAGACTCTCAGCCAGTTCTGGACAAATTATACTATAGATTCTGAATTAGTGAAGATTTTAAAATACTAGGTTATACTTGGTGCAGAAATAACATGCAGCCTGGTTCTGTCAGCAGAAAAAATAATGACTATATTGAATTATTTACTTTTGAAATCCTATGAAATTTGGTTTCTAATTTTTGTTTGAAAAGTCTTTTGTTCTCCTTTCCTCCAAATTACTACTTTCTTTCTCAAATTTTAGTTTTTATTTTTACTTTTTTGTATATGTGGAGTCACAAGTATCCCATTTTTTTTGGAAAGTTTGTGTTAGTCACTTCACTTGTATCAAAGACTGATGTTACTACCTTGTTTTTCCTAAGTGAAAGAAATCTGAAGAGGATTTTCACTTTTATGAAGAAAAGTGAAAAGAAAAAAACAGCATTTAAAAGTGCTTGTTTTGGGGCGCCTGGGTGGCTCATTTGATT